>NC_072895.1:45625000-46250000 GCF_027943255.1 Anastrepha obliqua
AAAGGTGACTTATCATTATGAAACGCACCTTAGCAAAAAAATATAAGAAAAAAATACAGTTTTCTCTACCAAAATGGAAAACTCAAATACCTATGCGCATATTTATTTACCCGGAAAAAAGATTACTCTTTATAACATCTTTTCCTCATATGAGCTCTTCTTTGGTATCTCAAACAAAGCTAAACGACTTGTGTGAAATTGCAAAGTTACACACACTCACAGGCATATGTGAAAGCGACTTTTGTATTTGACAGCCAGTTACAATTTAGACTACTTTCCAACCTCGCGCACACCAATGACGTTTTTAACCCCGGGCAGCCATGCGGTAGGAGCAATCAAAAATTTGGGTCATCAATTTCATTGTATTCGCAAATTCAACAGACAAGTCGACTCTCTGACAGCAAGTCGTTGCTGCTATTGAGGGTGATGAAAGGCCAAGCACCACAACGATGTGTAAGCACCACACGTCACACACATACACTAACATATGCACTAATGCATACACGTGCCATACCTGCTCGTACCTGCTGGCAATATACATATGTGTTTACATGTATGCGTATGTGTATGTACGAGAATAAGCATTTGCATTGATATACGCGACTAGTTGACGTTCTCATTTTTATTGGCTGTCAAAATTGTTTGAATAACAAATAATAAACTGGGTGTGCAAATGAAAGGTAATACAAAGTGTGAGTGTGTCTATGTGTGTGTGTGTGCCTAAACATTTTTAATATTATATTTGCACAGCTCGATTGACAATGAGTTTAGCTGCGTCAGCTTTTGACAGGCTTTTTGGCTTCACCTCAGACTGATAGTGAAGGTAATAATTTTTCATGGTTTTTTTTCAATTTTGTAAAAGTAAATCAATGGAATTTTCTTAATGCAGCCTTAAGGTTTCGACGTTAATCTTTTGTTTTTAAACAAATGTTGCTTGCGAATGATGGATTCACATTGGCATAGGCATTGAAGTGGATGGCACGTCGGTAAACAGTATATCACACATGCATTGCACGCACGAAATCGTTTCGGTTGGAGTTTACTCGTACTTGTGTTTAGTGTTAAAACGTGCCTCAGATTCAGTAAGGATATGTATTAGGAAGGGTCGATATTTATGGAATGAGACTAGCGCACAATATTATACAGATACATTTTGCGATAAATTGGCGCGTATATCTAGGGTCCGGCACTCGAAACGTAACCAATTAAAAAGGTCATAAATTTAGTGTGGAAAATTACTTTTATTCATTTCAAAGTAAAAAATAGTGAAAATAACACAAAATTAAGGATCAGTTTACTTTTGCTTCATATGACTGCCTTTTGCCTTGACTATGGCCTTGAGGCGGTCAAGAAACGAATCACAAACTACCCGAATTTGTCTGCCCACGGCTTCAAAGCAACCTATAGAATACTTTCCTGAGAATTTTTCGCATTTACCTTGGGACTCTTCATACAGACCAATTAGTTTATTACCATCATTATCCAAACCTTGTGAGAAGCTTATACTTGACAGGCGCGAAACTCATTTCCTTCACACCAATTCGGATTTTGTAGAAAACATTGAACAATAGAACAGGTACATCTTCTTCCTCTTAACAAAGCGCGCTAGTCGTTTCTTTCTCGCGCTAACCGGCGCCAATTGGACACACCAAGTGAATCCAAGTCCTTCTCCACCTGATCCATTGTATCCATTCGGACGACATGACCCAGCCAACGTAGCCGCTGGATCTTTATTCGCTGCGCTATGTCTATGTCGTCGTAAAGCTCATACAGCTCATTGTTCCATCGTCTGCGATATTCGCCGTTGCCAACGTGTAAAGGTTCAAAAAACTTACGTTGAATCTTTCTCTCGAACACTCCAAGCGTCGCTTCATCGGATGTTGTCATCGTCCAAGCTTCTGCGCCATACGTTATGACGGGCATGATGAGAGTCTTGTAGAGTGTTAGTTTTGTTCGTCGAGAGAGGACTTTACTGCTCAGTTGCCTACTTAGTCCAAAGTAGCACTTGTTGGCAAGATAGATTCTACGTTGGATTTCAAGGCTGACATTGTTATCGGTGTTAATGCTGGTTCCTAAATAGACGAAGTCTTTTACAACCTCGAAATTATAACTGTCTACAGTGACGTGGGTGCCGATACGCGAGTGCGCCGACTGTTTGTTTGAAGACAGGAGGTACTTCGTTTTGTCCTTGTTCACCACCAGACCCATTCGCTTTGCCTCTTTATCCAGCTTGGAGAAGGCAGAACTAACAGCGCGGTTGTTAAGGCCGATGATGTCAATATCATCGGCATACGCCAACAATTGTACGCTCTTATAAAATACTGTGCCTGAGCGATTAAGTTTTGCGGTTTTTACGATGCTCTCCAACATCAGGTTAAAGAAGTCACACAACAGGGAGTCACCCTGTCTGAAACCTCGTTTGGTATGAAACGGCTCGGAGAGGTCCTTCCCAATTCTGACGGCGCTGCTGGTGTTGAGCAACGTCATCTTGCATAGCCGTATTAGTTTTGTGGGGATACCAAATTCAGACATCGCGGCATACAAGTATGGTGTGTGTCGATTCTCTTTTCGTGAGTCTTTTCCATGATTTGGCGTATTGTAAATATTTGGTCGATGGTAGACTTTCCAGGTCTGAAGCCACACTGATAAGGACCAATCAGTTGGTTGACGGTGGGCTTCAGCCTTTCACACAATACGCTCGCTAGAACCTTATAGGCGATATTTAGAAGACTAATCCCGCGGTAATTGGCACAAATTGCAGGATCGCTCTTCTTATGAATTGGGCAGAGCACACTTAAATTCCAATCGGCAGGCATACTTTCATCCGACCATATTTTGCATACTTAGGAGCTGATGCATGCACCTTACCAGCTCCTTGCCGCCATGTTTGAATAGCTCAGCCGGCAGTCCATCGGCACCCGCCGCTTTGTTGTTCTTTAGCAGTGATATTGCTATTCTCACCTTGTCATGGTCGGGTAGCGGAACGACAATTCCGTAGGATGGTTCCATGTGTAGAAGTGGATGGTTCCATGTGCGCAAGTGGGGAAAGCTACTGATCGCCATTCACTTGGGAGTGGCCAGGACGATTCTTCTGCATATGGTTCAAGCAGCTCACAACGTCCGGGATTAGCCCACGTATCCTCTGGGTAGCTTCCGAACACCCGTTCGGGAGTGAGCTAACGTGAGAAGGCGAAGCATTCCAGGATAGCTGGTTGTGCGCTGGGTTTGGGACCCGCCACTTAAAAATCCGCCCGCAATGAAAAGAACTGCAAAGCCTTGGATGAGAACTGCCTTTACTGATGACGACCCCTGCAAACGAAATAAGGAATATGATTTGAGGGCATGCACCTGGAATGTCCGGTCCCTTAATGGGGAAGGTGCCTCTGCCCGGCTGCTTGATGTCCTCGTGAGAGAAAAGGCTGACATCACTGCCATCCAAGAGATGCGATGGACGGGGCAAGGTAAGAACAGGTACATAGAGTAACAAATAAAATATTGTCAGAAATTGATAAAAGAAATACATGCGTTGCTGTGTATCTTGATGTAGCGAAAGCTTTCGACAGCGTTTGGTATAGAGACAAATACACTAACATTCAACTCATGGAAGCCGGTGTACCTCAGGGCAGTGTACTAGGGCTTGCTCTATATGTGTTGTACACAGCTGATATTCCCTTACCTGCAAGTATCGACATGATTGCAAGTTTTGCAGATGACACCGTCCTATTGGCAACTCATAAAACCTTAGAAGCAGCAACAAACAAGTTACAACAGATTTTGAACAAAACACTAACATGGTTTAATGCTTGGGGTATACAAACCAATAGTGGCAAAACAATTCAAGTAGTTTATTCTAACAAGAAAGTAGGACACAAGAATCTGACAATAAACAATTCACAAATCGCGATAGGCACCAAAGCAAGATACCTTGGAATGACTATTGACTCTAAACTCCTCTGGAAAGAACATATCACGTTGAAAATAAATGAGGTAAAAAACAGATTCCGACAACTTAACTGGCTACTTGGCAGGCGCTCGGAGCAGTCATTGCTGAATAAAACCCTTATATACAAAACTCTGATTGTGCCAATCTGGGCATATGGCATAGAAATCTGGGGAACTGCAAGAAAAAGTAACATTAACATTATTCAACGACTACAATCAAAAATACTCAGAACTATAACCAATGCACCTTGGTACGTCCCAAATGAAGATATTCATCGCGACCTCAACATCGATACAGTAGCAGAACCAGTTTAATGAACCATACAAATACTGACATGCGACAACTCCCATCAGCAGAAAGGGCAAACTCCAGGCGGCTCAAAGAACCAACCCCAACTCAGCTGATAACTAGAATAATTTAAAGCTATGTACATACATACACTTGTAAATTCACACAAAAACTTAACCAAAATGTAATATTGATAATGATTAATGTTATGAAATCCAAGCTGTAGAAAGAATTACTTAGTGTCATACGACAGGTGTAATTAATAAAGGAGGCTCGATGAAAACGATTTGAGCGCGCCCATCTGCGTTTACAGCGGCCCAAACTATTACATGTGGTGGGTGCTGCCTCCTGGTAGCTAATCGATTACTCAAATTTTCGTATGGACGGTCGATCAAATAAATCCTATCGTTTTAGGAGTTAACGAATTGCTCAATTTCAAAAATTTTCTCGTCAGAAAACACAATGTTCGGAAATTGACAAATTTCGGCCAAGTGAAGCAACTCCTTCGCTCTCTCAAGTCTGACTTGGTGCTGCTTTGGTGTGAGATCATGCGCGCTTTGGGTCTTGTAGGGCTTGACTTTGAGATCATTTTTCAGTATGCAGTGGATGCTATGGTCAGACATTTGTTCTTTCGCCATTTGGTACTTCGTCGGGGATTTCACTCAAGTCGCTTCTTCACCTTTGAACCATTTTACGTGGCGTTGCAGTCTTTTGATGACAACCTCCATAACGTTTGGCGAAGTTACCAGTTTCATTGTGACGAGTACATTAGCAGATGTTCAATGGAGTCATACGTTTACACAAGGTGATGCAGAATTAATCATCCGATTTTGTTATTGAATAATTTTTTTATTATATAAAAGAAAACAATATTTTGAATAATCGAAATCTTTGTTTTGACCTTTACGCGCTCCATTGCTTGTCTGCTTTTTACTTCAGCTGTCAAGTATTAGATGTGATTGGCGTACGACGCCTTTTGTAAAAGTTATAAATTTTCAGATAAAGTGATTAATTTTACGCCACCTTGTGTGACTAATTCATGTGTTTCGCCCACATGCATAAGCATGACATTATTTTCTTGAACTTTGATATGTGATAGCAACTCCTAAATCTCAAATTACGCATTCCTTATTAAGGAGATAGAAGTGTATTGTTATTTGCCGCGAAGGTTGAAAAATGAGAAGCATCCTAATAGGAGGGTTGCTTTTTGTTCTTTGCGCCTTTGCAACACTACGTGCGATGCGCTGTAATTCGATATTTTTTGTTTAAAGTTTGGTATTTTCAAGTATTTGTAGTATTTTTAGGAGTTTGTGTACGTGTATATTAGTAATGTCTTCCCTTACGGATTTATTTGCTCTGTTTTTCATTGAGCTGACAAAATTCATTTCACCTAAAAGATGGAATTATCTCATGCAAATTTTCGTACGATGATTTATTACTATTTTTGTAGAGGCTTATTGTGACAGGAGTGAATTGATCAACTTACTTCTACCTTTGGCGTTGAAGCGCCGCACTTAACGACTGTTGAACACTGGTACAACCAGTTGTTTCGAGGGGGTTCATCTTTGCTTTATGAATTTGGTGAAAGTTATTCAAAAATGTTTATTGTGACAGAAACAATCGATGTTGTGCCTCAATTATTAACGCTGGATAGTCATGCACTATCATCTTTGGGTATTAGTGGCACCAGCACATACTCAATTTTTGGTCATCAAGAAGATTTGTTCACATTGGATACCGCATAATTTGACTACCTCCCAAAAAGGGACTGTTGTTTTTGTTGCAGCAGCATAAACATTCCCTATACATATATGAGGAATGCTGCTGAAATGAGAGTCCTTGGCCGGATATAAAACCGGGTCGTTTCTGTTGCGTGGAATCGACTGTCGTGGGAACCAAAAAAGGACTCGTGGCATTTGGTGTGAAGGAATGCCAGCCGCCGTGGTTCAAAACACTTCCATGATATCATAACATATGACGAATTTTGAACACATGCATATGAGCTGGAAACATAGAAGCAATTGACAGTTTGGGTGTTCCTAGGCCAGTTTAATCCTAAAAAAGTTGTTCGCGGAAGCAGCACTCAAAGCAAATGGTAATTTGTTTTTTTTCAGAAAATCTGGTAATGTCACAACTCTGGTACTAGAGAACGAGAAATTTAAAACAGTCAATTTCGCGTGGTAAAAAACCATTTCTGTGGCATTATTAAGGGAAACCAAACGGCGAAGATGAATCATCCTTCACCAAGCCTATGCAAGCTCTCCCGTATCGGCGTACACAAGAGAGTTTTCGAGCACTCAAAAAGTTCGAACACATGGAAAATTCGTAGATGGCCCTAATGGGTGTACCGAAAGTAGAGTTCCAGAAATATTTCGAGAGCTGTTTGATATAATGGTTTAGGGGTAGTCAAAGGCCCGAATTTTATTTATTTTGTTTTTGTTAGTCAATTGTTTTATTTTACAAAAATAAAAACATAGCACTAAAATTTCATGTTTCGACTTGACTTCTGCAAAATTGGAAAAAAAATAATTGTAAAAGTTATCGCTGTTTGTGTGGAGCCCGTTTCTCCAGAATTCCCTTGCGGTGATCATTCCAAGTCCTTGGAGATTCATCTTAAATCAATCGTTCAAGAGAATTTAGTTTTACTGATAGATAATCTTGTGCTTGATCGAAGCTTTTTTTGTTTTTTCAAAATTAACAATATGGCGGCCTAAGGAAATATTTTTCAGATTTTCGAGCAAAAAACCTTGTCGGTGTAAAAAAAATCGACATTTTTGAAAAAAGAAATCCTTCGATGCTCATGCCTTTATTATGTTTTTCAAAAGCTGTATAAATATTATTGAAATCTACGAAACGGTTTTTAAGTTACAGCGATCACCAGTTCAAAAAACATAGTTGTGAGAAAAACGCTTTTAAAGTTTTGCTACTTGCTCTCGAATGCTCGGGAGCGCCCAAGCGCCCTTTGTTAATTGTTGAATAACTCGAAAATTATTTGTCGGATTCACTTCAAATTTTCATACAATATTTTTAAGATATTATACTTTAAGAAAATATAAAAAATGCAAAAAAAAAATCCAATTTTTTTTTAATTCCTACTACCCCGAACCTCATAAATGGGTTGCAGTTGACGTGGAGTTAAAGGCGATTATATCACTTTTGATGAATAATCTTGTATTTTGAATTTTCTGAATATATTCCGGGAAATTTTTGTTCAAGGGATATTTTTATTAAAATTTGACCAACCCATTTTTTTTTTCAATACGAACTAGTTCCCACACATTTCGAATTTGTTGCTATTAGTTGTTGCAGCAAATGAAATATTGCACTAATTACTAGAGCACACCAACTACCTATTTCTGCCATTCAGATTGAGTTTTGAGCTTTGGTGTATTATTATTAAGCAATCCCGGGGAAGCACTACTTGCGAACGGGCTTCAATGACAGTAGTTTAGTTCAAAATTGTTTGTTTTTGTTTGTTTTTTTGGAATATTAGTGGAGTAACAGCAAGACGTATGCTATTTATGTGCTATTTGTTTTAAAAAATAAGTAAAATAATTCTTGAGACTAAATCGGAAAAAGTAAATTTTTAAGTCTCAGACCACCATTATTCCTTTAAACGAAATAACACTGCGAATTCCTACAAACCATTTGAAATGTATGTTAATATTAGTACCACCAGAAACAGTCTATAGCATAAAACGTAGACCCTGGAATGGCATTAATAGTTACAAAAAGTATTTGCAACAGTTCGTTTACCGTCTCACAATTTCATTAAACTCAATTATTCCAACAATTGTTGGCCACCTAGCTGTCAAATTAACTAAAGCCATAAATCAAATATATGATGTAACTAGGTTAGAGTAATTGCAGGAATTTGTTATTAAATTATGAGCATCCTAGATAGATACTCTTGTATAATATGCACACTTGTGTGTGTGCGTATGTATGCATATGACATAATCAAAGTCCACATCTGTCTACATAAATGCCCATCATAAAATATATGCGCTCGTAGTATATGTAAAACTCTTGCTGCAAACCTTCATGCAACGGAATCATTACACATTACCAGACATGTAGGCATGCTACAATAACAAATTCATATGATCTATTAGTGCGAATATTACTCATACCACACGTCGTACCTGCGAATGCTTCTTACTGTCCTTCACTTAAAATAACAAACGTCTCAACCACTGTTTGTGCAGAATTCTATTGTTGTTAGTGAGCACCACTCAAGTACTTCGTGATAAATCAACTAAGTAGAAGACCAAAAACAACATCATACAATTCAACAATCATGAAAATTGCAAAGTGAGTGCATTTCAAAGTTGAATTGATTGGCCGTAGACCGATGTAGAGTGATTGGCTATTCAATTGAAATTGACATTTGTATTGCGATGAAGTCACGCGTAATGTCACTTTTATTTGTCTACCACCGCTTACTTTGCTTGTTTAAGTTGTCAATGGTCATTGATATTTATGGTTAGTGGCATTTATTGAATTGCAATTGCGCTGAGTGCAAATGCTGAGGAACGATAGAGCAGAGATGAGTTGCCTTAGGTAGAAATGGTGTGGGCAATATGGGCTTGCATAGATGCATTCATAATGTTATGTGAAAATATTGATGACTATCGAAACTTATTTTCTGAAATCTGAGCCATTGGGAAAGCATATTTATATCAATGATTAATGGGATGTGATATGGTGAAAATATCGATTTTACACTATTAAGTATATACTCGCTTAAAGTGAAAAATCACATTTGGGATGTTAGAAATTTCGGCCTCTTGCGAGCTTCTTCTCCGGTTATGATTTTAACATATTTCAGTAGCTCGTAATAGATTACACCGCCTTCATGCCACCCACAATAAAGTATAACGCCAGAATGCGAATATTTGGTATCGTTGTTAGTTCAGCTTGAGAGGCGTTGAGTGTGAAAGGGGTAGGTTCGCTCTGATTTAAAAAATAGCATAAAGTAATGAACCAAGTTATTTCTAAGAATGATCATATCTTGGCAGGCACTCGCTACCTTCTAGCAATGAGTGTATTTCGGATAAAAAATAAAAAAAATATTCCAAAGCTCATCTGCTGTTCGTAGGTGAAGGAGAAGTAAGTTTACACAATTACTAAGGCTGAATTGTTAATATTGATGAATATTATTAAAGTTTTATTAAGGGTGATGTAAGCAATTATCTAAAAGTAATGAAAAGAATGGCCGAAAACGAGAGAGCGGACAGTTTGAAAAAATCGTTATTTATTTAATTTAGCCATTGTATTTTAATGCCGTTCCGGCAAAAATCGCCTGGTCTGTTTTCATAGAAGTTGTTGAGCTAGTTTTCAGTTTTTAAGGACTTCTTTGCTCCTTCAAATGGTTTGATAGGGAACGGAAAAGATGGTAATCGGTCGGCGCATGGTCCGGAGAATAAGGCGGATGCTGAAGGACTACTTGTGCAATATAAGGCTTGGGGCTTTCGTGAAGTTTTATGGTTTAACCATGTCGATCAGGTCATTTCAGCGGAATAGCCTCATTAACGAGCTATAACTGGGCACTTTAGAGCTGCTTGCTGACCGTGGCATCTTTTCAAGCATTTCCCAGTGCACCATGGCCTCCCAGTCCCACCAAACACATATCATGATCTTCTTTGGATGCAGATCCGGTTTGGCTTTCGGCTCTGGCGTATCTCCTGGAGCCACCCACTCCTTTCTTTGCTTCGTACTGATGTGTAGGCACCATTTCTCATCTCCTGTGACGATTCGGTATAAAAAGCAATGTGACGATTCGGTATAAAAAGCACATGGCCATAGTGCTGCTCGATGGTGGGTGAGATGCGGAGAAGGAATTTGAAGGTGCCTTTATTTGTGTTTTTCGTTGAGCTCGTGAGGCATTCGAGCTCCCAATTTTTCGATAAATCCCATTGAATGAAAGTGATTGAGAATCGTTTTATTATCGCAGTTCTTTTTTTCTGCCAATCCACGATTGGTCTGGCGACCGTTCTCCTTTACAAGTGACTTGAGACGTTCTTCATCGCATTCAGAAGTGCTTCCGCTGCGAGACGTGTCATCGACGTCAAAGTCGCCATTTTTGAACTTTGCAAACTATTTCCGAGCTTACCCGCCTGTGACATCTTCTCCATACACATCGCAAATGTCCCGGGCTGCTTTGGGCAGGTGTCGAAAATTTTGATTTTAGCTGGGTATTCCATTTCTAAGCCTCAAAACTAATAAAAAATTAAATAACTCAAAAATACAATTAACATAGTTTTGTAGAGCAGAAAGGGTTCTATCGAACGAAGACTTATATTAGCCAAATAGCAAATAAATCTTTGTAAAATAAAAGAATATATAAAAGCGCTATGAACTTATTCTTGAACCCAATAACAAGCGTGAGCCATATGAGGGATATGGGACAGAACATTTTAGAGATCTTAGACCTCATTTAAGGAAGATATCGTCTCCTTAGTATAACAATAGCCTATGTGCTCATAGGCTATTATTTTTTTTTTGAATTTTTGGACCCTCCATCGTCGATTTTATATGTGGTCAAAATTTTGTCAAATTCTAGTTCCACAAAGTGGGTCAAAACGTCAGTCAAAAAATAATAAATATTTACAGACATAACGAGATTTGAGTGAGAGCTACTTTCGACAAAAAGTTTGAAATTCATTTTCTCAAAACATCAAAAAATTTATAGGCTATTTTAATACTAAGGGGACGATATGTTGTACCCGCTCTATTCGTGTTATAGCAAATTGGTGTTAAGGTCTCCAAATAAATGGAGTATATTTCAACCAAGAACGAACAAACACAGCCCAAGAATGAATATAATTTATATTAGTGAAATGACTTGGGAATGAAAAATCCAAAGATTGGAGGGCATTGTTAATATTGCTAGAAAGTTGCACCAATTTTCGCACCTAATAGAAAGCTGTAACGTCTAAGTGATATTCTGTATGAATAAAAATACGGGGACTGATGCTCAGAGGATGCTTAAACTGTAAAATCTGCTATCAGCAAAAGCCATAGAGAAAATCAATGCCCCGATTCGGCAATCACTAATAACGAAAATTATGTCCAGTTACTCGATATGCGAAAAATACGTCTACGCGTTCCTCTGAAGCCTCTTGATAGCAGCGGTAGATGCAAATAATCTAAGTGCGTACTATTCAAATACCAATGAAGCACGTGGACAAATCCATTGAAAATGCAGCTTGACAGTGTTATTGAATTTCATTTGTGAGAAACAACGCGAGTAGAGCTTTCAAATATTGTCTTCATGCACAAATTAAATTCCAATAAAATTAATCAATTATTATAATTATATTATATAAGCATATCAATTCGTCTTTGTGAGATCCTTTGAATTGGAAAATTTGTTACCGTTCACTTTACTTTCGACGAATTCAAAATATAAATTTAATTTCATTTCACTGCTGCTTTCCACGTGTTTTCATAATGACCTAATTTTCGTTTTCAAATGATTAATTCATATACGAATTTAAAATTTCAGTGTGATATATTTGCAATGCCTAATAGCCAATTTAAAATAATATATTTGAACACAAACAAAATCGGAATACGAATTCGAATAAATGAATAATAATTACCACAGCTCCACAACCAAATGCATACACACATTTGTATAGATATACAATTTCTGAATTATTTTATTATATGCAATTTTGTTGTGTTAATCAATTTGCGAATGGCAAATGGTGAATACAAGGTGACCCAAGAATAGCCAACTTTTTGAAAAATAAGCCATTTTAATACCGACAATTCTTTGCTGCTCAAAATCTTGGCTGCTCGTCGATATCAGAAGGAAATAATTGGCTTAACGCTAGAAAAATGTTTGCAAGTATTCGAAATTTGTTCCCAATCTATTGCTAATCCTAAATAGATTGTGTGTCTACCTGTATTGGACATGCATTTTGAAAGAGACGCAGTTGCATATCGGCAGTCACAATTGATCATTAAAAGACTCAGGCGCTCTACAAAAAGTAACTGTTTGGTTCGGTGTAGTTTGGTGTCAAGCTAAAGGCAATTTTATTGGCCGCTAGCTAAATGGGTTGGTGCGTGACTACTATTCGGGAGTGCTTAGGATCGAATATCCGTGCATGAAACAGTAAAATGATAGAAAACGTTTTTTTTTTTCATAGTAGTCACCCCTCGGCAGGAATTGACAAACCTCTGAGTGAGTATATTTTTGCCATAAAAAAGCTCCTCATAAACACCATTGGCATTCGGAGTCGGTTTAAAACTGTAGGTCATCCCATTTGTGGGAAAACATCAAGACGCACGCCACAAATATGATAGAAGGAGGAGCTCGGCCAAATGCCTAACAAAAGTTTATGCGGCAATTATTATTCTATTAAGCCAATTCTATTAAAAAGCCATGTTCACATAATTTTTGAAGATTGAGATTCAAGAAACGAGCGAGGACGATAGTCGATTTCTGTGGTGTGGCACATGAAACAGTCGGTTCTACGTTACCGGAATGACGGGATTTAAATCAGGATAGCAAAATTCTTCTGCAGGATTGAAATTACTTTGCTAGTTTCCAGTTTTGCTCTTGCTACTGATCTGAACTTGAACATATGAGTATTAGAACAGGTGGCGTAAAACACACAATGAACTATTTTGCTCCGCTTCGAGCGACGTTTCGTTACTGCTAGTAGTTTACAGCCATGATGGAAAGAATAATGAGATGGCGACTATCGTGGTCCCGTTACTTTGCGCTCAGCGAATTTGACAACTAGTTACGTGATTTTAGCTCCAGTATGGCCAGATTATCATTTTCGTAACTTGATTTAGCATTTTTTTTTGTTATTTAGTCTCGGAGTTTTAGTTCTTTCTTCATAACATTTTTCTTGCTGTTCTAATTAAAATGTCATGTTTACAATTTTGTAAAATATACATTTTTTAATAATTATTTAAATAATTCACTCAGTTTTATTTAGCTTTACTTTTTTTTAACGGCTGGTGGCATTGCCCGCGATTGCTGGTGTTGTTGGTGTTCTTCTGTTTTCGGCAGTCAAATCTCTCTCTCGCTACTGCAGTGTTGCCTAGCTTTGGATATAAAAAGGCACTAAAATGCCCATTCAAAGAAAATAACCAAACAAATTTTTATTGAATCACTTAAAGAACTTTGTGTGCGTGACAAATTGTCTTTAAAATGTGCGTTTTTTTAAATACATGTGTTATGCTTATGTGCAATTTAATTTATGAGGTTTTTTTGTTAAGCGAGACTCTTTTGTTAAGGGCACGACTTTTTTGCTATATTTGAAGTTATGTAACTAGATAAGGTACTCTTTTTGTAAAAATGTCAGTATGGTTTCTTTAGTATTTTCTGGTATTTTCTTGTTTGTTTTTACAATGAATATAACTCTTAATGTCCTATGTCTCACTAAGGATTGATGACCGGAAGAAACGATTACACCTCTATGGTTTTAATTCGCATTCAATAAATTCAAAGGCTTTTTAAAATGTGTAAAAAGGTTTTCAATCTTAAGAAGAGTTGAGAGAGGGGCATTTAATATTTTTGCATAACCTTAAATGTAGCCAAAAATTTCGCACTTTCAAATTATCAAATTTTATAAGAGTAAAAAAATTTTCATTAGCACTAAAATCTTCTCAGAGTGACCTTTTTTAACCTTTTTTTTTGTTTAATAATATAGTTTGTTTTTTAACTTAAAGTTTCGCTAGCTTTAAATTAAAAAAAGGAAACAAACACGAAACTTAAAAATTTTTGCATTTTGTGTATAAAAAAGCACTAAATTTATTGCGAAGAGCAAATGGTTGGCAATACTGCACAACTCAGCAAATGTGACGTCACGTACGCTCTGATGGGCGCAATCTTCTTTCTATCAGTCTTGGCTTACAGCAATATTAAGAAAAAGATTTAAGTGCTCTCTGTAGCTAGAGTAATGACAAAGAACTTGGAGTGGGCCGGAGCGCTATTTGTGAAATTATCCCCATGCGTGCTCCAGCAATCACTACTGCTCCCGCTTTTGTTGCTCTGCTACGACTCCGATAACTGCTAGTTAGTCGTTTTAGATTTGTTGGATACATTTTTTGCACATTTTTCGCTATGCTACATTGAAATTATAAACAATAAATTATATAGTGCAGTTTGTTGGTATGGTTGAATATAATTGGGAATAACTTTTTTTATAGTTCCTGAAATTTCTAACTTTTTATGTTAAAAAATTCCATACATCACGGACTAATCTATTATTGTTATCCGCCGATAATTCAATGACTATTTTTCTATTTTTATATATTTTTGGCAGGTAACAGTTGTACTAATTACTTCATCATTTGTAAAATAATTTTTCGGTTATATTTTCAATGTTGCATCGCAAAAACACACAAACAATGCATCCAACAAATCAAAAACGAACGAGTAATAGCAGAGCAACAGAAGTGGAAAGAGTAGCGGTAGCTAGAGCTGGACATGCGCTGGACATGAATAATTTCACAAAGAGCGCTCCGGCCGACTCCAAGTTCTTTGCAATACTCTGAATACGAGCGTACTTAATCTTCGTTTTGTTTTTTTTTTTGGAGAATTGCTCTGAGCTACACTCGAAGGGTTGTCATAATTTGCCTGTCGAGGGGTGACCGCTATTCGAAAACAAATTTTCTATCATTTGGTGTTCCATGCACGCAGATTCGAATCTACACAAGAACAGCAACAAGAAAATCTAATTTAAGAGCATTAAGTTCGGTAATTGCATAATCAAGAAGCTTTGCAATTTCAATACATTTTTGGCTTTTTTGCCTCTATTCCTTTCTTGTGGATTGCCATTAAATACCGAGATGTAAGAATAATTCAAATATTAAGTTTTTAAGTCGAATATCTTTGAAGTGATTTTTGTTATATAATCAGAAATCTGTGGTAAGGTAAGGGAAATTTACTTTGTCTGGATACGCTATTGATGCTAAAACCAGTGAAGGCATGAATGAAACTGCATTAAATAATAGTAGCAATTTTTCTTTAGAATGAAGCCATGATATGCTTAAAAAGATTGTGCTTTCTTAATTTTATTATTACGGATATTAGTGACTAAATAGTAGCTTGTGATTGAAACACCTTGTGAAAGTAAGCATATGGAAATTGGGAAAAAGAAATGCTGAAATGTTGATGCTTTCTTATTCGATAGATTAATTATTATTACTATTAAAAGAACAAAAATAATATGAATAATATGGCCACTATTATTTTTTCATTATTTTATTGAAAACCACTGGCTACTGAGGAATTCAGCTTACCTAAAAGGTCACAAGGAAATTGTTACGAAAATTAAGGGGACATATTGTAAACAGCCATATTTTCCCTGATTTTCATTAAAATTATTCAAAATGAAGAAGTCGATATATTTTTACAAAATTGGCATACAGTTTATTTATACATTAAAATAATATACATTTTTTTTTAATAATTTAAAATGGCGGATGTACACTCAATTTTTCTAGGAAGGTCGCAGCGGGGCTTCTCAATCGGCGGGCATTATAGCATCGGCGTCTGTGACCTAAATACAAAAAACCAACATTTTTTTGTTTATTAATGTCATAATTTCTATATGAATTAAACAGAAATGAAAAAAAAATCGCGGAATAAAAAGCTTGAAAAATAAAAAAAGGAATTTTGGGGCGAATTTTTCTACTACTTTTCCTACTATTTAATGCTAGAGGTGAGTCACTATTTTAGGAAATAAAATTAGTGTTCTGAATTTAGGCCCAGAGTCGACTTTTGTTACATTAAACAGAGGGGAAGTTCTGGACATCGCCCTGGCTTCCGACATATTTTCTAACCACATTAAAAGATGGGGAGTTTCAAACGATAATTCGTTCTTAGACCATCGGTATATCGAATTTGAAATTGACACTAGGTCTCCCCAAGTTAGTCAGTTCAGAAATATAAGGAAAAGTTACTGGGGAGTTTACAATAAAAAATTAAAAAATTTACTGCCAAAGAGAGCCCCCAAAGACCCCACCACATGTGGGGAGCTGGATAAACTGGTTAAGCGGCCAGATTAAGAAAAATTCTCTCAAAGACGCCATGCAACCTAGGCTATCTACAAGGTCATGGGAATACATGGACTACGTCAAGTGAGTAATCTTTAGGTCTTCTCCTAGATCCACACTTCCCAGGAAACAAGCCGGTGGAACAAAACGATTCCGTTAATAATAAAGGGCACTCCGACCTAGGAAGTCTCTTAGTTACAAACGCAAAGATCGAATGGGCTATTAACACTTTTGATCTTTATAAATCACCAGGACTAGACGGTATCTACTCTGTTGAACTGCAACAATCTCGGGACTGGTGTTTCACCGAGATTCGAGCCTACGTTCTCTATGAACTTCGAATGGTAGTCACGCACCAACCCATTCGGCTACGGCGGCCACAGCAGCAACATTTTAGTTTAAAACAGCTCAAAATGTTCGTTGATTTTTTTTTAAATTTTACCCTGACGATGATTTTTATATTCTCTGCTTAAAAAAAAATTAATTTCATGCTTAAAATGCATTCATTATATGAAAGTAATGCGCGACACCTTTAGGGAAAAAATGATTAAATATCAGTTTGAATTTCGAGCTGCTTGAAATATTCACTTTATTATACTGAAACTTAAAGAAATATAAAACTGACGCAAACTCGCTTAAATATATAATAAAGAAAAGTCAGTTTTTACTCTTTCAAAAGAAAAAAATTAATTGTGGATAGGATAAATATTAGTGAAATTTTAAGTAGTTGTCCAGCCTAACCTATCCATAACATGAGCTCTTCGGTGGTGTGTGAAAAATATTGCCAAAATCACTTTTTCTATTTTGAAGTAATTAAGGGGGGGGGGGGGCGGGGTAGGGTAACAAAATCGAAATTTTTTTTCTTCACTCATCTTATAGTAAATCATTTCAAGAATGTTGTGTCAAAATTTTAAGTGGATCGGAGCAGAACTCTCAAAGTTATAGCCTTTGTAGGCACTCTACCTCGAATGCGGAGCATCGATAATTTTTCAGTCATTTTTTCAAATGCGTTTTTCCCGAAACGACTTCTTAAAAGTCGGTGCCAATCACAACTCCGAAACTATTCAACCGATTCTTTTCAAATTTGGCACACGTTTTCTAAATCAAAAATACCTCCCCCCCACACTGTTTTTTTTTATTTTTTTTTTTTAAGGTTGTTTTTCACTTACAAATATGGCGAAATTGTTCGCCAAAAATGCTCGTTTTACGTTTTTTTGCCACCAAAACTACAAAAATGAAAAAAAAAAAAATTTTATTAATGGGGGGGGGGGGGGGGGAGCATTACGTCATACTTTAAATGAAAAATTCGACTTTTTTGGTTTCAGATGATTCTACGACGAATGCCGATTGGCACCGCAGAGCACCTCTCGAAAAACATATCTCCAAAAAAACTCTGTCATGGGCTTATTTGTCAATATTTTATTATTAATATTTTTTAAAAACTTATTGAAAAGATGTACAATAACATGCAACTGATTTTATTAAAGTATCTTAAGCCATATTTCTGTAAAAAATTAAAAAAAAAAAGTGTTTTTTTTTAGCGCTAAACCCTACCACCCCCTTAATAACAGAAGACCAAAAAAGTATGGAATTACTGCCACGCACTGTAATATTTGCACTAGGAACAGAATACAGGACTTGCAAGGCTTGTGAGAAAATTCAGAATTGAAAATTTATTCCTACAGAAATTCAAATGGTAAGGGAAAATCTGCCTAACACCTTTAAAAGTTTAAGTTTCCAAAAGCACTCACACATCTGACTCGATGGAAAGTGGAAACACAAATTTCATAGTAACTAAAATAAAACTAATAACGAATTGAAAAAAGGAGAAAAAAAAACAAAGCGAATGCAATGAAAAAAGTTTTCTCATTTCAATGAAAGCCAAAAGTATAACGAAAGTGTCAAAGCAGATAAGTATAAAGCAGAATGCTTTGCATTTTCTCTTTTTTGCACAACATACACTAGCAATTCACAAGCTGCGAAACTCATTTAGGTAGTAATTCAGTAAGCTCAGTTGGCATTGGGTTTGCATTTAAGCTGAAACGTTTTCATGTTGATGTTGCAACTGTTGGAACTGTTGTTGTTGTGTTTGTTTCGTAGTTGTTCACAAACTTATTATTAATGTTGATATAACTTTCTTTGTAAGAATATGAGATATGCGATTCAGGGTAGCGTAGGCGTGTGCTTCTAATGTGTGCAACTTCCTGTATATGGGGTAGTTTAGAAGGTTCTTTAATAAACTGGGGCAAAATTAAAGTATATTTTTCATGCTCTTCATTCAACTTTATCAAACCAGATATGTAATTAAATCGTATTCTAAAGCATGCAGCCACACAAATCGTGTCATGTGGAAAAAATTGTCATTATCAAAAACGTTTTTTAGAAAACGGTATATAAAAAGTCAGCTTTATTCGAATGATTCTAAATTACACTGTGAAGGATTTTTATTATTATTCACTTTGTTAATATTTTCTGACACTCACTCGACAACACTCGATGCTTTGAGAAAGTTAGCTCGAGTTTACTTAATAAAGTTTTCATGCCACGGCCAAAACGGTTTTCAAAAAAGTGACAAAAAGGTTAAAATAAATGTGTGGGAAAAATGAAAGGTTAACACGTACATATAGAGTTAAATTTCAAGGGTAATATTTTCTTAGAGCACTTTAACGCATTACCTGCCATCTAAAAGTGGCGCTTTGACCCTCACATTAAGGAACTCCGCAATAAGTAAGTGCGGGAAGTCGTGAGAGGACTAGGTTAGGTAGTGATGGCTGCCCAGAGAGTGGGCCCACTTGAACGAAAAAAGTTTGGTTCATCATTTGTTATACCATTGCAAGAGGGGAAAAAGAGGTGAAGGAAAAAAAGGACGAAAGGGAAAGGGATGAGGTGGGTTGAGCGTTTGTGGACTATGAACGGTGACTAGTCTGCGGTTGTGTTAACCTCTTTATGCAGCTGATGAAGTTCATCAGATTTTTGTTATCAAGACCTGCTATATCAGCAGGTGCAAAAAAGAAGTGAGAACCAAGAAGCTTGAATCTTAGTCCCGCGAGAGCTGAGCAGCTGAGGAGCAAGTGCTGACATGATTCCACTTCATCCTTCATACAGCTGACGCAAAAAGGACTCGAAGTAATTCCGAGTCTCACGGCATGTATACCACGCGGACAGTGCCCAGTGAGGATGCCGACGAAATTGGAGAGATGAGATTTTGTCATCCTCAGAAAATCCCTCGAACACCTCCTATCCAAACATGGTCAGAAGGACTTCGCGAACTTACACGTTCGTGTACTTGCCCAGCGCTCATTGAGTTGGTGCAAAGCCCATCCTTCCCGGAGTAGAGCGCAGATTGTCAAGGGGATCCCGATCCTCTCCTTTTGCGAGCACACTACCTCATAGGTCCCTTGTCTGGCCAGCTCGTCGGCTTCGCAGTTTTCAGCAATGTCGCTGTGATCAGGTACCCAGATTATGTTTATATCGAAAAATTCTGATGCAATCGAGAGAGAGACCAGGAATTCCCTGACCAGTTTCGAATGCACCATAATAGAGCCTAGGGCCCTAATTGCCGCTTGGTTATCGGACTAAATATTTATCTTCTTAGCAGTTATAACGCTAGTAAGTAGCCAGTCAGCAGCTTCTTTAATTGCGGCCACCTCTGCTTGGAACACACTGCAGTGATCCGGTAGCCTGAATTTAGGGGTGATGGGGAGCTCTTTGTAGAATACTCCTCCTCCAACCCTACCGTCCAGTTTCGAGCCATCCGTGAACAGGTTAACTAGGCCCTGCCCCCAAGTGTTGCCCCCGGTCCATTCTTCCCGTAGTCGAATATGGGTGGAGAAAGTTCCGCTTGGACTAAGCGAGGGCACACACTGATCCGTCGACGAGGGGATGAACTCAAAGTTTCTGAGGACGCTTGAGTGCCCATATGTGAGAGTGAACTTATAGCCCAATACCCTCAGTCTGATTGTGGTACGTGCAGCGGCAATTCTGCCTGCGATGTCTATAGGTACCAGAGTAGGAGTAGTTCGAAGCGCCCCACTGATTCCAATGAGTGCAGACCTCTGAACTCTCTCTAGCTTTTTAACTGATGTCGTCCTCTCCAGTGAGTTCAACCAGACAACGACTTCATATAACAAGATTTTTTTTATTATGGTATTATAGAGCAAAAATACAACTCTAGGCGAGAGGCCCCATCTTTGCCAATTGCGACCTTGCATCCATACAAGGCGATTGTTGCCTTCCTTACTCTCTCCTCAATGTTGGGCTTCCACGTTAGCTAACTTTCAAAGATTAGACCTAGGTACTTCACTTTGTCAGAAAGCACCAACGGAGCGCCCCACATCGAGGCGAGTTGATCTCTGGGTATTTTATATTTCCTCCGTCTTAAGAGGATTCACCGATAAGCCGCAGTTTGCTGCCCATTGAACAACTACGTTCAGATATCCCTGCATTAAATCGTACAGGGTATCTATAAACTTTCCTCTAACAATTAATGCTACATCATCCACGTAGGCAATCACCCTACAGCCCCTCCTCACCAGCTCCTCCATCAAATCATTGATAACAATGATCCAGAGGAATGGTGAGAGAACACCGCCTTGCGGCGTGCCCCTACACACCTGCCGGCGGAGAGAGATGCCGTCTCACTATGCCACATGAGAGGACTAAACATTTCAGAAAATTATTATTTTAGTTTTCTCAAGTAAAACAGTCACGTCACCTACGTAAAAGTCCTTACAAAATTAAAAGAATAAATCTGTGCGAAGAAAGAATGTGGATCACACCAACAGCTTATGCATTATCTCCACTTTATATGGCCGACTTAGAAAAGGCCTTCAACAAGGAAAGTGTTGGCGTGCAAAGGAATACCAAGGAAGATGATAACATTTTATTACCATTACTCTTCAATACTGTGTTGCTTAAGGCAACTAAGGAAAACAGATGCACCTAACTGAAAGACACGGGGATTAAAACTACGCTGATGACATCTGCCTTTTAGGCAGCACCGCTGCAGTCATGAAAAGAAAAAATTGAGTTGGTGGTTAATTTTACAACGAAAGTAAGACTGCGGATAAACGTTGACAAAACTAAAGCTCTCCGAATGTAACGAGCACTTTTTCATCTGCAAAAGTGGCGGCTCTTCTGCAGATGTCGTTAACCGGATTGCAAAAGCTAGCACCCAAGGCTCTATGTGGAACTCATATGTCATTTAGCGTCGTACAAAAGTAAAATTCTTCGCATCGAGCGTAAAATCAACACTGTTGTACGGAAGCGAAACGTGGAATGCAGCACCAAAATACATTCAAAAAGTACAAGTGCTTATCAGCAAGTGCTTTCACCAAATTATCAAAATCTTCTGGCCCAATACTATAACAAATGACAAGCTTTGGCAGGTGGAAATCGAAATGGACGATCCCCAGCTAAGTTGGAACGAAAACAAAACTCACGCAAGCCCCAGAATGGCTTGGAAAACCTTTTTGCGGTTCTTTGCTCCTTAACGGAACGATAGGAACTTTTATATTATATATATATAATATATATATAATTGGCGCGTACACCCTTTTTGGGTGTTTGGCCGATGTTGTTCCACAAATGGAGGGACCTACAGTTTCAAGCCGACTCCGAACGGCAGATATTTTTGTGAGGAGATTTTTCATGGCAGAAATACACTCGGAGGTTTGCCATTGCCTGCCGAGGGGCGACCGCTTTTAGAAAAATGTTTTTCTTAATTTTGGTGTTTCACCGAGATTCGAACCAATGTTCTCTCTGTGAATTCCGAATGGTAATCACTCACCAACCCATTCGGCTACGGCGGCCGCCAATATATATTTATATTATATATAGAAGAAAATAATAACCACACTCAATTTTAACATTTTTTGTTGTTTTGCTTGTTTGTTGTTTGGGTCATCATCCAGTTATATTTTCGATCAGCTTTTTTACAAAATAAAAAAAAAATTATTTTGAGTAATGGAAATCCTTATTTGATCCTTCGTAGTTTTTCCCGTTAAGTGGTTGGGAGGACATCCGTCAAATGTCGCTATCACCAGTTTGTGATCATTTTATTGCATTTCCTTATGATTTTCCGTATGATTTCTGGTGATAACTATTCGCATTCATGTCGAATATGCCTTTTGAAGGCTGCGATTGTCTGCGACTTGTGGGCATAAGTCCGCGAAGCAAGCAGTGGAGGATGGTTAAACCAGGCGATCTTGCTGGCCGTGCCAAATCGCCAAAAGGGGAAATTACGCGACAAGCAAACGCTTTGTTCACATTATCCATTACGGCTAGTGCTAGCTAGGGCATTATTACCGACGAAGTCCTAAAAAAAATACGACGCAATCACTTCTCCCGAGTGAATGCCGCCCACGTAGTGGCTCCAAATAGATGGAATGATTCTTCGTGTATTACAAGCGTAATTTCAATGCCCCCCACAATGATAATTGTGCTTAGTGACGTAATGGCTTAAGTGGAAATGAGCCTCATCGTTTGTGGTGTTTTTCGATACAAAATGGTTCCTCTTCGTTGTTGAAATTGAGGATGGCGTGATAGTAATTCACACTTGAATGACGGTCAGCAGCCATTAACTGATTCATTGTTTGCACTTTCTACGGGAACATGTAAATATTTTACTGAAACTCATTGTAGGGTTTGCCTGGGGATAGCCACATTCGTGGCCTGTCGTCTGGTAGATATTTTCTAGCTCTTAACAAAATCGGCGGCCGCAGATGTAATACTCTCGATCAAACGACCAGTATGGTCTGCAAGGTCTTGTGTGGTGCGAATATGTTCGAATTGAACAGCTAAGAGCCCTAATGTTTGTCCAGTAGGAGTTAGATGATTAGGAAATTGGCGTCGATATTCATGCCTCGCCAATACCATCGACCTATTATTGTTGAAAAAACTGCCTCAATTATTCCAGTATAGCGTTTCATTGCGTATCTCATGTCAAATATAATTGACGTACTTCGTCATTTGCCAAAATTATAACATCTTCAGGTAGGGTGATTAATTTTGCGCCACCTGGTACTTCAACTTATATTACTTACTTATATATACTAATTTTATAGGTATATTTTATAGGTATATAATCAAAAAATATTAACATAGTCCGACAAATATCACGACATCTTGTGAACTCAATATTTTTTATACTTCGTTGACTACTTCAGCGATTGGTTGACATTCACTCAAGTTTGCTGCTGTTTTTCTATACCCTGCTTCGTGCTTGTACAACATCTTAAACCTTTTTAGCAGCCTGTGTCGCATTATTCCCTTTTTATAATAAAATAGTAAAATGTGATATAGTTTTTAAATTTTCACTAACTTAAGGGGACCTGTAGATACCTGTAAAACTTAAAAAAAAAAAAATTTTTTTCAAAAAATGTTAATATAATCCTTTAGGAATATGTCAAACTATTTTTAGAACTTAATTTTAAGTATTTCTTATATTTCTTATCAATTTTGAAAAAAATATATTGACTTCTTCATTTTAAATAATTTTAATGAAAATCAGGGGAAATATGGCCGTTTACAGGTATTTGTCCTTTTTTAAGAGCGCTATAAGGTTACCAGATGCAATGTAAAGATATTCGGAGTTTTTGCTGAATATGGGATGTTTATTACCAAACCTTCTAGTTCACCCAGTGCATCTTACACGTATTGCAACTGGCTTGGCATAGTCCTTTATCCTAGAAATGCATAAATATTTGCACAGCTGAATCAGTCTGGAATGTAATGAGAGAGCGCAAGTTGATTTTTTTAATTTTATGCGGGCTTACGGTTGGAAAGATATGCAATTATTTTTTTCTCCTCTCTGTTGTTAACATATTCTCTTCCACTATACAAGTATGAATGTATAGTATAGGTATAGTGTACATACAATAATTGCTTTGAGGTTAGAAGCAAAATGCGCAAGTGGTTTTTTCAAAATGCTGTTTTATTCTTTTAAAATCTATGTTCACAAACAGATACAGACACTGATGCACAGTTTTGATAAATTATTTGCTTTTCATTTAACTTCAGCCGCTGCTAAAGTTGGGCTGGTTTTCAACATCTTCAAAACCAAAGTGATGTTTAGTAACACTCAAACTACGCCCAATATTTTTGCTATCTGTGCAGTATCATTGTGGTGTCAGTTGGCTCAAACAAAGGTATCAAAAACCGCATTAGGAAAGCTCTAGCAACATTTGGTTACCTATGTTCAGTCTGGAAAGCATCACACATTTCTCATGATTCTAATGTCAAATCGACTTTACTCGATGCTTGTGAAACATGGAATGCAACAGCGGCTGCTAAAAACAAATTGCAAGTTTTCACTAATCGATGTTTTCGCAAAACCTTGAAAATCTTCTGGCCAAACACAATCGCAAATACTGATCTGTGGAGAACTACTCAGCAAACCCAAATACTCCTTGAGATTTGCGGAAAAAAGTGGGTTTGGCTTAGCCACGTCCTTCGTAGAGAATGTGATGACTTAATAAAGGCCGCTATTGAGTAGAATTCCTAAGGTCGCCGTAGATGAGGAAGGTAGATCGAACAATTGGAGACGTTTGTTGGATTTGGAAACACGCGCCATGAATCTAACGTCGAATGAAGCTAAGAGATTGGCTCAAAACAGATCTGAATGGTACCATAGGAAATTTAAAAAAAAAATAATCAATTGCCGCGCACACTTCTTTTGGGTGTTTGGCCGAGCTTCTCCTCCTATTTGTGGCGTGCGTCTGTTTATGAGGAGCTTTTTAATGGCAGAAATATACTCGAAGGCTTGCCATTGCCTGTGATAGGTGACCGTTATTAGAAAAAAAACTTTTTCTCTTATTTTGGTGTTTCATGCACTGAGATTCGAGCCTACGCACACCCGAATGGTCGGCACGCACCAAGCCATTCTGCTAGGAAGTCGAAGTATTAATAATAAAATTAATTTAACTTCATTAATACAAAACCTATTTAATTGAGGTTTTGAACTTTCTGCAAATTAAAAAAAATGTATCAGGCTTACTTCAAAGATTCAAACGCTTTAATCAGAATTCCCTGTAAACGGATGTAGTTTAATTTCATTTTGGTCTAATAAAGTGCAATTCTCAAGTAGCTCAGAAATCCTGTTGATTTTTGACAATTTTTTTTTTGCTTTGCATGGCTTAAGAAAGTTTGGATGAATTTGGCTCATAACTTGTTGTTTTAAGTTTCAAACACGACTCTAAATTTTCATTTGTTAGTTGGCTCATTCCTTTACTTTTAATTATGTATCATATATTCATCGAGAACAGCGCTCGCGCGCGCGAATACATCGGTCCGAAGATAGTCAGCACTCCGAAGGCCGACTTTTTCACCTCACTGCAATCTGGAAGACTATTCCATGAGTCGAATATAAATGCCTTAACTCGTAGCATCTTTTGTTTTTTCGAAAACGCCTACTTTTGTTGCATTACGGACATATATTTCTGGGCTGCCAACTCTTCCAACATGTTTTTCAACTTTGTAAATGTTCCACTTTACAAAGCTTTACTTTTTAAATCGATTAGTTGCATTTCTAGAGAATTTGTGTTCAGACGATACTATGAATGCTAGAGTGCTTTAGTTGATTTTGAATTGCTCAAACCTGTTACCAAATTCATATTTGAAGTTTCTTATAACTGTGCTGAAGTAATTCGTGTCAGGAGTTGCACTGGTTTTATCGCGATACTGCTTTAGAAATTTAAAATGGAGTAATTTACCGTTCTGAATATACATATATTTTTCTTCAAAACAAAACAATTATTCTACCAAAACATAGGCTGAATTTCCATTTCCTTGCAGTTATAGATTCAGCTCATTTAATTTCGCTGTGATCTCCACCATAAAGTAAAATTTTTGTAACCATTTGTCGTTAGCTAATTTCAGCTATTTCGTTGAAGTACAAGTCATCACACTTTATTGTGAAGAAGGAGGTTGAAATACTGGGTGTCCATTTCGTTTTAGAATTCTTTACAGTCAGCGAGTACAAGTGGCTGAGAGATAGAACCCGTGCGTCTTCCATGTTAATCGATTCAAAACGATTCTTAAAAGTAGTTTTTTTTTTGATAAAATTAATATTTGCATATGAACCTAAAAGGCCGCAGTTTTACATCCAAGGATTAGTATATCTCACAATGAATATATTGAATCGGTATTTGGTAATTAAAAGATGATATTACGCTTCCAAAAAGTTCTTATTCTTGTGTTTGGTAAATGGATATCAAGGGAGGATAATTGTACGTAGATCTCAGAAACACTACGACCAAGGTGAAAATCTTGTGCCGTTTATTGCTACAATAGGGTTTCGAAAGAAAAACAAATATATATACAATATATATTTGTATTGTCAGTGGTCTTCATGAAGACTACCCGTTAAAGCTGAGAGACGGACTCTTGCTCAGTTTTTGTTTCTAATATATCTATCATTATTTTTACCTTTATAGGTATATTTCTCGAATCTAGTTTTGAATATCTCCGATACTCTTAAAGGCCAAATCGGTATTTTGTCAAGGGAATGTTTACATGTCCCGTGATTCAAGTGCTTTGGACATTGTCGTCAATTCTTTTGAAAATTGCTTTACTTTTATTGAAAAAATTTTGATAAAATTTTAGTACTTTTAAGATTTAGTCGATTCTGATATTTTTGGTATAAAGTTTGAAATGTTTGAAGTGCCAGACTGGCACTCTCCAAGTAGCACTAAAGCGCGGTTTTGATATCATTACGAGAAATGTTGGAATTCATTCAATGCTGAAATCTATGGTGTGCAGTTTCTTGAAGGGAAATATCTTTGGTTCTTTTTAAAATGTTTACATATACTATATTCTTTAATTTTACCTACAATATACAATATATTTAAAAAAAGGAATGTGTTTGAAAAAACATCTTTTTTTATTTTGAAAATTGTTTGGAAAAGTTTTTTTTTTTATTTAACTTTAATTTCTGAAAAACTTCCCCCTCACAGTTTTGCATTAATAACTGAGACTATACTGGGGGCCGCCCTAGCCGAATGGGTTGGTGAGTGACTACCATTCAGACAGAGAGAACGTTGGTTCGAATTTCGGTGAAATACCAAAACGTAGGAAAAGTTTTTTCTAATAGCGGTTGCCCCTCGGCAGGCAATGGCAAACCTCCGAGTGTATTTCTACCATGAAAAATCTCCTCACAAAAATGTCTGCCGTTCGGAATCGGCTTGAAACTGTAGGTCTCTCCATATGTGGAACAACATCAAGACGCACACCACAAATAGGAGGAGAAGCTTCGGCCAAACACACAAAAAAAGGGTGTACGCTCCAATTTCAGCCAAATCGGTTCAGCCGTTCCCGAGTTATAAATAGTGTAACTAACATGACTACCTTTTATATATATAGATATATATATTCAGTAATTTCTGCATGTTTCAAAGTGGGTTTCCATTAACTTTCGGACTGATAAAATGTGATAGCGCTTGTCTACAGCAGTATTTAGAATTGACTTTTCACTGGTTCATTATATGTGAACTATATAATAAAAAAGAATGCAAAAAAATATGAAAAAAAATTTTGTTCTCAACAATTTTGAACAAAAAATATCTACAAAATTAAATCTTAAAAAATATCAAAAAGAAGAGAAAATATTTTACTTTAAAAACTCTGTACCAAAATTTTCAACACATAAAAGATTTCAAAATTACTCACTTTTTCCGTAACTTTCTGAGTTTACTTCTTATTAATGTGTCAATTTTTAGAAGATTTGCCAACAATGTGCTATATACTTGGATCTTTTGACTCGGAAGTGGTTATTGTTATTACTAACCTCTAAATATTTTGCCTCTATAATACCAGGGTTACTACACAAGTTTTGAGACAGTCATGTAAAAATAACTGCAATGAAAAATTGCTGTATTATTTTTTTTAATATTTTTCATGAATATAAATATGCTTTTGATCAAACTCAATTGACGCAAAAAATTGTAAAGAAAATTTCAAACCAGCTAACATAAGTATTTTTTTTTTTGCTACTTTTTATGGTATTAAAGACAAATAAATATTTTTGACAGCTAGTTAGTTACCTATATATATCATAGCAAGCATTCCTCACTTTTTTGGTATGTCACAAGACGATTTTCCATTATTTGTTTACGCATCGATTTCTTATGAAATATCAACGGTTCTTGAACGATCTTGACCAAATTCCATTTGCAACAAAGTACAGCCAGGATTGAATTCGGTAGACTAGTGTAACATTATACAAAACACACATTTCGAAAAACTCGACCTCAGCACCACCTAACGGGTGAAAGGCCTGCAGCGCTCAAATGAAGATTAGCATACCTCACCACAAAAACAAAAAAAAAAACCCTTCAATACAACTCATTCAATATAGAAATTTCTGCTGAAGCACCAATCTGAGATTCCGTTTCTCCCGCTACGTTCAAAGTCTTCCATCAGCAGTTTGCGAAATTTCAGCAATCACAATACTCATACGCCATGTCGGTCAAACTGCCAGCACGAATTGGCTTGTGTTTACAAATCAAAGTGTTTTCTGCGGGTTACAATTATGTACAATACATCAATAGCTGCCAAAATACACAAGTAGGTATACAAAATGTATTCGATCGCTGCAACCTGAAAATCAGAAATCACTGTCGGGCTATGCGAAATCGTATATACGCATGATTGAATAAATATACCTACATGTGCACATACTGAGCTACTGCTACTGGCATATGCCTTACCACAAGAATTGGGTGCTATCAGAGAGATGCATGTAGTAGTAGTTGTACGTGAAATTAGTTTACGAAACAACTGTATATTTGCATAAATGGCTGAGGGCATTTGAATGTGCCAGTAGTGGTTTTAAAATTGCATTGTGGTTGAATATTTACATAAGGCACTGCTGCATGAAAACATTGGCACCTGCAAATATGTGTGTGTGGCCACATGTGTACATACATACATAACATACTGTAGTTGTATTTACACATTTTTGCATACATGGAAGTAAATCTTTGCACGATGAAATATAATTGCCAATCACAAGTGGCATGCGCTTCAAAACAATGTCAGCCATGTTGATGAGTATACGAGGGTCGCTATATGTATTGCGAGATTGAATTGTATTACATGGGATTAGGCTGGATAAGTGAGATCCATGGAGTATGAATAGTCAGGAGAAACTTGTGGGCTAACTATAATACTACAACTTGTAAAATAAAGTACCAAAATATGTTTGTATGTACGCCAATAACTATGACCCAGCGTTCTCTACGAGCGGCCTAAACAAAACCATTAATTAGCCTTGATGGCAACAACAGATAGCGAGATAGTTCACGCTTTCTGGGTCTACCGCAGAATGAGTTAGACGATGACGATAGGTGACTAGTACACTGCTGCTACAACAGAACTTGCCAGAAGATATCAGCTGTCAGATCTAGAAATTACGATAGTAAATAAGCACATGTTTATAAGCCCAGGTGCATGCGCATGGGGTATTCAGTTAGAAATTAAACTCATGAGCGAATAAACGAGAAGTAATAGAGTGAGTCAGTCTTAAGCTGAACATGCACATTTTTGGAAGTAAAGTATTGGAAGTAAAGTAAAGCAAGTGTGTTGCCATTGATTTTCGTGTTTTATTCAACAATCCATTGATCGAACTCAGAGAGTTATTGTAAGAGATTTCTTTGAATTTTATCGTAAGAAAATTCGTAACAGATGAATAGTTTACAAAACAAAATGTTAACTAACATTATTTTGACTGATCAGCAATTTTTCTACACTGATTCAAAATGGCTACTTCGGTTTATGAAAGAGTGGATGCAGGCGTCGGCTACTTCTACTGCAGTATTTCAATGCTTCTTCAGTATAGAATTTTGAATCTCTGGTCAGCAGTACTATTCAATTAGCAATAGAATACAGAATCAAGGCAGCTGAGTCGCGGTCTGAAAAATGTAGGCAATGGCACGAAGAGTGCTCTACGCTACCCTTAAAATTTCCATCGTTACAAGTGGGACATGCTCTAATTTAAACCAGTTGTAGTTTAGCCAACTGAAATAGTGTTGCACTGTGGCCTATAAGTGTCCCAACAATTACATAGTAACAATCAAACCTTGACATCATTTAAAGACAGTTGGTGATTTTTGTGACGTCTGACTATGGCAGTTCTGCAAGGCATTAATGTATCCCAAAATCATTTTCTTTTGATAGTAGATAGACGATAATGAGATGTAAGAGTAATATAAGATGATAATGACTACCGTATGCTCAAAGGACGACAATGGCCTTGGATTGGGAGTGTACTCAGAACAAGTATTTTTAAGTTGTTCCTTTAGACTCCCAGACTGGTGTAATGTCTTTCAAGCTGAGATCTACGCCATAAAAGCAAAAACGCTAAAACTAATAGACTTAGGTATCTACGGCGGTCAAGGCACTGGACTCTGCGCGCATAAATTGAAGAAGTGTTAAAGAATGCAGGATGTCACTTTTGCTTATGCAACAACACCACTCTTTGTTGGGTTCCTGGCCACTCTGGAGTAGGGGGAAATGAAAGAGTGGATTAGTATGGAAAAAAGGCTTTGAGCTTGACCTTCAGCGTTTAGTTTGTGTAGTTTGTGTAACAGCGACTAGGAGAGGACATAAGCATTTTTCTAAACGAACTGTACACTGTCCTTGACTTGAGCGTAGTCACGGAAACCAATAGAAGGTGGTCTTTGACTACTAACTGCGGGGTCTTCAAAGCGCTTTGGTCAAAACTAAATCTTAAATGTCTGCTTGGAGTAAGCGCCCCCACAGATGTTGTAACGGATTACTGCACTATTGCTACCTCAGCCAGTAGAATGAGTGTACCTCAGAATGACTTCTGCAGGAGTTGTGGAGACGTAGAAGAAATTGAGAGAATTTCCTGCACTTCCAAAAACACATGCCAAATATCTTGGCGATTATTTCATTGAAGGCCTGGGACATTTGCAAAATGTCTCACTGGAAGTACTATTCGCCTTCTTAAAAAGATCTCAGCAGTTTAAGCTATTTAAGTAGGGGATGCAAATCAAATGCAGGTATTATAATGAACCTTAGGACCACCTAGTGTCTTGTCTTAGACAAGCAAGCCTAACCTAATCTAGACGGTAATGGGTTAACATATCCGGAAAATCTGTAGGTGAATAAATTTTGAACTCAAAAAATTTTGCTAGTTTTGAATATAACTCTTTTACAGATTTCTGATAAGATACGAATTCCACATCGAAAAACTGGCTACCCCTTTAGCGATCCACAAATCGATTAAAGGTTTTGGCCTCTTTATTTGAATGGTAGTACTGCTCAGCCAAACCATGCGTCATAAAACGAAAATGGTAAAAACAAAATCCGGCTATGCGGCTTGTAGGCTAGTGCCCGTATTTTCAGGCTTACCAGTGAGTGAGTAGCATGTAACAGATGGTCGTGCTGGAACATCATTCTGTCTTGATGCCTACAATCGTCTTACAGGGTTTGATTGAAAAGTAATGAGCCTTCCTGCGCGGAGCGTCTGCCAAGCGATCAACAGAATCGGCTGGTGGGGGAGAATGATCGTTGGACCTTCCCCTTCCACTAGAAACCGGTCCCAGTTCGTTGGCAACAGCGGTGCAGTCACCATCCGCGCGTAAAAGCTGTTTTAAAAGTGTGTTAGGATTTTGCAGTGGCGAAAATGCAGCGATCGTTGGAGCAACGTTACTCGACCAAATTTGGCGTAAAGCTAAACAAAACGAGTACCGGAAACCATTGGGCTACTCAAGGAGGCTTACGGGGATCAATCTCTGTTCAGCGCCCAGGTAAAATGGTGGCACAAGTCGTTCAAGGAAGGCCGGGAGGACGTCGAAGACGAACAGCGATCTGGAAGGCCTTCAACGACGCAAACAGACGAAGATCCCTGCACCTCTGCATTGGCCAAGATGGGGGTTCCGGTGCTTCCCCATCCTCCCTACAGCCCAGACCTGTCCCCTCCGGACTTCTTCTTGTTCCCGCGCCTGAAAAGAAAGCTGAAGGGATGGCGTTTCGACTCTATCGAGGCAATCCAAAAAACTGTGACAGTCGAATTGAACGCGATTCCGGCAGATGGGTTTGAGAAATGTTTCCTGCATTGGAAGGACCGGTACCAGCGATGTATTGACGCTCAAGGGTCCTATTTTGAAGAATATTAGTTGTATAAGCCAAAAGGTTTAATAAAACTGCTTAAGAAAAATAAGGCTCAATACTTTTCAATCAAACTCTGTATAGCCATTTGCGTACAATCTTTTAATAGTCGGATATTTATTTACGTGCACGGGCACATTAGTTATGCTCTAGGCGAGATTTCGTGGCAAGTCCACCAATTTTCATTTTTTGTTTTTTTATTATTTGCAAAGCTTTTAAATGCATTCCGCAGCATTATGCATACATTTATAAATTTCCAAGTTTTTTTCGGATGACATGAAAACTCATCGAGTAATATCACTAAAAACACACTAAAAAATCGCCCTTAAACTCTTTCAATTGGAATGCTTTTTATCTTTCGTTTTGAAATCATCACTCTTGTAGGGTCGAAAGTATTAGCCAAACAAGCAATGTAAAAATTTACCACGCAAAGTTGCTGATTTGACATTTTCGACGCGTATGTACTACTGGTGTATCTACTTACCTATCAGTTCATTGTTTGTTACGTTTCATTCAACAATGCATTTTTGTAGCTCTTAAAAATGTCGAATTTCGTGCCTTCAAACTACGATTTGCGGACATCGTGAAACCACTTGTGAAATTGTGAGACGTACGATTGGGAACCGCTCGTGCATGCGGCTTACTCAGCAGACTTGGCGCCCTCCGATTATCATTTGTTTGCATCGATGAGGCACTCAATTTCCGAGCAACGCTTCAATTCTCACGAGGAAGCCAAAAAATGGCTCGATGATTGGTTTGCGGCACACACAAATTGCCTAAGAGATGGGAAAAGTGTGTCGCTAGCGATGACTATTATTTTGAAGATTAAATTTGCAGCCAATTTGTTGTTAATAAACGTTTGAAATTGAAAGAGAAGTCTCATTTCATAGGTATATACAGGTAAAGCTTAAACTCGATTTCTTATTTATACTACAATCGGCACAAATGCGACGTTCACGTCAAAACCGACTTCACCGTTCTGATTATAGCGATATAGCTTTTGAATTAATAGCGTATAAAACACGTCTGAGCATACTCGCTTGCACATACACGATTTATTTCTCTCACAAGTATTCTCACATACAAAAAAGGAGAAATTGTAAATTGTGAAGCGAAAAAGGGAAATATCCAAAATGTATGCGCTCTTAGTGCAAATATGATCGAAAAATGTGAGTGCTATTCTTCATGGAAAATATGATATTTTGAATACGAAAGCTCTTTTAGTTGGCAAATGTTTGCTTTACTTCCGTAATCCTGAAATATAAACAGTAGCCCTTGCACTGCACCGCTACCAATTCCTCAATTTTGAGTGCACACATACCAATGTATGCACGGCCATTTGACTAGCATGTGCAATTTGCTTTATGCTTCACCCACACAATCACCTTAAGCAAACATTTCATGTTTCCATGTGTCTAGAAAGGTAGGTACTAAGAAGAAATAGTCATGAACCGATTTTGCTTTTGATTTTAGTTTTGCATGAAATCGAATGTGCGAGTTATATTACCAAAAATTTTGTGTAATAATTCCTCAAGCCAAATTTAAGTTTCAAATTTACAAATACCGACTCGTACATTTACATGTTTGCCCAATGTATAAATTATTGTGTTAGGATTTAAGTGGGCCAAGTCGTTCGAAGTCATTCACTTTACGCAGAATTTTCATTTTCATTTATTTATTTAAGTCTTTGATGAGAAGAACCTTACAGACTGGATAAATATACTTACTTAAGAGTAATTCTGAAATGCTAGAAAAAAAGAGAGCTATTATGAATAGGAAATACAATCAGGGTTAGGTATAGTGCATTAAATAACACTAGTTTACAGCCAAAATGCACCAGAGACGCCGTTATGAAATTCCTATGATTGAAAGTCGGTATCAAGGATTCTGGGATGTCACTATGATGGGTGACTATTGTTGGTTTCTCATAAGAGAAACCGATCCTTATATAAATAAGCGTCAAAACAAGACACATAAAAAATATACGAAAAAATAAAAAAGTTTTAAAGATCCTTTCTCTCAAAGTACACATTTTTTTATAATATATTTTTATAAAAAAAATTTAAAAAGTCCGTTATGATAGTTCGTTATCTTTGAATCTGCAGGGCCTAGCAAAAAGTGTTCTACACACAGTTTATAGCAAATTTTATTACCTTTTAAAAGCTTTAAACGGTTTTGGAATCGCTCAATTCGTTTTCGAGATATATATGATTAAGTGGGCCGAATTTTTTTTTTTAAATAACGGTAATTCGTAAATAACTCAAAAACGTTACCATAGAATAAAAAATAACCTTGATTTTCGGAATCAGACGGTGATTTTACATAGGAATTTCATAACGGCGTCTCTAGTGCAGAAAAAAAGTTGAAATTTGTGATCCAGTGTAATTAGTACAATAAGCAGATAGTTAAAACACAGAAAAACTGAAGATTCAGTGATAAGGAAACCCTATATTTAACTACATAAAAAAAAAAAATCTTTGCGTAATAAAATCTATCTCCAGTAGCCAGTGGATTAGAATAGATTAGATTAGATTTGTGGTGGGTTGGACAAGTCCAAGCACTCAGTCAGGAAGACCATTGTACTACACCCGGATAAATTACACTGGAAGCATTAGGGAGATGGGACACATACAATATGGATTGTAAGACCGAGAAATCGATTGGATGTCACTCTTCCGCGAATATTTTGGATTCGTTAATGAATCTTAAGAGATCCGTAAGAGGAAGAGTATGAACTTTATCCATGCTCAGAACAACGCACCCCAACAGTCTAAGTCTGATTCTAGAAAATGCCGAACAGCTACAGAGAAAATGCTCTGTAGTTTCCTCATTCTCACGATAACATAGGCATATTGGGTTGTCAATGATTCTCATGGTAGCCATGTGCTGACCACAGGCGTTGTGCCATGTGATTACAACTACCAGTACTCTCAAGTCCTTTTTACTAAGCTTTGAGAGAAAGGTCGCTTATTTCCTGTTTGGTTATTTCACGAAGTAATTAGCTACTCTAGTACTACTACTACTACTAATACAGGAGTCCAACCCATACCAACGTCTTCTATGTGTAAACCTCATGAAGCCGTCAATTCATAGTTGAACCGGAGCAGAATTGACCCGTATGAAGGTTTCAGGATCCAGTGGTGTGCTGGCAGATTCTTCATTAGCCAGTTTGTCAGCCAACTCGTTTCCTGTTATACCACAATATCCAGGCACCCAAATAAGACTAACTTTGTTGTGTTTTGCAACACTGTTCAGTTTTGTCTTACATTCAACGACCAATTTTGAAGAGCAGCGTGGCTTAGCAAGGGCTCTCAGTGCAGCTTGACTGTCACTACAAATTCCAATACTATTATAACTATATTAAATTACTATTTAATAGCATGCAGATAGGCGAGATAGAAAAAATGTTGGAATCCCATCCAGGTCAAAGACGATTGAAGAGCAGCACTGTCAGATTTTCGTAAAGGAAGCGAAAACAATTTTTTTTATTTTTTTATTAACGACTACGGAAGACGGCTCCTCTGCCAGTGAAAGAAATGGCCGGGTAAAAAAGCAGTCAGATAAAAAGTTTTAAAATGGCTTCCTTATGTCATGGTTGGTTACATTGGATATATATACTAATCTTAAAACAAAAAAGGCTAAAACCACTGAAGACCGCTGGAGTAGTCGATGAAGCAATACGCATCAGTCTCTTGTGTGAATTTTATAACAACAGCGCTTCATTTTGTGTGGAAAAAGTGAAAGGCAATGATTATTTGCTTTATTTGATATCTACTTACCAAAATAAATATACCGACTTTTCTTGCTTTTCCTTTTTTATTGCTTAAATTAAATTTTTTGATGTTAAGTCAAATTGATATTTTTTGCCAGGGGCCGATGGGTGTTAACGGATTTGAGTAGATTTCAAAATCACGCGCAGGTAGACTACAAGTAGCACTAGAGTACAATTTCGATGCCATAATGTAGACCACGACCTTTGAAAATTTTCAAAACTTCCAGTGCTGTAGATGTAGTGGAGATTAGAGGATGGATGTAGGCTGGAAAACTGCCACAGCCTATTCCCGAAAGGCAAACTAAGGAACCTTAAGCGTCCAGCCGCAAGACCCGGATATTTGAAAAGATAAGTGTACAGTACCTTTCTCTCCGGATCCCCACAGCTTCTGCAATAGGGCTTGTACGGAAGTCCAAGCTTCTCCGCATGAGTTCTGATTACCCAGTGACCGGTGACTACCACTATGAGTTTGGAAATTGTGTGGCGTAGGATCCTCAGCACTTTAAGCGTCCTGCTTCTGTTCTACTGAGGCTAAGTATATTTGAGATAGCACACTTTTAAGCCGTTTTTTATGAAAAAGATTGTGCAGTTTCCCATCAACAACGGTCAAGGGGACACCGATGTCTGAGATGAAGACGATTGAAACCGGTTATGTTGATTCCTTCATAGCAAGAGTTCCTATGCCCTGAAACCCAGGTAAATATAGTGTTTCCTGCACATTCGAGAAGTTTGATCTTTTCCTTACAGGAGCTGTCCCTAGCGACGAGAGGCCTTGGATCGCAGCTTGACTATTGAAAAATATGCAATTAGAGATGATCTATACATGAAAGTCTTCCGTCGTCCAACTGGCCACCCCTGTACTTTTTTGACAGGATGCATGTTTATGTTCCTCTCCCCAAAGTGATGCCAAGTATTTTGCGTACCTGCAGGATCGCGAAGATCTCTTCCTGGAAAACACTACCAGTTTTCGGCAGTTTAAAGCAGACTGAAATATTGGCTGATCTAGACAAAGACCTCGCTCCAACACCAGATTACACTTTGGATCCATCGGTGAGGTACCTAGAGAGGGAGGTCCGTTAAGACTCTCACCTCCTTCCAATCTAGGCTATTTGGAAAGATAGCCTTAGTACAGCACTCAAAGCCCAGTTTGCGGATCCTTTACTGATAAATAGCCGATAGTAAAAAAAAGAAAGGGTTTGTACTACTGTGGGCAAAAAGTAAGGTGCATTTATTTGTCAAACTTCGCGGGATTAAATTTCGCTCTAGTTATTTTTTTCATGAGTTGGCAGCATTGTTAATAACATCTGGGCCATCTTGAGCAGAGAAGTGCAATCAAATTTTGTTTCCGGAATGAAATTTCGGCTGCGGAAACGTTTAGTATGTGATTCGACCATGTCGCAGAAAAATGTTTATAAGTGGTACAAAGACTTCGAAGAGGGTCGAGATCGTGTTGATGACTTGGAGCGCTCCGGACGACTATCGACGTCAACAGATGACAAACACGTCAATAAAGTGAAGGAGTTAGTGCTCAAAAATCGTCGGTTGACTGTTAAAGACCTTACTGATATGATCAAAATATCAGAAGGATCTGTGCAAACCATTTTGAAAGACCATTTGGGCCTACGAAAAGTCAAATCTCGTTTGGTGCCGAAAACTCTCAATTTCTTGGCAAAAAGTCGTCGCGTTGATGTGTGTGAAACAATGCTTTCAGACTATCAGGACAAGCTCAAATGCATCATTACGGGAGATGAGACTTGGATTTATGCTTACGACCCTGAAACAACCGACCAATCAAGCGAATATCGTGCTAAAGGCGAGGCCAAACCGAAAAGAGCACGTCAAAGTCGTTCAAAAATAAAGGTCATGATGACAGTTTTTTTCGATTTTCGTGGTGTGGTGTACTATGAATTCCTTCCAGCTGGCCAAACTGTTAATAAGGAATATTATTTGAGCGTTATGCGTCGTTTACGTGAAGCAATTCATCTAAAAAGACCAGAATTATGGGTCAATAACTCTTGGTTTTTGCATCACGATAATGCACCGTCTCACACTGCACTCGTTCTTCGTGCACGCATATCGTTCCGCAAGCACCGTATTCGCCTGATTTGGCTCCGTGTGACTTCTGGCTATTCCCAAAACTCAAGAGACCACTCCGGGGAACGCGTTTCGAGTCGATTGAGGAGATAAAAGCTGAATCGGAGAAGGTGCTGATGGCTATACCGGAAATGGACTATTTGGCATGCTTCGGGGATTGGAAAAATCGTTGGCATAAGTGTATTTAATCGAGAAGGGATTATTTTGAAAGGGATGAAATTGATTAACAAGAATAAATAAAGATTTTTCATTTTACAACCAAATTCACCTTACTTTTTGCATACGTAAATATGAGTATGTGACCGAAAAGAGTATATTTTTGTATATAATTCTTGTTAGTATAGAGTTCCAAAAGTTTCCAAATGTTCTCGCCAAGTATTGCTATTGTACGAGTGTATTGGTATTTAACACCTTCTCCGCACGCAATTTAATTTCCTTATGTAATGCGCTAACAAAAATTCATTTCATCTACCATATTTTGATTTCACGCATAGAAACCATGAGAGTCATCAATCATAGCACTAATATCGATGGTAAATTGTTGTAATGTAAAAAATATTACCAAAAAAATTTAATAAAATCAATTTCGAACCTTCAATGATGCTACACTGCAGATGAGTGTCATTTACTAAGGGTAAGATATACGAAATCTGTTTCACACTGCTACCCTCTCTCTGTTTCAGGCAATGAATGCTGCTATAAAAAAAAAAAAACAAAAAAAAAAAGAAAAGAAAGAACAAAGGACTCCAATAAAAAAGTACAGGTATTTTTATAGTTTAGAGCAAAAGCAAGCACACTTCAGTAAATTTTACAAAAATTTTACGTTCAGTGCACAGACAAATTTAAGTACAGTAAAATGTTGGTACCAGCCAGCTTTGATGATTTAGCAGTCCACCTGAATTATATGAATATGCACACAATGCATGCGTACACTGGTACGTAAGTGGCCATTTCAAATACACACCTGACATTCGCATAAACCACTCAAGTGTTATTAAATTGTTTGATGGCTTTTGTGAAAGCCAAACGATGTACAAAAAGCTTAGAAAAAATTAAATAAAAATCAGTGACAATAAAGAAAAGCTAAAGCTATAGGAAAAACTTTATCAATGAAGAAAGTCATCAAATTAGCAAAAACTGGTGAGCAGCAAAAGAAGTGAAAAAAATATTTAAGATAAAAGATGTGAAACAGGCCATTTCACAAAAGGCTAAAGCAATAAAAAATGAGCAAAGCATAAATAAGAAAAGGTGTATGTAGACAAAGAACTAAAGCAAGGTGACACGTCTATAATCAAACTGTTGTCTAACCTTAACTTTTCAAAGATGTCTGTGTGCTTGTATGTAGGAGAAAAAATTAAAGAAAACATATTTTACGAGTACGTATGCCGCTCTTTGTTGCCACTTAAAAGTGCCTTCAAAGTGCTTAGTGAAAACTTTTGTCATTTGTTGTGTACCAAAATTATATTAAAAAGTTTTTACAAAACGATTTTGTTATACTTCATTCTGTACATAGTTGTTGGAGTTCATATTTCATTTACTATTGAAGCAAAAAAGAAAAATGTTTTAAATAAACTTATATATATACATATTTTATACATTCGCACATTTGCTTTATTGCTTTCATGCTGTACCTGGTCAAATGCCTAAGAAACGTAATCACACGTATGCAAACATACATATATTGATACCTGTTTATGTGTCATATAAATTACCTATAGAGAAAAAGAGAAATTTCGAAAATTTTCTGCATTTTGCCAAGGTGTTCTTTTATTCCACACCTAACTATCTCACATCAATCGTGATAACCCCAAGGGGATAGAATGTTGCAGTCAGTTCATGCACAGCATATTTGAGCCCGCTTGAAAAAAGGTATGTGAGTTTTGTGGCTTGAGCCTGCTGTTAGACACTTATTTACCCATACATATACCCCGTAGGGAAAATCTGAGCGTGTGTGAGACATAAATATTTAGTTCAGAAAAATATTATTATCTAAGAGGGAGGGGAAAATAATAACAGATTAAGCATCTGGACAGAGTATATTTTCTAAGCAGAGTAAATTTTTTTCCTAAATGACAATAACACTTAAGCGCCATCCAAATGACTGTTGAACATGTTAAAATACATTTTCTTGATATATTTTATATCTTCTTTTTAATACAAAAAAAAATTTAAGTTTTAAGAAATGTTAAAAGTAAAACACAGTGCGACAAGTTTTAGCGTTTTTTCACATATGAAAAAATCGAATTGCACGAGAGACTTTAAAAAATTAGTTTAAGTCTAAAAAATTATATGTCAAAGAGATATAGGTGAGATCGAATGAAAGAAGAATGTCAAGGTAATTTAAACATATTTTTTTCACAGCGGTCCGAACAAAAAAAATTTGAAAAATGAAATAATTTATTTTTAATTTGCGTCCTTCAATAATCAGTAGTCTTTAACTATTGCTTAACTAGTGGATGTACATGTTAATGGTAATGGTTGTGCGGGTTGAGATTAGATCTTTTTGTACTTCGACCAGATCTATTGCGTCTCCCTCAGAGCTTAATAACCATGAGTGCATTTAGGTTAAATAAAGCGGGTCGCTGGATAGAAAAAACGTATGGTAATGCCAGTCTATTATTGCGACAAACTCAGCTAACCTCGGTGAGGACTGACTATATTGTCCCGGCGGTAACATTCAATAGGAATTTTGCTACTCTCTTCCCATCTAAGGAAGAATGGAATAAGGGATTCTCTCTAAACAACTTCGACACTACAGCCTATACGGATGGCAGTAAAATGGGCTGCGGTGTTGGAGCTGGTATATATTCTCACAGCCTTAAAATTCAGAAATCTGTGCGCCTCCCTAATACCAGCAGTGTCTTTCAGGCGGATGTACTGGCAATCAGGGAAGCTTGTAGGCTACTAATCGCAGATTTCTCTTTTAAGAGCAATATCGCTATTTTTTAGGATAGCCAAGCGGCAATACATGTGCTGGGTTCGGCTACAACAATCTCTAAAGTGGTGGAACAAAGTAGAAATAGCCTCACCACCTTGAGTGTAAGCCATAAAGTTACCTTAATCTGGGTCCCGGGACATCGGAGCATTGAAGGTAACGAAAAAACCGATGAACTGGCAAGAGGGGGATCTGCCATGAATCTCTTGCACAATCGGTATTCACACCATTAGGTGCAGTCAAGAATATAATTCCCAAAAACAGCGCCGAATCGCGGATTGTAGATCGAGAGACCAGACGAAATGCAAAATTAGTAGAACGTTATGGCCTACCTACAACCTCAAGCAATCGTTGACATCAATAAGCATGAGACGACGGGATGCCTGGAGACTAACGTCAGTCATAACTGGCTTCTGGTCTATCGGTGTATCACAACACATACTGTCGTAGTTGTAAACAAAAGGAGAAAAAGGAAACAATCTTCCACTTCCTCTGTGAGTGCCCTGCCCTATGGAGGAACAGAATGTTAATCCTGGGTCAACCACTGTTCGAGTGTCTCGAACAACTGTCTGGCTAAGACGTCAACAAACTAGTAAGGTTCTTAAACCGGACAGATGGATATAGTCATGCTGTAAATAATCGTTAAATAAGTTGGTAACGAGGATGTGGCAACAAAATGGTGCGGAAGCGCTAGTTTGATTCTGGAAGAATCATCACTTTAACCAATCAAGTGCTTAATTTTAATTATTTAGTATTCCGCGAAATCGAACCAGCTTACCAGAGGGTAATTTTAGAGCACAAGCCTCAGAATTTACCTAAAAGTTATTTTGTTGTCGAAAGGTTTTTCGTTGGCTTTTTTATTACTAAGTTCAGGTGGGCCTCCCAGGTGAGTTTTTTAGCCAGGATGATTCCCAGATATTAAACCTCTTCCTTTAGAAGTAAATCTATATAATTTATTTCCAGAGTGGGTATATTTAAAAACAATTTCCTGATAAATGGGCAGTAGAGTTTTTCGAAGGGTTTAATGAGAATTCCTCTTTCCCACAATGGATGTACATAGGTTAATTTCAATCAACAATAAATGAAGCGGAGTTCCTTAAACATTATCCTCTTACTTAACTAACAATTCTAAGCCGACTTCGAACGGCAGATATACTTTTATGCGGATCTTTTTCATGGCAGAAATACACTCGGAAGTTTGCCATTGCCTGTCGAGGGGCGACCGCTATTAGAAAAAAACATTTTATTCATTTTAGTGTTTCACGGAGATTCGAACCTATTATTTTTCAACTCATTCGGCTATCAGGTTCCTGTTAGAGGAGCCAAGTAGCTGCACAGATCATGGAAAAGAAAACTTTGAACGACTGGAAACTGGCAAAAATGGGGGAACCTACAGTTCTAAGCCTACTCCGAACAACAGATATTTTTTATTAGGAGGTTTTCTATGGCAGAAATACACGCGAATGTTTACCATTGCCTGCCGAGGGCGTACAATTCACTAATAGATCATTTAGTGAAGCTCATGAGCTCATTGAATAGGTGTCGAAACTAGAAATCTTAGAAATCTGAGAAGCATCCTTCAAAGTGCAAGTATTTGAACAAGAAGTGCTGGATGTATTATATCGTACAACTCCTAGATAAACTATTATATGGGGCTCCTTAAAAGTAGTTCGTTAGTATTTTATTGAGACGGCGAATATTAATTTTTGACAGTCTCAGTAATTTTCACAATCTGTGGTCAAGCAGTGCTCGCCAAGGGAACACAGATGTATAGGTTTCTTCATCTGCTGATTTTTCGTAGCTCTTTTGACCTTCTACTCAGTTGGCGAAAACACAGCAAACCGAGCGGTAGAGGGCCATCAGTTTAGGATTTATTGATTTTCTGCAGGGCAGGCTAACTTTTGCAAATAAGTATTTACTTTTGTGAAATGTTGCCAAACTTTGTGCCAAAAGCTTGCGCCTGGCAAACAACAAACTGCTGACTTATGTTATATTTGTTTTTATTTTTATTGTTTTGCCAATTTTTTGCCGTAGCGTAATTCTTTTAACTTTTAAGCTGCATGGTTTATGCCTGTATGTCTGAATGAGTTTACGTATTTCCGTACTCGCTTTTGTATTTGGTAAGATTTTGTTTACGATAGGACTTGTGGATTGAACCCAATTCGCAGCAAATGACTAACGGAAATCGACTAGTCAAAGAGTTCGGTTGTGTATGTTTTCATGACTGTTGTGTACAATCCAATAACACGGCATACACTTTCATTCGAAACTTTTTCTATGTATTTTGAAATGTGTGATATAAAAATTTAATGACTATAAGCGATAATAATAAATTAAGTATATTTTAAGATAAAAGTTAAAATTTACTCTTTCATATGTGAATTTGGCTTCGACTTCTGAAAATACTTTATTTTTTGTATCCAATTACTGTTGAAAAAAGAGAACATATTATATTGGGTTGACAACTAAATAGTTGCGGATTTCCTTTAGAAAATCAAACACAATTTTTTCATGGAACTAAATAACTTTATTTTGTATTGTATTACCCATTTTGATCAATGACCTTTTGTATCTTTCAGGCAGCAACATAATCCCACGTTCATAAAACTACTGGTTTTTATTAGCAAAAAACTGAATCAGGTACGATTTGACATCAGCATCAAACTAAAAGTAATCAGATGGTGCAAGGTCAGGACTATCTGGTGGATGTGGCAAAACATCCCAACCAAGCTCTAATAATTATTGCGAGTGGTCAAAGATGTGTTTGGTCGTGATGGAATGCAATACTTTTTCGATTTGTCAATTTGGGCCGCTTTTCTTCAACTACATTGTTTAAATTCGTTAGTTGTTCAATGAAGACATCAGAAGGGATCGTTCGGTTGGGTGGTAAAAGTTCATAGCAGATAATTCCTTTGTAATCCCACCAAACTGATAACAAAACCTTCTTTTGATGAATATCAGCTTTTGATGTTGTTTGAGTTGGTTCACCTGGTCTGCTCCACGATCTTTTCCGCTTGATCTTGCTCTAAACAACTCATTTTTCATCGCCAGTTACCAGTCGTTTTAAAAATGGATCATTTTCATTATGTTTCTTTAGCAAATCGCAGCTGTTAATGCGTTGCGTTAAATGTGTTTCTTGCAGTTCGTAAGGAAGCCATGTATCGCGTTTTTGAACATAGCCAAGTTGTTTTAAGTGGTTTTCAATGCATGTATGTGATACATGATGCTTCTCTGCAATCTTACGTGTTGTACTGTGACGATCCGAATCGATTATTGCTTTGATTAGGGCGTCATCAACTTCAACTGGACGACCGGAAAATCTCATCTAATCTTACGTTGGAGAGAGGGGGCGGTCTCGGCAAATATCACGCAATTTTTTTTCTGATTGAAACAAAAAAAAAATTATACTATTTTGGTCCATTATCCAGATTGTACATGCTTAAGATTTAATCTTAAGCGTAATCGTAGTATGATTAAGATCATTCACTAATTCGTTCGAAAGAAAATAATTTCATTCATGCTTCGACGTTATACATTACTGCTGTCAAACCACCATATTTGTTTTATACCAAATAGCTCAATTTAATCTGAATTTACGGTACAGTGTAGCCCGTCGTTTGTTTTCGCGCCACTATCAGCCGAACGTGCGACTCGATGAACAAGAGCGTACGAGCTGAGTGGCAGCGACACACGGACAGGTTCCAACCTTCTTTGTTTAGAGAGAGCCAATATTTACTCCAGGTACATTGCAGCTAATTCAGATCAAATTTTTATGCGCGCTTATTTTTTTTTTTTTTAGTTTTTTAACGAGCGCGAATGTCAACAAATTTTTATTAAGAGTTACAAAGGGAAATTGTTTTTAATTTTTTTTAGGTTGTGAAATGCGATGATCAGAACTGCTGCAGCCCACGCCGGAGTGATCTGCATATGATTCTTCACGGCCGTTTTCTGCCACCTCCATACCCTATCACTTAGGTTGATTGACGTTTGATAATTCCGGACTTTAAAGAACATGACGGAAAGTCATTTGCTCCATTTCTAATACGCCTACCGATTCAACCGCTGAATGCCTTTATCAACACGCCTTATGATCTCTATTGCCCAAGTATACGTGATGATTTAGAGAAAATATGCTGCAGTACATGCGGTATTTACTTCGCATCTATCACAAGAGCTGCAGAGCACAGGCGAGCAGCTCACATTGCACCAGCTAAGCAAGCGCGTATGTACCGCAAAGTGCGACCCTCACGGATTGCCGCAAGACGAGCTAATGAGTTACAGTGTTACTGTTACACAAGCGTCAACGGCTTAGAGTGGCTAGATCAGAACGAAGTTGAAGGAGCAGATGATTTTACTGAAAATCATATGGACATGTTGGTCCATGGACTGAATTAGAGTAGATATTCTTTTTTTAATCGCATTAGTTACGATTTAAGTCCTCTACTCGTATTGTAAAATTTTCATTACACTTATAACTCTCAGCAATATTGATTACTAGTCTTAACTAGTCGTAAATAAAAGCACGAAGCAATTTTTTTTCTTTTTATAATAACAATCTAACGCGTTTACATAAGAAACCCACATTTTGAAAAATCTCACGTGAGATTGGGAGATGGGGGAGGGGGTTGAATAAAATCTCACGACATCTCATCAGGGGGGGAGGGAGGTACAGAAAATTGAAAAAAAAACACTTCACGTAATTTATGGACGCCCCCTTAGTTGTCAACCCAGTTGATTACAAATTTAATCTTCAAAATAATAGCCATCGCTAGCGACACATTTTGCCCATCTCTCAGGAAATTCGTGGATGCCGCGCCAAAAAAATTAACCGTCTTTGGCCGCAAACCAATCATCGAGCCATTTTTTGGCTTCTTCGTGAGAATTGAAGCGCTGCTCAGAAAGTGCGTGGCCCATCGATGCAAACAAATGATAATCGGAAGGCGCCAAGTCTGGTGAGTAAGCCGCATGCACCAGCGGTTCCCAATCGTACGTCTCACTAATTGGTCTGCCATCATTTCTTGCGTTTGACCATCGTCTTCATCCAACAATGCTTGCAATTCGGCGTCCTCAAACTTTTTCGGTGGCCAACCACGGTCCTCGTTCTTCATGCTAAAATCACCACTTCGGAATTTTTGAAACCACCTGAAGCACATTTTATTATTACATGGGAGTCTTTATATGCTTTATATTTTATGCTCTTATCGACAACACCAAGACTCGTATCACAAATTGGAAGAGGAGCTCAACTGAAATAAGTAACAAAGTTCTTAAGTTCTGTCCCAAGTTAAGTCCGTTACAGATATGATACTTTTTTAATGAACCTAGTTTTATTAAAGCATGCAAATATTTTAAATAAATTTCTAATTTTCATTCGAAATGGTCACCATTTCCAAGCCTTTCACAAGCCTTCAAACGATTAGGCCATTCAGCTATTACAGCATGCAGGGTTCCCATGGATTTTGACATCGCTGCTCGATCCAAATATTGTTTGAGGCTTCCAAATTTCTGTGCGATCTTGAAGAGGGCATATTTTCCAACTCTCACCACAAACTGTAGTCCAATAAATTCAGATCTGGACTTCCAGACGGCCAATCATCTGCGGCTATGAACACAGAAATATTGTGTTTTAGCCACTGCTGGGTGGTTTGTGCTTTACGGGTTAGAGCGGAATCTTGCAGGAAGATCCAAAGCTCTCAATTGAACAGAGTATTGCTTCACCATGCCTTTTAAGACATCCTCCTGGTACATTTTTGCCCCAGTCTAAGCCCCTTTTTCACAGAAATGAAAAGATGTAACGCCTTTACAAGGCACTCCCACCAAACCATTACGAAGGCTGGATGGTTGCCACGCTGACCTCTTGGAACAAAATTTTTTGCATCTTAGAAGTTTTAGCATTGATTTTCTCGTTTTACTTATTAATAATATAATATTTTAAATAAAATAATATTTTCATGACTGTAGACCGCGTGCCACCTAAGAAACTGCTTGCATCCGGCGAGTATAATTTTCTTCAAGCGCATTATCTAAAGATGACCAGTTAGACGCCGGAAGATTTTCATGTGGAGATCATCTTTAATTAAATTCTATCAAAAAAGTGCCGGGAATTGTTCAGTAAAACGCAAAATAATTGTTTAATAATTAGAAATTTGTTTTGTCGCCTTCAAATGGGCGACGTCATTTTGACAGCCCTAGCAGATACTACATCATTAAAATGGATATCAGGTATAATTCTTATGTGAATTGATTCAATTGAATTGAATTGAGCTTTCATTGTTGATTTAAAAAATTATAAAAAAATAAATTAATTAGTGTTTTGTAATGCTTGTATGAATTAGCGCAAATATGCATTCTAACTGTTATACAACTTCTGACTGACTAAACCACGATTCAAAATTATTAAAAATCAAGTAGTTAAACTTTACAATGTAGTTATGTAATTATTAACCAAAAAACATGTCACACATCCGCCACGCCCGACATTGATGCACATAAAAACTGATTTACATGCGATTATGTACATATTTTCATTTGCACACCGCAACTACCGCCTGACATGATAATAGTTCAATGAAATTATGCCTATAGATATTTTTCATCACGTTTGTTTGTATACACTCGTTTTTACTCCCATGTAGGGACATATGTAGTAATGAAAATTAATGGCTTCATTGTTTTACAATTATTTGTAATGATGTTTTACTTTTCACATCCATAAAAAGCTTCTAAGCTTTCATACAATGCATTTTCTACTACTTTAATGGGTTTGAATTTTTCAGCTATTTATTTAAATTTCCTCTAAACTGGTTTTGAAAATCTGCCATTTATGAATATTTATTATTTAATTATTCTAAAACTAACCCGAAATATTACAAAGTAATTAATCTTAACTGTTTGACGGTAGGAGAATGGTTTCGTGTGCAAGCTTCACCAAGGCAAAAGAAATCGTTGACTATTATTGCTTTACAAGTGCTCAGAATCGATTCTGTGCTGTTCGGGTTACTTTGGTTCTCTAATAGAAAAGGCTGGTTAGTGATGTAGTAAACTTAGCGCTTGCTTTTCGACAGTCACCTTACAGAGGAAAAATTAGAAAACCATCGGGCCATTCCGAAGCTTACTGCCTTAGAAATAGAGCATGTCGGATTTTGGGTACCAGAAAGACTTCGCAGCTAAGTACCTGCCACAATCCAATTCTTCATTATTTTTATTCACGTCTCTTGCGATTGTTATCATCTACAGAATATCTTAATCACGAAATGAATACTGGGTTGTACAATTGGAAACGAAGTCTCTCTGACCTGCTTCCTGAAGCATACAGGGCGGAACAGACTGCCTGGCAAGGCATAATATATAAGTACAACATAAGTACAGCTACAGTACTACAGATTGATATGAACACTGCCGAGCTCAATGAAAGAGTTGCCAAATAAAAGAGTAAAACAATCGGTCCTGACCGAATTTTATATTAATTTATAAAGTTAATTGTATGTAATGTAAGCGGCTCTTAATAATTTATTTCGTTGATATTTTTAAATTATTTACTTCTAATTATGAGAGAAAAAAAGTTTCCAAAAATCAGCGAAATTTTTGAGCTACTTGAAATTTCCACTTCACACGTTGTACCACAAAACGTTGTACCCAAAATTTTCCTCAAAATTCTAGCTAAAAAATTTAAAATTTTGATGAAAATTAAAATTTTTTCTTTTTTAATTTGTTTGTTGGAAACTTGGATTTATGCGATTTTTGAAGAGAAATTAACTATATTGCCTTTAAAAAGCTATTAAAATGAAATAAAAAACATATTTATTGCCAAAACTTGTCTACAAATCCTCGTGTCATAGTTATTTAACGCAGCATGTGTTGCTAATAATATCACTCGCATTTCCTTAAAAGGAATAAACTTTTCACGTTTAAAGGCCAATGCACATATATTATATAAAAATTAAAAAATCGCTTTGTCTGTACTTTTCAGAAACACTATTATTAGCACATATACCAAAAAATAGTTCTACTTTATAGTAAATTTTGTAATAAATTTGGTTATATTTACCTTATTTATGGCCAAATATCTTGCTTAAAAACAAAGTCTGGAAAAAAGAGAAGAAATGTGATTTTATATAGAATATTTAAAGTTAATTTTTTTTATTTTTTGAAATTTAAAAATTTGATTAATTAATTTAAAAAAAGTTAGCACAAGTTAAATTTGGTTAAAAGAGCTATTGTTACTTTTGTACAAAGCAAAATAAAATTTTATGAGCCTGAATAAATAATTTCTTTCAAATTCGTCGGATACTTTCACCCACTCCCAATTAGAGTAATATTTAACGTGTGATTAGGAAAGCATCTGATTTTTTAAGTACCAATAAAAGACCCATTCACTAGAGCTCTTCACTTGGTCGCACCTTTTCGAACAGCCCGGGCGTATGAGCAACACTCTTTGTTCGATGCTTATTACCCTAAAATTTTCGAGTTTTTTTTCGAATAATTTGCGCGATGCTTGTTTTGATTATTTTGGTTTTTTTGTCAGCATGTTTTTTAAGAAAGCTGAAAAAAGTCTAACAAATCAAGGTTCAAACACGAAATTCGAGTGAGTATGGCGCTGCTCGCACTGCTGGATTTACGGGTATCCAGAGCTTTGATATAAATCAGGCAAAACTTTTATGCAAAATTTTTCTATTCGCTAGTATCATACTTAATAGCATTTGGTTAACCCTAGAAAATCATTTAAAATATCATCCCATCTTCTGTTTAATAATAATTGCTAATCTAGTTTTGCATTCCTATTGCTTATGTACTGATTTTAAGCAAGAAGTATGAAAGTAATTTTATTCGGCACTTTTTTGCAAAAAAATTATATTTTACTATTTGTTTCTTCTTCTTCTTCTTAATTGGCGCGATAACCGCTTACGCGATTTCGACCGAGTTTAACTAAGCACGCCAGTCGTTTCATTCTCGTGCTAATCGGCGCCAATTGGACACACCAAGTGAATCCAAGTCCTTCTCCACCTGATCTTTCCAACGCAAAGGCGGCCTTCCTCTTCCTCTACTGATGCTTTCCATTTAAATTCAACCGGGCTATTCGGGTCATGTCATTCGATTTCGATGTAACTTAAATATGTTGCTCTCTGGTCAAAATAATGAGACACGTATTTTTTTGTTCGCCCGAAAAAATTTTTTTTCAAGAGTTATCGGCAATTTTGTTTTTCGCCTCAAACTCGATTTTTTTTAATTATATAAGAAAATTTTTTTTTTAAATGCCCATAACTTAGTCAAAAATAAACCGATTTTAATAATTTTGGGTTCAAAATGATCGTAATTACATACACAAGCGCCTTCATGTAGAAACAATTGCAAAAAAGTAGTTGAAATTTTTTTATTTAGCAAAAAAGAAAAAAAATTGAAATTTTTTCGAAATTCAATATTTCAAAAAGTGTATTTTTTTTTTTTATAACTTTTTCCAAATCAAAAGGACATCTCAAACTTTAATTGAGCTGCATGCCTAGTAGCTAAAATGAGTTGTTTTTGAGTAATGAATTTTTGAGTGAACACCCTGTTTCGCACTTTTTGTTTTTCGCAAAATAAAAATTTTCAACTACTTTTTTGCAACTATTTCTATATGAAATCGCTCGTGTAAGTAATGACGATCATTTTGAACCCAAAATTATTAAAATCGGTTCATTTTTGACTAAGTTATGAGCATTTAAAAAAAAAAAATCTTATATTATTAAAAAAAATCGATTTTGAGCCGAAAAACAAAATTGCCGATAAAGCTAGAAAAAAATTTTTTTTGGGCGAAAAAAAAAATGCTTGTCTCATTATTTTGACCAGAGAGCAACATATTTGAGTTACATCGAAATCGAAGAACATGTCCCGAAAAGCCCTTTTGAATTGAAATGGAAAGAATCTATATAAGAAATTTTTTTTTAATTGCTCATAGCTTTGTCAAAAATAAGCCGATTTGAATAATTCTGGGTTCAAAATAATCGTAATTACTTACATAAGCGATTTCATGGAGAAATAGTTGCAAAAAGTAGTTGAAAATTTTTTCTTTTGCAAAAAACAAAAACTGCGAAACAGGGTGTTTACTCAAAAATTCATTACTCAAAAACAACGCATTTTAGCTACTAGGCATGCAGCTCAATTAAAGTTTGAGATGTCCTTTTGATTTGGAAAAAGTTATAAAAAAAAAAAAAATACACTTTTTGAAATATTGAATTTCGAAAAAATTTCAATTTTTTTTCTTTTTTGCTAAATAAAAAAATTTCAACTACTTTTTTGCAATTGTTTCTACATGAAGTCGCTTGTGTATGTAATTACGATCATTTTGAACCCAAAATTATTAAAATCGGTTCATTTTTGACTAAGTTATGGGCATTTAAAAAAAAAATTTTCTTATATAATTAAAAAAAATCGAGTTTGAGGCGAAAAACAAAATTGCCGATAACTCTTGAAAAAAAATTTTTTCGGGCGAACAAAAAAATACGTGTCTCATTATTTTGACCAGAGAGCAACATATTTAAGTTACATCGAAATCGAAGAACATGACCCGAATAGCCCGGTTGAATTTAAATGGAAAGCATCTACTATCACCAGCTGGTACCGCATCGAATACTTTCAAAGCCGGAGCGCTTATATCCATACGGACGACACGACCCAGCCAACGTAGCCGCTGTATCTTTATTCGCTGCGCTATGTCTATGTCGTCGTAAAGCTCGTACAGCTCATCGTTCCATCACCTGCGATATTCGCCATTGCCAACGTGTAAAGGTCCAAAATCTTACGCAGAATCTTTCTCTCAAACACTCCAAGCGTCGTTTCATCGGATGTTGTCATCGTCCAAGCTTCTGCGCCATACGCTAGGAAGGTGAGAGAGTCTTGTAGATGAGAGTCTTGTAGAGTGGCAGTTTTGTTCGTCGAGAAAGGACTTTACCACTAAATTGCCTATTTAGTCTACAACAGCACTTGTTGGTAAGAGAGATTCTACGTTGGATTTCAAGGCTGATATTGTTATCGGTGTTAATGCTGGTGTATGCGAAGTCTTTTACAACCTCGAAGTCATAACTGTCAACAGTGACGTGGGCGCCGATACGCGAGTGCGCCGACTTTTGTTGCATGACCGGAGGTACTTCGTTTTGTCCACGTTCACCACCAGACCCATTCGCTTTGCCTCTTTATCCAGTTTGGAGAAGGCAGAACTAACAGCGCGGTTGTTAAGGCTAATGATGTCAATATCATCGGCATACGCCAACAATTGTACGCTCTTATAAAATATTGTGCCTGAGTGATTAAGTTTTGCGGTTTGTACGATGCTCTCCAACATCAGGTTAAAGAAGTCACACGACAGCGAGTCACTCTGTCTGAAACCTCTTTCGGTATCAAACGGCTCGGAGAGGTCCTTACTATTTGCTGCTGTTTTTCCAAATAAACACAGATAAATGAAGTAAAAATAGGCATAAACGAATTAAGGATAATTCTGTTGGCTTGGTTTCCTAGGAAGCATTCACTTAAATTAAGTGCCTGAAAAATGTCACTGACAGTTAAATGAATGCCATTTCCATTAAATTGTATGAACAAGGGATGTTATAAAATCAAAAAAATAAAAAGGACCCTTAATATAGAAAACGAACACAATCATAAATCCACGAAATATGCTGGCGGTACGTTCATAAAGCAAATGTAAGCGATTGAACAGACTTAATCCTCATGAGACTTTTTGTATTTTCATTTAATTACTTATGTGAAACTTTCAGCGTTTGCTACTTTGTCAACATTGCAATTTTTCTCAAAAAAGCTGAAACAGATTTCTAAAATCTGGCTCCCAAAACTACGCTCAATAATTCCCATTATTACATCACTAAAGGCCGACATTAAGCACGAACGAAATGCCGTCTGGTAGTTGTGAACGGAAAACAAAGCTCTTTCTTATAGCTGTTCTTTGTAATATGATTTACATTTTAGCCTTGAATGCAAATATTATATTATATACACCTGTGTTCATAATAATAGGAGTGTATCAAAATGAAAAGTTTTGACTATTTATTTATTTAATATTTAATATTATGTAAATTTTTTATAAAAATATATTTAAAACTACAAAAAAAGTATAACTTAAAGCATTAACCTTTGTACAAGCTTTTAAAAAACTCAAAAAATTTTAATTTTTGAAACTTTTTTATACAAATTTTCGGTATGCAGTTTTGTAGCGAATTGAATTTTGATTTAACAAAGTGTAGATTTTGCGGCGCAAAACACGGGTTAGAATTTTTTTTGTTTGCGGACTTGGTGAAAATGCTCATGACTGCCAGCAAAACCAAAAAATTAAAGTGACAAAAATCAAAGCGATTCTCCGCCATTAAACTTACACTATATTATATCAAATGGCCTATAAAACTGCATACCCAACATTTTTTTCAAAATTCAAAAATATAAATTATTAAATAAAAAATAGAGTGCCAAAAAGTTGCAATATGTCACGTTGCTATTATAGTGAACACTGGTGTATAACGAGGTATACCCAAACTGGCAGATCACCCATAAAACTGCAAAAAAACTATTCTCTGTGAACTTGGATTGAAAAAAAAAATAATAAAAAAATTGACGCATACACTACTGTTAGGTGTTTCTCCCAGCTTCTCCTCTTATTTGTGGTGCGCGTCTTCACGTTATTCCGCAAATGGAAGGACCTAAGTTTTAAGTTGATTCCGAACGGTAAATGGTTTTTATGGGGAGTTTTTGTCTGCAGAGGGTGACCGGTATTAGAAAAAAAAATATTTTTTATTATTTGATATTCATAGCGGGAGATTCAAATTAACGTACTCCCGAATGGTAGTCGCGGCCATTGGGCCACGGCGATCGCTTGGTATGAAGTTAGCTAAAAATTATATGACTTAAAATTCCAGAATGCTCCGAATGCAATCCTCATAAATAAGAAAAATTTTGCAACCATTTGCGTTGAAAGTGCTAACGAGTCGCTGACTATTTTTACTGCCGTACATCAATCCTCATCTGGACCCTCTTCTACTTCTTGATTGGTGCGATAACCGTTTACGCGATTTTGGTCGAGTTTTACAAAGGGCGCCAGTCCTTTCTTTGCCGTACTAACCGGCACTAAGTGAAGTTATTTCACTCTGGTTTTCCTCTTCCTCCGCTACCAACAGTTGGTGCCGCATCGAATACTTTTATAGCCGGCACGTTTGTACCCATTCCAAAGATATGTAACTGAGTGCTCACCATGCCTAAAAATATCATATGTATATGTGCCCTCCTGATCAACCTAAGGGAGAGATATGCGCCGCATGCTATGGCTATTTTATGAAGTATAAACTAAAGTGAATTCATCTGAATTTTGTGTTAAAAATATTGGGCAGCATAGGTCGTATGAGTATCGAGAAAAGTAAGAAAGATGTGTGATGAGCTAGAGATATTTAAAAAGTCGTAAAGGAAATCAGTTGCCCATTTTTATTTATTTTATGAAAAGTTATTATGTTATCATTATCAATAATTTTTTTAAGACTGCTCCGATAACCTCAATTCTTTTGATGCAAAAAATGTCATTTATATACTTCCTGCCATTCTGATTAATTTGAATGCTGAACCATTGAAGTTGAATCAACTTGATTGCCGATATACACAGGTATAGGTTGTCAAAAAAGTCTTGCGGTATGTCCGCAAGCTTGTCTTTGCAAGCGCGTAGTTCTAGTTGTATTCGTCGCATCGGTTCACGCTAGAGCTTTTTGGAAAGCTCTTTTCACGTGCTAACACGTGTTTGATTAATTGTTGTTTGCTTTTAGTCGTTCATGAGTTATAGCGTCGCAAACATGGAGCAAAATTAAGAGAAAATACGGCATATTTTACAGTACTACTACGATAAAGGCAAAAATGCATCTCATGCTGCCAATAAAATTTGTGCAATTTATGGACCCGATACAGTTTCCATTTCCACCGCACATCGATGGTTTCAACGTTTTCGTTCTGGTGCAGAGGTGATCGAAGATGCGCCACGGTCCGGAAGGCCTGTCGTCGAAAATTGCGATAAAATCGCTGAACTGATCGAAAGAGAACGGCATAGTAGCAGTCGTAGCATCGGCCGAGAGCTGGGCATGAGTCATCAAACCGTTATAAACCATTTGAAGAAGCGTATATTCAAAAAGAAGCTCGATGTATGGGTGCCATTTTTGCCCGTATGGATGCATGCGAATCGCTTCTGAATCGCAACAAAATCGACCCGTTTTTGAAGCGGATGGTGACTGGTGATGAAAAGTGGGTCACTTACGACAACGGGAAGCGCAATCGGTCGTGGTCGAAAAGCGGTGAAGCTGCGGTGAAGCTGCCCAGACGGTGGCCAAGCCTGGATTGACGGCCAGGAAGGTTCTTCTGTGGGATTGGCAGGGAATCATCCACTATGAGCTGCTTCCCTATGGCTAAACGCTCAATTCGAACCTGTACTGCCAACAACTGGATCGCTTGAATGCAGCACTCATGCAGAAGAGGCCATCTTTGATCAACAGAGGCCGAATTGTCTTCCATCAGGACAACGCCAGGCCACACACATCTTTGGTGACGCGCCAGAAGCTCCGGGAGCTCGGATGGGAGGTTCGTTTGCAACCACCGTATAGTCCGGATCTCGCACCAAGTGATTACCACCTATTTCTGTCCATGGCGAACAAGCTTGGTAGTCGGAAGTTGTCCACAAGAGAGTCCTGTGAAAATTGGCTCTCCGAGTTTTTTGACAATAGGGAAGCGAGCTTCTATAAGAGGGGCATTATGAAGTTGGCACCTCGTTGGGAACTCGTCATCGAACAAAACGGCGCATATTTGACTTAAATCGCATTATTATAACCAATTTTATGAACAATTGAAAATTCAATAAAAATACCGCAAGACTTTTTTGACAACCTTTATGTAGAATCTCTTCAATTCGAACAAGTAGCCAAGAATTGAACTCCCATTACGCTTATCTACCTGAAATAAAGGTATGAAATAAACCTTTCAATAAAGTTACTACTATGATGGGCAGCAAAATATAATATGTAGATAATTTGTATTATCAAAGTATGTTGTTTTGTTCTCTTCCATTGCATTTTCCTCATTGAAATGCATTAAAATTAATCTATATTAAATTGAATACGAAAGAAATATAAGTGCACTATTTTTGAGAATTCCTATTCATGTCCATGCTAGCAATGGCTACATTCATTTGAGCGCAACGTCTCTCTGTTTTCTCCAATTTTGGAGAAGCGCGTGCAAAACATTTGGATTGATTTTCATTTGAAGCAATTGCTTAAATAAAAGCACACTTTATTATTTCAGCATGAGAATTCAACATCTCAAACTCTTTGTGTTTATCGCAGCGTTTTTCTTTCTTCAACATTGAATAGTATAAGTATTTCGCACCTTCGCCAGTCAATTTTCACACATAGGAGTGTATCTATGTGTATGTTATATATTATAGTATTTGCAATATAATTTTTTTTCTGTAATATAGGTACATTTTGTTTTGTCATTTTGTCTTCGCAATTTAACGCAACAATTCAAAAGAATTGAATTTTGAAGCCAACCGGAATGGCACGTACGGTATGGCATATCGACGCCTGCATTGAATTTCAAATAGGTAGAATTTGCTGCTTGCTAAATGTCGCTTTCACGAACGCAACAAAATATTGTATTTGTGTATGTATGGGCGAGTATCTCTGTGTATTAGCTTTCATGCTTTTATGCGAACAAAGCAGGAGGCTTCATATAGGGTGACCCGACTTGAGAATAAGTTCAAAATACTTTATGATGAGTCGAACGCTGAGGATAAAGTTGTTATCATTTAATACGTTAAAAGAGTTAGTAAAGAAAACTTGCCTTTTTGTTGAGTGTTTAAGGATTGTGTGCAGGGATTACATGTAAAAAGAAATAAAATATTTTTTCTGTTCTATTTTATACAATGAATATATTAGAGTAATATACATTAAAAATATTTTGCAATGAAAAGTAACTTCGCCAAAGCTTTCTGATGCGCGCATACCTTCAAGAAGTTGTCTAGGTCATTATATTTTAATTTGAATCTTATTAAAAACATTTTAACATGGTTTCATTCCAAGTCTAATCACTGCATGCACTTTTCCCAATGCTGATCAATATGTCGATAACATTGCGACTCTTCGAGGTACGGAAAAAAAATTCTTTCAATACCAAGTCAATGTTTACATTCACGTTGTGATGGATATTCAGAGAAGTAAGTCCATTCAAACGATCTTCTTCATTGTAGACCTCAAGTAAGATTTCAAGCGTCGCTGCGTGGAAAAATACCTTTGGACATTTGGAAAGGCCTCTTTTTTGCAAATGTCTAGGGCTTCAAGCATCATAATTCCCATTTGAGACCGCCACTCATTGAAAGAAATACGCAGGCTCAACATATCTTTCAATCAGTGAGTAGCTCGAACGTAAATTATTATGCGCGAAATCCCTTATGGGCGAGGTAGTTTATGCGTTAAGTCCAAGCTCCAGCTGATTCTAATTCGATCCCCAGCGATCACATGTATATATTGTACAAAAATATCCTTTGCTGCTTGGTTCTTCTATTACAGAACACGCAACATAAAAAACAACAGCAACAATTCCCAGAAACAAAAATTTGTTCATACGTACAGTCCACAATGCTGCGATAAAGAATCTGTATACGAGTACTATTGGACACACTTTATCAGAAGTCAATAAGTAATACCTTGCGTCCTTTAGAACAACTGCCTAATGGATTCATATTTTAATTTCGCTAAAACACAGCATTTTTTTATCAAATAATTGGAACACAAATTTTTCATATGAAATATTTTCAATGCAGCACAAAACTGACTATGTCATTTGCATTTGCCACGGGGGGTTTAAGAATTTGGTTATATAGCAGTGGTTTGTTGTGAGTTGACAGAATGCCAATAAGGCAAAGAAGGTTTTTTGCAAAGAAAAAATATACTTGCGTGAAAGGTAATACACCTTGGAGTGATCGTTCTTGTAGATAAACCAACCAAATCCAAAGATTTAGTAATTTCCTCGGGAAGGACACTATTAAAAGCCCCCTCAATACCGAGAAAGGCGCCCGCTGCGAGCTTCTTCTAATATAGGGACTCGTCTAAATCTTTAACAATTGTATGTCGGGCATATTCTACTGACCTGTCTTTACAGTAAGCACATTGATTATGAGACCAGCGTCCAGGAGGAATTTCGTTTCTTATGAGCAAGTAAATCAGACCCTCAAAGGCTTTAGCAAGAAAATTGAAAGATTGATTGTCCTGAAATCTTTAAGGGAGACTTGTGACCTGTGTGAAAGTTAACCAACGGTATGACACCTCTGCAGTTATGCAGAAATGGAAAATGAGCGTCGAAAAGTAACTTTAGCGACTCCTCACCGCTCACCGCTCATCGCCCAACATTCTGATTCATCTCTCACGTGCCCTTAGAGAGCTAAACACCTCGAGGGAATTCGTCTAAGCTACAAAGACTCATGGCAGCCCTCCACGCTTTCTCAGAAGAGCCTCCAGGAGTCCATATTAGCCTTCCTAATCTCGGACTTATGGATTTCTAGCCCGGCTCTGAAAGTATTCGATACGGTACCCGCAGGTGGTAGCATATTAAGAGGAAGGCCTCCTCTGCGTTGGAAAGAGCAGTTGGAGAGAGACTTGGTTTCACTTGGTGTGTCAAACTGGCGCCGGTAAGCACGAAAAAGAGTTCTGAGAGCTTAGTTCTCTATTAAGGCGGGTGTTCCTTCTTAAGGTAGTCCACTCCTGTGGACTTAAAAATCACAAATATTAAAATCACAATATTACCAAGTCATTCGCTGAATATTTACAAACAAGTAATTTTCTTCTTTTTGTTTGTTTTGTTTATTTCAAGTGATGCCGTCAACCAGTCCACAAAACAAAGATGTTGGCAGCGGATATGTAAGTAAAATTGCTAAAAAGAGACCCAAATAATCGCTTAGTTTGCCTTTACAAGAGTATATTTCTACCAATTATCAATCGTATAAATGTAAAAATTGAGGCAAAACTTTCTTCGAACATCGACCGCAATCCAAGCTTTTAATTTGTATTTATGACGCTTACTTGTCATGTATACCATAAATTACCATCTGTTCTTGAGCGGGAGTAAAAGTTCATTTAAAGTTACGCTTTCATAAGGTGTAAACAAGCAGGGAAGATTTGGAATCCATTTTGCATAAAAATTCCGAGGCCATAAAAAAAGGCCAGCTTGTCAGTGAGTCCCAAACACTTACAAATATTTTGGTCATCCGATTATATTTCTGCTATGAAAAAGCTCCTGACAAAAAAACCATTTGCCTTTCCATTTGTGGAACAACATCAAGACGCACGCCACAAATAGGAGGAGGATCTCGACCAAACAGGGAGCGCGTCCATTATTTATTTATTTTATTTTTATTTTTGTCGTTAAACCGAAGAAAACTGTTTATTTCAGTGAATCGAGCAAAATATTGGCCTTCCATGCATTTTATATCAAAGGCTACATCTACTTTTTCCATGAGATCGGCGTACGCCTACATAAGGGTTAAGCATAAGGTATCATTTGATATACGAGTTGCCAAAATTAATACACCGACATAACTCGAACAACAAATCAATACACTCGACGAACTCAGTTCCATCGATTTACTTTAAATTGTTGGTATTTCGTTTCCAAATTACTGAACTCAACGCTAATTTTCCTCATCTGCTGTGTGAAATATATGTAGATCATGTGAGTCTAGTGATTTGTAGAGTTCTTTCTACAAATTTCGATGATGGTTCTAAATTGAGGCACAGAAAAAAAATTACTAAGTTTGGCAGTCAAAAATTTTATTTACACTTTTTTACAACTAGCGCAAAAATATGTACATATGTTTGTACTTGAGGGCACAGAAAAAACTATGTATCTAGAGCCTGTCTGCGACAGTCTTCTTGCTTTAATATCTTCGAATAAACAAAAAGAAGAAAGGTGGCGTGATCCTCTATACTGTTGTATTTACTATTACAACAATTAGGTGACAAAAATTAGAGCAATGAGAGTAGAACTGCAGTGAATACGACGACGTTGGTATTGGCAGCGAATGCGACTGCGTCTGCAGCTGTTCTCGCAAAGCTGTATTCGAAATTATAAATACTCGTATGTTGAGAGAGTGCATGTTAATGAGAATGCATATAGCGTAAACGAAAATTTGCGTGGGTATGAGCGGCGATGATATTTTTTGCTAGAGGGAGGCACGAACAGAGAGACCTTGAGAGAAGAGGTGGAATGCGCAGCATATAGTGATATATGTAGTTAGAGTCTCTGCTAATTGTAAGCCTCTTACTCATATTATGTAAGCTAAATAAATAATGTTAAGTTAACGGAAGTGAAACTGTAAGTGGACATATATATGTAGTTAAATGCAACGTTAGAATAAGTATAAATATAAGAACATATTAAGTAAGATCTATATAGTTCATATTTTTATTATGTTAAGAAATAAAGCCAGTTTTTGAAGTAACATCAATGACGTATGTTTCAATTTCGGGAACGTGAATATATGCGGTACTTCCATGGTTTCCTAGAATTATACAATATCTTCTTTTCTCGCACTACAGTTTTTTGTTTTAATAGACGATGAGTGCCACACTAAATCTTTGGCTTCAGAAAATTATGACGCTACTCAATTAACTGCATCAAGAATCTCAGACAGGTTAGCTCGACTCAAAATGCATCAGTTGCTTCAATGGTTGCCTTGTTTGTAAATATTTATTTAGCACTACAATATACGGCTGGTCATCTGGTGACCTTAATGGTAGAAAATACAGGTTTCAAATAACTTCTCTTTGAAGACAAAAAACAAAAAAAATGTTTTCTTTTGCAAGGTAGGGAACCATAATATTAAAAAAATATATTCCTTCAGGTATCATTATTTTTAAACAATATACGACTCTCAACAATTATATGAGCAAAATGTCACCCAGGAGCTCTTCTACAAGTAAAATTCGCCAAACAGTCGATTCGCGATGGCTTAATTGTAGAGAACATCGAGATATCGATGTTGAAGGTTGCTCAGCAGCACTTTGCGCTACAACAGCAATTTTCTCAACATAAGGCCCAGGTTTAGGTCTGTTAGTACTTTTTCTATCCTCGACAGAACAGATTTCGTTAAAATTTTTCTCTAACCTTTAAATTGTCCACTCATTTGAGTGATTATTTCCACCAAGAAAGTATGGAATTTCGCGATATGTCGTTTTTAAAGTTTGACCATTTTCATAACAACTTTGAATAATTTTACCTTGTTGTTCTATCGTATAAAAATCTGCTTGGCAATTATCAAAAATCATATGAAAGATATATATGGATATAGAGAAGGAGGTAAATGGAATCGCAATGGAAACACCCTCCACATTACACTCGGAACACCCCCTTTCATTTCCTACTTTTCCTATCATCGTCCTATTCTCAACAGAGAAATGGTTCATTACCGTGCACACAGGAAGAAAGCATATGCAAATACAAATATGTGAATTTATATATGTACATATGCGTATATACATACATATAGATGCTCACTCAAGGAGGAGAGAGCCAGATGTCGAACGTTGTCGAATGCGGGGGCCGATTGTGCTCTTTGTCGTTCGTTCCGCGTTTTCGCTTGCAGCTCAAGCAAGGTAACGACGCATGAGCAAGATAACGACACATTTTTTCGTGCGTGCAGCCGGCTAAATCGAATTATAAGACGCTATCATGTCAATAATTGTTTTGGAATAACTTTTTTATTTAATAAAAAAAAAATATTTTGAGTGACGGAAATATTTATTTCGACCTTTATACACTCCATTGCTTGTCTGTTTGTACACTGCAGTTTTCTAGTGCACTACTGCCAAATATGGTTGACGTCCGAACATATTTGAAAAAATTATAAATCTTCCCATGGGGTTATTAATTTTGCGCCATATTGTTCGGTTTTATTTTCCAAAAGTTCTAAACCACTATTTTCATTAAGCTGGGGAACCAACTAAAAATCGGTTAAAAATTGCGTTGCACAGGTTCCTATGCTCATGTTGGACAGACGATTGCCGCCTATGTATCTCATACCAAAGTCAACTAAAAAGGTATGTTTTTGAAGATATTTCATTATGTACTGCAGGATATAAGATACTATATGGTTGCTATTGTTTGTGTGCGCGTCACATGATTGTATGCATATTTTGATTTGCCTTTTAAGTTTATCCATCGCTTTTTATTCGTCTGTAGCGTTTCTTTTTTGTTCAGTTCCTTCGCTTTGTTCTTTTATATTTTATTCCATCCTTCCGTTAGCGCTTCGCCTTTGTCATACTAAGCAGTGACACAGGCATCATTATTATCCTTTTCTGTTTAATATTCTTCAGTGCGTAAGTCGACCTTGCAGTTTTTTGTGATGTTTACTTTTTTCATTTCCTCGACTGCAAAACGCTTTAATGACAAGCCAGAAAGCTAAGCAATTCAAGCGTAAAGTGCGTGAGTTGCCTTAATGATGTACTGGGACCAAAAAAAAGTAGGTTACTTTCATGTACAGTAATCATCATGCTCATTTCTATGTTTTGGTATTGTATGTAGGTACAAACCTACATATACACATTAAGGTGACTCCTTGCCAAAGTTGCAGTTTTTCAAAGCGTATTAAAAAATCAAAATCAAAAAGCAAACGGTACTGCTTTTCCAAATGAAACATGAATATTTGCACATTTTATGACATCCACCGAAATATTTTGCATCAACCTGTGTGCTGAAGAGAATTGAAAATATTTATGAAAATATCTCATTATTTTGTACATGCGTGCAGATTTTTTCAAAATATTTGATACCTTACTCTAGTGGTACTATTTTTATATGATCCGTGGTCATTCTACGCAAAACCCATTTTTTAATATTTTGTTTTGTATCAAATTTCATTTTTAAGCTGATTTCAAGAGGTTAGAGCTCACGGTTATTCGTGGTCTCAGAATATTTTAATAAAATATGCCAAAATTTATGATACGTTTGGGAACGCAGAAACGACTGGTTGTGTGTGCAACTGTAGTCCCTTAATGTACATACATACATATGCAGACAAATATTTGTATTTCTTTTCTGGGAAATAGTGCGTGTAATGATTCTTGCTTAGCATTTATGTGAATTTCGGCATTCATATTTTTTTGAGTATAGTAATTCATAACTATGATTGATTATGAAAATTTGCAAATTAACAAAAATGCATATCTAGGCTCAATTTATTTTTAATTTTTTTCTTGTGTTCGTTTTAGACGAAATAAATGCTAGTCTTTATATTTTATGCTTTGTTGTGGTTGATAAAGGGACTGAGTTTATTGAGAAAAATGTGAAAATAGTTGTCTAATGGTGGTTTTCATGTAAAGAAATAAACTAATACATTCAAATAAGAGAACAAATTTTGAATTTTCGGGGTCTTGCATTGTTAATGAGAGAAACATTTGTTCACTTCAAATTCACGATTACGCCGACTCATTTTTATTCTCGATTGAAAAAAATATCAATTAAAAAAGAAAGTTCAATAATTTACGCAGTTATATTTAACTTAACCTTCTTTATCATCTGTCACATTGTGAGCGATTGCTATTATTGTTGGTGCTGGTGATGTGTGTTATTTTCTGTGTGTGACATTTTTTCGCTTTAATTAAATTTTTGAGCGGCAAGCGAGAGCGCCGAATGACCGACAAAGAGGCACAATCGGCTCCCGCGTTCTGCAACGTTCGACATCTGGCTCTCTTCTACTTGAGTGAGAATATATGCGCATATGTATATAAATTCACATATTTGTATTTGCATATGCCTTCTTCCTGTGTGCATGGTAATGAATCATTTCTCTGTTGAGAATAGGACGATGATAGGAAAAGTAGGAAATGAAAGAGGGTGTTCCGAGTGTATAGTGTCTTGAAAAAGGCAAATCGATGATGTTGCCTCTTAGTGTTGTTGACTTATTAACGTCTAATGCACAATCGAAATTGAAGATATCTTTCATGAATTTGATAAATGTTTCGTCATTTTCCACGTTTGTGTAAATGTAACTTGACCTATTCCATTGCGACTCCATTTACCTCCTTCTTTATATTCATACAAAATATCTATCAAACAAATAAAACTAAAATTTTGTTTTGAAAATTGCAACCATTCCATCAATATTTTCTTATGACGTTGTCACGTTAAACTATCGTCAGTAAACCGACTTTACAGACTACCTCTTTTTTTTTCAAGTTTGCTCTTCTCCTTGGAGTAGTCAAATCTCTCTCTCTTGGAAAAGCTGTGTTGCCTAGTTTTGGATAAAAGAACTCACTAAACTGCCGATTTAAAGAAAATAAATTATCAAATTTATATTAAATTGCTTAAAGAACTTTGTATGCGGAAAAATTTTATTTACTGTTGGCGTTGTTTTAAATAAATGTGTTATGGGTTATGTACAATAGACTGTATTGAGAAAGCAGAGTTTTAAAACTCCATCTTTTTATTTAAAACTTATGTTAATAGAACTTCTTTAAAAAAAAATACTTCTTTGCTGCACGGTCCGGCACTCGAAGTGTAACCAACTTCAGATCGCTCGCGTAGCTGATACACTAGCATCAGCTGTCTGTTAGTTGGCTAAATGACAGTCCAGAGTATTGTTTAAAACCGCGTGATGGATTTCCAACATAATAGTGTGATTGCATTATATTTGGCTGGAAAATTACAACCAGCTATTGTTTATGAGCTCGAACACCTTAAAGTAAGTAGAGTTTTCCTCTATCGCACTACTACTCTTTACAATGATACTGGTAGCATCGCGAAACGTCATGGAGCTGCTCATCAAAAGACTGCAACGTCACGTGGTTCAAAAATTCAAGAAGCGACTTGAGCGATATCCCCGAAGAAGTGCCAATCAAATGGCGAAAGAACTGAAAATATCTGACCGTAGCATCCGTCGCATACTGAAAAATGATCTCAAAGTCAAGCCTTACAAGATTTAAAAGGCGCATTATCTCATACCAAAGCAGCTACAAGTCAGACTTGATAGAGCGAAGGAGTTGCTTCACTTGGCTGAAAGTGGTTAATCCCCGAAAATTGTGTTTTCTGACGAGAAAATTTTTCGAATTGAATAATTCGTAAACTCCCAAAATTATAGGGTTTATTTGTCCTACCGTCCGTACGAGAATGTGAGTTATCGATTGGCCATCGATTAGCATCCGAATGTGGGTCGCAGTTTCCTCCAAATATTCTGCGAAGCTTCAATCTAGAGCCATAAAAACGCTTACATTCGTTTACCCGACAGTATTCACAAGTGGGATCCGATTCGTATTTGAACAGGAGATATGTTTTGAAGCATTCATGCCTGGTTAAAAATTGAGTCAGATAAAAATTCACTTCTCTGTATTTTTTTTCAAGCCAGCTTCGCTAGTCTGGAATGCAGCGATGTATCCAGCGGCCCTTCGTAACAGGTTATGCTTTGGGCTGCAGTAACCGCAGATGGGCGCTCTCCTATCGTTTTCATCGAGAGTGGCGTCAAGGTAAATGCGAAATATTATCGGGAAGGTATTCTTGAGGTTGCTGTGGGCAGACAAACATTTCGGTGGCAGACCATGGACGTTTTAACAGGCCTTGGCCTTATAAAAAACCACTATATTTATTGCGAAGTGCAAAGGTTTAGCAACACTGCACAATCTTGTTTCTAACAGTCTGGGGTTTTTTTACAATTTTCATAAAATTTGTAACGTTCATATGGCTGGGATAAACATATATATATATACTACTTTTTCAGGGTTGCCGGGAAAGTCGTTTAGGTACTTCAGGACATTATTATTAGGTCATCTGTGACTAATTTGGCTAATGAAAAAAAACCTTGCCTGATTAGTACTTGCCATAATTTAAGCAATTGAAGATAATTGAAAAAATTTAAGGAAAGTAATAAAAATTTGTATCAGTAATTGGCGCCATCATGCCGAGAATAAATTATTGTATTATGAGAAAAAAATTTTAAATTCCTACAAAGTGTGAAATCTCAATTTCTATAGGAGAATGTGGCAAATTTTTTCATAAAAAAAAATTTAAAATTAAATATGAGAGGAATAAATCTTGGCAGGCAAACATGCAACAGATTCTATCCACAAAATAAAAATACTAATAAAAAAGTACAGAGCGAAGATGAAAGTGATATTCAAGTCACACTCAATCAGTGGTAAAACAACCCCGAGTCGCATGGGCTATAAATAAGCAGCAAAAACACAGAGGTTATGCGCTGCGAGTTGTTCACTAACTTAACAACAATAAGCTTAACACCAAGTTTGTAGGACAGCAGCCCACTAAATGAGGTTCCCTTATTTAAATAAAGCGTTTTTCAATAGGTGCGCTTCAACTTTTTTCCGATAGATAGGGCGAACGACGCAATATTTTTTATTTTTCGCTTGTCATTTGTAAACTTCATTAGTAAACATTTCACCATGGAACGCTACACACTTGAGCAACGATTGAAAATCGTGCAAATTTTTTATGAAAATAATCGTTCTGTTGCTGCTACTTTAAGACTACTTTTTTCCAAAAAATCATCTTCAGTGATGAAGCTCACTTTTGGCTCAATGGCTTTGTCAACAAGCAAAATATGCGTTACTGCCCAGAAAGCAATCCACACGTGATTCATGAGGCACCGTTGCATCCCGAAAAAATCACTGTTTGGTGCGGATTACATGCCGGCGGCGTAATTGGCCCATATTTTTTCGTTGACGAGAACGATCGCCACGTTACTGTGAATGGAAATCGATACCGCGACATGATAAACGATTATTTTTGGCCGCAATTGAATGGTATGGACTTAGACGACATGTGGTTTCAACAGGACGGGGCCACAAGCCACACAGCACACGCTACAATTGATTTGTTGAAGAGTAAGTTCGATGAGCGCATTATTTCCAGAAATGGACCGGTCGAATGGCCGCCGCGCTCGTGTGATTTGACGCCTCTAGACTATTTTCTTTGGGGTTATGTGAAGTCATTGGTCTACAGTAACAAGCCGACGACGATTTGTGAGCTCAGAGCCAATATTGAACGCGAAATTGCTGGAATTTCGGCCCATTTATGCAAAAGAGTGGTCGAAAATTGGGTTCAACGATTGGACTTCGTAAAACGTGCACGCGGTGGTCATGCAAAAGAAATCGAATTTCATACTTAATTGTATATGTTCAAACTCGATAATAAAAAAAAATTAGTTAAAAAAGTCAAACCGTTTGTGTTTTATTCAAAAAAAAAAAGTTGAAGCGCTCTTACTGAAAAACGCTTTACTTGGGCGCCGCTATAACAAATACTGCAGAAGTTAATGAAGACGTATAGCATAGGGTTAACTCGATATGGTTAAAATGGAAACTCTAGCCGGGGTGCTATGTAACAAAATAATGCCACTTCACCTAAAAGGCAAAATATATAAAACCGCAGTGCGTGTCACTTTGTTATATGGGCCGAGTGCTATAATGCCTATAAAGTAGTGGCGCGAAGGAAAACTTCAAACGGCAGAAGTGAAAATGTTGAGATGGCCAACCTTGGTCATAATGTTGGACAAGATGCCTAATCGATTCATTTGTGGAAATCTGAAAATAGCGTCAATTGAGCAAAAAATACAAAAGCCTCGTTTTCGCTAGTATGGGCATGTCCGGAGGAAGCCTGAATCAGATATGAATAAAAACGTGTTTAACAGAGCCTCGGTACCGGGAAGCCAGGCCGTCCACAACATACAAGGACGAAGCAAATAGAAAGTGATATGAAACGTGTGAACTTGAAGATAAAGAAGAGATAAAATGCCTTAGTTATGTGAACACAAGCGTATTTATGTGTATATGTATACATACTAGGTTGTTCAATAAGTTTTGCGGTTCGATAAGAAAACCACAATTTAATAAACCACTTTATTATTCAGTATAGTCTCCGTGAACATTGATACTGGAGCAACTAAGGGATTAATACTTATGAATTCCATCTCTGAAGTGAGATTTTGGAAGGGCTGCGAAATAAGCCACCAAAGCTGTTATGACCTCATAATTTTACAAAGAACGCCTCCCATGAATGCATATTTTTAGGCCTGGAAACAAATGGATGTCGCTAAGTGCCAAATAGGGGTGAATACGGCGAATACTCCAACAATTCGAACTTTAAGTTTAGTTTTAGCCATTGCCAAAATTATCTTGTGACATGGTGTATTGGCACGATGAAAAATATTTTTTTCTTTTGCAAATTGGGCCTTTTTTCGCGAATTCTTTTTAGCTGGTCTAAAATATTACTAATATATAATATTCAGAAGTTATTGTTTTACCAGTTTTGAATTAATTCACAAACAAAATTCCTTTCGCATATCAAGAAAAACTGATGTTAACAAATTCTTGGCCGATTTCTGGACACGAAATCGCTTCGGAGCCGAAGAACCAGTTTGACACCAATCTTAGACCTCTTGGATTAAAAATCATGGTGATAGACTAAAGTCCTATCCGTAGTGATAATTCGATGGATAAAATCCACTTTATTCTCTCGAAAACCGAAAACGCTCTAGATGTTGCTGAGAAAGTCGCATTCGAATGTGTTTTTGTTGCATTGTCAGCCTTCTGAAACCCAATACTTCAGTCAAAATATTGCTTACATTGCCCAATGAGATGTTTAGGGCTTCTACTAAATCTCTTGAAGGCACTCGACGATTTTCCAATATGATATCCTGTAGTTTTTCTACGATTTCTTTTGTTGTTGCTATTTTCGGACATCCTTGACGTGGATTGTCTTCAAGGCTTGTATGACCAAGTTTAATTTCAGTAACCCGTCTTTCTACAGTTCTAATTGATGGCGAAAAGTCCTTATATACTTTCAACTGTCGTTCATAAATTTCCTTTGCTTTTGAACCGTCCAAAAATAAAAACTCAATCCTTTGTAGAACCGCAAAATTCATGGAACAACCTAGTACATGCAACATAAGTTCGTAACTGTGTAATTAAATATCTGCAATTTAAATGCTTCGATAAAAATTAAATATTCAGCGAATAAGCAAACAAATAAACGGAAATATTAAATGCCTATAACATTTAAGTGGAAAATCTATGCTCTACAAAAGAGCCAAGCTGACAATAGTTAACATCTGCTACCACCATTCTGTTACATCCATATTGAATAGTTACAATGTTATATAAAGATGTTGCACGAGTATTATGGAATATTTTTACATACGCCTAATGAGATTCCGGGCACAAAGGAAGCTACAAATATAAATAATTTGTTATAGATACCTACACACTGCGACAAAAAGATGGCACATCAATATTTTTTTTATCAATTTTAACTTTTTTTCAACCTTTATTATTTTTGTATAAAAGTATAGTTGGTAGTCTCATAAAAGCCATATAAATCAGTTATTGAATTTTATGCAATATTAGAAAAATTACAAGCTTTTCATCTGAGCTTCACGGTTTTCAATTAGAATTTCTGGAAAGATTTTTTGTATTCAGTTTTATATTTCAGTCAATTTTAATACACTTCTCACAAAAATTAAGGGACGAAGAAAAAAATCCAAATTTTTGGGGGATTTTCAACAGGCTGTAACTTATACAAAAATGCTCGTACAGCAAAAAGAAAAAGTAAATTGTAGCTCACGTCACGTTTGAAATTTTTTTTTTTGAAAATTGTTTTCGAGTAATCTTAAGAAAACCACCGAAAAAAAAAATTCGAAATTTTTTTGGATTTTTTTTTAATCTTTATCTTTAATCTGACTTAACTTTCATACGGACTGGATAGCTTAGTTATTCAGCTTTAATTTGGTCTTTTAAAAATCTCAATTAGAGCATTTCTCACTGAGATATCGGTGTTTCAATGGAAAAAGATCATTTTGTCTTCGATTACCCATATCTCAGCAACCAATGATCGCACAGAAATTTTAAGGTTGGTTTTGAAAACATGATCTTTATCAAAAATGAAAAAATTTTTATCAAAATTTTTTTTTTTTCATTTTTCTCCTCATTCTGTATTAGTGACTTGGTAAATTTGAGGAAAAAAAATTGAAAATTTTTGAAAAAAAAAATTTTTTTTTCTTTTAATTTTTTTTTCAACTGGCTTAAAATTAAAATGATGTAGCGACTCACTTTCTCACCGATTTTCCTTTTCCGCGCTTAATAATTTTCCTAGTCACAAATTAATTGAATAAATTAAAAGTTGATACCCCAAGGAAAGTCGAATATTCGTTCTACGAATATTGGGACAATAATTTTTTTGTGCGAATCTAAACAGTGTCTAAAAAAAAAGTTTTTCTTAAAACTACCCTGCTTTCTTGGTAATCGAACCAATCAACAGTTTTTCTCAAAACTACCGTATTTTTGAATTTTTAGTAATAATTAATAATGTCCAAAACTGAATTTCCTAGAACTTGAACTGAAATTGTATGGATTTTTTATTTATTTTTTCTTAATATATTTGTGCTTGACCGAGCTCCTCCTCTATTTGTGTGCGTCTTGATGTTGCTCCACAAATGGAGGGACCTACAGTTTTAAGCCGACTCCGAACGGCAAATATTTTTATGAGGAGCCCTTTCATGGCAGAAATACATTCGGAGGTTTGCCATTGCCTGCCGAGAGGCGACCGCTATTAGAAAAATGTTTTTCTTAATTTTAGTGTTTTCACAGTTTGTTTCTTCTTAATAATTTTCTCTGTGTAACAAATGCAGGATATTTTTGTTTTTGTATAGCGAAAATGTGCAGCACCGTCAGAGAAAAAATTATATACAAATGGAAGAATTTTTTCAGCAGCTTCAAACATGAACATTATTGTACTAGAATTTGAAAGACTAAACAATTGTATACCAAAACTCTTTATAGAAATTCTACACCACAAGGTGGCATAAAATTAATCACACTATCAGACGATGAATCGCGGAACGGTGAAAATAAAGATAAAGTGAAAATGAATATCATTCAAAATCTTTTTCTTTTTTTATTTAGTAAAAAAGTCATTCAAATACGAAATTGGCTGATTAATTTGGCGCCACCTTATAGAATTCAAAAATAATGAACATATAACGAAAAAAGAGAAAATAGTTAAAATGGGTGAAACTGCTTGTGCGCTACCATTTTGTCGCGAGGTATTCATACATATGTGCTTACTACAAGCATTTGTTGCGCGTTAATAGATATGTATGTATGTGAGGATGTACCCGATATGCGAATATATAAAAGTAGTTATAAAGAGCAATCATATATTTTTGTACACATATTTGGGTGCATATGCTCGCCTACAGCTGCTTGTATATATCAAATAATGAATATTTATGGCAAATTTATTGCTTTCACCAACCACTTTCCACACAGTGAATCTCCGCAATTCGAGTTGAATTGAATTTTAGTAGTTCAATGGGCCAAAAAAATCGTAGTACATATTTAAATGCTTCTACTTGGTATTTTTATTGTATTTATTGCGGTGGGTGTTTGCTAGCATACTTTGTGTGGCATACACAGCAATGAAAAAATGAAAATGAAAAATGTGCAAATTTTGATAAATATTTTTCTTTCGCTTATACCGAACAGTTGCTGGTAGGTCATCCATTTTCCATTTTATTGCCAACACTTAAAATTTCTGTAACATTTCAATTTTAATGAGTTTTTCTTTTCCTCATGCATGCACATACATACATACACATATACATATACAATAAAACAATAAACATGTATATCTTTGTTGCTATATATACTAGATTGTTCTTATATATTTATAAAAATGTAAGCGGTAATTTTTCGAAAATCTACTACCTCAGCATTATTTTGCGAAATCCTTTTGTTTACAATTTTTGTGTGGGAAAATTTTTATTTCCATTGGTTTCTCAACGCTCATTCACTTCAGAATAAATAAGAGGAAGTACTAAAATATTTGCTTGTAACCAATAGCGCATTTTATGAATTTTTGATCAAAGCATATTGGCTTTATCTGTATAAATACGAGGTGTGTATAAGTATATAAGAATTTTGAATTTTCGCAGGTTAAGTATATTCGAGTTTCGATTTTTTTGTGGCGATATGTTGGTACTCATGTCAGTCACTCATGCCGACGAGTTTTGCTATTTTGAATGTTCAGTTAATTGTTGACAGCTGCTTTGCTGGCACCTGCTTCGGCTCGTCTTCGATTTTTACCTATTCAAAAAGGTGGTTCAAAGAACCTGTATCAAATTTTGTGTGAAAAACGAAATTAAGTGCGGGGATGCATTCCGAATGTTGACTGTGTCATACGGAGAAGCTACTTTGGACCAAAGCAACGTTTATCGGTGGTACAAAATGTTCTCAGAAGGTCGAGAAAAAGCGCGCTGGACGCCCGAGCACTTCAACAACAGACGAAAAAATTGATGAAGTGAAGACAATGGTATTGACCAATCGTCGAATCACCGTTAGAGAAGTTGTTCAGGACCTTGGCTCGTGCCATTCGATTTTTTTCAATGATTTGGGCATGAGACGGGTCGCCGAAAAATTCGTACCAAAACTGCTCAATTTCGACCAAAAGCAGCATCGCATGAACATTGCTAATGAAATGTTGGACTCTGTCCGCGTCGACCCAAATTTGCTCCAGACGGTCATAACCGGTGACGAATCGTGGGTTTGTGGTTGTGGCGTGGAAACAAAAGCTCAATCATCTCAATGGAAGCTGCCGTACGAACCAAAAACGAAAAAAGCGCGCCAAGTTCGGTCGAATGTAAAAGTTTTACTTTCCGTTTTCTTCGATTGCAGGGGCGTTGTGCATCATGAGCTCTTGCTACAGGATAAAACGGTCAATAAGGAATATTACCTGCAAGTTATGCGTAATTTGCCCGAAGGAATTCGCTAGAAACGTCCGGATTTGTGGAAACGATAACGCCCCTGCTCACACATCGTTGCTTGTGCGCTACTTTTGGACCAAAAACAACACACTAATGATGCCACAGCCACCGAATTCCCCAGATCTGGCCCCCTGTGACCTTTTCTTGTTCCCGAAACTGAAGAGACCCATGAAAAGACGGCGCTACGCTATGACTGACGACATAAAGACGGCATCGAAGAAGGAGCTGAACAAGATAAAAAAAAATGATTTTTTGAAGTGCTTCGAAGATTGGAAAACACGTTGGTACAATTGCATAATATCACATGGGGATTACTTTGAAGGGGACAAAATAGATATTAATGAATAAATAATAATTTTGAAAAAAAAAACACAAAATTCGCGATACTTTTTGAACACACCTCGTATATTGGTCTTATATTGAGAAGGACACGGCGACAGTAAGTACACAAAATTTGCGAGTTGTGGACTTGAGTTGATAATACCTATTAGCTGAAGTGCAAAGGCTTATAAGGCCTCTAAATAAAGATAGCGTATTCCAACTTTGATCGCATCAGAAAGGTGTATAACAGATTTGGAATATATCGATCAACAAAGTCCGAACTAAAAAGTCGAATTAAAGCAAGTATAGAATATGACTTTGCAATGGTGTAACTTAAATGTCCTTGAAAACAGAATCTGAAGTCAAATACCATATCAATGTTATTCCTTTTACTTGGATTGGATAAACTAAAACCACCAATGTGATAGCAGAGGTTTGCGACGCAGACTTGGATGCAGCAGCAGAGCTCCACGCATTGTCCTCCTTGTCAAAAGGCGGACATCGAAGTACTCATTTCATTTACCAATTTAATTTTTTTCGCACTGGCGCAAATATTGACAGAATTAGCAAGAATGCTTTTGAGATTTTTTATCTCAAGGGTTAGCGTAGAGGGAGCAGCACCTTTGGCTCCCAGCTTAGAGTGTAAAGAACGATTTTCTGTAATGAGATCATCTGATTTTTGAAATACTTCTTTCTTTTCTGCATGTAAAGTATTTACCGCAGAGAGTATGTGACAATTTTCTGTTCTAAGCGCAGCTATTTCTTTAATAACAACAAACAATAATATATATGTTGTTGTTTATTATTATATACATTTGTACTTTCGCATTTTTCATTTTGTACTTCGGATGGAGGAACAGATAAAGTTTGAGATCAATGGGCGTCTATCAGCAGAGCAGACCTTACAAATATACAGTTTATCAGATGAGAGTCTTTTACGAGTAAAAACAAGTTTCAAAATATTAAATTCCGCCATTTCGGTGTTTGTTTCGGATTTCAACCAGAATAGTTCATGTTCATTGTTTTTTGTTTCGGACGCTCCAATCTTGGGATACCATCTGAACCGTTTTTTAATAGAAGGAACTTCAGGCAGTCATGCCAGATGGATTTATCATTGGAAAAATTGTTTCTAGTTTTGTTCGCAATAGTATTTGATGTCAATACTGATATGTTAAATGTTCAAAACAATACAATAAATTTTAATATGAAAAACATAATTGAGGAAAAAGTGATACCAATCTCTTAAGTACCAGATAATGACCAAAAAAAGTCTATTAAAGTAGTTTAACTTTTTGCTAAAGCAATAACATAACTACAAGCACGCCCTTTGAATCCTCATTCCCTCGAGCGCACACAGAAATGAGAGAAAATTTTGCTATACATACCTTTTCTTGAACATACATACATATGTATTAGGCGACAAACTAATTAAATTGGCAGCATAAATTATGCCGACAAATGACAGGACAAATTAATTGAAGGCACACATTAATTTGTTAATGTGAAAGAAATGTCAGCAATCATTTATTGAGCGCTGCCGGCATGGCAACCAGAAACTCATAATAACTGAAAAAAATGACATTGTAATTGCAAATATTGTGAACGAAAATTGCCTACCACGCACGCACTAAATTTAGGCAATATCTACCATGACAATATCGCTTTCCCGCCCGAACTATGTGCCACTTCTATCGGCAGACTGGCTGGCAGGTTGACTGACTTTGCTGCTGTTTTTGTATTATATATTTGATGGTATCATGCTATTTTGGTGTTGGGCACACATTGATTTACCCTCTTTCACTCGACTCCACGGCATTGCTGCTGCTTGTACTCATTACTGATAAAGTTGATCATACGTCATGGCGTTAACGTTGACGCTGCTATTATGACAATTTTGGGGTTGTGTACACATTAACGGTTTCATGTTTTTATCACCTCTGGCTATTTCGATTTTATCATTAACATTGCTCACTGTATGTACTTATGACTTGGCTTGTATTGTTCTGCTATCTTAACACTGATATTGACACGCTCGTAAGAGTAATTAGCGGAAAACTGACGCATATGCAAGTGGCTTATTGGATTCCAATAATTGTAGACCTTTCCATTTTATAACAGTTTTTGATCCAATTTGATATGTGCAAACTGTGAAACGTTTATTTAAATCGTAGATTTTTTAAACAATTTGTTTAGTCGGAACTTTATTGGAGACTTAAAAACTAAACAAAAAATTGGCTTAGTTTTCTAATATTTCGATTTTTAACTTTCTAACTTTATTTATTGACATACTCAAATGCGAATTTTATTGAATCCTGTGTTAATGTATCTTCGAAAAGATACCCACTTGGGACAGCAACCACTTTCAGTAGCAAATAAATGCCTCGGAATAAAAAAGTAAAGTCTTTAAAGACGAGTTTGTTAGTTGTTTTCCTATTCGGTAAGTAGAAAATTTCCAAAGCATCTGAGTAAATCAAATTCGAGCCAATCGTAATGACGAAAATTTAATTTAATCTCAAACTATTTAATGTTTTGTTAAATAATATAATATACAAGTTTGGTAAAAGTGAGTAACTAAAAAGAACTGTTATTTGATTTCTCTAGATTAAGTAAGTGAAGTATAATAAATAAAGATAATTCTTTTCGTTGTTGGGAGCTTTTGTTTTGATATTTTTAATAAATTTAATATAGCCAATTGAAACTTTTTCTCTCTTTTTAGGTTAGGTTAAATGGCTGCCCTTGCGTGGGGCCCACTTGCACAAATATTCAAAATTCGTCCGTTGTTATACCATGTAGGCGAAAGGGGAAGTGAGGGAAATAGAGGCCTTGGGATTAGGGGATAATGACCATGCACGTACGATGACGCCGACGGTGGCTAATTTACGTCCGTAATTAGGCGCTTCAAGGCACTGGTGAACTTCACCAAATGTATGATATTTACACCCACTATATCCGCAGGTGTAGCGAAAAAGTGAGAACTCAGATGTCTAAAGCTTTGCCAGACGAGAGCAGGGCAGTTGAGAAGAAGGTGCTGATGTATCCACCTCATCCTCTAGACAGCTTCTGCAGAATGGACTTGAGGCAATCTCGGGTCTCACCGCATGGACACCTAGCGGACAAGGTGCATTGAGGATAAGACTTTGCGTAAATCTTTTCGAAATCTTCAAATCTTTAAATTTTTTAACCAGAATTTATAGAATTTTTCTGGGTATGCATTTTTATGACCCATTGAGTTTTAATCTGACAACTTATCAGTTTCAAGTTGATACAGAGACTGCAATGTTTCAAACTTTATTCTAAATGAAAAAAAAACCTCAACATTTTGAACTTTCTTAACTACAATTGAAAAATTACTCTGGATTTCTTCCATTGAATTTAATTATAACAGATTGCAAGTCCTAAGTGGCTACAGAATATCGTTGATTTTGGAATTTTTTTTCGCTAAAGTGCCATGCTTTTTCATCCATACAAATTACAGGTTAAAATTTTTTGAATACGGAATACAAAGACTGGCACCGTCAACAAAAGAAATTCTCAAACATCAACGGTATTTTGTAGTTACTTGTAACGTACAGTTTGTTTTAAACTGGAATTTAATGGACTATAAAAGTACATATCTAAAAAAAATTTATAAATTAAGAGAACCTTTGGAAGGTTAAAAAGTTAAAAGTTTTGTTAAAATTTTGAAGATTTTTGTACAAAAATTTTAAATTTTGCGTGACGTGGTTTTTCTTGCAATATCAACTGTATCTTTATAAAAAGTGTAATTCCGTGTTTAAAAATTTTGCAAGGGGGTGTGTATGAGTGAAAATTGTAGGGGTATGAATTGATAGCTGTAGGGCTTGTATTATAATTAGTCTCACTTCTTATCATCATCGTCGTCATCACCAATTACTGGAATTACAAGTTGAAGCACAGTGCCACAATGTATGATTCACTGCTAGTTTCCATAAATTTTTTTTAGAAAATTCAGTGGTAAAAAACAAACAAGCTAAGATAACTGAACCAATCTCCATATTGGCAAAGATACAATACCCTGATACTTCTCTGTAATTCGATCAATTTGTTGTCAGCGCCCGGTTTAGCCGAAATCGCTCGTTTAATTTTAAGTAAAAAAGAGGTTGTCTGTAAAGTCGGTTTACTGACGATAGTTTAACGTGACAACGTCATAAGAAAATATTGATGGAATGGTTGCAATTTTCAAAACAAAATTTTAATTTTATTTGTTTGATAGATATTTTGTATGGATGTAGAGGAGGAGGTAAATGGAATTGCAATGGAATAGGTCAAGTTACATTTACACAAACGTGCAAAATGACGTAACATTTATCAAATTCATGAAAGATATCTTTAATTTCGATTGTGCATCAGACGTTAATAAGTCAACAACACTAAGAGGCAACATCATCGATTTGCCTTTTTCAAGACACTTTACACTCGGAACACCCTCTTTCATTTCCTACTTTTCCTATCATCGTCCTATTCTCAACAGAGAAATGATTCATTACCGTGCACACAGCAAGAAAGCATATGCAAATACAAATATGTGAATTTATATATGTACATATGCGTATATACATACATATATTCTCACTCAAGTAGGACAGAGCCAGATGTCGAACGTTGCCGAACGCGGGGGCCGATTGCGCTCCTTGTCGTTCGTTCCGCGCTCTCGCTTGCAGTTCAAGCACATTAGCTTACATTTGCTTGCGTACGGAATAGATTCGTATATTTGATATGTCCATATGACTTGTATGCATCTTTACATATAGATTTGTTCTTTTTGAAAATTGCGCGAAATTGTATATGTATATGCATGTTTATATACAGGGTTGGCCATATTAAACTGACCCATTGAGTAACCCTATAACTTTTTACTGTAATTTGAAATCTAAGGTTTACGTCAACAAGCCAAAGACACTAGGCGCACTTAAGGCCAATATCCGACGGGAAATAGCCGCCATATCGGCCGAAACGCTGGCCAAAACTATGGAAAACGCCGAAAAACGGGCACATTACGCTATACGAGCTAAGGGCGACCACTTGCGCGATATCATATTCAAAAAGTGATGTAAACGAATCTCCTTGAACTAAATTAAATGTTTTTCACAATGAAACACAAAAAAATGTTTCTTTTTCCATATTTTTTTAATAATCACATGGGTCAGTTTAAGATGGCCAACCCTGTACATATCCAAATACGTGCTAAGGGCGACCACTTGCGCGATATCATATTCAAAAAGTGATGTAAACGAATCTCCTTGAACTAAATTAAATGTTTTTCACAATGAAACACAAAAAAATGTTTCTTTTTCCATATTTTTTTAATAATCACATGGGTCAGTTTAATATGGCCAACCCTGTACATATATTAGTATACAACATATCTTATAAGGTATATGGTAAATATTATTGTACCATACATTTTTTCCTTCATATATAATAAAAAAATTAATAATAATAACATTAAAACAACAGGTATTATTAACAAACTTGGTTTTATTTTAAATTCTTCAAGTAAATCAAATTAATAATAATCAATAAGAAGGCATATGCAAATACAAATACGTGAATTTATATATGTACATATGCGCATATACATACATATATGCGCTCACTTAAGTAGGAGAGAGCAAGATGTCGAACGTTGCCTTTCGTTTGCTTTGTTTGCTTTGTCGTTCGTTCCGCGCTTTCGCTTGCAGTTCATTCAAGGTAACGACAAATGAACAAGGTAACGACAAATGAGCAAGGTAACGACAAATGAGCTAGGTAACGACACATTTTTTCGTGCGTGCAGCCGGCTAAATCGAGTTATAAGACGTTATCACGTCAAAATTTTCCAAGATATAGGTACGAATAAACCAGCATTCTAATGATTCTTATTGAATTTGAGAAATGGAAGTTTGACCTCTAAAATCTGTATTTATCAAAATATATCTAATATTTCAATATCTTCTAATAGAAAAATGTGTGCTTCCACAGACAATTTCCAAACCTCTACACCTGCGCTTTACATATAATGCACTCAGTGCACATTCCAACGGCAAGCGCACAAGACTCTGAACAAAGTTCTGCTGGCCTGATACTTAGCGTAGAATATTGCAGAGTATATTTTATTTGTAGAATTATGCCCATCGCGACGGCCGACATCTTTAAGTTTAACTTATTAGTTTAACAATGCTAGTACACCTACTTATAGTATAAATGTGCCACGCATTTTCATTAAATCTAATATAATCCACTTTAATTACCCACAAAATACCCATGAAGCACCCACAAACAAACTACTAACCATTGCAATTATAATTTCATGCAAATATATTTATATCGCTACACAAAAAAGTTTTATTTATGGCCATTATTAATATGGTTTCATAATATCCCACGCCCCATATTTGCAAATAAACTTGCGCTTGATTGCGCTATTAACTCATTTTTAATGACCGGCTCATTCAATTAGGGATTTTGCGCCCGATAGGCATCAGTCATGCATAATGTCATGCCTTTTTAAACAAATTAATTTTCATATGATAATGCTGGGCGTTTAATAAAACAAACAAAAAAAAAAAACATACACACATACATAAATTATTTCTCCAAGCCACTAAGGAATCTTTTTTCCAATTAAATTAATTAAACTGGCATTCTGAAAGAGCAACAATGGTTTTTTGCTTTCCTTTAGAGCGGCGGCTGAAATCCGTTATGAAGTGTATTGTAGTGAAATAGTGCGTAAAATTATAAAAAAAAAACGATTTTCGCTTAAATATATTTGTTTGTGCTTTACTTATAAAGGGTGGTTAAGTTTTAAGGGCCGGTGTTGATTTTAAATAAAATACAACTTTTTTTTTATTATTGTCATTTCTCTTTATTATGATAATATTAGTATGACTCAATTACGCGTAGAATAAAATATTGGCCAATTGGTCGCCGTGGCATCGGTGGTACACCTCCATCCGATGGTCCAAATTTTCGATGACGCTGAGACATAATTGAGGCTCTATGCCATTAATGTGCCGTATTATCTCATCCTTTCGCTCTTAAATTGTTGCTAGCTTATCGACGTACACCATTTCTTTCAAATAACCCCAAAGAAAGGAGTCAAACGGTGTCATTGACGTTTAGGTGTGGTTCACATTCAACATCGGCCCTTGAAATTTAACCACCCTTTCATCATCATTCACAGCATTACAACGCGGGGTGCGTCAAAGCTTCCTTCCCTAAACTCCTCCAAAGTGTACTATCGCATGCTTTACCTTCGTAGTTGCGAGTTCCCACTGCTGTGAGATTGCTTCCTACTGCGTCTATCAATCGGTTTCTTGGTCTTCCCTTCGCCTTCGCACCAATTATCTTTCCAGTCATGGCTTTCCTTACAGCGGATTCAGCAGGTATACGGAGCACGTGACCTAACCACCGCATACGCTGCGCCTTTACAAAACGCACTGCTGCCTCGGCTTGGATAAGTTCGTTCAATTCCGAGTTGCACTTAATTCTGTAGCTGCCATCTTCATTTTTAATGGGTCCGAATACTTTCCTTAAAATTTTCCTTTCAAAGTTAGCAATAAGCGCACTGTCATTAATTTTCATAGTCCACACCTCGCAACCTTATGTCAAAATTGGTCGTATACGAGTTTTATACATGGTCAGCTTCGTAGATCGTATTTCGTTTTACACTCGTTAGCGAAGAGGCCAATATCGTTGGCAATTTTGTCAATTTTTAAAAAGGTTTCATTTAAGTCGTTCGTGTTCCTCGAAATAATGGCGATATCGTCTGCATAGGCACATATTTGCATTGTTTTAATTAGTAATGTACCACCTTTGCTGACTTCTTTTATAAGAAAATGCAGCATCAAATTGAATATGGCATAGTATAGTGCACCACCTTGTTTGACACCAGATTCAATTGCGAATGACTCTGTGAGCTTCCCTTGGATGATTACTTTTGCTTTTGTATCCGTGAGCGTAACGATGATTAGCCTTATAAGTTTTGCTGGAATTCCTAGGCTAAGCAGTACGTAAAAAATTTATCTCGCCTGACGCTATCAAACGCTTGTTTGAAATCTATAAAAAGGCAGTGAAAATCCTTTTCATATTCGTGGTGTTTTTCAAAGATTTGACTGAGGACAAAGCACTGGTCGATTGTGGATTTTCCCTTGCGGAATCCACACTGATAGACTTCAATAATGGTCTCTGCATATTCATTGATACGATGATAGAGCACATTAGTACATTAAGCACCCTTTAACATGCATAAATATGTGTGCATGTACACTTGTGCTTACATAATTAAGTCACTTTACCTCTTTGCAATATTTGCAATATTTTTCATGCTTAACATTTTTCGTACATTTTTTTATAAAAGTAAAATTATTGCATAACTAAAACCACATAAATCTAAGTTCCAAACTTTGTACGAAATTCAAAAATATTTAACAAATCTCAAAAAAATTGTCATCAAAGTTTTCAGCTTTTTTCTCAGAATCTTAGGAAATATCTGGGTATGCAGTTTTATAATAAATTCCAGGTAAGGTGTAAAAAAGTGTTCGTTGAAGGATGTTAAGATTTTCTTTCAAATAAAAAACTTTCAACACACATTTTTCTTTAAACCGGGACTATTTTTAGCTAATTGTAAAATAGGATGCGCTAAAAAATTGCATACCCAGGAATTTGTAAAGGATCCGATACCAGTTTTAGTAAATCTGGTAAATTTTCGTAATTTTTGTACAAGGTTTGGAAATTTGATTTACAATTATAAGTTGTTTGATATACAGTAAACTTAAGTTTTATAAAAAGTTAATGAAAAAGTTGTAACATAAATTTAGCATTGCGTGACCTCAAGTGGATGCACCCACATATGTCTAAATTTTTTTTTACTGGAATATTGGTACAACTGTCCTCTATAATGTCGCATAGTTTGAGCGTGATCTGTCAAATAGTTTGTTTTTGGCATTTAACTATATCAGTCAACCTTAAGTGTGCTCTGCGATTTTCACTATGGATAAAAATATCGAACAAAGAATTTGTGTTAAATTTCGTGTTTTGAACGGGATTTCGTTTGCCCAATCGTTGAAAATATTGCAGAGAGCCTATGGTGAGTGGCACTATCAAAAACACAGGTCTACGAGTGGTATGAGGCTTTTGCAGAGGGCCGAGAAGTCGTAGAAGATTTGCCCGATCTGGTCGCCCACCAACATCTTCAATGGATGAAAACGTTGACAAAGTCAAGGAAATGGTGCTGGAGAACCATCATTTAAGTTTAAGGTAAGTAGCTCGTGACCTTAACGTATCTCACGAATCAATTCGCAACGTTTGGTGTACATCAATTTGGCACGAGATGTGTGGCTGGTCGACTGTTTCCAAGACAATTGAATTTCTTTCAAAAATTCAAAAATTCATCAGAAGAAGGTGACTGAAGACATGCTTGAGCAAGTGAGTTCGAAGCCAGCGTGTATCCAGCGCATCATAACAGGTGGTGAGACGTGGGAATATGAGTTTAACATTCAAACCAGTCAACAGGCGGCTGATGTGGCTTAGTGGCGCTATCCATATGAGCTTAAACCCAAAAAAACCATGTCAAGGTCGGTCAAATGAGAAGGAGCTGAAGAAGATCTCTTCAAAGGCGTTTAAAAGGTGCTTTGATGGCTGGACAAATCCATGGCATATGTGTATTGCTTCGAATGGAGCCTATTTTGAAGGCGACAAAATAAATTTTGTTATTTTGCGTTTTATTGAAAAAATCCCGGTATTTTTTTGACGGAATGTATGTGTAACGCGTGCCTTTTAAACGAACAATTCCCCATAGTTTTTTTGACGAATGTATTTCCTAAAATGCTACTTATACCACCAAAAAATACTTGTATACCGCTCCTATTCACCCCTGTGTTTTTGTTGTGTGTTATGTTTTGTAAATTTTTCAACGATACGGATATTTTTATATGAGGATTCACGAGCTATTTCTCAGTGATGTCTGTAGTAATGGTTTTTAGTTCATATACTATATTTATAATAAATTACATAGTATTCAAAAAATTCATTTCATCATTTTATAAATAAGTATAACAAAGAGGAACATACGACTTTAACATGTATGCTTGTAGTCGGAAAATGAAATAAATAAAAACTGAAAGTACATTGAAGTGCATTGAGTAAATTAAATTCATTCAATATTAGCTCAACTACTTAAAAATTTTACACAGCGCTATGTAAATTCTTCAGTATCGCTACGACACTAAGTGAGCAGGGGCAGTTAGAGCAGCTGACCAAAAAGTTTTTGATGTTTATGAGTCTAATTCAATATCGAATGGAATTGTTAAACGGTGATTTAAGCTGCTCTATTCTGATTGAGTGGTCTTCGAAAATAAGGTACGCTCAGTGAGGCCAAATGTCGATATATCACTAAAGTGTTAGAAATCGTAAAATCAGACCGACATTCCATTGCCCAGGAACTGAGAGTAAGCTAGACGAAAATTTTATCTGAATGTCAGCGCCGAGTTGATGGAAAGAAACTTCAAAACAGTTAACTTAATCTAATATTTACCTCCGCTTTGAAAAATCCCATCCTGATTAAGATAGTAGTCTCTTATAGCTCTGTGAAAAGGATTCAGGTGTACTCTGTAATTGTCCGTTTTCTCTCGTTAAGGTTGTAAGAGTAAGATAACTTTTGGATTACTCGCCCTTTAGGATATACAATGTAAGCGGGGTATAGAAAATAACACGTTTATACACAGTAAGTGGGAGCAAACCAGTAACCGCTCCGCAAAGTAACCGCAAAGGTATACCCCCGGAATAGTCAAATTATTATCACAATTTCTGCTGGGTATGTGTCAGGTATATCTACGAACGCATGTAAATAAACGTAATTTCATCACTAGACATTTTTGCGTATATTTACAATAATTAAAAGCCTTTATTCATCACACGTCCGTTTACTCTCGCTTTCGTTACCCCTTCATTGCCGTTATTTTGCTTTTTTTAAGGGAAAGGTAGTGATGAAATAGCAGCTGGTTAAAATACCGCATGATTGGCAACAATGTGTTGTTATATTGCTTGCAAGGTTGCTACTACACACACACACACACGTACGCACACATACACACTTATTGCTATTACACATACTTGCATGCTTGTCTATTGTGTATAAAATATGAGCTTTCTGCATACTTTTGCGTTTTAACAGCAGTAAAATATTTATTACACAAATTAAAATAGCGAAGCCCACAAAGAATGGTATTTGGTTTTTAACGGGAAGGAAACTGTTAGCTTAAACTATCAAATTTAAGCTAATTGTTCGAATAATTAAAATTTTTGAGTTTAAAAAAAATTATATAAAAAATAAAAAAAATGACTCTAGGCAACTATGTTCATTTCATCTTTTATTCTTGCATTATATTTCATTTTTGAAGCAAATATGTTTCATTTGTTATAGTAGGCCTCTAACTGACATAAGCTGAAAATTATATATTATAAAAGTTAAGTTCGTCCTTATCACTGCTAACTCACTCTCCGCTAGTCCCAAAAATCGCCCTAAAAAAGGAAAAACTAAAACCAACATAATTGCCTCATTTGGGTCAGCCAATTGCTGTGAAAATGTGTGGGCCAAATGTATGGTTCATGTTTGAAACCCTGTTAACTTGTGATAGCGAATTTCACAAAGTGAGCCCATCGTAATTTATTAAAAAGTCACGCAGTGTTGCCGCAAAGTTGGTCTCAAAGAACCTAAATTTCTTGCAAAAAAGGAACCGCATTAATATCGCCGGATACAGTGTGGTGCTGTCAGAGGCTCAATTGTGGTCAAACTCTAAAAATGAGCTCGGCAAATACTGTTTTCGCATTTTCACGGATGGCCCCAAGACCGAGCACGGTTCCGGCTTTGGGATCAACGTGGAACTCAGCACTTTGCTCTTGGAATGCATGCATGCAATGTGTTTCAAGCGAAGATCTATGCTGTTCAAGAAGCAATGCACTTAGTTGTGCAAAACAGATGGAGAGGAAAACTATACGTGACTGCAGTGACAGCCAAGCTGCCCTCATGGCTTTAGACAGCCTTGCAATCACTTCAAGAGTAGTCGAGTCCTATAAATCCAGGCTGAACTATGTCGGTAGACATAATAGCCTGATGCTAACATGAGTGCCGAGACACGTTGGTATCGCGGGTAACGAGACCTCTGACTCCTTAGCTCTGAGGCCAACTTCTTTGGCTCGGAGTCCCTTTTGCTACTCCTTTCTGCAGCTGTCAAAGCCATGGTTAGCAAATGGATTTATACAGCCGACTGCAGATGGACTAAACTGATGTTACCTGCCGTGTCCGACCGACTGTTGCAAATCCTTCTGTCATTAAGCAGAGAGCAGCTGGTTGGACTGACTTGAACTCACTTTCTCTGAGCGAAAACACAGAAAAGGTAGGCATCTCAGACAGTGTCCTCGTCCCAGCTTTTGAAAAGGAGGATGAGACGGCGGCCCACTTTCTGTGCGTCTGCCCCGCCTTTGCTCGAATCAAGCTTGAGGTCTTTGACACTGATGTGTTAAGAAGCGACCACCATGTCTCCTTGGCAGCACAAGATCTACACAGATTTCTTCGGAGGTCGGGTAAATTTAAAGAAAATTCGAGTTGTCTGTGTGCTGTACTTGCTAGTGGTCCCAACAAACAAAGCAAAAAACAAAAAAAAAAAAAACGTATCGCCAAAGACATGATTTCTAAGTTAAAAATTCTATTATTTGGGCGTAATGAGACGTTTACGTGAAGCAATTCGCCAAATAAGAAAATATTTGTAGGCAAACAATTCTACTGGGGGAAAAATTCTGCATCATGATAACGCGCCGTCTCACACAGTGTTTGTATGAAAATTTTTGACAAAGAACGGAACGAATACCACCAAACAGCCAATGAATTCACTTCATGTGGCTCTCTTCAATTTTTTTCCGTTTGATCGCATCAAAAAGCCCGTACGGGGAATACATTTAAGTTGTCGAAAGGAAGTAATGGCATTACCGAAGACGGCTCTGATGGCTATACCGAAAATAGAGTTCCAGAAATGTTTCGAAAGTTGGATCGAATGCTAGTCATGCGCTACATCACCTTCATTCAACGTCTGGAAAACAAAATCCTGCGGAGTATAGTAAAGAGGCCATACTATATGAACACGCCATCGTTATCTTGGCATACCAATTGTGACTGAAATAACGAAATAATTTGCCATAGCTCACAAACAGCGACTAAAAAATCAGCGGTACAGCAGCCAGCTTACTTCGGCTGAATTCTTTTCGAGGACGAGTAAAACAAGTTAAGTTATCAAATTAAAATTGCTTATTAGTCGCTTTTTATACATATTGTACTAGGTACAATTATATAACGCTTCGAAAAAATTAATAAGGGTCGATAATAATGACAAAAAAAAAAAAATAAGGAGAAAAGGCAAAAGGTCGCCTGCCAAAAAATATATATTACATAAATTTATACATATAATATAAAAACTAACGCAATTTTAGAGTTGCCTCAAACTTGCATTTTTTTATAACAACAGTCAAGGGGCTATAAAACTGCATACTCAGAATAAAAAAAAATAATTTGAAATTTTGTTGGCTTTTTTTTATTTTGGTTTCCAACTTGGAATTATCTAGTGTTTGTAGCGGATGGAGCTATACTAAAAACAAAATAAAATAAAATGAAATTAATAAACAAAACTTTTTGATATGTCGCTCTGCTACTACATATAGGGAATACAGCTATATGTCCATATGTCCAAGCGTTAAAAAGCTAGAAACTTTTCAAACCGCCGTGTTTGTTACGCCCAGACTTGCTTTTAAAAATTTGAATATTAAATGCTTGGTCGTGAGTCGTGATTCAAATTCTCTGTGCCACTGTTTGCACATTAAAAAACAAACTTGCGATTTTGTGCATTTTTTATCTTAGGCAAACACTCTTCAACCTTTGCACGCTGAGTTGCGCACATAAGTACCGTGTATGCGTGTGTGTATGTGTGCGTGGCAACCAGCGCAAGTGAATTTTCAATTTCGTAATGCCTTTCTGTTTTCTCCGCGCTATTCGTTCTACAAGTTCGGCTGACCAGCTTTTAGCTTTTGTTTGTCCTTTTGGCTTTCTCGTAATTTTTTTTTTTAACTTTTTTCGGAAATATTTACGTTGCACTTTGACCTCCAAAATTTATAGTAAGTGCAAGTGCATTACTCCCACTCATTTTGCTGCATTATTTCCATTTTAATGGGACTCAAGTAGCAGCACGCCAGTTAGTCAACTACGCAATCGACGAGGCGGTCGGACATTTGCTATGAGCTAACAACTTTTGCACAAAATATCCAAATGGCGATAGGGCTTTTATTTACCACTCAACCACGACGATGTTTGTTTAATTTATATGCTGCCGCTCTTTTGACGGCTATCCTAATGCTTGCGCATACGTATGAGAATATTTATGTATCTATGGACAGATGCATGCACTGTGAGAGCTCTGCTATGATTTCGACTGTTAACTTGCTTTCTCAAAATAAGGTAACTTTCAATAAGGCAGTTTATCCTTCACTAAGTCAGTAAATAAAAATAAAGTAAACCGAACTGGGCTTGTATAGTTACGATGACGATTAAATGGAATATATTCAGAGAATCAGCAGTACTCAAAAGTGTTTGTTTTTTATTCAAGTGTTCCTTGAAATGGAGATAATTATTTTACTTTTTAATTTTATTAAAATTTAATACACGTTTATTTATGATAATGAATTCCATGCCCACTGCAGACAATGAACAAGAAAAAAGTTATTTATATTAGCTGTCCCCTGTCGTCAAGCAATGGAGAGTCTATTTCTAAAGTACGAAAATGCCACAAGTTTTTTTTTCGCAAAAAGAGCGATGTCGGAAAGTATACTAATTTTTTTTTGTAGCTGGATACATTCTCTTTCTCCTGATGCCCATATTAATCTCATGGTGTGTGAGTATAAGTACTTAGAACAATTTTTGAAAGGTTTAATCCATCGAAACTTTAAGGCCCTCGCCTCATTTGAAATGGTCTTTTTTGGGTGTTTCTTTAAAAGTGTGTAAAACGGAAACGAAAAAAGAATTTTTTTTTTGTTTTCGCTATTTTATTTTTTGATCCATTATTTGAATCCCGTGTGAACAACAATCATTCGGAAAAAAATTTTGTAGCATTTTTTCGAACCTTTAAATTAAAAAAAGGTCAAAAAACGGGGTTTCATCTTTGGACGTCCGCCATTTTCAATTTTTTTAAGATCCTAGTTCACACGATTGGTCGCGTAATGGAACTTGGTCCAATGATGTGAGAATAGCGATAACGCGGTTAAAGAACAACATAGCCGCGGACGCCGACGAACTGCCGGCTGAGCTAACATGAGCAAACATGGCGGCGAGGAGCTGGTAAGGTGCATGCATCAGCTTCTATGCAAAGTATGGTCGGATGAAAGCATGGAAAGTCTACCATCGACCAAATATTTACAATACGCCACATCTTGGAAAAGACCCATGAAAGGAGATCCGACACACACCATCCTTTCGTCGACTTCAAAGCTGCATTCGACAGTATGGAAAGGAGTTATCTGTATGCCGCGATGTCTGAATTTAGTATCCCCAGAAAACTAATACGGCTTTGCAAGATGACGTTGCTCAACACCAGCAGCGCCGTCAGAATTAGGAAGGACCTCTCCGAGCCGTTTCATGCCAAACGAGGTTTCAGACAGGGTGACTCCCTGTTGTGTGACTTCTTTAACCTGATGTTGGAGAGCATCGTACGAGCCGCAGAACTTAATCGCTCAGCCACAATATTTTATAAGAGCGTACAATTGTTGGCGTATGCCGATGATATTGACATAGTTAGTTCTGCCTTCTCCAAACTTGATAATGAGGCAAAGCGAAGGGATCTGGTGGCGAACGAGGACAAAACGAAGTATCTCCGGTCATGCAACAAAAGTCGGCGCACTCGCGTATCGGCGCCCACGTCACTGTTGACAGTTATAATTTCGAGGTTGTAAAATACTTCGTTTATTTAGAACCAGCATTAACACCGATAACAATGTCAGCCTTGAAATCCAACGTAGAATCTCTCTTGCCAACAAGTGCTACTTTGGACTAAGTAGGCAACTGAGCAGTAAAGTCCTCTCTCGTCGAACAAAACTAACACTCTACAAGACTCTCATCATGCCCGTCCTAACGTATGGCGCAGAAGCTTGGACGATGACAATATCCGATGCGACGCTTGGAGTGTTCGAGAGAAAGATTCTGCGTAAGATTTTTGGACCTTTGCACGTTGGCAATGGCGAATATCACAGACGATGGAACGATGAGCTGTATGAGCTTTACGACGACATAGACATAGCGCAGCGAATAAAGATCCAGCGGCTACGTTGGCTGGGTCATGTGGTCCGAATGGATACAAACGCTCCGGCTTTGAAAGTATTCGATGCGGTACCAGCCGGTGGAAGAGGAAGGCCTCCTCTGCGTTGGAAAGATCAGGTGGAGAAGGACTTGGCTTCACTTGGTGTGTCCAATTAGCGCCGGTTAGCACGAGAAAGAAACGACTGGCGCGCTTTGTTAAACTCGGCTAAAATCGCGTAAGCGGTTATCGCTTTTTTTTTAAGAAGAAGAAGTTCACACGATAACAACATTCATACTGAACAAGAACCTTTTTTCCTTTTTTTTTATTTGAGACACCCTACCTTTGTTTTGGAAGACCATTTTTTGAAGGCTGACAATTGTTTGAACGAACCTCGTATGGCGAAAAAAATTTTATTTTTTAGCAATGGATCAGGAAATATAATACTGAAAACAGAAATAAAAAAGCTTTTTCTGTTTCAGTTTTACACGCTTTTAAAGAAACACCCAAAAACGCACTTTTAATTGAGGCGAGTGCCAACTTAATTTTTCGGCTTTAACAGACACAGATTTCTGGGCTTGTACCTCTTAAGGAGCTGGTTCGATTTCTCGCAATACTAAGCACTTAGGGGCACACAATAGAATAATCTCGTCACAGTGCGCAATTGCCTTAGTCTAACCCGTGCAACCATTACCATGACCATTGCCATGTGGTCCAAGCGCAAGTGACTTTTACCGGAAAAATCTCATTCAAATTACTATACTTTTATTTGCCAAAATTGTATTTAGCATACAGCGCAAATTGCACAAAATTGCGCTTGAAGACATGCATTTGTGCTCACATAATTAAGTCCCTTCTTCCTTTCAGAGGTCGAAATGCAAACCTCATAAAAATCGAATCTTATCTTTTCGCAATATTTGAAATATTTTTCAGCTAAATTTTTCTAGTTCATTTTTTACAAAAATGCGATGATGTTCATAAAATTGTCAACTTTTCTCCGAATATCTAAAATTTTTCAGGGTATGCAGTTTTATAGTGCGTTTAAATTTAGCAGAAACCAAAAAATTGCATTGATTTTTAAGCTTTTTTTCCGCATACGATGTTGAGAATTTTCTTCCGTATAAAACACATTTTCGGAAGTAACAGTAAATGGTAATGTAAAAGTATTGTAAAAGCATGAAGTTTCTGTCTAATCAATTGAGGGGGAAAAATGCAATTTTTGGGTTGCCCTGCTCATAACCATTCAACGACATACTCACATTAGCTCAATTAAATTTAATCAGAATCGGTTCAGCCATTCGGAGGCTATAGGGAACGAACACAAACGCAGCTACATTCAGTTTGATATACACTGACATGCTCGTATACACATAAACTGATGGTTTCAAATTTCTACTAACTTGCTTCTTCGAAATACTGAAAATGAAAGCATTTCCATTCCCATGCTACGCACATTTCGCATGATTAATAAAAGTATTGAGTCAAAAGCGCATCTGTTAAGTATTCAATTGAACTTATAATTGGGATTTCATCTCGTTTTAATGCGATTTCATTTACAGTCACAGAAACTTGACAACAAATAAACAGTTGTATTTTGCTGATTTTTTTTTATTTCAATTCTTGGGAATTTTCAACAGCAAACTGCCAAAATATTGTAGAACGCCAGCTGCTTACGAATATTCAAATTCTAGGAAACTGTAGCCACAACTCAAAATTTCCATTCACCATTTAGCACATTCGCATAGTTGGATGTATATGTATGTGATATATATGTATGTACATATTTCAGCTATAAGCCACAGAAGCCACATATAGGAGCGCTTAAAAGATTAGTGAAAAATTAAATGAAATATGGTTTCTAGTCGAGCGAATAACCAAATTGTTTTAAAATCGCTGACAAATTTGCTTTCGTTTGTACTGAAATAAAAAAAAATGGAATAATAATAAATGAATATTTAAGCAGCCTTAGCATAAATCCTTATTATAAGGCCCGCCATCTATCGTTACGGATTTGAACTAGGTATTATTTGAAGAATGGTAACACTTAGCTGTCATCTGATTTGACAGAAAATTAGTTTTATTCTTCCGCTGAACGAAAATGGTTGTGTATACGCTCAAAGAACACTGGGAAATATTGCGATATTACTTTGAAAATCTTGGTAATGTTGCAGAATGTGTACGAAAATTCGGCAATGGGAAGAAGAAAAGCACCGAATAAAGCGTATGTGCGTTACTTTGCGAAAAAGGTAAGAGAAACTGGGTTGCTTATTGACAAACCAACGCGTGACCGACCAAAAACCGTGCGTACACCCGAAAATATTGCTGCTGTGGCCGAGAGTGTTCGTGAATCACCAGGAACATCAGTTCACCGTCGTTCTCAACAATTGGACATTTCGGAGACACCATTGAGACGAATTTTGCGTAAAGACCTTGGTATGACGCCGTACAAAGTCCATATGAATGAAGTTGTGTTCCATCATTAACCGGAAGGATTGCACTTCAAAATAAAAAAAACAGTTTGGAAAAATATTGAGTAGTTTCTTTTTTATAGCATTTTTAATGCCGTAAAGTTATATGGCGGACCCTGTAGAAGTAGCTTAAACAACTTTTATTTTTGGGTAGCAAGCTTGTAATTGTTTCAAATAGTATTTTCCAGAAACAGTGGCTCAATAAAGAATTCGGTCAAACATAGCATGCAGCTTCAAATTCAAAATTTTTGTAAGAAATGTAAGTTAAATATTTTTACTTTTATATTTTTCTATTGGGTATTCAAATAGGATTTTGAAAATAGTAATAATAATTTAAAAATCTATTTATACCTTTTTATAAAAAATTTATCATGTAGCATTCGCAAAATTTGTTTCAAAAATGAAGTCGGACATCTAACATTATTAATCCAACGATTAATTTGTTCTCGGTAGAACAGTGCAAAGAAAGAACCAAACGTAATAAATTAAAATAAAAATTCAGACGCGTTTTGTTGAATAAAAGTCCAAATTATAAACTTGGCTAGACAGCGTGGGCAAAGCTCAATTGAAGTCAGAAATGTAATTATTAGTCATCATTAAAAGGATAAAATCGCCAAGAAATCGCAGAATAGTAGATAGACCCTGTTCGACTGTATACGACGTGATAAATCGTTTCAAAGCAACAAAATCCGTAGAAAATAGGAAGCAATCGGGATCACCAAAACTGTTTTCGGATGCAGATGAATGGTGGATAGTGCAACAAATTGAAAAAAATCCAAATTTGAGCGCTTCTAAGATCGCAACAGAAGTCACCCAACACCTTAATATTAAGTGCAACGCCGAAAGTGTACGCGTAGTGTTGCCAAAGAATAATTATATTGGAAGAGTGGCACGAAAAAACCTTTCATCAACAATATTAACCGACTCAATAGAATAAAATTTGCAAAACGTTATAGGAATAAAGATTACAAGTTCTGGAAGCACGTTTCTTTTGCAGATGAAAGCAAGTTTAACATATTTAGGCCAGATGGGTAATCATATGAGTGGAGCAGACCTAATGGAGAGTTGCTGGAATAAGACTTACGTCCGACATGGCGGTGGGTTGGTAATGGTATGGGGTTGTATATCCGCTGATGGTACTACAAATTTGTGCTTCATTAAAGGCAATATGGACCACAAACAATATCTAACAATTACGAAAGAAAATTTGGTCCAAAGTGTTGAAAAATTAGGAATTAAGGACAATTTCCAGTACTATCAAAACAACGATCCGAAGCATAAGGGACTTGATGTCCGTCTATGGCTGATGTACAACTGCCCTAAAGTACATGAAACACTTCTGCAATCTTCAGACACCAATGTAATTGAACGTCTGTGGGCTCATTTGAAACACCAGCTGGTGGATGCTATTAAAGAAGAGTGGGGGAAAATAGATCCCTTAACATGCAGGAAGCTGGTCGAAACCATGCCAAGAAGACTGAATGCTGTAAGAAAAAATACAGGCTTGCCGACTAAATATTAATTATATTGTTTTTTTTTATTAAATATTATTATATTTGCCTAATTCTACTTTATATAAATGTCCGAGTTCTTTTTGAAGAGAAACTTTTTAGGCATCGATGGACGAGCGAGAATGGAGAGGAAAATTTCAAGGCCATGCAACGTTTTGGGCATTTTCGTTCCACGAGAGAGAGAAAAAAGATATAACGTAGAGGAAAAGGCGAGAGAGAACTATACCTTATATACTATATATCTTAAATACACTAGAGCCTATTTTATTTCCTTGTGGTTTCTAATTTCTATTGAGAAATAATAATGTCTACTTTTTGGCGCTTGTTTGTTGGTGCAAATTTGTAGGAAATATATTTTTGGTGCCTACTTTTTGGCGTTATATTTCCTTGGTACCTACTGTTTGAGGCGTTTTTTGGTTCCAATTTTTTTGGCGTTTTTGTGTTTTTTGGTGCTTACTTTTTGTCACTTATTTCCGTTTCCTGGCCTGTGCTTGTGCGTACTATAAAGTGCTATCCATTCGGGCGTCGGATTTGTTGGTATTGCCTTGCGGTAATTTGTGCCGTTGCTGCGCTCCTAAACGCTCGGAGTAGTGCACGTTGTTACCAAGGTTTGTGTCCGGCGTTTACCTACACCGGCCGACCCTTCTCCGATTTTTGTAAATTTTGTCTATTTGTATTCTGTGCAAATGTTGTGAATTTATTTAGATGTATATTCTTTCTCTCTCCCTCTCTCTCATTCTCTGTCGGGTCTCTTTCTCTCTCTCATTCTTTGTCGGGTCTCTCTCTCTCTCTCTCTCATTCTCTGTCGGGTCTCTCTCTCTTTCTTTGTCTGCCTTGAAAGTTTCACTTCTGTTATGTGTACTACGCTACACGCACTTTTTTTGTCACGTATTTTGCTAAGTTTTTATGTTTTATTTTCTATGTACGAATGCGTTGAAGTTTGTTTATGTTTTTTGTAGTTTTGAAAAATACACTTGAAGAACGAAAATAAATGTGACACATAAACGAATTAGATTTGCATTCTGATATATATTTTTTTATTTAAAACCATATCACTTGGTTGTCCAAGTTCTTTAGTGAGCCAGTGTACATAAATTCTACTGATTTAACTATAAAAAATATTAAGCTTTTAATTTCTATTTAAATTCGAAGCCAACTGGTTCCAGATATATAAATAAAAAATAAATAAATAATTGGCGCGTACACTTCTGTTAAGTGTTTGGCCGAGCTCCTCCTCCTATTTGTGGTGTGCGTCTTGATGTTGTTCCACAAACGGAGGGACCTACAGTTTCAAGCCGACTCCGAACGGCAGATATTTTTACGAGGAGCCTTTTCATGGCAGAAATACACTCGGAGGTTTGCCATTACCTGCCGAGGGGCGACCGCTATTAGAAAAATGTTTTTATTAATTTTGCTTTCACCGAGATTCGAACCAACGACCTCTCAGTGAACTCCGAATGGTGATCACGCACCAACCCATTCGGCTACGGCGGCCGCCAGATATATAGATATATATAATTAGCACGTATACATCTATTAGACATTTGGCCGAGCTCCTCCTCCTGTTTGTATGTGTAGCTTGGTGTTCATGTCTACACGATACAAATAGTAAGAGGAGCTCGGTCAATAAAATGATTATGCAAATATATATACACATGGCATAAAAAGTCTGCGTTCACCCCCTGATTTAAAATCTAAGTTGGAAAAATTTATGAGTTTAAAAATGATCAGGAATTTGGTTTTATTAATATTGAAGATATTTGGTAAACAATGAATAAAAAACGAAAGGAAATGGATATAAGCGAAAGAAAGATCATCGTTAGTTGCTGGAAATTGGTAAAAGTCCTCGGGAAATCGCGAAAATCGTTGGCAGGCAGTACTCATCAATCCAAATAATGATTAACAACTTCAATCAAACGAAATCCTTTGAACCCAAGCCTCGTTCGGGACGCCCATCAAAACTGACGGAGAAAGAAAAGCGCAATATAAGTGCCCATGTGAAGATTAATCTACGACTGACAGAAAGCCAGATCGCAGAGGAGATAGAAGAAAAGTTCCCTAAGCAGATATGTCCGGATATTATACGAAAAATCCTTAAAAAGGCCGGATTTCATGGTAGGGTCCTACAAAAAAGCGCTTCGTTTGTAAAGGAGCACTTACATAAGCCTCCTGAATTTGGGAACAAAGTTATTTTCTCAGATGAAAGTAAATTCTGCATTTTTGGAATAAAAGGTCGCAAGATTGTGTGGAGGAAAGCCGGAACAGCACTCGGTAGGCAAAACCTAGTACCTACGGTAAAGCACGGTGGTGGAGGTACATTGTGTGGGGATGTATGGACAACTCGGGCATTAGTAAAATGCACTTTATAGAATCGACCATGAACAAACATGATTATCTTAATATTTTAAAAACTAACTTACGAAAAAGTTCAACTAAGCTGTCACTGGGTGAAACATTTATTTTTCAACAGCACAATGACCCGAAGCACACGGTCGAGATTGTTAAGCTGTGGTTACTCTCTAATGTTTCAAAACAGCTGCATACACCTCCCCAATCACCAGACCTAAGCCCCATATAGCACTTATGGGACTTACTCCAGAAGAAAATCCGGCTGCGTACTATAGCCAGCAAAGAAATGCTAAAAGATGCCCTCAGGAATGGGAAGCACTAAGTCCAGTAATAACTGCAAAGTTATTTTTGATTGACCGCTTACACGTCATAAAAAGACGTGGCTATCCGACTAGCTATTGAATTCATGAATTTATTTAATTGTTCTTGAAGTGAACGCAAACATTTTCTATTAAATTGAGATTATCTTTTTATTTAACGTGATCTCATTGCAAATTTAATTAAGTTATTGATGCTGAATTCTGTGTAAGAGTTATTTCTTAATAAATAAATAAACAAAAAACTTAATAAGTAATTTATAATTTTAAACTTCGCACACTGCAAAGAAAATCGCATTGGGTGAAGGCATACTTTTTATGCCATGTGTATATACAATAGTTAAATTTGCTGAAAAAAGTTCAAATTTGTATTTCGAGAATACATTCTAGTGCAAATGGTTAAAAACTATACTTATTTATATCCGTGAAATGAATTATTGGCTTTGGGAATGAAAGTCACTAGCAGTTTCATGCAAATAAATGCAAGAGTGCATATAAAAGTTTTGATAAATATTTAATTGAAAACTTGCGATGCCATTCGCATAATAAGCAAGCAGAAAAAAATTGAAAAATAACAAAAAAGCCAAAAACGTAAATGCAACAGTCGAAAGAAACATGTTGCATGTGACGAAAATTGCAAATTTACCAACTGACTGCGCCATAAACAGGCCACCCAAATAAAATATTGCACTTCTCACTTGCAACAAAGTGGCGGTGGCGCCAACATTGCTTCGAGGCATATTATACATACTAAAAAGTAAAAACAAAATATTAAAAAAAAAAATAAAAAGTGACACCAACATTTATCACGCCACAATGCGAGTGGATGGATGCGCAATTTGGTGAACAATTCTTCGTCGTGCCACATAGAGCCATTTAGCGGCGTGTGGGAGTAAGCCCAAAAAATTTATGGGAATGAAAAAATGGTTTGAATTATTGCGCATTTAAGACAAAGGTAAAGAGAAAAAAAAAAATACAGATAAAAGAACCGAGTGACAGAGTGTAATTCAATAGTGCAGGGCGGGCCAAGCTACTTATTGCCAATTTGCAAGTTGAGTAAGTTCAATTCAAATTTTCAACGTTTTTCTATGTAAAATGCAATGGGCATATTTACTTATAACAAATACAAAGATAAATTTTGGAGGCGCATATACAAACGTGCATAAAATTGCGAAAGGTATACCAACTTAACTGGTAAAAGTGTAGGTAAGTGACGTAAGGATATTTGAATTGCTTAAGGTTAACTTACATTCATCAAAGACAGCTGAAGTTTACCTAATATTTACTGCTCTTTTTGGTCCTTAATACTCGAGTCTTTAGAGAGAAAGGTGAATCTAATATTCACACAAGAATAGTTATTTGAAATATGAATTTTGATTGCAGCATACAGTTACATACATACATGCATATTAAGCGCTTGCCAAGCCAGCAGTGAATATTCAGTATACATGTAAAGGGTGTTTTGTTTTTGTTATCGCTCTACTGAAACATTCTAATTTCTATTAAAAATAAATTCCCTTGATTATATACGTTATTCTTAGATATTATATTTTGCTGGATAGCTTATGGGCGTATGTCACGTCCACAATTCTCAAAAAATATTTTTTTTGATATTTCGAAAGTATAGTACCCTAAGAATATACTGAGAAATTTTCATGCGAAACTCCCAATATTATAGTTTCTACAGTCCGTTAACTAGGTAGAGAGCGGTCCGCGCACTCCTGTACCTCAAACTTTAAACTTGTTTTTCTCGAAACTCTTCTTCCGGCACGGTCTGCATGACAATATTTGCATTTTAATATTTTTTGATGCGTTGTTTTTTAAATATTCGTTTTCTCTATAGATTTGATTTTTGATATTTTGACGTGATAACGTCTTATAATTCGATTTAGCCAGCTGCACGCACGAAAAAATGTGTCGTTACCTTGCTCATTTATCGTTACCTTGCTCATTTGTCGTTGCCTTGCTCATTTGCCGTTACCTTGGTCATTGTCGTTACCTTGAATGAACTGCAAGCGAAAGCGCGGAACGAACGACATAGCAAACAAAGCAAACGAACGGCAACGTTCGACATCTTGATCTCTCCTACTTAAGTGAGCGTATATATGTATGTATATAGGCATATGTACATATATAAATTCACGTATTTGTATTTGCATATGCCTTCTTATTGATTATTATTAATTTGATTTACTTGAAGAATTTAAAATAAAACCAAGTTTGTTAATAATACCTGTTGTTTTAATGTTATTATTATTAATTTTTTTATTATATATGGAGGAAAAAATGTATGGTAATATTTACCATATACCTTATAAGATATGTTGTATACTAATATATGAATATAAATATGCATATACATATACAATTTCGCGCAATTTTCAAAAAGAACAAATCTATATGTAAAGATGCATACAAGTCATATGGACATATCAAATATACGAATCTATTCCGTACGCAAGCAAATGTAAGCTAATGTGCTTGAACCGCGTTCGGCAACGTTCAACATCTGGCTCTGTCCTACTTGAGTGAGCATATATAAGTATGTATATGCGCATTTGTATATAAATTCACATACTTGTATTTGCATATGCCTTCTTCCTGTGTGCATGGTAATGAACCATTTCTCTGTTGAGAATAGGACGATGATAGACAAAGTATTAAATGAAAGGGAGTGTTTCGAGTGTAAAGTGTCTTGAAGAAGGCAAATCGATGATGGTGCCTCTTAGTGTTGTTGACTTATTAACGTCTGATGCACAATCGAAATTGAAGATATCTTTCATGAATTTGATAAATGTTTCGTCATTTGTCACGTTTGTGTAAATGTAACTTGACCTATTCCATTGCAATTCCATTTACCTCCTCCTCTATATCCATACAAAATATCTATCAAACAAATAAAATTAAAATTTTGATTTGAAAATTGCAACCATTCCATCAATATTTTCTTATGACGTTGTCACGTTAAACTATCGTCAGTAAACCGACTTTACAGACAACCTCTTTTTTTATTAAAATTTTTTATAAACATAATTAAAGGGTGACATTTATGACGTAAAACGCATACTTTTTTTTAAATTCCGTAAATTACAAAATTTTGCAAAATTCAAAAATTCGGCACGACAGATTATAACTACAACTTTATTTGACACTACTTTTTACAGGTCCATCAACATTTGAAGGAGAAATGATGCAGACTGTGCAGCAACTTTTTTTTATTGTACTTTGGGTCACGTGATTTTTTATATACTAAGTTTTCTAAAGAAAAATTAAAATAAGTTTTAAAATAAAATTATTTCGTATTTATTTCTATTGTTATCCCTTCTAAAAACAGTTTTTCTTTTAACACATTTTTGGCGCTGCTGGACATATGTAACTCCTTAAAATACTTACAAGTTGGAGGTCACTGTCTTTAGACGCTGAAATCTTTAGCTCTAGAATTTTTGGCCAAATTTCTTTCCTATAACCATTTTAAATTTCCAATATTTTGCTTACAAGTTTTTTAGAATAAATGGAAGGAAGAGTTAAAATACTGATCGAAGGGAAATATGTTGTCAAGGTGCAGTAACTCGATTCTTGCACACCTCGATACTTGCGGCACAATTTTGGTTTTCGTTGCATACTCTGTACTTGCGACACTAGAAAATGTTTACCTCGATAAATGTAACATTTTTGGTTTTGCCTTTTTTAATTGCTCTTTTTACGTTGTATTTTTGAGAATAAAGCTCGGGGAAGTACTACCGATGTCATTGCGGTAATGATTTTTTTTAAATTTTTTGAACCGAAACAGCTGAATAAATTTAGAGAAAGTACCGCTTAATTCATTTGCTGACTCCATCAGCCCATTTTTGGACAAATTTAAAAAAACACTTATGGATTTAAGTTTGCTAAAAAAGCAGATATACAATACTGATGAGTCTGGCTTATTTTGGAAGGAGAGGATAAAGTTCCTTGCTTGAAAGAATGCTGCTGGAAACCATAAAGTAAAAAAAAAAAATACCAGTCTAACGGTTAGACGGGATAGAAGTGAAACCTTCCGTAAAACAAACTGAGAGAGAATGAGACGAAAGCAGCATTAGGGGCGGGACAATTATAGGTTCATTATAATATTGCTATAAAGTTCATATTTTATTTTCTTCATTTTATTATTATTCATCCTCAATGTTTTCAATTTCAACAAATGATACGAGTGGCTTATGATAGCTAAAATATGATACAAATGCTTTGGTTTCGATGTTGTCAACATGTCTTTGAAATACCGCGTCAATGGTTGTTTTTGATCGTGTTGTCGATTCAGTGCGATTGTTACACATTTTTAAATTGAATGTTGTATTGAGAAAGTCAATTGAAGGAACTGCTGTGTCCAATGCAAAATTTACGTTAAAATCGCCACTTAAAATCATTGGAACTTTATCGTTATCTTTTCTAAGTATCCGCGATACTTCTGGTGTATACTTTATTAAATTTTCGTGAATGAATTCCGTGATGCTATTTATTGATTTTTTTTCTGTCGATATTCACGACACTTTTCTGCATTATTTTTCGGCATAATTACGGTAAATATTTAAAAATGAAAATATTTACGAATATAAAAATACACACGCGGTTGCTATTATGAGCGTCCCCAGCAAAACCTGCGTGACCGAAACTCTAACACAATTACATTTTTTTGAATGTTACAAACACATATGCACGTAGGTTTTGCTGGGGCGTGACCGAAACTCTAACACAATTACACATATGCACTCTTATTTGTTTGAAAATCGACTTTTTTTTTTGGTTCTCCGTCACCTTTGGAAAATGTGTAAACAGTAAGCAAACTTTATTCAAATATTTTCCCTCATTTTTGCATCAGTAAAATTAAACAAACGCCGTAGCCGAATGGGTTGGTGCGTGACTACTATTCAGAATTCACAGAGAGAACGTCAGTTCGAATCTCGGTGAAAACACCAAAATTAAGGAAAACTATATTCTGTATTTCTGCCATGAAAGAAAAAAAGCTCCTCATAAACATATCATAAAATAAAATAAAATAACTGTATAAAAAAAATTTTTTTCTTGTGATTCGAACCAAGGATTTTGGATCGGAAGCTCACATTGCTAGTCGCTCGGCTACCGCGCCATGCTGTCAGCGTTGGCCTAAAAGTTATTTAGTTCGTCGCTACGTTTATATCAACATATAATATAACGCTTCGTAGCCAAGAGGGTCGCTGTTTTCGTTTCACTTTTTCTCAAATCACTCCCAACGATTCTAAAGAAGTTTTCACTTCAATAGTTATTAGGAAATCGGTGAATCGGACTTCATTAAATTTTTTTACTATATGCCCGTGTTCCACAGAGCATTTTTTCCAGAGGTATTTTAATTTTTTATCAAAACAAATAATCCTGTTTTAATCAAAAATTGCTTACATAAAGAGGCAAAAAGTTCCTTCGTGCGCAAAGAGAATACTGTAATGAAGACGACGAAACCGTCAGTGAACGAACTGAGAGGGTGATGCTAAATACGAATAAAATTGCATCAAAGGAGGCAATATGAGCATTCAATATATTCGCATAGCTTGGATTAGACAGAACAAAACAATGCTTGCTTAAACGATGTTATGACGCTGCAGAGCTCAGAAACAGTGTGGTACGGAACAAGCGAGGTACCTAAATCGAAAATTGCTTTAATTTTAAATGATACTTATCGTTATAAAGTGTATTTTTTTCAATATAATATAAACAAATAATCTTGGATTGCTGTCACTAAAAAATTGTTTTAACTTGTATGGGAAAAAAACCTCAGTACTTGCGACAACCTCGCAACTTGCAGCTAGCCCGGTTTGCATTACGTGCAAGCATCGAGTTTCTACTGTAGTAAAATTGTTCAAGGAATAAGTTTGAAGAACAATTCAACCCATTAACTCTCTCACGAAAGGGTAATTTTGGTCCCATTTCGTTTGAAATCTGAGTAAAAGGGATTCTTTGGACATATGTTGATCGTGTATGTATGTAACTCTACTCTACGTGAGAACATATTTTTCAAAATAATCTCTAAAATCAAATATGGAAACGAAAACGGAGACGTTTTGGGTATCATGTACCTAAGTAATAATGCCCTAATGCTTCTAGCATGACTTTCCCGGTATCCTTGTATACAAATTCGTGTATGTACATATGTTTATGCGAGAGGCTTACTCTAAGCTATGCTGCATGGCTTCATGTGCTTCCACAAATAGAGGGATCTACATTCGGAGTTTTATCACTGCCTGTCGTCCGCTAATAAAATATATCTATTCTATCACTTTGGCGTTTCATGGGCACAGCGAATGATAGTCCCACACAAATCCACTCGGCTACGGCGGAAAACAGCTTTGGGCTCAATGAAGTATACAGGCAAAAAAATACAAGAACACGGCACATCAATTATGAAAGAGGAAGAGCTGCAGAGTAATGGTGCACTAGCCGTTTGTCCCTAACCGCCAAAAAACTTTGTACAGCGAAAACTCGCATAAAACTAGATTTGCTGTCGTGTCATATTTTATCTTTCATTTGGAAAATTGCTTATGCAATTTTCAGCTGTGTAAAACGTCTTTTTGTTGTACCTGTTGCTGATTTACATATTGATTTATCTGGCTTAATCAGCGTTTTCACAGATATAACAAAAAGGTGATATGTCATCATCATTCGTCATCGACAAGAAAGTATCCCGAAAGAAATCTGCATCTCACTACATCTCTAAGCTCCTCACACGCCTGCATCAGCTACGCTGGAAGTGTAGAAGAAAATGAAAGAGCTCAGAGTCAATCATAAAAGAGTTGACTGCAGAAACAGTTATATCAGAAGAGAGAGTAACGCAGAAGATCAGCGAGCTAACTGCTGAAACGGGTAATCTAAAGGTGACAATAACTGATATTAAAAAAGAGTGACTGCTGATGAAAACAGGTGCACAGAAGTTCTGGCTCTTGGCAGTGAACTGAATTCTACTCAGGCTCAGCTCAGTGCTTTTGAAAGTTTTTATAGATATAATAATAGGCGGGATCCCTCCAGTAGCTAATGAGTATTGGCCTGAACTCTTCGTTAAAGTGTGCGGTACAGCTCAGCGCAAACATCCGCCCTTGCATGATGCTGCGTAGTGTAAAAAGCATTCGGCAAAAAAGCAGCAACCATTGCCCCATTCTTATAAAGCTTTTTTCTGTACAGTATCGCAATAAATTCAAGCTGAAGTTGCAACTCTGTGTCAATGTCAATCGGCCGATACACTTAAAGTCAATCTAACCCAGATCAGCCAAATCTATGCAGAAAAAAATATTAATAACTCTGACAAGTGGGCAATCAATATGCATTTAGCTCTAGAGAAATAGTCTGTATGCATCTCAGTGGTTGCATAGACCTCTCGCTAGGAATTACCAATTTCCAAATATAGGTTAGGTTAGCTTAGCCCGGTTGGCAATAAGCCACGCATAGACCTTTTGGTCCCTAGCGATAACAGATGGAGACCGACATCTATGAATATGAAAGTAGACATCGTGTAGGATGTCAGCGCTTTTGGCGAATCTAAGCAGAGCTGGGAGATTCGCTTTTGAGACGTCCTCCAGAACCTTAAACAATGGGTCTCCCAAGCATTTTAAACGCGTTTTTAATAATGCCGGACAAACGCACAGAAGCAGTTCTAAAGTTTCCTCAACGTCCTCTCTGCATTTCCTACATTTGTCCGTGTTAGCAATCCCTATCTTGTACGCATGTGCAGCCAATAGATTTTGACCTGTTAGCATACCTATGATAGTTCTGCAGTCCTTTCGCGAGAGCGTAAGTACGAATTGGGTCAGTTTTTAGATCTACATATAACTTTAGCTATATTACATGTGGTCAAATTAGTCTGCTGTCTAGCTCACAAGTGTCAAATATGATTGCCGTAGGACGATATTTGCAAATATTATAAATCTTTCCATGATTGATTAATTTTGCGCCACCTTTTATTTAGCGGTTTTGGTATGCCGTTCTCTTGTTCAAAAGGTAGTTTAACAGCGCTTTTTGCTATCTCATCTACTATATCGTTCCCCATAATGCCTGTGTGATCAGGCACCCAATAGATATGCAGCTAGCGTTTCTATGGCCTCCCTGCTCCATCGAACATTTTTGGACTTAATACAATATGAGCTTATTGCTTTTATTGCTGCTTGACTGTCCACGTATATATTAATTGTTGAGTTCTTTCTTGTTCTAGTGTAGGCTAGCTCCGCGGCTTTCCCCACAGCAAAAACTTCCGCTTTGGAAAATACTGCTGTGGTCTGGCAGCGTGATAGGCTGTCTTATCCCTAGTTTTGAGCAGTAAATACCCGCTCCCACTCCATCTGAAGTTTAAGAGCCGTCTGTATAGATGTGAAAAGCTCTATGGCCAGGCTTCATGCCTTTGTGCCATCCCTCCTCTTCAATTGTAGTACGAAACCATCTCTCTTAAATAAAGTACGGAGTCATGTAGTCTGTGCAACCTGAACTCCACTTTACTATTGAGCTGTGTCCGAAGGTTCTACAGGTGAATACTCCCGCATCCACTAATCTCCTCGCGGATTTTGCTGCCAGGTTTCCCGCCATAAGATCAATAGGTGGCATGTTGAGTATCATCTCTAGCGCCGCCATTGGAGTGGTTTTCATCGCTCCTGTTATGCAAAGAGCAGCGAGTCGTTGAATCCTTTCCAGTGGCATTATGTATGTCAGTTTTCTTGTCGCAGTCCACCATACTAAGACTCCATACAGCAATATCGGGCTAACTACTGCCGTGTAGCACCAATGCATCAGAGAGCGTGATAGGCCCCAAGTAACGCCCAGCATGCGTACAACTCATTACTGGCCTTTTTCATCCTTTCCTTAACATTGTGTTTCCACAGCAATTTACTGTCTAGTATTACTCCGAGGTACCTCGCATGATCTTTTAGAAGTAGTTCGTTGTTGCCTAGCTTCGGAAGGTTCCACGCCGGGACCTTGTACTTCCTGGTAAAAAGTACCATGTCCGTTTTTTCCGCGTTTATCCCTAGTCCTGCGCGAGATGTCCAAAAATATATCCGTGAATAAATTTGTAGGATTTCTTGTGTAAAAGTCGATACAAATGAGGAAACTCTCTGACTGTCATTCACCTAGGAGTGGCCAGGACGATTCTTGTACATACGGTTCAAGCAACTCAAAACTTCCGGACTTTGTTCAAGTACCCTCCGGATAGCTTCCGAAAACCCGTTTTGGAGCGGACTAATATGAGACGAACTCGACTTAACCGGTTGTAACGTCAATCAAGAAGAAAAACGAGTAAATTTTTATCACAATTATATATTACGCATGCTACAGAATATCTTTCAGTGATTAATGGCGTACAGGCAAGAAATTCAGTAATACAGCTTGTTTTATTCCATTTCAACTCAATTTATTTACAGAAAACCACTCACAAGCACCCTCTTCCACATACATACATATATTTAACTACAACAACACCCACAACTAAGCACATATGTGGTTGAATGTTTTTAAACTTAAAGAATAACAAAATCAAAAGAAAAAACATAAAAAACAGTGCAGAGGTGTAGACCACGTACGAAGCGACAAAGAAATGCAAACGAGCAGTCTACAAAAATGTCCTTGGGAAGTGCACATGTTTTTCTAACGAAAAGTGAAACAAAATGAAATGCAGTGAATGTTTCAAAGAAACAAAAAAAAAAACAAAATTATTTACAAACGCAAATGTAAAAAAATGTAGAAGGTATGCACAACTTAGTATGCCCGTAGAAGTCGCTGAAGTTTAGTATACTATAAATAATTTTGCAAAAAGAAGAGTAGAAGCGCAGAAAGCAAGTGGAAATGTTTTGAGGGCTTGCAATTTTATTATATTTTTCTTGTTTACTTCCCTCAGCATTTTTTCATGTCTTCTCCTTTGGTCGCATGGTAAATTTAAGTGCGGTGGCAAGTGCATAAAATGTTATCTAAGCATTTTTATGTATCGTTGGCGCCGACAATTTGGCTGACATTTTTCGCGCTTGGCATGCAATTGCATTTTTATGAACACACGGCACTCATACAAATCCAAGTATATGCATCCTTATTATCCTTATTTGTACGAGGAAAAGACAGGGTGGTTCTAATGGAACTACCTTTTTAAATCGCCTATTAATTTGAGCAATGTTCTCTCCCAAAGTGTGCATTTTTGCTGAAAGTATGTTTTAAGCAAGGCATATTTCCAACTCTGGCCCATCTGTGGATCCGAAAACCCACACATAATTGTCGAGAATCTAATAAATTAATTGAAAGCGACACTTCGATTTGGCTTTTGGGGTGGTAACAACCGTATTATTGATCTTTTTTCGAAAATATGTATACTGGAACGCTTACTTCGTCACGAAGTCTTGTAGATGTTAATCTTTATCTGGGCTCAAGTTCAATATGCGATGCGCGAAGGTGATAGCAGACGAAGACCTCGACTGTGTGGAAAGTGCCAGGTAAAGAAAGGCTTTGGTTCCATTGGTATTTCTGATTGGAGCCAGTTAGCACGTGAAAGAAACAACGGATGCGCTATGCTGAACTCGACAGAAATGAAATATATATATATATATATATATTAGGGCGGGTTGATTTAAAAATCGCTCATTGCTCACTGAAAATCGTATTCTAGGGATCAAAATAAGAAACTTTGCCGAAGGAACCATACCTCTAAAACGAATTCTCAATTTGGATCGAACGAAAAATCCCACTTTGACCCATTTAGAGTGCTCCAATCGAGTCCAAATGTATGACCGACCCCCACTAATTTTGGACGGCCGATCCACCCATGCCAGTGGCACACCCCCTGGAACTCCCCTAGAGTGTTCCCCATACAATCATTTCAAAATATCACCATTTCTGGCCTTTACATGAGAAAAGAAACTAGAAAGTTCGACCCAAATTGGGGGACATCAGAATTCGTTTTAGAGGTATGGTTCCTTCGGCAAAGTTTTTTATTTTGATCCCTAGAATATGATTTTCATAGAGCAATGGGCGATTTTTTTGCCTCCCCACAAATCGACCCGGCCTAATATATATATATATTGCTTTGCATATTTAATTCGGTAACCTACTCGGAGATGTGATTCGACCACGCTAAATTTTTGTTGAGGAGCCTCACCAAAGACCTACATACTTTATTTGGGTAACTGAGAAACACACCAGACCCTTAAGGCGAATAAGTATATAGAATATAGCCATTCATGAAATAGAGTCAAAAATGGTCAAGAACGCGTTCGAAACCAATGAATTAAATCATATTCCATCACTGATGGGTATGTTTGTTCCTCCTAAGGCAACCCTAGCAGCTTATAGGTACATTCGGAGCGGAGTGTCATAATTATATTTAGAGTCCTCATATTTAGAGAGTCGAATAGTAGTCATCCACGAAGCAACATCATTCTTCTTAAACTAAAATTGCCTTCATATATTCTCTTGCTTTTGTAATTTGCAATTTGTAATTAAATTATAATTAAATTGCATTTGTAATTAAATAAAACATTAAGGTAAACTCGGACCTTCATAAAAGTTGTAATGAAGCAAAAGAAAGGGTTTATTTTTAATTTTATATCGTATGTAAAAATATCCCTATTCCTTGCCCTGAAGGGAAATTATTAATTCGTGTTTTTGCGTTTGTGGCTAATAGCAGGTGGTGCTCTGTTAAATAAAATTATACATTTTATTTTTTATTATACTTCAGTTAAAATAATATATAAATTTCTCATTAAAGTTTTAGTATAATAAAGTAAAAGTTGCAAATTGCTGGAAAATACAGTGCTTCCATATCCGACGTTCCACGTTCGAAAATTTGTTATATTGAAAAAATGGCTATTAAAATTGAATGAGCTATAGAACCAAAAAAATATTTTATTATAAAAATACTGATCGAGAAATTAGAAATTTTGACAATTATTTGCCGAAATTTAATATTTTTTTTTACAAAAGTTTGGAAAAACATGAGTTTTATTGTATAAATTATTTAAGTGATGTGTACTGAGTTTAACTTTTGTGAAAGAAGTTAAGTTGGATCAGGTTAGCTAGGTTGCTTATCTAAGGCCCATTGTAATACCTGCATTTGATTTTCATCCCATAACAAAGTTACTTAAGCCACTTAGATCTTTTTAGAATATGAATAGTCCTTCCAGTGAGACATTTTGCAAACGATCCAGTCTTCAAAGAAATAATCGCCAAGATATTTAGCATGGCTTTTTTGAAGTGCAGGACATTCTCTCAGTTTTTTCTACATCTCCACAACTCCTACAGAAGTCATTATGAGGTGCACTCTGGCTAGGGTACCAATAGTACAGTCCCTTTAAAAATGCGATTTTGGCCAAAGCGCTTTGGAGACCCCGCAGTTAATAGTCAGATACCACTTTCTATTGGTTTTCGCGATTACGCTCAAGTCAAGAACAGTGTACAGCTCATTTAGAGGAATGCTTATGCCAGTCGATGTTATACCTGATCGCTGAAGATCAAGCTCAGCGGCTTTCCTTGAACACTCATCCGTTCTTTCATTTCTCTCCATTAGAGTGTGGCAGGGACCCAACAAAGTGCGGTAGGATAAGCGAGAGCGACTTTCTGCATTCTTTATCACATTTTGAATTGATGCACGTTGAGCCCAGTACCGTGATCGCTGCTAGACTATCAACAAAAATTGTAAGGTTTGCCGGAGGTAAGTCCATTAGTCTTATTAGTTTTTTCTGCTTTGTTTATACTGTACGTTTCAGCTTGGAAGACGATGAAAAAAGTTACTAAATAAACAAAAGCAAAATAGCCTAAACTGATCAAACTGATGTCAGCAATTTTCTTGCTCATGAGTGTACGTACGTACACACACAGGTATATTCATACATACATATTATGCAAGCATGGAAATGTTTTTGCCGATCTGGTATAAAATTTGCCAGCAAGCTTTCCACCAACCCTTTTAGCCTTTTATGTTTGTGCATTCCGGATATTCATCGAATATATGATATATGCTGTGTGTGTATTGTAAATACATCCTATAGTATATAATCACATTTATTTTGCCTTGCATCTTATCACCAGCTTTTTCTCTCTTCAGCTCACAAATGTATAGGGTTTTTCAGTAAGAGCGCTTCAACTTTTGAACTTTTTTGAATAAAACACAAACGGTTTGACTTTTTTAACTATTTTTTTTTATTATCGAGTTTGAACATATACATTTAAGTATGAAATTCGATTTCTTTTGCATGACCACCGCGTGCACGTTTTACGAAGTCCAATCGTTGAACCCAATTTTCGACCACTCTTTTGCATAAATCGGCCGAAATTCCAGCAATTTCACGTTCAATATTGGCTCTGAGCTCACAAATCGTCGCCGGCTTGTTACTGTAGACCAATGACTTCACATAACCCCAAAACGGGACGGCTTGTTAAATGGACCGTAAAATGGCCGTAATGCTCTTAAAGTAGCAGCAACAGAACGATTATTTTCACAAAAAATTTGCACGATTTGCAATCGTTGCTCAAGTGTGTAGCGTTCCATGATGAAATGTATACTAATGAATTTAAAAAAGACAAGCGGAAAATAAAAAATATTGCGTCGTTCGCCCTCCCTATTGGAAAAAGTTGAAGCGCACCTATTGAACAACCCTATATATGCTTTTATTTCAATTGAATTTTACATAAATTCACTTATCTTGAGTGTAATATTTGCGATATTTTAGAGACAGATTTATAATGATTTGGATGTGTGAAGGTAAAATATTTTACATGGGAAATAACCCTTACTTAGCGTTGCGTGCTTAGTTCTAGCACGTGTGTGAAAGGTTTTCGGTTTTTTTTTGGTATTGAATAATGCATAGAGAGAAGACTCAAGTTTCGCGCTTTCATTAGAAAATTCAGAGTTTCATATGGCAATTAGGAAAATAGAAACAGCGGTTTTCGATTAAAATTTCACATAAATAATTGAATTTTACATAATTGACAGCTAATGCATGTTAATATAGCATACATTTCAGTTACGTACTATTACCGAAGTTACATGACTTTCTCCCAAAAAAGTTGTTACGAGGTGTCACGTAAAAATCGCATTATTTATGCGCATCAATACTAACAAACAAGATAATGGATTAAAATACTGTAACGGCTAAAGAAATAAACATATTATATGTTTGGAATTTTTTTTCAGCAAGAAAATGGCAGGCTTGAAATAATTTTGATGAAAATACTTTCTTTGTCTTATATGTATGTAGGTGAGTGGGGTGGCTGTCACAAAGACACACTTAGACCTTTCGTAGGTCCATTGTGACACCACTGGAACTTATCCTTACCCTATGGGTTCCTTTTCAAACCATCCGGTATCTTTAATAAACGAGCAAAGCTTCGTTAGTTTTAGATGCGCTATGTTCGCTACATCAGTTACAAATGCCGTATCAAGAGTGCGGGACCTCTTTATAGCTAAGCTTTCATACGCACATAAAAGGTGTCTGACTGTCGGCTAGAGCAGTATTTCGCACAGGTTTTACTCTTAATCGCTGAACGTATGATATTTGAATATAACTCGAAAATTTACGGGAATCTCTCTATGAAAGTTCTTTGCTTACTGAGCATAGTTTCAGCTACTAATGAAGATAATGAGAAAAAAGATTTAAAAATTTCTCAAAAATTACTAAAAAAAATATTTTCTCTAATCATTTTCAACAAAAAAAAAATTATTTTTTTTTTCAAGAAAATTTTTTATAAAGCCTATCAAATTTTAAGAAATTAAAGCGAACAATTTATAAAAATGTTAAAAAGTACCAAGAATATTTAATTTTATAAAATTCTATACCAAAATATTCATCAATTAAAAAGTTTCAAAATTATTAAGCTTTTTCAAACAGTTTTGCAGTTCATTTCGTATTATGCTAAAACCTACAAATAAACCGATTTTCAAAAAAATGACGTCAATGTCCAAAATACTTGTATTATTTGACATGGAAGCATTCTATTGCCTATAGAAACTCTGAATGGATAGACCTGCGCCAGAATCCTTTGTGTCCTTCTACTAAGAATGGCTCACAAAGTCTTCTCCAAATACAATGACATTTTGAAATGTATCATAGTTTTTGAGGTCTAAACTTTTTTTTATTATTTGTAAATTTTTCAATTCTTTTGTACTTTAAAAACTATTTTCAGCTCATTTTTTTGGGTACACCACCGTACCATATTTCGTAATATCGAATAAAGCCAGTATAGTAATATATAACATATATTTAAGTGCGAAGATGTGAAAATTAAAGTGGAAGTCAGACCAGATATAATTTTTATTGAATTTACTCACTTAATGCATATGTGTATGACCGAAATTCATCTGCACGCCTTAGATGATGGTAACAAAAAAAAAAAAAAAGCGAGCAATTCCTTAATGCTACAGAAAAGCCAGCAGCGCCAATTAGAAGGAATCGTTTGAATGAGCGAATCGTTAAAAAGCAATTGAATTGAACTTTATTCCTCATAAAAAAAACAAAAATCATTGCAACTAACTTCTAGCAACATGTTGTTGTTGGTCTTCCGCTCTGACGCGTACAATCAACTCTGTTTACATTGCGCTAGTGCACAAAGTTGGCTGACTAGAAGAAGGTCAATTGATTGGCCGTTACGCTGCCATGCTCCAGTCGAGTACTCGTTGCTGGAAAATATGTTTCAAGCTCTGATGAAATTGCATAGCAAAAGTTAAAGGCAAAAGTTAAAGGCAAAAGCCAATTGTACACTTAAAAATTATCAAAGTCATGCAAGTATAAATATTTGCGAATCATAAGTATAAGAAGTGGGGGAAGAAGAGATTGACTGAGGATGCAAGTAGACATAGTGCAAATAATGAAAATACTGTAATGTAATATACATTCGATTTTCGTGAATGTACCTTTTTGTTCGAAGTGTTTGTAGATTATATAAATTTTTGAAGATAAAATGGAATTCAAGGTCATGGCTACATTGGTAATTGAGTGTAACTATTTTATTATGTACCAATAATCGTAGTCGTAATTTTATTTTAATATGTAGATGTAAATATTTTGGATACAGAGAGTTTTGAGTCGTCGCTTAATTAGGTAGAAAGAGGTTGGAAAGAAATCTCTTAAATGCCATGAGGATTTTGTTGTTTTCAGATATATTTCAGGGGCTAATAAAATTGCACATGTAGGCATGTGAGATGCCTGATACCGAGATACCAAATGAGAGCTATTTCCATATTAACTAAAATATGTCAAATAAGTTTAATTTTTGCCCATTGATTTAATTTATAATGCCACATTGTCTAATAGGCAGACATGCCTGGAGGGTGGGCGTGCATACACATGACTTCTGCAGAAACTGTGTAGATGAGGAAGTGATGATTTCGTACCTACTGTGCCACTGTCCTGTTCTATCCAGTCGCAGATTTATCATTTTAGTTAGACAAGTTTTTAATGAGCTGGCAGACCTGAGGTCGGTGAAAATCAAGAGCCTTCTGAAGTGAAAAAGGGTGGTTGGTATAAGTGTCGAAAGAAAAAAATCATCTAAATATTGCTTTCGCTCTAATAACTTCATCTTGTATAGATTTGCCGTGAGTAAGAGGCTATCTGTAATCCGTACTAGTAGTAGTAGTAGTAAAAAAAATTGTTGTTAAAATACTTGATACCTGGTGTGAAAGAGAATTTTCTCAGCAAATTGGTACACGGATTAACAGAAAGATTGGTACACTGATTAACAGAAAACCAACGTTATTATCATTGCCAAATCAGTTATATTTTGAAAAAGAGGTTACTTGGCAATCAAAAATGTGTCACACAAGATTAGAACAGCTGAAAAAGGATATGACCAAATCGTGAACCGGATGGCGCAGCCTACGGCCAAGTAAGCTTTCCTGGGTATTTGGTGGGATAGGACCAAAATCATACACTAAAGCACTCAGTTTAGACCTCAGCAATTTATGAAGACTTAATTTTAAAATTTTTTTTTATTTTTTAATTTTTTTATTTATTTATTTTAAAATAATCTAGTAATACATTATTTCAGACTATAAAAAGAGGATTAGTGCAATTGGCAATTCAATGAAAATAATGTTAACTTATATTTACTTTATTTATTTATATAGACTACAAAGACAGAAAATTAGAAAACACTTAAAGAATTAAATTCTTTCATAGTTCTACAGTTCAACACTAGAATCAAAATTAGTTCCAACCAAGCTCAACTAGAAAATAAGCTTCGCTGAAGAACGGGGACCTATGAGGAGTCAATCCCTCCCACTTATCAAATCAAAAACGAAAGTGAGGGAGTGAGTACACATTCTACTCTTTAGCGATGCTAAGTTAATGAGGAGCCTTCGATCAATAAAATGCAAAGAAGAAGAAATTTACCCAATTTTTTAATCGCACAAAATTGCAATCAAATTAGCAACTATAAAAATTCAACGGGATTTTTCGGCAAATCCAAACTTGCGCTTTCTTGTTTGCAGCATACCAAAATCCTTCCTTCAAACGCAAAACCGGGGAACTGTGATGAAATTTGTAAGGTTTTTCTAATTTTTGTATAAAATTTAAAAATTGGATTTATATGGTTTGTCTTATAACAAACAAATTCAAATTAGATAATCCTAGCAATTTTAATATTTTTAAATATTTTACTAAAAGAAAAAGTTTCAGCTGTTATAAGATGTACTTAACATTTCGTTAAGAATTGCAACTCAGTCACTTATGTATCTCTTGACTATTTTTTATTATTTTCAACACTTCGCTTTGGTGGCACAACCTTACTAATTCCCGTGGGTGGGTGCGCGTGAGTCATATATTAAAGAGTATTTGTCTGAATGTGGCAGCAGAAGTATTCTACGTGTAAGAGTATTTGCTTATTTGTGCGAAGTAAACCATTCTGAAGTGAAGTGTGTATTTTCCTCGAGTTAGAATAGCCTCATTTATAATCGGCTGAATGTTTGTTTACGTTGAATTTATTCATAAGAACAACTACACAACTGTGTTCGCAATAAAAGCAGCGTGAAATATTGTAAGGTTTTGACCATTTGTTTATTCTTATTTTATTTCTTTTAGTTTTTTTTTATAAAAATATAGTTTACACTACAACTAAAACTTAACAACTTAAAGTGTTAAGCTTTTTGTAAAATTAAAAAAAAAACACAAAATTAAAAAATATACATAAATCTTTCAAGCTTTGTAATCAGAATTTTTACAAAAATTTTGGGTATGAAGTTTATAGTCTATAGAATTCTGATACAATGAAGTGTGAATTTTGAGAAATTCAAAAATTGCGTTGGTTTTTGATAATTTTTCTTCCATATAAATTCCATTCCATTTTCCATGCCACAGTTTCCAACTTCAGTTTTATCAATTTTTTATACCAAAATACTATTTGTTATAACAATTCAATTATAAAAACTCTTGCTCGAAATTTTTCTAAAAATTCCGATTGAAAATATTGAATTGTAAAGGAAAATTTGTTGAATTTTTTAAAATTTTGTACAAAATTTGAAATCTTAGGATTTTACATTTTAGTTGTAGAGTGAGGTAATTTAAAAAAAAAAAATGAAAAAGAATCGAATCTCCTTTGGGCACCCGGGTCTGGCCAGACTGTCTTTTTCGACTTTGGGCGTGAATTTAAAATATTTCTATTATGGCTTACGGCTTGAGCTTTGAGGAAGTTTCCTAAAATTTAATTTTCTATCGATTTATATATATATAGCCTTTCAAAAAGGACTTTCGAACAGGACGAAAAATATCCAGACTCATGGACCTAACCGAAGGTTTTAAAAAAGCTTTCCAACGGAGGCTTAAATATATCATAAATAAAACTTTTCAATATGCCGTACTGCTATTATTGTGAACACAGGTGTTTGTACTTGTGTAAGCAGATGGACATTTTTGTATGGGGATGTATGTATTTGTCTCGGTCTGCAGTTATTGAACTTTTTCCAATGTAAGAATTCATTTGGGGTTTTGTTTATTCTAAAAACGAAAAAAATATGTTCCTCTTGTTAAAAGATTTCCATACGATTTATTTTGTTTTTTGAGTATTTTATGAACATTTCGTGATTTGACGAGCGTAGCGGCTTTCATTTAACGCTCAGAGATTTATGTGGATCATAAATCAATTCGTAAAAGTTATTTTTTCCACCATTTCCTTAAATAACGCAGAGTATTCTGCCGTTAATATGCCGCGTTCGCTGTCAAATGAAAGCTATGGATATTGCAATTTACTGCTTATATAATATTAAGAGTTTGCAACAAAATTTTGTTAATATTATTTGAAACTTTTTTGTCAGTTTGTTTTTTCTTACAATTATCTTTTGCTGTGTTATTTATTATTTTAGAGCCTGAGACAAGCCCAAAAGTTGGTTTAAGAGGGTATATGATGAAGTTGTTAATACCAAGTAGCACTTCGGGTATTACAAGTCATACCAAAAAGGTCACACTATGCAATTTAAGTCCTTTGACGTTTACCGATGACACTCACAGGAAGACAACATACTGAGAACTTACGGCCATGTCTCTCGATGGATATTGTTTTTGAAGAGTGAGGGTTCTTAAAATCCGCACTCTAATGTTCAATTATTCCAATATTCTTTTGAATATAAATTTTGGAGAAAATGTAAAATAATTCTGAGAAGCCTGAATTTCTTTGGTTCATAATTTTGTAATGCTCTGAATAGGCATTCAAATTATGTATGCAAATTTATTTTGCGTCATGTAGGTATGTATAATTGGCGTGTACAGCCTTTTTGAGTGTTTGGCCGGGCTCCTTCTCCACAAATGGATTCCACAAATGGATTTTGCGTCATAGCTCTGTATTTTTGAAGTACTGCAGCGCTTTAAGCTTGAACGCAACTATAACATAAAATGATAGCCAGGCAGCAATCAAGGCTCTTAACTCTTTCTAGGTTACATCAAAACTGGTACTGGAATATCTTGCTAAGCTGAATATCTTAGATCAGAACAAGCACGTACCTATCCTAAAGGTTGGAGCGCACAAAGGAATTACTGGGGTCAAAATGGCAATTAGTTAAAAAAAGGGCGGCCTCTCTATTTATAGGTTCAAAGCCACTTTGTGGCCTGGAAAAGGATAACTTCCCTTCTCTTATTCAGTAAACGAAATACAAATGAGTTCATAATGGAAGAATCTGCCGAGTTTATCAAAACCAATGATTGATGGCTTTAACTTAAACCGGTTTAAGGATTGTGTGGAATGCAATTAGAATAATTTTAGAATCGTCACAGGAATTCTAACAAGGCATTGCAGATTGAATCGCCATCTTACTATACTGGGAATATACGACAATGAAACTTCCAGAAATGAAAATGAAACATCCAAGCATGCCCATGAGTTATGCGTACGCGGCATAAGCCCATGGGTTAAGATATTTTACCAGAGGAGGAAATTAAACGCAATAAAATAGGATAAATAGTGAAATGAATCGAGAAGGTTGGACTTAGAAAAATATTTTGAATCCATGAAGGGGGCACACTAAAGCATTCCGGTCACAGTGCCAAATCCCTTCATAATAATAATAATCAGTACTGCAAAAAACAAACTTTCGGTTCCCTTTTTAACGATTTTTTTTTGTTTGTGTTTTTATTAAAAAATTGAAAAGCAGAGAAAGCAATTGGCAAATCAACAATATGTTGATGTTAAAAGATATCATAAGAAACTGCTTAGGCTTTCAAGAGAGGATATATCGAAAGTCGTGGTTTGTATAACCGGTCATTGGCTATTTGGTAGACATTTCTTGAAGTTAGAATATTTTAGAAGTTGTCGAAATGTGGAAGAAACTGTTGATCACTTCCTTGCCTGGACAATTGCCTTAACTAAAATCAGAGCAGGTTTTCTAGGTAGATACTTTTTTAATTCTCTTACAGAACTGTCATAAGAGCCACAAAGAAAAATAAATGACGTTCCCGTGTCGCTTAATGGTATCGCAACGGACCTGTATGGTTTAAGTGAGTTGGTCGTTCGGACCGACTACCATCATAACATAATCTAACCTAAAACATGTACTTACGTGCTCCTGTAATTGCCTTTATTGTTATAAGTGAAAACACGTGCTAGGCCAATACGAGGTGACTATGTTTGAATATCGATGTGTACATATATTTTACAAAGAGAAACAGGACAAAGAATTGAAGAGAAATTAATATACTACACAATTTTTAGTGATTTGTAACTGACCTAACACACTTCGGATTATATAGGGTGGGTCATGTAAAACTTGCTTTTTGAATCGGCTATAAAAAAAAAACTAATCAATATTTTTTCAAACTTTTTCTTTTATTTTGAAGATTGAACATTGACATTTATGAATGAAAAATAATATCGTTCAAATGACTGCCACGACTGGCTTTACAGTAGGCCATTCGATCAACCCAATTTTTAAGCACGTTTTCGATTGTTTGGGCTTCAATTTCATGAATGGTAACTTCGATTTCGTATTTTAAAGCATCAATCGATCAATCGTCTCTGGATGGTTCGCATAGCATTTTTCCTTAACGGCTTCTCAAAAAAAAAATAGTCCAACGGGCTTAAATCACAGCTCCGAGGCGGACAATTGATATTGGAATTCAAAAACGGTAGCCAAAAGTTCGAGTGTAACTTTGGCAGTGTGACGAGTTGAACCGTCCTGTTGAAACCAAATGTCGTCCATGTCATCCTCTTCAATTTTTGGAAACAACTCGTGAGCATGTCATGGTAAAGCTCGCTATTTACTGTAACCGCGGCTCCTCGCTCATTTTCGAAAAAGAATGGCCCGATGATGCCGTAAGACCAAAAACCGCACCAAACAGTGACTCGTTGTGGATGCATTAGCTTCTCTACAGTAACGTGTGGATTTTCTGAGCCCTAAATCCGACAATTTTGCTTATTGACGTAGCCACCGATGTGAAAATCAGAAAAGAAGAAGAAGAAGGCTCACCACTTTGGAAATAGGTTTTCAATATTTCCCAATTTTGTTCAAGCGTATAGCGTCCCATTTCGTATATGTCAAACCTTTAAGTACATTATGAACATATTTGACATGTCATTTGTGTTACCATTCTCAAAAAGCAAACGCTATATGGCCCGTTAGTAGAATAATCAGTTGAGTAGCGCTCCCCGCTCTATATACTATTCGTAGACTTTAAGAAGGGGTTCGACACTATCAAACGAGACGCAATATGGATGGCACTAAGTAGTCGCTAGTCGCGCTGGCACGCACTGTCGGATTGAAGGCTAACATAGCCAAGACCAAGGCCGAGAGAGTTAACCACAATAATGCAAGGCAGATATTGGTGGACGGATACCCGGTGGAATTCATCGAAAACTTCTGCTACCTAGATTTGGAGCAGATGAAGATGTCAACTGCTTGCTAATCAAAGCATGGACGGCATTCGGGCGAATGCATACAGTATGGGGGAGTTCGAAAATCTCCAGGCGAACTAAACTACAAATATTCAGCTCATGCGTGAAGTCCGTATTGTTTTACGGAAGCGAAAACTGCCTGGTCTCTAATACCATCACATAGAGGCTAAATCCCTCATCAACAAATGCCTCCGCATCAACTGCACAATATTTGAGCCAAACACCATCAGTAACGACGCACTGTGGAGATTAACGAACGAGGAACCCATCCTATGGCAAATCCAACGCAGAAAATGGCGATGCATAGGTCACACATTGACCTAGTTCAATTTTTGCTTGTTAATCGAATTCCACATTTATAATTAGAAATATCTGCATTATTAACTAACAAAACATATTAAAACAAATGTTTACAAAAATAGAAAATGCTCAAAAATGCCACAGAAACAAATCTCATTACACTCAGCTTTCAGATTAAATATTTCTTCACCTAAATTCGTATTTAAAATGCGAAACCTTATAGGTTTATCTGGCTTTGCAGAAAACCTTAAAAGCTTCATTTCGTAAAATTGAAACACAATAAGCAACAAAAAGGACAAAAACTTTACACACATTTTCTCGTGTACCTACATCAGTGCATACTTATTAGCTAATACATTTAGATATGGAACACACAGGTTCACAGATAGGTATACAAACATACACACATCCGCACTATAAAATGGAATATAATGAAAATGGCTTTTCACTTACGGTCTCGTTTTGTCCCTTCTTTGCTTCTCTTGCATTTCTTGGTTTTCTTGCTCTATTTGCCTCCACTTCAAATGCGGTAATAGAAGTATGATGAAAACTGCTAAAAGTATAGAAGGTAGAGAGAGAAAATGTAAGTAAGGTATTTAAGAAGCTTTGTCGAGAATAAAGCAAAAACAAGAAAATCTAAAACAAATTCACTTGTGTTCATTGTACGTGACATTTTTACCATCGACAATTTATCGTCTCGTCTGGTACACGTACAAATCTGGTAGGTGAACGTGTTTACATTTCCGGGAGTATAGAAAAGTTTAAAACTTTTGAGGATTACGTGCGTAAGCTTTTATGTTAACTGCGCACACACACATGATTGCATGCTGCATGACACTAATACAGTTAGGCAAGTGAATTTCCAAATAAAAATATTTAAATACTAGCGTACATATCGGGGGTGTTGAGCTTAGTCTGAAAGCATGTAAATAAATCCATTTTTAACACATACATACACACTTATGTAATTAGTTAACACAACACGACCTAATTAGTCAAAGTATCGCCCATCTCCAACTATGACTTTTGCCCATTTTTTAGGCAATTAGCGAATTCCATCTCTAACGAAGTGCGGCGCCTTTGAGGGTGACCGAAATATTAAACCCGATTTATATTATCTTATAATTACACTAGTTTTCGAGTTAAATTTAGAACTGTTGGAGGTTTGCACTTCGACCTTATGGTCTCTTGTGCCCTCTATTCATCACGGTAACTCATCCAGACTAGTTCCTTTATTCTGCTTAAAATAGAGCTGTGTTGGAGCGTATGTGCCTTTCTTCTGGCTGCATCTATAGTATTCGAGATGTCTCAACTTTTTCCGCGCTATAGCGCTGTGTTCAAGAAGAAGGTTTATCGGAGTCTCCAGTGCACCATATACCGATTATATGCAGTCTTCAATGGCCTGTGAGAATTCCTGTGAGATTTATCTCCTTAAAGAAGGTTATGAGTTTTTCAAATCTCTAGTTGTGGCACCACTCTCCAAGTAAGTATTTTGCCTGGCATATTCCCATAGTTTGGTCAGCTAAACTCCTTTAGCCTTAGTTTACCGCAAAAAAAAGCGGTTCCTGAGTCCGAAATTCAATTTTGGACCCAGTAACGGTCCTAAATTAAGGACAGACGGGTGGGTTATTATACAATAATTCTTAATTCTTAAATTAAAGGTAATTAAATTTGCTATTTTGCATTGATGTTTTCTTTAGCATTAAAATTAAATGATTTGAAGATATATTCAGTTGAGGAATACGCTAAAAGCGTTTTTTATATTTCCTTTTATTTTGCAAACAATGGTTTGCTATTTGGCAAAGGGTAAGTATTCACTCAATAGGACTCTTTCTGCTCTGCGAAACTATTCTCTTCTTTGTTTTTCATTCAGGTCAAACAGCTGCCGAATCAGCTTGGGATACTTGCGACGCGTATGGAGAAGGTGTCATAGGTGAGTTTACAGCACGGAAATGGTTTGTAAAGTTCAAAAATGATGCCTATGATACATCGCGCAGTGGAATGCCTTCTGAATTCGATGAAGAACGTCTCAAATCACATTTGAAGGAGAACGGTCGCCAAACCAGTCGGGAATTGGCGGAAAAATGAACTGCGATCAAAAAACGATTCTCAATCACGTTTATTCAATGGGATTTACCGAAAAATTGGAATATTGGGTACCTCACGAACTCAATGAAAAATACAAAGAAAGTCGCATTAATATTGCTTCTAAGCATCTCGACCTCCATCGCGGGCATAAACAGCGGGAAATAATAAGTGAATGTGAATATGAAGTAAAGAAAAGAGTGGGTGGCCTCAGGAGATATGCCAAGTTCGAGAATCAAGGCGGGATCTTCATCCAAATAAGATCATGATATGTGTTTGGTGGAACTGGGAGGGCGTAGTGTACTGGGAAATGCTCGGAAGGAATACCACGATCAACAAGAAGCTCTACATGTCCCAGCAACACCACGTGAATAAGACTTTTCGACTGAAAATACCTAATCGACATGGTCAAACCATACTCCTTCACGACAACGTTAGTCCCCATATTGCACAAGTTGTCAAAGCCGCACTCCAAGAGCTCGAAGGGGAGGTCCTTCAGCATTCGCCGTATTTTCCGGACCTTGCACCGTTCTCTGCCAAACCATATGCCAAACCTTCAATAACAAAGAAGTCCTCAAGGGGGACTTTATAAGGTCAAAAAAATCAATTTTTTTTTTCGTTTTAAGCGATTCCTAATATATTTCAGAATATTCACACAAAGTTACAGAGCCTGATTCTCAATATTTCCGTAGATACAAAACCAAAGGTAGGCGAGCGTTAGGTAGTTACACTGTGACCGGACAGCTATGGTACAAACTTTATCTTCTTTTCTCGACTTTTCATTTTTATGATTTCTTTGAATTGGCGTACATGAATGAAAAAAAATAATGAACCTTTTGAAATGAATCATAGCTTGTGCCCTTCAGTATTAAATTCTCTTCTATTTGAACTAACAAAATAGATAAAAAAAAAATTTTCAAGATTTTTATACCAAGTTGAAGTGAATTTTTTTTATAGAAAGGCATTTTTTTCTTTAAAAACCTCCAGAAAGTTGAAATTTTGGAATTTCTCTCAGGTTTCTTAGTTCATCTAGAAAAAAAAATCATGATAATTAGAAATACATTTGAATTTTTTGCTTTACATAATAATTACGAGCTGTATCTTGTACGCCAGTTGGAAACTCCAGCGTTGCAGCGCTCTACTAATTTCTACGTTAAACATTTTTTTCAACTTATTTTAACCAGTACAAAAATTTTTTATACGTTTTAAATGTTCACTAAAAGATAGAAAAAACTTTGCAGTGCTAAATTAATTTTTTCCTTAAAAAAAAATTGCAAAGTGATGCAATTTTTAGACCTCATAAACCAGGCTCCCCCCTTAAAAACTGAAAACTGGCTCAACGACTTCGACACCAGACCAGGCGATTTTCGGAAGAACGGGGAAGGTATAACTGATTAACCTATTCTTTTTTGTTTAAATAAAGGTCTTCGGTAAAAACGCTATGAACTTAACCCTCAACTTAATATTTACGAAGTAAAAAATATTTTTTTGTTTTTGCAAAATTTGAAAATTTTTGTTCTATATTTTAAGAAATATTTAAAAAATATAAACAAAAATAAAATAAAAACAATTTTAAAGTATAGTTAATTAATAAAATATAATAAATTTTTATTCTCATTTTGTGATAGCGGCTAAGGAAATTTAGCTCACTGTATTGCTCATTCTGTCAGAGTGCTTGTTTTGATCGGTTAACGGAGTCTCCAGTTATCTGAAATTTTTAAAATGTAGTATATTTTATACACAATACAGCTGCTGTGATAAAGAAGAGTCTATGGAATACTTAATCCCCAGCTGTGAAACATTAGGCCACAGGAAACACAGAATCCTGGACTCGTACCTACTAGAGGAGAAAGACCTACAATTACTCCCTCCTAAGGAGCTGGTTCGATTCCTCCGTATACTAAATAATTATAATTAAGTAATTAGAAGGGCAGTATAGATCAGTCTGATCGCAGTGCATAAAGGCCTTAACCTAACCCGTACAACCATTACCATTTCCATACATAATACGGACAATACATAACATATAAAAAAATTATGTGCTCCACGACCTATTTTACATAGAAATTGGATGCTGTGGTTTTTGAATAAAAAAAATGTGTCAGTAAATAGTAATCTAAAAGTACGTTCAGATATGTAATAATTACCAATAAATCCACAAAATTAATCTACCCGTTCACATATGGCAGACTACCTGCAAAATTGACTATCAGCTATCAATAATATTGTGAAAAGTTTGTTTTGAAATGAAAACGAATATTGTAATTATATTGGTGGAATATTTCGGTGTTCTTGGTTTGCTAAATTATATTATTATTAACGATATGAAGAAAATATAAGGAGAAGGAATAGCTAATTTAATTGCGCAATTGGCTGCTAATAATAAACCGTTGGTGGAAATCCGTAAACGACGTTTAATGAGGTTTCAAAAAATTATGGCAGTGATACGCATTCCAAATTCGATATTACATTTTATAATAAGTAACAAGAGGGCAAATCGTTTATTGGCAAACGCTTTTTCCTGTTATTTGAATGCATAATTAAAATACCTAACAAAAATGTTATTAAAATTATGTCGGCTAATCTGTTATCTTTGCCAGCATCCATTTTATTTAGTTTTTACTTTAACGTTTTTCTTTACACGCGTAAAAATAATGACCTATTGCACAGAAAATACAGGGTTATAAGCCAAAAAGTGTGGTTATTATCTGGGATTATTTTATAATCTCAGATTTTGGGAGAGAAATTTTGTATGAGAAATCTCGCTTTTTAATAACGGTTTGGGTGTTAAGCACGAAAAAGTTCATCTACTTATATGTGAACGTATTATAAGAGATCTGCAGATGTTGGCAATTAAAAAAAGCTAACACCCCTTTATGTTTATGGAAACGTGTGCTTATTGCCCAATAGAAATTTATTTTAGTGCTTTAGCTTTTATTTAAAATGAAAAGAGTATGTACAAATTTTTTCTTTGAAACTCTAGTATTTGTTATATGTTTTGTATTATGTATCTGCTACATTTATACTCCGGTAAAAAAAACAAAATTTAGATTAAATTTTTCTTTAGTTTCTGGGTAATGGATTAGGTGCTCATATATCGGTTTATTATTATTATTTAGTCTGTGAGACTCAGAGACATAGGAAGCTGGACAACAAGGGCGTACGGTCACAGTAAGATCCTCCTCCTAAGGACCCTCGCTGCTCAAAAACGGATCAGACTACACAGTCCCCGACGTCAACTTCAAGAAAGGCTTTAAGGTACGTTTTCCACCGAGAACCGAGTGGAGCAAAGGAGAGGTGATTGGAAGACACGATATCGAAATTTATACCAATGGTTCTAAGATGAACTGTGCTGTGGGAGCTGGTTTCCATTCGGTGCCACTCAACCTATCTCAATCAATTCGTCTTCCTGATTATGCCACCGTGTTCCAGGCAGAATTTTTAGCGATCAGAGAAGCATGCAAATCCCTAAAACTCTACAAGAAAGTTGGTTCAAGAGTAGCTATCTTCTCAGACAGTCAAGCAGCTATTAAGGCCTCAGACTCCAACTACATTTCATCCAAACTGGTCCTACAGTGTAGAGAGGAGCTAAAACTGCTCAGCCATTGGCTTGAAATTACTCTGATATGGGTTCCCGGTCATAGGAACATACGTGGCAATGAGATAGCGGATGAGCTAGCAAGAAAGGTTTCGACACTAGACAGAGCAGAGGCGGTGGCAGTCTCAACCCCACTCAACAACACACTAAAAGCATCCATTGCTTCACACTAACATGCTTTAGAATTAAAAAAGTTTATGATTAATGTACGATCGAAATTAGTAGTAACAGATCAAAAGACATGAAATTTATGCTTGCCTTAGATCTCAAAATTTTTTTCTTGCCAAAACATCGAATTTTCGCAATTTTTTTGGGATTTTTTGCAATTTATTCAAAATTGAAGGCTGAACGGCCCAAACTGACTTGAAATTCGTATTCAGCCCGTCGAAAAACATGCCCGTAGATAGGTGGCGCCCGGTGTACAGACACCTTTTTTTTTTGTGTGCCAGTGTTATGAATATAAAACATTATCTATTGCAGTGATTATAATTTTGATAAGTATAAAATTTTACTGAGAAACAGTTATTCTTTATTGGTGGTATTTACTTTGTGTTACTGTTTTCCAGCAAGGATACCTTAATTGATGACGATACCTTTGCAATATTATTACAAGTTGGCGACAAGGAAGAAATGATTTTTTCTACAAGATTGAAACAGTGAAGTTGAGAACATTTTAGAGACAGATAGAATACCAACTTTGAATCGCTAGCTAAAATGGAACATCGATGCGGTTTTAGGCGATGCTTTGCCTGATATACCAAGCAACCCTAAAAACCAAACCAGGAAATTATATAACACTGCATTATAAAAAAAAACGTGTGACTAGATTTATCTGCATCTCCTGCAGAAGTCACATGTGGAACATCGAGGTAGTTTGTGCCTAGAATCCTCAGATTGATTGTTTGAATTTTTTGCATGTTTGAGTTGTCAATAAAAGGGGTTTCTAACTAGCGCTAGTAATTTTTTATTAATATCTTCGGTAATACCTGACCTTAGAGGTAAGGTTTATCAGAGGTATATGTTTGTGAATAATGTAACCGAAAATTTTTTTTTGATGAATCAAAGGTTAAATTAACTTAAGGCTCGAACAAGAGGAGCATTACCCGAATACTCTGTTTTACATTTAGCACCCAGAAAGTTAAGGACCTAGGAAGAGTACACTGTGGCAAATAGAAATTAATTTCTTCCAAAAGAAATGAGCCCTATTGAGGCTCTATGTTCCATATATTAGTAAAAGGTTCAAATATATATAAAATAAGTGAGCAATCAATACTGCCATTGCTGATTACTTAATATATTATCGTTGCATTCAATAATTTATTGGCCACAAAAATAGCGGCACTGTAAACAGATGCTGGTATTGGCACACAACTGTATACGAATATCTATAACTGTAATAGCAGCCTATAAAAATTTTGTCTAAAGTGCTCACATATTTAAAATTTAAAATTTCCCTCTCCTTGTTGATCACTGCACCGAGTAAAAGTTTATCAGAAGAAAATTTCTTGCATTTAATCAATACTCCAGTTTGAATATCATTCATTATAATATCAAAATTCCTCATAAATTACAGTCTATGACACTTTAATTTACATTCTTACCTCTTTTCAAAACATTTATTATAAGGATTGCTCGATTTATGATATTAATTTACAAAAATTTATTACAGCCATTCTAGCAAAGCCCCATAATTGCACATCGGCCAAGTGGGTACATATGTATGTACGTTATTCATGCTAATTTGATAATTCAACTAAAGTGTCATTTGTCATCACTGTAAAAGCTCTTGTTTATAAATAAATAATTCAATTTGAAGTCGCTTTATGCCCCTTTTTAGAAAAGCTTGCCGCCTCTTTACACTGCTGTTTCTGACACACAACATACGCACTTTAGCCCGTGAGCATACCAACGCACTCTATGCTGCTTAATGCTGTGCCTGCTAGCCGGTCTGGCTGCCTACTATCGCGTCAATTCCCCGATAAACGGATTTCATGGTAAAAGCAAACACTGCATATTGCCACTCACATTGTCATCCTCAGCCTGTGTTGAGTGTCTTATTTGTTATCGTGTGGCCTTTCATACCCATCCACTCTAAGGCATTACTTTCACTTCACACTACTTACTGCCCTCCACAAGGCGATACGACCACATAGCTTATACTCGTACATATATGTATATCAATAATATATGCAAAAAGACATTCCAAGGGAGTTGGGTGACAGCGAGTAAACTCAGGAGGTCACTAGGTGGCGGACAATGCGAAATGATATGTCAGAGGAAAAGACAAATAAGCTACAGCAGCAACTAGGCAAAGGCTGTGCGATAATGTGATGAAGATACAAATGACACAACTGTTGCGCAGCGAGCAGCTTTTCGGGTAAAGTGTAATAAAAATAAATAAAAATATTTGGTTGGGTGCCTGAGTGTGGGAGTTGGGCTACTATTTGCACACCTTTAGAGCCAAATGTGGCATAAAGTTGAATTTAGGGACACAATTATTTTTCTTTGAAATATATATGAAATTGGAAAATATCTCGAAATTCAAGTGATAAATAAATATTCCTTGAGCAAATATGAGTTAAGCTTTGTTCAGGGAAAAGAGTTTTACTTTCCAGGTAGCCTTTCGTTTTAACTATCGCTGGGTGAGATGCAAATTTTATTTAAATATATAAAGGCGCATCAATTAAAAGCAAAATACGTTGCTTAGCGAAAGCTTATTTCTAAAAATATATAAGTATGTAGACAAAAAAAAAGTAATGTAAGCCAATGGTGTAATTATTCAGAAATATTGCGACGCAGGTGTTTCAGAAATAAAGATAGGCAAAACGAACAACTAATTACATATACAAAAGGAAGCAGAGTGGTGACATCGGGATAATATATTGATTATTAAATTCGTTGAACACAAACTGTAAGATTTCTTTGTATTTAAATTTTTTTATTAATTTCGCGTCCCATTTTTGCTTGCCATCTATATTTTACATTATTTACAGGCCAGCTTCTTCTTTATTTGCAATTCGTTACCGAATGGGAGTGATCATGGATAAAATATAATGTATAAAATTCATGCATGCAAAATAAAATGAATACAGTAATGCTTAAAAATATGCTTACAAGAAACGTATAAATACATATTTATAATTTTTTTACAATATTTCAAAAAATGTCTCTTTTTCGGGTTAACTTCAAAAGATGACCGATATTTTGTATAATTTTTTTCCGATGCCCCTTTTTCCTTCAGTCTTTCCTTGCAATATGAGTTGCAGGGGACCAACTTAAATATTGCATTTTGCACGGTGCATTTGTTTGGTACCATTTGTTTGTGAAAAAATATTATTAAAATAAAAAGTTTTGAAAAGATCTCTTCAGATACGTTTAGTTAAAGCTTAGAAGATACCTAGTGAATTTTTTCTAATTTTCTGTTGGCATTATATAGTAGAAATAAGCGCCGGGCGCAAAAAATCCATCGACATGGGATTAAGTTGCCAAATATGTGGTAAGCCTATGTAATAATTCTGAATTTAGGTTTAATTAAAGACCCTGAGACCTTGACGAAAGGGACCTATCATTCGAAAAGGAAATTGGCTGTAAGAATGAGCAATTAGACATTGCTTGAAATTCAGCTTTTCAAAATTAAAAAGGTCCAACTTAACGGCGAATTAAAAAAATATTGGATTCACCCGAAATTCGATAATTGGATGTTTTTGGGGTCGTTGATTAGGGTTTTTATGTTAGTATTCTTTGATGGCATTCGAATTAACCTTCGATGGAAATATCTATATTTTTTACGTAAAACATGTGAGTTGCTGTCCAATTCGTAAACTTTTTCCACAAACAGAGCTAAACCTTTTTTTAAGTATTTAGATAAAATAAGTTTAAAATGAATTGTCTAATTTAATTTATTTAAAGACATCAGACCATATAATATTTTAGCATGCATGGATTTTATTCACATAACGTCCCCTTAGTATAACAATAGCCTATGTGCTCATAGGCTATTATTTTTTTATTGAATTTTTGGATTCTCCATCGTCGATTTTATATGTGGTCAAAATTTTGTCAAATTCTAGTTCCACAAAGTGGGTCAAAACGTCAGTCAAAAAATAATAAATATTTATACACATAACGAGATTTGAGGGAGAGCTACTTTCGACAAAAAGTTTGAAATTCATTTTCTCAAAGCATCAAAAAATTTATAGGCTATTTTAATACTAAGGGGACGATAAAGAAAATTTTTATTGGAAATAGGCTTTGCGTTCTAAAGAAAAAAAATATCTATCGGAAAACTATATTGGACTTCAGGAAACTACGGTAAATAAACAAAAATAAAGTAGTAAGAACACAAAAAAGTACCAAATTCATAAAAATTAGTTATTGTAGTTAATTGCTTTATATATTTTTAGTGTAGTGTGAACTATATTTTTGTATAAAACTATTTAGAATTAAAAAATAAATAAATAAAGAAAAAATCAGTGATTTACACTTTCCTATATCGTTGACAATATGTACGCACATGTATTATAGTTGTCTTAGTTTTGTCAAAGGTCAATTTTAATTTTTTTAATTCGATTTCCATAAGGAGTTATTTTCTGTTACAGCAGTAATGGCAATATCATCTAGAAGTCGGCCTCTAAAAGAAAGCGAGAGGGAAACTTTGTATCTGATTTGGATGACGAAATCATTGTTTTTGATGATAATGGTAGTATTTTTGACCTTTGCATATTGGCCATGGCGAATATCGTAGGCAATGGGAGATTGAGCCGTATGAGCTTTATGCCGACATAGACAAATGGCATCGAATTACGATGAAGTTTGCACGAGAAGGAAACGACTGTTAAACTCAGCTAAAATCGCTTTTTTTGATCTGCACAAACTCGGTGCGCATCAGCTACTGAGGACTTAGTGCATGAATTCGAAGGGCAAAGTCGGCATTGCTAAAATACATTTCACGGTATATTTTTAGGTGTTAAAAATAAACAAACCACAGCCCATTAAACTTTTGGTGGGGTGACTCGCAACGCAGGTTAGCATTAAAAAAAGTATTAGATTCTCTCAAAGCAGGTTACTTGCTGATTTTTGGCATCGCTGACTTCGAATCCGACGTTAGTATTTTTAAAATTTCATTAGATTTGCTTGAAACTCATTGCTTGGAGATTGTAGAAACTCGAAATGACAGATCCAATATGGTAGTCGGAATTTCAGAAAATGCTAAATATTTAAAATGTTTATATTTAGATACCCGGGTATTGCGAACAGCTCTGTACTCGCTCGAACTTTGCTTAACAGCATAACAAAAATTGTCAATTTTATTTGTCAGTATTTCTTTTGCCTTCCAGCGTGTATGAATAGTTTTAAAACTTACAAAAATGTGCTGATGAAAAAGCTAAAATAGTCAAAAGAAGGAAAAAGCAAAAAACTTGATATAATCGAGCGCACGTTCGAAGATTTTCGAGTAATGAGTATTGCATGCGTGAGTGCGAGTAGTCGTTGCTCATACGCCCCGGCTGTTCGAAAATATGTGAACAAAGTCGAGAGCTGAAGTATCTGCTTACTTTGTATTAGTAGTAAATTAAATAATTTCTAAAAGCTATTCATTCCAAGATACCGTTTTGAGTATCAATTATCAAGGAATTCCATAAATTTTCCTTTGAACTAAGTTTAAATGAGTTCCCGTTCAACTCAATTAAAAAAAAAATAAATAAATAATTGGCGCGTACACTTCTGTTAGGTGTTTGGCCGAGCTCCTCCTCCTATTTGTGGTGTGCGTCTTGATGTTGTTCCACAAATGGAGGGACCTACAGTTTCAAGCCGACTCCGAACGGCAGATCGTTTTTTTTTTATGCGAAGCTTTTTCATGGCAGAAATACACTCGGAGGTTTGACATTGCCTGCCGAGGGGCGACCGCTATTAGAAAAATGTTTTTTTTTTTTATTAATTTTGCTTTCACCGAGATTTGAACCAACGACCTCTCTGTGAATTCCGAATGGTAATCACGCACCAACCCATTCGGCTACGGCGGCCGCCGTTCAACTCAATTGCGCCACTGTAAAACACATATAAAGTCAGAAATCTGTGGCCAGAAATCTAAAGCGGAATTTAAATTTATCGGACGATCAACTCCTTTTAAATATACATTCATATTTTGTTAAATTTCTAAATAAAATTGTGATTACGTGTCAATCTTATTGCATATCCTCTATATATAGTAGATATAAATCTTTTTTGATAACAGGCGGGACGAGCAGCTTCTGACCTTTATTCGTTCGATAAATACGTTGAAAATAGCTAGGAAGCTTCATAGAATTGTAACATTTTTAGTATCCATTTTTTGATGGGTTTTATTAATATTAGAAAAGTATAAAAAAAATAATAAAAAAAAAAATAAAAAAATCGTGGAATTACGGGCCTGTGGAGTGGGGGCTACATAAAAAGCGGTGCTCTATGGTTGACATGATTCCACCCCTTGTAGTGATCTAAAACAAACAAATTAAAAAAATTCTTCATTAGTTAGGATTTTGCTATCGGGTTACGCCAAATCAAAGAAAAAAAAAATGTGACAAAATGGCGTCAACTTTTAGCCTGCTTTTTTACCTTTTCCAATTTTTTAAAAATACTTCAAACTTAAATTTTTCAAAATCCAAGTAAAACTTGAGACGACCATCTCAAAAAAAGTAGTTTTGAGAAAACTGCGTTTGAAGTTTGAGCAACAATTCCAATAGAATAACTTAGATCATAATATGTACTACTCACTCTGGACTAATCGGCGATATATTTCCAGGTATATATTATAGAAGCTCGCCCCTCGGCAGGCAATGGCAAACCTCCGAGTGTACTTCTGCCATGGAAAAGCTCCTCATAAAAATATCTGCCGCTCGGAATCGGCTTGAAAGTGTAGGTCGCTGCATTTGTGGAACAAGATCAAGGCGCACAACACAAATAGGAGGAGGAGCTCGGCCAAACACTCAAACAGGGTGTACGCGCCAATTATAAGTATATATATATGTATAGAATAAATAAAGGTTGTGTGGCATACAAAAGATTCTCTGGAAAGATCGAGTTCTCAAGTTGTCCGGTAACATCTGCCGTTCTTTGTGCGATTTGGTCCACTCGGCCGACGTAACAAAATCCGCTGTATGTCCGGAAATAATTCGAATTTTAAAAAATCCGTTGAAGAGCATACTTTTGAAGGTCTAAACTTTGAAAATATGCAAAAAACAAAATCGATTTTTTCAAATTTCCAGACCAAAATACCGCCTTAAGTCGAAATCTATGTAACGATGAGGCTCATTTCCTACTTAATGAGTTCATGAAGAAGTCAAACATGGAACGAGAATAAATTTTGCCTAATCGATTATATACCGGAAAGCCCCTGTTTGGTTCATTCGTTTTGAAATCTGCTTTTGAAACTGAACGTTAAGATCCAAAGCCTCTAACCTGAAAAGCCCAGTATTAGACTTCACTAGTTTCTCACAGTTCATTTGAAATAAAAAATCTAAATCTCTAAAAAGAAACACTCGTTTGTTATTTACATATCTTCTATAATATATAACTCCAGATACTAAAAGTGCTTCAAACAGAGGGAGAGAAATAGAGGGCACGCACATGATATTCTAATGAATTAACGCTACTCAGCATGATTTTTTCATTCCTTAATCTGTCACTTCCCAACCGCTGTTGTTTGCCCTGCTGAATTGGCTACATTAATTACAGACGCAAATTTGTACGGCACGCATGCTGGGCTTACTCATTGAGATCCCAGCACCACTCAATTACAGACACCTTGGTGAGGGCAAACCAAAGCGGGAATCCAATATCATCTAGCGCCTTTCACACTACCACGACATGACGCTAAGGCAAAGAAAGCAATTGCCTACTATGCGAAAGCTATGTCAGGCATGCATTTGTATGTACATATGTATATGTGAATATAATTGTATGCCACAGTTGGAAGCATCGCCATAGCATATGTGTTAATTAAAATATTTCGTTGGCCTTTAGTCGCAGTGGCAGAGCCCCAATCTGTGGTGCTGTGTTGTCAGCGAAGGTGGCCATAGCGTTCAGAAACGTTCAAGTTGCTGCGGCCCTACACTCGCATTGTACGAGTGTATGCAAATACTTTTCTAAAATCTGTTGTTAGTTTAGTTTATTTTTATTTAAATAGCGTGGCATGCGATGTGTGTGTGGGTGTGTATCAAGAATGCGTCTTAATTATACTGAGATACAGCGCAAATATGCCAAATCACTGTCAGTAGCAAAATGAGCTGCATGTTGTTGTCGTTAGCAGATTTATCACCATCATTACCAGCATCGGCAGTCTCATCAAAATCACTTTCATCACCATTTAAATCAACATCAGCCATTTTGGAAAGTTTTGCGTGTGACCAACCATTGGCGTCGGCCTTTGGAATGTTTCAGCGACTTTAGCCATTAAATTCTTCTACCAATAACAAGAACCATTTAGGCGTCGTCTAACGCTATTTAATCTCATTTTAGATGGCTGTCATTTTCTGCTGCTGTTTGGCATTTTTATGTCGCTCAAGTTTTTTCGCTGCTTAACTTGTGGATTTATTCAACAACTTTTTTTCGACGCCTAACAAAGTTTAATAAGTCAATCATTTTGTTTGTGCTGAATAGACAATTTTTTTGTGCTCACTATAGTGCGAAATAATTGAATTGAGTTATTAAAATGACAAAAACTTGGATATAATACCCGTATTGTACCATTCATTGAAGTTTTTGATTAAATATATTTTTATTTATACGGTAAGAATAACTTTATTTGTTATTAATTTTAAAATTTGAAAGTAACTGCAATAACGACGATACTCGTATTAAATCATTTATTTATTTAATATATGGAAAATTATAAAAATAAATTATTATTTTACAAAAAAATGAGCACTAGCTGCCAAGGCTTACGGCTCACTGCTCTAATAAGATTATTTTTTAACTAGAAAAGTGAAGCTATTAGACAGTTAATTTTCTGGATAAGATTATTGCGCACTATCGACAAATGAATTAATAAAGAAATTAAGAAAATTAATTAATATGCTCCGTATGCCTGAAATAAGGTGTGATTTGTTTCTTATGTTCATGATACCTGATATTGTAAACTTGCTATCCGAAAAAATAATTGTTTTTTCATTAGTTTTTGATGCAGCTATTATGGCATTGTATATTGCTATAGCTTCTGCTGTGTACACACAACGGTAGTAAGGTAGTTGACCCTTCGTTACTCGTATTGTTTCACCATCACTACTGCAAACGTGGTTTGGTCCAGAATTTTTGAACTATCAGTGTAGATCATTTTCCATTCAGGTCTAAATGGTGCGACGTATTCTTCAAACCTACGCTGGTATTCTAATGAACTGGTGTTGGATTTAGGAAATGTGGCTATACCAAAGCAAAGGTTCTCGGCCTGTTCGCATACTTATATCAGGTGTACATCTATGAAACTGGAATTAGCACAGAGTAGATGGCGTTGGCTTCATACACCCCGCGCAAACGATAACACATCAATATTTTATATAACTATTTATTTACCTATTGTCCTTTTCTTTTCTTTAAGACTTTATTTTACAAAGGTATAGCTTATTGTCTAACAAAAACCTTATAAGTACATCCAAGTTTTAAATTTTACACAAAATTAAAAATTTAAAGGCGAAAGGTGCTTTTGGCGACGTATTCATATACAGAAAATTTCGGTTTCATAGGTATACGTCCCCGTTGCAAACCTTGCAGAGAAACGCGAAACTATTCTATTCTGAAAATATTCTAGTTCAGATACTGGCATTTAATACAGGAAATCAGAGTAGTTCGTTATGGACCAGAATTAATTTGTTTGCAAATTACGTCATTTTTTTTTATATGGAAGTTTGAGACTCGTCTATGACCGCACTAATTCATTGCGATAGTTGGAGAATCTACGATTTTATTTGTACAACTATATCACAATTAACGTACTTTATACAACAAAGAATTAATATTTGTACGAAATTTGTGCACTTTATTTGAAGCTTTGCATTAGAAGTCAGTAAGGTTTGAGGAGCGGATTTATAATCTTGTAATAGTTTGTTGTCTGTTTAAGCTTTATAATTATTATCTATTATGTCAAAATAAAATTATATTAATAATTTCCCTCCATTTCCGTGTGAATATTATCCATACACTTATATAACTATGTAGTATTCACTACTTTTGACACAACTAAAATTGTTTTTTTTTTACAAACACTCGAAGCAATTTTATCCTCTAGCTATTCGCAGAAAAATACTCCAGCAACTGGACACATAAATTATTAATCCCAAATATTAATTTTAGTTATAATCCTGAAGTGAGTATATTAAATTGTACTTCTTTGTGAATTTTTTGAAGAATTTGTTTAAAGTTTTTAGGATTTACATAATATTTTTATATGTTTAAGCGCTTTTTTGTACCTGAAAGAAGTTTCATATAATTATAAGAAAAAAGATATTCCTGTTTAATATAAAATACAATATTTTATAGCGTTAGAGTGCAGTGGATGTTTTTTGAACTAGAACTAGAACTGATTATTTTAGAAACATATTGGACTTGTATTTATTTGGCGAGTGTGTACTGTATTTTGCTGACAAATGGATGGCGGTTGACATTGGTTGGACATCGCCCTTTTAATAATCCAAATTACTAAAATGGAGAAAAGATAGAACACAAAATTTTTGGGAGAGAACTGGTAGTATTCAAACTTACAGCAAAAGTTTTTCTTGGAGGGAATTTATAAAACCATCGCAAACTGACAAGCTTGAACTATTTATTTATGCAGTATTTAGTTTCAATTAATTTAAAAAATATATAGATCATTCAAATTTAAAAGAATTCAGCAAACTTTTTTCAAAACTTCAATGTTTTTATCGAATTAAAAAAAAGTGGGTATGCAGCTTCATAGCCCATTAAATTGTAACATAAAAAATTGCAAACACGTATTAATTTTTGATAACTTTATTCGTTCATAAAAAATGACGTGCATTCGTGATACGAGGTGTGTTCAAAAAGTATCGCGAATTTTGAATTTTCCCAGGTTACGTATATGCGAATTTCAATTTTTTTGTGGCGACGAGTTGGGTCATTTGGAATGTTCAGTTAATTATTGACAGCTGATTTGCTTGCACGTGTTTCGGCTCGTCTTCGATTTTTACGTATTCAAAAAGATGGATCAAAGAACCTGTATCAAATTTTGTGTGAAAAACGAAATTAAGTGCGCGGATGCATTTCGAATGTTGACTGTGTCATACGGAGAAGCTACTTTGGACCAAAGCAACGTTTATGGGTGGTACAAAATGTTCTCAGAAGGCCGAGAAGATGTGAACGACGAAAAGCGTGCCGGACGCCCAAGCACTTCAACAACAGACGAAAAAATTGATGAAGTGAAGAAAATGGTATTGGCCAATCGTCGAGTCACCGTTAGAGAAGTTGCTGAGGCCAGAAGTGGCTAGACATATCGATTGGCTCGTCCTATTCGATTTTTTTTAATGATTTGGCATGAGACGGGTCACCGCAAAATTCGTACCAAAACTGCTCAATTTCGACCAGAAGCAGCATCGCATGAACATTGCTAATGAGATGTTGGACTCTGTCCGCGTCGACCCAAACTTGCTCCAGACGGCCATAACCGGTGACGAATCGTGGGTTTATGGTTGTGGCGTGGAAACAAAAGCTCAATCATCTCAATGGAAGCTGCCGAACGTACCAAGAACGAAAAAAGCGCGCCAAGTTCGGTCGAATGTAAAAGTTTTACTTACCGTTTTCTTCGATTGCAGGGGCGTTGTGCATCATGAACTCTTGCTACAGGATAAAACGGTCAATAAGGAATATTACCTACAAGTTATGCGCAATTTGCGCTAAGCAATCCGCTAGAAACGTCCGGATTTGTGGAAGAACAAAAATTGGCTCTTTTATCACGATAACGCCCCTGCTCACACATCGTTGCTTGTGCGCGACTTTTTGGCCAAAAACAACACACTAATGATGCCACAGCTACCGTATTCCCATATCTGGCCCCGTGTGACCTTTTCTTGTTTCCGAAACTGAAGAGACCCATGAAAGGATGACGCTACGCTACGATTGACGAGATAAAGACGGAATCGAAGGAGGAGCTGAACAAGATAAAAAAAATGATTTTTTGAAGTGCTTCGAAGATTGGAAAAAACGTTGGCACAGGTGCATAATATCTCATGGGGACTACTTTGAAGGGGACAAAATATATATTAATGAATAAATAAATAATTTTGGAAAAAACACAAAATTCGCGGTACTTTTTGGACACACCTCGTATAGAAATCTTATGTAATTGAACGCTATTTTCGTGTTAAATAAGGCAAAGTAGAGAACATAAACATAAACATACTGCCGTGCCGCAAGGAAGCATACTTGGGCCGCTTCTTTATCTTCTGTATAAGAAACCATCGAAGAAGCGGCAGCTAAACCTTAAGCCGCTATAGACATAATAGAAGAGTTGACGAAAACTTGGCGAATAAAATTAAATAATAACAAATCAATTCATGTGAGCGTTACCAATAAAAAAGCAAACCATCAAATGCTGCTAGGCGCTCCAATTTCGAACGCAAACACTGCCAGATATCTTGGTATAATCCTCAATGCTAAGCTACGATGGAAGGAGCATGCAAAAATAAAGCGAAACCAACTTACTTTGAAAATAATAAAAATGAACTGGCTCTTTGGGCGAAATTGAAAACAATTCAATATATACCAAAAGAAAGATATGCAATCAATCTACCAAACCAGTGTGGTCTTATGGTGCACAAATTGGGTGCTGTGCCAGTCAATGACTTCAAAATAAAATTCTCAAAAATATTGCTAGCGCACCTAGGTACGTTCGCAATGCAGATATTAATTGTAACCTCAACCTTCCTGCGGTTGCTGATGCTATTAAAAATCAAGCAGAATCCCACTCTATGAGGCTCCAGGGGTATGTTAACGGGGAAGCCAGCAAATTTCCCGGGGACTCCAGCGAAAAAAACCATACGATCTTATTGGTTGTTAATATAAAGAAGAGATTTTAAAATTCTCTTCAAAAAAACCCCATAAAATTGTTCAAGTTGTACTGCTTGTTAGTTACTTTTAAACTGGTTATAGTGCCAAGAAACATTGAATACCTATATATTTAAATGTTTATAATAAAAAAATAAATGAATTAAAAATTGTTATATGGAAAATATATGCAACACCGTCAGGGGAAAAATTATCAAAAATCAACAAGAATTTTCATTTTAAATTTGCACTTTATTATAATAATTTTAATAGGCTATAAAACTTCCTATCCGAATTTTTTTCCAAACTTGATTTAAATTTTTTTTTTTTAATTTTTATGAAAATTTGTCAGCTTTCTATAAATTTTGTTATAGAATGAAACATATTTTGAAGAAAAAGTAATTGAAATTAAAAAAAAAACAAAATAGATTGTTAAAATTGATATGTGGTGATGGATAAAATATTATTATATATTATATATTATATTATAGATTAACAATATTTTGTCAGATTATTGATTCGTAAATAGTGTTTAAATTATATCGCTGTATACATTTTGTAGAAGTCGACTTTTTGGCTAAGAAGTCCGCTCATTGTTTCTCACTTTTCACTCTACAAGGTATTGGTCTTGACGCAGGTATACGATAAAGAGCCGGTAATATGAATATTTAAATAACCCGTATAATCTGATTAACTTCAATTAAGTCCAGCTGCAGTCAATTTAGCGGGGAATAACATACATTTTCTCTTCTCTCATTCTTGTTATGCACAGAATTTCCAATGAATTATCTTTTGACTCTCAGTGCATTTTAATGAATTTTAGTATGAAACGGTGTTACCTCCAGAGTTTGATCAAAATCTGTGCTCAATGTACAGAAATTAAAACATGTTTTTATATGAAAGTACAATTTAAAATCGTAGCATATGTGTTGGTGTGTTTAAGCGCCTTAAGCTCTGTGTGAAAATGTATTTAATATTTCGTGTACTTATCATATACAAGTACTTACATATATATTTCAGTCTCTATGTACATTGTAATTACACGTATTTATAATCTCCAAGGTGTATAGTATACGCACTATACGGGTATATTGGTATAGGAATAATAAAAGCTGCAGAACATGCTCGCAGCTGTAGAAATGACACGCTCATTGTGTATATATATGAACACCTATATAAAATATGGATATATGTATACAACTGCTCATATATTCGTATTTATTTGTAATGCCACTGAAGTATATAGTTACCATTTCTATACATTTATTCATAAAGTTGTATCTTTTCAGGTGCCAGTTCTGCTTTTTTTTATAAGAACTGGTATTAACGTATCAGCAAGTAGCTTATCGAGGAATCAGTTGAATCCTCGGCAATGGATACACAAGCTAATAAAAAGGGACACACGCATGTTACATATTTTACCAGTAGAGGAAAACTGCTATTAGTAAAATGAGTATTTAGTTCATAACTAGTGTTTTATTAGCCAATAATTACAGTTATGAAAGTAAAGAGTGACATTTCGCTCATTTACTTCAACAGTGTCATTATCTGAAAAAAATAGAAAGTTACGCAGAAATGATCATAAATTCTCCTTTATGCTATGTAAATAAAAAATAGTTTAAAAAAACTAAAAAACACGCTTTTATTGCTAATCGAACTAAAATTTTAATGACAAAGGGACCTATAATGAAGTAATAGCAAATCGAACGATCAGTCATAGTCAACTACCTCAGAACAGAATTATAACAAAAATTAATATACAAATAGAGTAATTCAAATTAGAGTTAAAAGCGTGGGATACTTGATATAGTAAATATTATAATCATTCTATTGGCAACTACCTATGTACGGAGGGTTATGAAAGTGAAGCAAAATGCATCCCACGCTAGATCAAAAAGGTGGGCTCCTAATAGATTTAAAAAAAGGGAAGAAGGTGACTCTACTCATTACCAGAAAGCCTTCGAAAAGGCGCTGGAAGGCATTGCAACGGTTCAACTGAAAACCCACACTGTAACATTACAATGCAAAGGTCTCATATCCGACTTAAACACAACTGAGGAGCTACTCGAAGGAATCACAGAGCAGGCACAAGTGAGAAAGCCGGATAAAACAGCCATCAAAAGGGTCCGCACTTCATTTGGAGACACTCAAACTGTCTACATCGCACTCCAGGCTGAAGATGCTAAGAAGATACTAGCGCTTGGATCTCTCAAGGTGGTCTGGGTACGGTCTCAGCTGACGGAGGTTATATCACCAAAAAGGTGTTTTAAATGTTGCAGCGGGGCTGAAGTTGGCCGTACAAAAAACAGAAGCGACCCTCGTAACTGCGCGAAGAAAAAAAGAGTTCATGAAATTGCGAAAAGGTGACCATGAAATACTGTCGCAAGAGGAAATAAAGTATTAGGCGTAATGATTGATGCGCGGCTCTGCTTTAAGCAACATTTAGCAACTGTGGTTTCCAAAGCAGCGGCAGTCAACGGTGCTCTTACAAGAATTCTTCCAAACATAGGTGGGCCGCAAGGCACCAGAAGGCACCTCCTGGCAAGTGTGGTGGATTTATTCATCTTATATGCTGCTTCTATATGGGTAGGAGCTAAGCCATCGAATGTTAGACCAGTAACTCAAGTACACCGACGAAATGCACTAAGGATTAAAGCCGACAGCTGAAGCGAAAGCTGCAGAACATCTGCATTCGTTAGAAAAATAGCAAAGCAGATGGGACTCATCTGTTAACGGACGTTGGACCTATGGACTTATCCCAAAAATTAGCCAATGGGTGACCAGAAGGCACGGTGACGTAGACCACTATTTAACCCAAATACTGAGCGGTCACGGATATTTCTTGGAGTACCTCCATCGTTTTCACATGGAGGACCTTTCGTTCTGTCTAAGCTGCACCAAATCAATAGAAAGCGCGGAGCACGTGTTCTTCTACTGCGATCGTTTCAACGAAGAACGCCGAATGCTTGAGTTAGTCTTTGGCTTTGGCTTAATCAATAACATGTGTACATCACATGACTATTGGAACGCAGTTAGAAGTTTTGCAAAGAGCATAATGCTTCACCTGCAACGCGCGGAGTGGCTCCGCAAAACGCAGAGAAAAACAAATCAATCCTCGATAGGAGGTGGACTGTCTACGAACTGTCAACAAATAACAGACGGTCGAGTCATGTGCTCACAACGGCATAAGACGGTATAATATAACCGCATTTTAAACCCTCCTCACACACCACAAACAAAAAGGGGCTATGCTAGCTTGGCCATGCCACTCGTATATCGAAGACACTCCAGCAAGGCGAACCTGCGAAACGGTACCCCAAAAAGGAATACGAGGAAGGGGGAAAAATTGTGGTTTCTTAAGTAATTCCCAGAATCTAGTGGTTGGGTATTGATTTTTAACTACCACTAACCATTTTTAGTAAAGAGTAATTACTGATTACTGCTATTTGTTATGCAGTGTGCCCATCTATGCCTATCAGAACACTCTGTGGAGGTCAAGATTTTTACTTGTTAAGATTCGACTTGCTGAGAAATCGCTATAAAATGCCTTAATGAATCAAACTTATATAATATTTATGCAGCTTTATTTAAAATCTGGAAACGGAAGTGAAACGCGATATTATCTAAAATTCTTGCTTGATAGCCTACGGTTCTGAGAGATTTTTCTCTTGAGGACGAAACATGGGACAAATATTGCTGGCATGATATTGGAATCAATCACTAGACAACATAAGTTAAAAAAAATCGAATGGGTGGTGATACCATGGAAAACTCAGGAGCTATTAATATGAAAGACTATGCAGTGGGACGGCGAATCAGCAAAAGCTAGAGTATAGTAAACACACAACAGCGGAAAACTTATGAGTTTCAGTGCAAGTGTAAATACTTATGTAGGTCTCCGTATGCAGAGCAATAGTCACTATGCCAGCAAACACCATGTCAAATCTTTCAATTTATTACTGACATTGAGTATGAATATATGTATGTATGTACATACAGATATGCGTGACTATCGTGATTTTGCTGATATATTTAAAAGAAGAAAATATATTATAATTACAACACTAAATATTCTACAAAAGTAAATTATTAATAATGCGAAAAGTCTATACAAATAATAAAAATGAATAAAATGAAAATGTCAAACTTTACTGAAGTGCTGTCAAAAAGTTCGCAACGTTCTTTATTATCAAAAAAATTTCTATTTTATTTTATTTTGTTGCATATTAAAGCTCTGAGTGGGTTACTTTGCGTGTGCAGTTAGTGTTTGCAGCAGTTTCATGACAAACGCTTTAATTTACGTATACTAGACTTTGCTAGTAAAAATTATTTTGAAACTAAATTTCCCATTAGATTTGTGCGCATGTACATAAATGCATGCATATATTATACAATATTTCAATACTCATTTATTTTCATTGGCTTTTGATAAATAAATATTTGCTAATGATCCCGTGGAGGCCACGTTGACAGAACCCTGCGATGGCGCATTTGCCACATAAAGGTTGTATTTGACCGCAAATAAATTTCAATTAATTTTGGATATTTAATTTAGCAATTGAAAACCACAGTTTGTTACTTTTACGGTACTTTTGCCCACTAGCTGACTGCAGTGATTACTTAACTTCAAATTGCCCATTTTATATATGCGATTATATTTTTTTTTATTTTTTTCTTTTGCTCTATTTCTAATGGTTTTAAATTTATTTTCAAATATGACTATTAGCCTTGTTGCAGTTAAAAGCGCTGGCCCCACCGACCCCGCCGACACCAAAAGGTCGCCATTTCACGTACGCAAACAAATATATTTCATTTGATTTTCTATCCGTGTTGCTGGTATTTGGTTTGCACGAATATTTAATTTATTTGCCACATTTGTATATATTTTTTGTTTAATAAAACGAATTGAGATGGAATAAAGAGAAAAAAACCTGGACTGGTGTTTCTTCTATACTAAATCTAGCAAGGCGTGTCTATATTTTAAAAATACGAGTACTGTAAAAAAATTAGCGAAATTAGAGAAATTAACGAATAGTGCAGAAATATGGTTACCAATCCATTTATTGAGAGAGGAGAACATACTATAAAGGCAATTTAGAAATAAGGATAAAGATCAATGTAAGAAATACTGGTAAATTACACAGGGTGTTACAATTCAGACAGTCGAAATAATTCTTATATTCCTATCGGTTTTTAATATGAAAAAATATGTAGATGGACAATAGACCAGCAACAGCTCGAATATACTAAATACATCAGCTGAAAACTTCTGAATTTCAGTACATGAGTAAATACTTAGGTGTGCGTATGCAGAGTAAAAGTGACTATGCAAATTTCAAGCGTCTACATTGCCTTCGTTTATGGCAATGCCCTTTGTTGATAGTTTTTTCCTTCTATCTACTTTGCATGGAGCGAAAGGCGTAACACCTCACCGAAATTAAGAAAAAAAAATTAACGGTATTTTGTAGTCACTTGAAACTTGCACTTTGTTCAAATAAAATTCAGTGGGCTATAAAACTGCATTACCAAAGTTCTGAGAAGTCTGGTTTAAATGTTGGAAGTTTGAAACTCTACCTTGTATGGTTCTTATGAGCCATATTTTTTTTCTGAAATAGTAATGCTTTTAGCAACGGGATGTATATGAGAATGAGTGACAAGTACATTTTTTATGGTTGGGACTAAGCTTTTGAGGAAAACTAATGCTTGCCGCGAGGGTTAATTCTAATGGTTTTCCAATAAGAGGTATTATCCCCCTAAAAGATCAATGGTTTCGTAGCTTGTGTGTCACGTAGCGCCATCTTGTTGAAAATAAACGCTGTCCAGATCAATACCATTTTGGCCATAATCATCTCTCGATAGCGCAATACATTCGCCGTAACTGCTGTTCCAGCTTCATTTTCGAAAAAGTAGGGTCCAATGACACTGCCGGACCATAAACCGCACCAAACAGTCACTCGTTGAGGATAGAGAGGCTTTTCGACAATAACTCTTGGATTTTCTGAGCTCCAGATCCGACAATTTTGCTTGTTGACGAAGCCACCGAGGTGGAAATGGGCCTCATCACCCAAGACGATTTTCCGATGGAATTCCGAATCACGTTCATGCTATTCAACGACCCAATCCGCAAAGACACGACGTTGTTGATGATCGGCCGGCTTCAGTTCTTGTGTTAACTGGACTTTATAAGCCTTAAGACCCAAATCTTTATGCAAAATACGATGTACTGATGTTTGTGGGATGCCTAATTCCAAAGAACGACGAGGAATGGACGAACCTGGGTTTTCTTTAACACTTTCGGCTACAACAGCAATATTTTCGGCTGTTCTTGAGCGACGTGCACGGGTTTTATTCTTCACATCACTAACTTGTCCCAACAGCTCGAATTTGTTCACGAATTTCTGTATTGCGATCCGACAAGGTGCTTCACGATGACCTAAAAATGTTCGAGTTTTACGTACCGTCTATGCCAGGAAACATTTGCGTTAAATAGAACCTGAGGTAATACTTAAACATTTAAATTAACAGTGCCAGTTAATAGGACTAGTATAAAACATATAGTAGGACACAAAAGATCTTCTAGGACATTACAGATATAAAATTATTATTTATTATTATGATAATGCTGAGTAAGCAAAAACCAGAAAAAAAAGGAACCAGAAAAAATAAAAAATACTCAGTTTGCCTTAGAGATATCACTTGATATCTACAATAGGGGCAGCAGATTTGAAATGAAGTTAAAGGCATCAATTGTCATGATTGTGAAACTAAATTCAAATTAGCCGACCTGTTGACATTAGGTCATCATTCAATCATTCCCTAGCAGAAAAGTAATCTTATGACATTACCAAATGCTATTATTTGATTCCAATTTTTACATTATTCTCACTTAGAGCAATAAAATCATCACAAGTAATTTTTAAGTAGAAAAGTGCAATAATACTGATGTAAGTGCTTACCAGGCTTTCAGCAAACTCGGTTGAGTAGTGTTAAGGTGAGACTTGGGGTGATGGAGCTTTTATGCTTACTAATACTGAAAGTAGTATCGTGTACCTAACGTCAAGTTCAATGTAATAAATGTGCATAGATGAATGATGATAAGTTTTAATTTAATCACCGCAGGACGCGCCAGGTGATGACATTGATTGATGGGCAACAGTTGGTGTAGGTCAAATACTTTGAAAAAAAAAAACAACATGCATAGCTATACGTACAAAGATGTGCGCTTGATGTGCAAAAACAGAAATTGTCGCTAGTAAGATGGAAAGTAGGTATAGTGAGGTAGGCTTAGCAAGCCTACTCCTAATAAAAATAAATCACTGTGTAACTGGGCTTGGCAAATAGAGAAGTATTATATTATGTACGCAATTTTCTCATTATCATTTTTTATTCGCATTTTTGCTTTCCATGTCATTTGAATTATCTACTAAGCTTTAATGATAAATGATTTGGAAAAAATTATGGTGATGGCAATGTGGGGGCCACACACCTTTATGTAGTTGTAAGCCAATAATGAGTGTATGGATAAATGTAGTAAGAGGATATAAAGTTTAGTAGTAGCGTCATTTAGTGAGTCATGAGGAGAGAATGGCATCGATGAGTGATAGGTAAAGTGCGATAACTCAACAAAAGGGCATTGTGCACACAACTCTAACCCCAATCTAAGACTTTGGCTTATTATGTTCCATGGAAAAGTGGACTTTTCCTTGACCCAATTCGTGAGTAGACGCTGCTGCTTCAAAGGATACCTGCGGAGGCTCAAACAAGGTAACAGTTCTTACTGCGTTTACTGGGACGGTATACTCCGCATGCTCGTGTTTCCCTAATGTGAGTTGTGTGACGGAAAATATTCGTGCAACATTGCTCCGCTTGAAGAAAAAGTGTAGCGTTTGACTTGTTGGCCGAGACTATAAAAGAGATGAAGCTTCTCCAAAAATGTAGGCACAGCAGCAGGGGCTAATCGCCTTCCTTGTATATAAATTTCCAATACTTTAAAGTAGTGGAAATGGAGAGAGGAGATGGAGTAAGCAGGCATATCCTAGTTTAAAACAACCTCTGAAGGGTAGCAAACTAACACAATGCTTATGAATAAGTAAGAGAGGCTGAATTCTCTTTTAACTGAACTTTATATGCCTGCACACATTTTGAAAAAAAAAAAAATTCGTCAACGTTCATTCGGTATTGACGTGTTTTCATCGAACTCCGTGCTTTTTAGTTTTTTATTGTGTAATGTACTTTGTGTAAAAATAAGTAATCTATGTAAATAATAAACAAATGTTATAAAGACAGTGACTCCTTTATTAAAATATAAAGCTTAAATTGCATATTTGCTGTAAAATGACATGTGTTTGTGGGCAGAGAGTTGATCGCAACAAAGTTAACGCCAAAGTTCAAAATAAAGTTATTTGATCATACATATAAATCAGGTTATATCACATTGCCAGCATGGATTTTTCCCCGGCAGATCTACCTGCTCTAATCTTGTTTTAGCTACAAATAAAATAATAAGTGCATTTAAAAACTGTTCCCAAAAGGTGGACCACTCAATACTGTAAGTATACCGTAAGTATGTATAAGTTGGAACGCAATGGGATTGGAGGAAATCTATTGAAGTTTTTCGCCAGTTTCTTAAAAGGTTGGACCCATTGTGTCTAAAGTCATGGTCTGGTATACCGCAAGGGACTCATAGCGGACCATTGCTGTTTACTATTTTTGTAAATAACTTACATAAAGATTTCAAGTTTGCAAACTGTTTAATGTTTGCAGACGATATAAAACTCATCCAACAGGTACTTAACTTAAAAGATAGTCAAAACTTACCGTCGGATCTGGATGCCTTTCAAACTTGGTGCTCATCAAACCATTTCCAATATAAGTTTTATTTTAATATATACCAGAAATCCAAATTACTTTTGTGTTAACTACAAATTAAATCACTGTATCCTATATAGGAAGTGGAAAATGAAAGATCTTAGTATTATTTTTGATACTAAACTTTCTTTCACTAAACATATTGATTATGTGATATCTAAACCATTTGCAATGGTTGGTTTCATCAGAAGAAATTCCACTGATTTCAAACACACTCAAACGTTGAAATCTATCTATGTTGCCTTAGTACGATCTCGCATAAAGTACTGTTCATTAATATGGAACCCTTACTATGAGGTAAATTCGAGGAAATCAGAAAATGTACAAAAGATTTTCAGAAAAAATAACGTTGTTAAAAATGGGCTGGCAAGATTAATCTGCCCCTTATATAAGACGCCGCAAATTACTTGGCTTACATTCATTACACGATAGACGAATATACTTCTCAATAATCTTTGCTTATAATATCATTAATGGTAATATCGATTGTAAGTAGTTATTAAGCCAATTTCAAAGCCATATTTCTTTTTATAGTCTAAGAATCAATCGTATGCCTTTAACGAACCTCTTGTGTGATCTGCGCGATTGTGTAACAATTATTGGAACATCATTAACTTTAGTGATAATATTGAAACATTTAAGCTTAATCTGTTTACCTTATTTAATTAAATGAATTAGTCTGTAAGAACATTTTCCGTAGACTGAAGTAATAAATAAATAAATAAATAAATCTAATTTGGGCTGGCTGTTAATTTTTGGAATAAAACAAACTCCTAGACAACGAGAATTATAGAAGCTTAATAAAATTATACATATAAAGAGATGATAGCGCTCAAATCCAACTTGCATTTTGTCATACTAAAATTGAAAAAATTGCGTACCCAATTTTTTTAATTCTGATTAAATATTTTAAAAGTTTGATGAAAATTATGCAAATTTTCAATAAATTTTGAATGAAGTCTGAAATTTGACCTTTTATGGTCTTGAAAGAGTTAAATATATTAAAAAAAAAAAATAATTGAATAAAAAATAATAATCAGTAAATAGGCAAAACTTGTTGATATATCGTGCATTTACATTATTTTCGGAGGGATGTTTTCACTGCCCGGGCTAAAAGTAGCACTTCAACATTTTGCCAGTTTTGACAATTTTTCTCTTTTTTGTTTTGAATGCCAATTCATTTTCTTTTGGTTAAAGTTTTCATCTCACGAAAAAATATATAATTCTAAGCTTCAAACTTTGTGCAAATATTTAAAAAATCCAAAAATATTTCATCAAAATTTGAAAACTTTTGAGCAGAATTTTGAAAAAGTTGGGTTTGCTGTTTTATAGTGCATTCAATTAAATTAAAATTTAATTTATTGTATATTCAAATTTAAAGTTACCTACAAAATTTTCGTTGATTTTTTATAATTTTTTCCTGGACGTTATTGCGCATTTTCTTCATATATCGAATGAACTCAATTTTTTGTGTTCGGAGAAAATGTGCAAGAGCGTCAGCAAAATAAATTGTCAAAAATCAGTCACTTTAATCTTGCTCCTCTCTATGCAAAATTCGTTGATATTTTTTTTTAATTTGCACCAAGTTTTTATACAATTTTATGTAGGATTTATGTAGTTTTTGTAGGATAATGAACCATGTTTTTATAGAAAAATTCTAAAATTAATTGAGTAACAAATAACTGATCACAACTTGTCAATTAGACCTCGTGTTATTTAACGCAGTGTATGTATATTTTAAAACTTAACTAACCAGTAAATTTATTAAGCAAAGTACTGCTGTGGTTAGAGCAAATAAAAAATGCGGAAATGCAAATATATGCCAGACTTAAGCCAATTACTTGTAAATAATAATAACTGTAATATATCCCGTTTGAACCTCCCGCTACAGCTGTGCATAGAGGTCTAGCATGCCAAGTATACCTCACGTCGTTCTGTGGTCGTTTTGTGGTTTTTCTATGCGCGGTTTGTTTGATTAATTTTCCCAGCGTGCATATTTAGATTTCAGGATTTAATTTTGTATTGTACGTTTTTTATTAAACTTTTATTTTTTAAGAGAATTATAAAAAGTATATTTTTTAGTTGTAATTTTTTTGTGAAAAAACTAGCTGATTTGTCATTTACGTCAAGTTGCTTACGCCCTTCTGATTATTTCCATGGCGGACGTCTACTACCCCTTTACTTCAATTACCCATTTTTATATGTATTTATTTATTTACAAGAAATATGATTGTGATTATACATATATATAACATTTACACTTTTGTATAGGATTTCATCAATCTTTGCGGGTGGGAAATTCACATGAAAATGCCATCACATTCCTACTTTTTCTTGCGTTCGTGATACCTACTTTTTTCTCAAGCACATTTTCCCTTCTTCGAAGTTCAGTTGTGATAAGAAAACAGAGAAAAGAAAAATAATTTTCTTTTAGAATTTTTATTGATGGGAGCAAAAGTAACAGTACAAAATTTATATTCAGAATCGGGCTGCATTTTTTTTTTCAACGCAAGTTTTTATGAATCAACTCTTCTATTCTTAATTAAAAAACTATATTTATTCGGCAGTGTATTTCTTCGGCACGATTTAATGACTTAACTTTAACTTAAGTGCGACCCATATTCCGTTCGGGTCACGTTTGTCTACTGATAGCGCAGGTGTTTAACTGTTTCCAGTTGGAATTTGCAACACGAATGGTGCGTTTGTCTATTACGAGTAAAAGTTTACATGTTGCCAAGGGCATGGACATGCCGACCTTGTCTTGACTAATTTGGAGCGAGTATCCCACTTCAGCTAACTCATCTGAGTTACAGCTACCTTTAATGTTGGTTTGTCCAGGCACTCAGAGTAGATTAATAGAAAAACACTGTGCAAGTATTTTTAATAATTTGTAAAATTGCTTTACTGGCTTAGACGAGTGTTTACTTGATATAAGTGATTTCAAATCAGCCTGACTATCGGAGTAAATGAAAATTTCTCTAGCGGTAACTGCGCCTAAAATGCTTTCTGTGATTGCCAAGTCATCACTATAAAAAGTATTCAATGCTTTTATATTCAGTATATCTCTAGAGTCAAAGGTTGATTAATTATCGATAAGAAGTGTTTGAAAGCCAAAGCGAATATCTAATGGTTCTTTTGTTTTGTAAGACCTTGAGAATTAAAAATGATGGTAAATAAACGAATAGTGTTGGTTGTTATGATTTCATGATATTTAATTGTTTGAATATCGGCATATATTCGCCACGGCTACGAGTTACATCCATTCGATCAGTTTTTTTTTTTCAAAATAAATTTCCACACTTTGGAAGCATTGTTCTGGCGTTAAACGGCTCTTGATAACTTGCTAAGCCTTATTAAATACTATAGGAATCTGAACACGGTGTGCTATTCTCAGGTGTAAACTATTGTTGTCGATATCAATAGTTCCCAACTCCTTATATACTATGTTAGTCCGGTCAATTTAGACATTCGAATCTATTAAAATTCATAGCAAGCTGAAAATGAATGAAATTGTTCAAAACATATGTAAAAACAAAATTTTAAAGCTCAATCGATCCGGCCGGGGGGAAAAAATAGACTCGGGGTCAAAGGTTAAAAAATTGGTTTTTCGTGAATTTCTCGGAAACGGTCAGATTTATCGCAAAATTAACTCAGACAAAAATTGTAGATCATAAAGTTATCTACGAAAAAGGTATCAATGATTTTCCCCTAAACACCACCGTTTCTAAGATATAACGAAGTAAAGAGTTGCAAGTGTAATAATATGCATAAGCGCGCCACGTATATACATTTTTGTAGCTGTAATATAAGTAAACCCCCTTTCCTATCGGTGATTTTAACTGAAATTTAAAATATAAAACATACTCATAAGTATAATTCTCAGAATATTAGGTATAATGAAACCCCTGTCTTATATTTTATATGCTAGTGTAACCTTGAAACGACAGCTGTCCATCTGTTAAATTGTGTGCGTGGCTACGATGATGAAAGCTATGAAGACAAAAAACCCATTTTTTTTAACCTTTGACTTCGAGTAAATATTTTCCCCTCGACCGGATCGATTGGGAACTTTAAAATTTTATTTCTACATGTGTTTTCAACAATTTCATCCATTTTCTGCTTGTTATGAATTTTAGAAGCTTCACCCTTACGTTTTGGCCTAATTTGACCGGACTATGTTTTAAAAATCTGTATATTGGATTACGAATAAGCTGGAATTGCCCTTCATACATTTGTGGTAGTACACGTATAGGCGTCTATGTCTATTATAGACACGTCCAAACGTCCACATCGTTATCGTGAAATTTGCATGCCTTGGCCGATACTATTTTATATTGTTTGGAGCATAATTTTTCGACCAATGACTGTATTTTTTAATTTTTTTGTTTTGTTAAATGTGACGAAAAGGGGCTTCCTTTACGGCATCCAAGTTTCGGTAGTGTTTCCAACCGCAAAACCGTTCTCCATCTCTGGTGCGCGCATATTTTATCTTCATTAGCACCATGAAGCTGTTACAAAAACGATTCCACATCGGTTAATTGTCATATTCTATTTTAGTTACACTTATTTTTATACCCCACGCATACTGATGAAGTTAATAATAGCAATTCTAATTAATGCCAAGAGCAGGGCGCCTTTCGTTTGAACGTCATTGATGCGAGCTGTCATTGCCACCACACGAGCAACAGATAGTTTATCAATAAGTCGCTCTACGTAGATTCGTTTGCTAAAGCAACTTATAAATTTAAGAAGGAATTTTCTGCTATTCGAGTGAGTGTAAATGTTTATTTTTCAGATAATTGGATATGTGTTCGTAAATTTTAGTTGATTGCTTTCTATCTGCAAATCGCGGATGCATTCCATTACTCAACGGCTGGTTAATGATAGTGAAAAGCGTGAGACTTTCTATACTATCAACTGAAAACAGTCACAGTACAGGACTGTCTGAAAAGTTTTCAAGTTTTAACTGGTTCAAGAAGCCTTTTAATTTTGTATTATTTTTTTTTTTTTTTTTGTTTATGGTGTTGAGTTTTTTCTTCTACACGAAAAAAAAATTTCGAGTATTCGCACACGTAAACATCAACACCAATAAAAAAAACGATTTTTGGATCACTTGAAACACAAATGAAATTCAGTTGGCTATAGCTTTGCCCACTTGAAATTCTTCTAAAACTTCGAATTCAAAAGTTTAAAATTTTGACGAAACGTTTTTAAGTTTTTGTTTTTTTAGTCTTCATAAAGTATGGAATTTTCACTTTTGTATATGGCTTCCTTAATTGAATAAAAATAAAATTCAATAAGAAATTGAATATGATTGCGATTTAACTGTATTGTTTTCTCGATCAATTTATTTACTTTTTTACTGATTTTTATCTTTAAGAGCCTTACTGTTCTGGGCTTACTGCCTTCATATATCTGATGCTGATGGTATTGTCCTCCTGACACATAATCCCAATGAACTGGGACATGAAAGTAAATTTAACAAAATCTGAAGTGAAGGTCTTTGGAAAAGTTCGTCAACTAGCCGAGGTTGAAAAATAGTGGTACAAAGGCAAAGAAATAAAAGTGGTGGCAGAATATAAGCACCTTGGTGTCATTCTCACACCCAAAATGGCGTTTGCTCAGCGTGTAAGCCAGAAATAATAAAAAATGCTATAGCTGAACACATAAAATACATTTGGGCAACTATTTATGAATCAAGCAGCAGTAGACTCCCGCACGTATTAGGACAGTGCTTATTACGAAAAAACGTGTTTTGCACAAACAACTCAACGACTCAGGTATGTAGTTCGACTTTAAGCTTGGAGAAAATAAAGGCGATTAAACTGTTATGATCGCTGTATTCAGCTTTTATCAAAAATGAAATTACAAAATTTAGTACAAGCAAGAACGACGCGAATTTATAAACACTTAGATTACTCAAAAGGAGAATCATATTTTACAGAAGATACGCGGCTTGCTGATGTCTCAACAATATTTAAAAGCAATATGTGGATTACTAAAACTGAGTGCAAGACATGTGCCCCTTCTTACCAAGATGCCCTGTACTGAGGGAAATTAGACAAAGAGCTGAAGTAATATATAAGTACATATTAAATGACCAAAATTTTAGAACGCTAACTGGTATTATATGTGAGAGAATTCTTTGTAGCAGAGTTGAATTATTTATTTATTTAAGGGGTTACATGGGTTTCGTCGGGTAAAAAGAGGCCTATTTTCAAAATTTTTTTTCTATGTAAACTTTTTTCTGTCTTATAGATAAATATTTAAAGAATAATTTCTGAAATTAAAAAAGAAAAATTAAAACTCTTCCATTGTGTCGTCATTTCCGGTGACCTCTCGAAAGGTGCGTCCGCGTTGTCAGCATAACTCCTGACAAGATCATCAAAAATGAAGTAACAAAAATAAGTGTTTCAGTTAAGACCATAAACTCGTGATTGAACGAAGGAAAGAAAAAAAAGTAAAAATTGGAATTTGGCAGACATTTTTCCAAAAAAATGAAAACTTCCTGTCAAATTTGCTTGACATTTTGTTTTTTTTAAACAGTTGTAATTGAAAACAAACAAAACAAAGCCTTCGTTCAAGCACGGGTAAATTGTATTTCGAACACCTGTGTAAAATTTCATCAAGATCGGTTGAGTAGTTTTCGGGAACATTTGACAACCGACTTTGAAAACCGGGTTCCGAGAAGAACGCGTTTAAAGTTTTGAGTAACAATAAAAGTGGCTTGGAGCACACACATTCCAAAGCCTGTATCTCCGAAACTATTTTTCGGATCAACTTGAAAATGTGTGATAATAATCTTGAGATGTTGTAGAAATTAATAAGCCAAAAAAATCGATTTTAAGCCCACGAAACCTTTGTAATTAACTCCTTAAGAACTGTCACATACGACATCGTTATTGTCAAAAACATTCTTATTTATTTCTTTATTTATTTTTATAAATTAAAGGAATTAATGTTTGAATTAAAGCAATTGTAACCATTACTTTTATAAAGTAAAGGAAGAAGTACTACTATTACTTGTTCGATTTTATCTGACTGTTTTGTTTTAGTTTTAAGTTTACACTGTACTATTGTAGAATTAAGATTTTAAAAGCTTTGTAACTTCTATTCTGTAGATAAATAAATAATTAAATAAAGGAATAAATCGTCAAAACTTGTCAATAAGTAACTGCCAAGCGTAATTTTTGCTTTATTTATTTATTATTTATTTTATTATTTATTTGTTTGCTTTATTTTTAATCTATTATTTTTTACCCAGTGTTAAGTGGAGCATTTCGGAAATGTTTTATGTTTTTTTTTGTTTGTTGTCTAGAGTCAAAAGTGAAAGTATTGAAAAGTATTATGATAGTATTTCTCATTAATATATACATAATATTAACCTTTAGTAGTTCCCAGAAGCGCGCTGTGAAGGGTTCCAAAATGTGTATCGCGTATATTGAAATCGTTACTGAAATTACACTGGCCTGCAACAGTGGAACAGAATTTCTGAGTATTTTTATAGACTACAAGTAAACGCTATCTTCGCTTTTGTAACTTCGCTAACCCGCCATGCAATTTTTTTACAAATATTTTCACAACATGTTTTAGTGTTCAAATGTCCTGCTTAGAGGGAAATTTTGAACTTTGCTTAAAAAATGGATCAATCAACCCTTAAAAGGGAAGCCTTGGGTCAAACATGTTAGACAAAAATCATACCCGTGAACTTCTATTGTTTTTATTCTATTCAGTTTTGACGATAATTAGGGTGGTATCAGAAACCGATTGCTGAATCAGAATTTAAAAATTGCATGTTTTTTGTATTATTGTATTATTTTTTCATTTATCTTATACAACTGACTGATTAAATTCATCTGTCCACTTAACAATTTGTCAAGGAATTTATATACATCGCATCATGGACAAAGCCATATTTACTCTTTTACAGCATTTCTTAGATCGCTTTAGATCGCTTTTAGATTTTCTTTCACTTTCTAGAGGTGTTTTATTTTTAGTTTTTTTTCTTTTTTTTTTAAGCGCCTTATTATCTTTCTCATTTCTTTGTCTACTGTTGCTATATCAAAAGCGCTTCTTGCTGCCACACAATCGGATTTCCTCGGTTTCATTTTCGAATCAGAACTAGTATCGATTTTAGATGTCACAAAAATCTATTTTAATATCAGAGAGAAACCAATGAGAATATCTTTGATAGAATGAAAATAGTTTTTTTTGCTTCCTGAATGGTTTTAAACTTTCTTATATTAAAATAAACCTAAGTTTTACTTTTGTTACTTGCATATATCTGCTATGAGGAACCAAAGAAATACCACCCAAGATCCAATATTTTTGAAACAAAATCTAGATATAACGAAAGGATTCAAAAACGTGGTCTTTGCAATAGCAACTGGCTGAGTCGTTAATCCTCCGTTGGGCACCCGGGTCAGAGTTTTTCCACTTTGCGAATTTAGCATATTTCTAACCACTAGAGCTTGCAGGTAGCTTCCTAAAATTTAATTTTCTAGATCGGCCACAAAAAGATTACAAGGTTTCAAGGAAGGCAAGGTTAACCAGCAATGTTGAAATAAAATACATAAATTTTACTTTATGTATTTACTATTTTATTTATTTATTTATTATATTAGTAAAGCAGATTTACGCCGATTCTGGCCGCCCCAAGGGATTAACGTAGTTGTTTCACATTTTCAGAAGTTTCCTTCTCTATAAAAAAAGTTACTCACAGCGTTTTTTTGTATTACAAGGTATTAGACTAATTACTTTTAACTTTTGTGGTAAAAGCAAGCAAGTTTTCTTTGTTTATGAGCAGAACAACTGTTTCGATAATCGATTTTTTATGTCTGAAAAGTGAAGAAAGCAATTGGAATCTGCAACACCAGCACAACCAGAATCGCTTTCCGAATCTATTTCTCCAATTCGGACTTGGATTTCATTACAACCCTGAATATTTCAATCAGAACTCGACTTATAACATTTCTTACATGCAATATAAAACTTTCTATGACTAAAATAAATAGATTTCGAAAAAAAAATTGAAACTTGTTGGACTATAACTTTGTGCTACCAAATAAGTCTGTCTACTTCTTTTGATGCACTTTCACTTTTTTTATAATCATCAAGAAATCTGCTTCCGTTGCTTTATTACCGCTTGGATGAAATTTCCTCAACGGCAGTGGATCTTTTTCTTACTAACACCAACAGCCAACCGCCAAATATCTTATATCTGTAATTTAAGATGATCTTCCATACATTCTTCTCTCATGCTACTCCTACTTATTTATGTATGAGTTGTTAAAACATAAACAAAAATGATACAGGTTGAATGGCATGTCGTTCGAATTTATTTCGACAGGCCGCGGTGTGCAATTGAAGCAGTCTGAATGAGCATCAGCTACGAGTACTAAAGAATTTACGTGCAATTGAAATAACCATTTTGTGTAAAAAATCATTGCTACATTCAAAGAACGCTTTTCTAAGGTGAGCAATGTAATTTGTGTATTAATTTGAGATAAGTAAGTGAGTGAGATTAAATTTACAATTCTTACCCCAAAAAGCAATCAACGAACTAAATGTCTATAAATTATCAGCATAGAGGAGTCAGTCTGCTCTCTTAGCTGCTTTACACTGCTACACTCGCACAAACACAGATTCAACATGAATGTTGTCTTATGTATTAAGTATTTTTATGTGCGTACATACATACACACATACATATGTACTGCTGACTGGCTGTGGCTGTGACTGTGCAGTTGGATAATAAAGTGGCGATGAGGTTTATGAACAACAGGATTCTTTAGAATTTATACCCGAAGATAAACGCACAACACAAACGCATAACATTTAAAAAGTGATTTCTTTTTTGTTGTAACGTATAATTTTACGGTTATAATGGTTGGGAGTGTCCACGTCGTATGTACGGTTTCTCCTTTAGCGCACACAAGCACATTTGGGGGTATGTAATTACCTTGTTTTTTTTTAACTTCCTTTTTTATCTACTTTTTTTTTGTTTCTTTCTGGCTGTCTCTTAATAAATGCACTTGCCCTTGGCAAGAAGAAAACGTTTTAATGCGTTCAAAAATTGAATTTTTTTATGGAAATTTTGCGCTGACAGATAATTCTGGGCGCTCTTGTTTTTCTTCTATTGTTTTTCTTATTTTCTTTAACACATAATTTTTTTTCACTCAAAATATTTTCCGTGTTTAAATTATTATTATATTCCTGCTTTGCACTTTATATGCTTTTGGATTCAAAAGAAGGATAAAAATATATTTGTAGGTATTTATTTTCGGTATTTAGGGGCTTTTGTGCCCGATTTTCATGGCTTAGCTGAATTCTGATTATGTCCTGGCTTTTTTTGTTTTTTAGTTTTTTTTCTTCGTGCTTTTGTGTTTTTTTTGTAGAGTTGTTAGCTTCGGTTGTTGGTTGCTGTTGTTCTCAAACTCGCAGGCGGGTGGTCAATTTATATTTTTTTGTTATTTTTGTTTCTTGCTTCAACAAGAAAATGAAATTATAGCACTGATTGTTTTTATGTTTTTATTTTAGTAACTTTAATTTTTTCACAGTACATTTCATCGTTTAGTCACGAGGATGCTTGATCTGGCATATTCAGCTGACGCAAGCTCATTAGCATTTTCCTGCATAATTTAAGGCGCGTAAGCAAAAAAAATAAAAATAAGTAAGAATTTCAATACATTTTTCTTCACATCTAAATTAAGATAAAGATAAATTTTACTGTTACTAGTTGCACATTTCCATACGATTTGTTCTACCTGCGCGGATTTCCATAAATTAAATGAAAAGACAAGATTATAAATGAATATTTTTAAATATTTTCATTCACACCCACCAGCTCATTTACCAATCAGCGTTTCGCCGCATTTTTTATTTTTTTATGTATTTATTATTATAATTAAAAATGCGCTGCCAATACGCGCAAACAAGAGCAAACAAACTCTAGCATGCCAGTAAATAAACATTAAAGTGGAAAAATTGGAAATAATTTTTTGCCACCGAGTAAATAGCCGTGAATAAAGATAACAGTCATTTCTTTGTTTGCTAGGCAGCCACATTTTTTAACTTAAACTAAGCTTATCTGAATTTTTCGTTTCGCGCGAAGGCAGGCAGGCCAAAAGTTGTGGTGCGCCATTAAATGCTTAATTTCAACAATTTTAAATCTTGAAAATTTTACTGTTTCTAATTACCCTCTCATTAATCGTAGATAAATAGAAAAAATAAAGTGCCGAATTGTGACTGCGAATTTTGTATATATGAATGGGCGAAGAGTGGGAGAGACTTATAAATTGATGGTAATTAATCAGCTGTTTACTGCCATGGACGAGTGGAGCGACATTAAAGTCGACTGAATACTTAAGTAACTCAAACTTAGACGAAAGCCCATAAATAACAAAATGCGTAAGTGCCTTCGTACATCTTGTTAAAAGATGCATTATAAACTAGCTTCCAAATGGAGCTCATAAGACAATAAATAACTTCAACAAACTTGAAAAAAATGTATTTCAGTTTTATTTTTTTTTTTTTTTTTTGTTCTGAAAAAATTAAGCTACTCACAAAAATATCAAAAAACAACGTCTTGCGATTTGTTTTTTCGCGTGAATATAAGGATTTCTAGCTCTCCATACTCGCGTGCAGCCAACGCAGAGTGGTTTGTGCGAAAAACATTGAGTGCCCAGATGTATACCTGCAACCACAGTTTTACTTTGACTCTCATTTATAGTGATCGGTAAGGCTATTTTCAATGGGAACTATAAGCGACCGAAGGGAAACGGTGAATTCATGGGAATTATTGTAATTCGCGCAATCAATAACTATTGCCTTTTGAGCCGTCCAGTGATGATGGTGTCATTGTATTGGGTATGGGAATAAGTTTCCGATCTTTCTTAGCCAGAGTTTCGAATTATTTAAACAATTAAATAATAGTTGATATTATGTGAAGTATGTCCCAGCAACAAGAAGCAACAACTTTACTCCATCTTTCAGGCAGCATACGGATTCCTCTGACGAAATATTCGAGTTCTTTTGACTTGATCCATTCATTGAGCCAGTTTGCGATGCTCTCGTAAGCAGTGAATCGCTCTCCAATTAGGGCTAACTCCATTGATCGGAACAGATGGTAGTCCGAATGTGCAATGTCTGGGTAATACGGCGGGTGGGGCAAGATTTCCCTCTAAATATTTCTGGACCGATTTAGCCGCTGTTATTTGAGTGCTCGATTCAAACGCATTACCTGCAGTCGGTAACGATCGGCAGTGATGGTTTCAGATGGTTTAGGAGTTCATAATGGATGACACCCTTATGATTCCACCAGATGTACAACATAACCTTTGAAGCATGCATTTTTTTCGCAATCGATGGGCCTGGTTCCCATGGCAGGCTCCAACATATTCGTCGCTTAGGCCTATCCATTATTAGATCCAGATTTCTTTTCTGCCATTCGAGAAGCATCTCACACGTCACCAAACGTTTCGCGATATCCCCCTCCTTCAATTGATGCGGCACTCAGTTACCTGCTTTCTGAACCATTCCCATCGCGTACAAACTTTCATCGACGGTTAATTTGTCAACATCCAACTCATCAAGAGTTCGACATTCATCCAAAAATTGTTGTAGTTGAGTATCTTTGAATTTTTTCGGTGCCCGTCAGCGACCTTTATCATCCACTTCGAAACTGCTACTTTGGAAGCGTCGAAACCAGCCTTTACAAGTTGTATTTTATGGGGAGTAATTACTGCAAATATGGATCCATAAACTATACGTTACAGCTGCACTTTTCCTTAAAAGGTAATAATGAGGCATGACTTCCCGTAAATGTTGTTTTTTCGGGACGATCGTAGACATTTTTGATAACAGATAAGAAAGGATCTTTACGCTTCAAACGAATGTCAACTACTGCGAACGAGACCTTGAAATATATAGTATATTACTTGAGCGAACACAAAAATAAAGGGTTTTCCAATAACAGGTATTATGAATGAATGGATTACGCTATCGAGAGATGATTAACGATTTTTTATGAGCAGAATTGGATGGTATTGATCTGGACAATGTTCATTTTCAACAAGCCAGCGCTACGTGCCACTCAAGCAACGAAACCATTGATCTTTTACGGGAAAAGTTTCCGGACCGTGTTATCTCTCGAAGAGGTGATCACAATTGGCCACCGAGATCTTATGATTTAACACCTTGTGACTTTTTTCTTTGGGGCCATGTGAGAGAGAAGGTCTACGCCAACATCCCAGTGTCGATTCAAAACCTCAAAGATGGAATTCGTGAGGCTATCAAGGACATAGGGCAGCCACTTTGCAATTCGGTTATGGAAAATTTCATGAAAGGATATTGTCCTGTAATCGTGGTCGTGGTGGTCATTTGCCTGATGTAATTTTTCACTATTAACGGCATACCTTCCTTTTATAATGAAATAAACATCCGATAATTTATATTAAAAAATAGCATTTTTCTTTGAATATCAAAATAACACCTCTTATTGGAAAGCCCTCTACTATCAGCAGCGACACCTCTTTTACGAAGGTAGAAACTTAGTTCGGTTATTTCTAAATATTCTTACTTGTGCTCAACACGACTTTTCTTCCTTAGTGCCGTGAGGCTCTGGAACCGCATGAATAGGAGTAACTATAAAATGATAATCCACAATTATTTGAGTTCTGTAAATTGAATGTGATTGTCAGTTTACTGTCTTGTTTTCTCGATCTATATTTTCCTTTTTCATTTGCAGCGCAATCGGCTGAAAAGGCAATTTCTTCAAGATGTCTGACCGGACTTTTACAGTCTTAAAAATTAGCTTAGTCAAAGCGTAGACCAAATTACATGTCATTTGCAGTGCTTGAATGTCTTTGCTTCTTTTACCCAAAAAAAAAAAACAAAAAAGCGCCCAGTGGCTCTGTCATCGCACATTCACTGACATGCTCCGTCTGTAATCTTAGTGGTGGGTAAATAGCTCTGCATTACTTAAAAAAAAATCTACTGAAAACTAGTTTGGGTATTTCTATTAAAGTGAATTCCCCTGAGGTAAAGAAAACAATCGACGCAATATAAGAGCCAATTTAAAGGACACTCAAGGCAAGATGTCTGTTGTGAAATGTGCCCAAATGTCAAATCATGCAGACTGAAAATATTTCGTAAGCGAAATATCTCGTATATTTAAGCTGGTTAGGATTTGAGTGACGAATGCCATTAAATGAAATAAGGCAAGCGTTTGTAGGACTATACTAAGTATGCATGTTTGTATGCAGTTAGTTGGCAACGCAAGTTTAAACAGCTTTAATGCATGTGTGCAGATATGAAACTTATATGCATGCTAATTAACTTTTGCGATGAAACTTTACAATGAAGTTTTCAGTGAGACTTCTGGTTGGTATTTTGTAATTTCGCGTATACAAGGTTCAAAATGTAGCAAGAATTCGCTGCGGTAGCGAGAAGTTCAAATAGGAGGAGTGTTTTATATTATTAGTAAACACGTCACGGGGACTAATAAAAGCTGTAACTATAATATAAAGCTTCAGTAAAATAGGTGCATTTATATTTCAGATATGGCCGGATAAAGAAGCAACTCAGAAAGCAAAAATCAGATATGTAGAAAATTGGAGGTTTCTGCGAAATTAAGTTTGTCACTAACCAAGCAAAAACTCTGAGATCATTAGAGAGCATAGTTTAGCTGCTTATGGGAATTTTGGCCTAGGAAAAACAATGATTTTTAGAGAAAAGAAGATAACAAACACTCAGACCGGCCGGCTGCGTACAGTGTGGCATGCCCAAACATAGTAAAAAATGACCGATTTTAATGAAATTTTGTATATGGCTGCCTTCACATAAGAAAGAAAAAGTACAAATCCTGATCCACTTTCACGCCTCTCACTCTTGAGAACAGAAGTGTTAAAATTATCCAATTTTTATTAGGTTTATAGTGAATTATAAAGAAGATTGGTCCCCAGGGAAGTCTACCACCCACACAAAATGTGCCTTGCAGCAAATTCGCATCCATTTTTTTCAAAAAATTCAATATTACGGCTACACTCTCGTAGCTATGGAATGAACTTCAATCTTAGTTTGCAATTTTTTCTCAGCGCTTAAAGTTGTAATAAATTGGGCTTCTATTACATTTCTGTTTCTGAGTAGCAAACCATAAACAAATCAAACATTTCTAAAAAAGTAGCACCTGTTACGAATTATTCAAAAAATAAAGGTTAGCAAATATAGTTGGGTGGCCGCCGTAACCGAATGGGTTGGTGCGTGACTACCATTCGGAATTCAGGGAGAATGTAGGTTCGAATCTCGGTGAAAGACCAAAGTTAAGAAAAAGTTGTTTCTAATAGGGTCGCCCCTCGACAGGCAATGGAAAACCTCCGAGTGTATTTCTGCCATAAAAAAGCTCCTCATAAAAATATTTGCCGTTTGTAGTCGGCTTGAAACTGTAGGTCTCTCCATTTGTGGAACAACATCAAGACGCACACCACAAATAGGAGGACGAGCTCGGCCAAACAGCTCAAAAGGATGTACGAGCCAATTATATGTATATATATATATGTATTAAATATGATGGAAAAATACTTTGAAACAGACTGTCCTGTAACAAATGGCAATATTTAAACAGCGGCTATAAGCGGTTTTTTTTGTATTTTATATCATTCACTTTTTATATTTGAACTTAATGCCTTTTCTGATGACATGATACACAAAACGGAATATTATAAGTGGATAGTAGAGAAAGAGATGGAATTCTCAGTATAAGCAAAGTTGGCAAGAGAAAACTGAAAGATACAGCCCTCTAACAAGACACATTCATTGAAGGTGGTGGCACCAAACCAACAAGAACGTTTTGTAGATTAGAAATACCACAACAAAAAAAGTAGATATAAGAAAATGATGATATATGTTGAACTAGATATCGGTATGTATGCGGCGAGAGAAAAACACAAAATAAGTCAGCTGGTCAACCGATACCACCTTCAATAGATTCGCCTTGCTTTTTAGAGACAGCTTACAAACAATTAAATTTTAAAATAAAAGTCCTTTTTTTAAACTTCTACTTTAGAAACGAATTTTAAATATTATTTATTTATTTATTTTACAAGAGTAACAATTATAAATAACTGTCACACGTAAGTACTAAGCGCTGGCTGCCAGGGCCTTCGGCTTAAATATTAAACAGAAAAAATTGTAGAAAACCTTCAGCTCGCTTTTAATCAAATATTTATGATCGGTCCTCAACCAATTCTTATTATTACCACTTTCATTGTTGCTATATTCCGGAAGGTGAATATTTGAAAAGGAGATAAATTTCAAAAATGATTGGTGTGCCATCCACGACCACGCTTAACATTATCTTTAATCAGCTTGGAATGCTCGCAAAACTTCAGAATCAACAGCGCTTTGAAAGCTCATGTGAGTTTTTGAATCTGTGTATCGGAGGCAGGAATGAAGAATGAATTTAGGGGATTATTTTCGGAGATGCACTTTGTGTTCACTGAAAGAAGAGTTAAGGAAGTGTATGCAGTAGCATAGAAACGTTGCAGCAGCGCCTAAGAAGTACAAGATTTTACAATCGGCTGGCAAATTGATGTTTAGTGGTGTTTAATTATAATCATTGGTCGGAGAGGAAAAATATGTCGATGATACGGAAAAATGTTACATTATATTTTAAGAAAATTAATGCATGCTTTGAATGAAGCTATAAGGTGACGATACGACGAATGCAACCTTCATATTATTATTACCTTTATTTAGTTAGTAGTTAATTGAAGTCGTATATTTCTGCAAATGTTAAAGATCTAGCTAATTATTTTTATTAAAAAAAAAATAATAATAATTGGTGCTTACAATTCAGTTAAGTGCTTAGTTGAGCTCTCCTTCCAATTTGTGGTGTACGTCTCGATGTTATTCCACAAACGGGGGGACCTACAGCTTTAAGCCGACTCGGAGTGGCAATTGGTTTCTTATGAGGAGTTTTTTATAGCAGAGGTTTGCCATTGCCTGCCGAATCGCCGTAGCCGAATGGGTTGTTATATATATGTATAAAAAGGGTTTTCCAAAAACAGGTGTCATAGGTGAATGCATTGCGCTATCGAGAGATGATTAACTATTTTTTATGGGCGAAATTGGATGGTATTGATCTGGACAATGTTTATTTTCAACAAGACGGCGCTACGTGCCACTCAAGCAACGAAACCATTGATCTTTTACGGGAAAAGTTTCCGGACCGTATTATCTCTCGAAGAGGTGATCACAATTGGCCACCGAGATCTTGTGATTTAACACCTTGTGACTTTTTTCTTTGGAGCCACGTGAAAGAGAACGTCTACGCCAACAGCCCAGGGTCGATTCAAAACCTCAAAGATGGAATTCGAGAGGCTATCGAGGACATAGGGCAGCCACTTTGCAATTCGGTTATGGAAAATTTCATGAAAGGATATTATCCTGTAAGCGTGGTCATGGTGGTCATTTGCCTGATGTCATTTTCTACTAGTGGTGGCATACCTTCCTCTTTATAATGAAATAAACATCCGGTGATTTATATCCAAATATTGCAATATTAAAAAACTCTTTATATAGGAATTGAGAGAGAATGTATAGAGCAGGAAAAATATGAGGTGTGTTTAAAAAGGAAATATACCTTTTATTACTGGCAAAAAATGTATAATCAGTATCTATTTGCACCCTTCTAAGTAATCTCCCTTAGGGGACTAATACACTCGTGCTGAAATTTTTTCCAATCCTCGAACCACCTCTTATCAAAAAGTCCTGTTAAACTTGACCCGGTGAAGTTGGGCGCGAAATTTTAAAACTCTCCGGACTTTTTGAACACACCTGATACTCGTATAATTATTTCATGCTTAATTGCAAACCTTTTTCCTCTTCAGTTTGAGGACCTTTTGATTCCCTTCGTACCTTTCTTACATGCAAACTAATTTGGTTGCAAAAAATTGATGACTCAAGGAATGTAATGTGAAAAACTGAATTTTTAGTTAGATTAAAAATAGAAAGAAAGAAAAAAAATGACTAAGAGTAAAAACTAAAAATGTAAGCCTAATTGTAGCTCCTCTACATATGGGGCGTTAAGAAAAAAATTTAATTAATTATCGAGCAGCAGCAAAATATTTCCAACTACAAGTGGCTACAAGTCAGGCAATTAAATTTTCTGCAACTCTCAGCAACATTTTTAGATGGAAGCTTCAGTTGACTATAACGTAGTGAAACTAAAGTAAAAGTTAGTGCAGCGAAATTGAATTAGTGCGCTTAATGCTGTTAGTGAAATGTTTAATATAATAACGGAAAATCGTAGCAAATGAAGAGAATTGAATAAACGACTTGAAGTGCTGATTCAAAAATATGCTTACTACATAGATTGAAGCACTGGACTTCAAGCAAATAAATATTTTTTTGCAGCTTATAAGCGCGCGTTTGTTTATGGATGCCATTTGAACTTAGTGTTCAAAAATCTTTTCCACAATACACCCTGAAAATATCTGTTGGGGAACAACAGCCTTTTGGAGGTGGCAATTGAATATACATATGTAAATTTTAAACGAACTGATAGTACGAAGGAAGTAAGACGAAGTTAGCCTCTAAGGTAGGAGTCAAGGTCAGTGAACTGACGAGCTGACAATAGAAGGAAATCATCAACAATCAGTAAATTTTGCCAGGCACTCTAGTATTTCCGTGCAAATTTTGGCTTTCAGTGAATAACTAAATGACAGATGACAAGGTAGATCAGACCAAGTATTAATGAAAAAAAAAATATATATATAATCTTAGTTGATCATTCTTCCAATAGCCCAGTAATACTTACTTGCTATGTATATAGTTATTTTTACACTGTACAAAAATGAAACTTTTCCTACATAACAAGTAACCGGCACTGGACTCTGAGAAGACAAAAATATAAAAAAATAAACATATAAGCATGCGGAGTATAAATATACCCTAAATCCTCAGCAGATATGTCGTTTTTGTTCCTTTTTTGGGAAGGACAAAAAATACTCATAGCAGAGGGATATGAAATGGTTTAAAACGTAACACAAAAATTTGAACTGGAGAAAAAATAAAATTTTTCGCATAAAATTTTTGTGCAAATGGTTTAAAACTATTGTATGGTCAATCTTTAACTCTTGGGCGATGCTATGACTACTAACATGCTAGTCAACTCTAATGATTTCTGTGATATTATCGACATTATAGATAATTTCCTTAAGATCAAAAATGCCTGAACGGAATTGATGAATTAAAAATTGCACTTTATTAGCTGTTACAGTATCGGCATCAAAAACCCATTCACAATGTCAGTAGCATTCAACCTGGCTTGCATTTTCGCGCTTAACAAAGAGATGCTGTATCATGTACCAGTTTTTCTCTGTGTTGACAAAAAACAGCATAAGAAGTTTTTTAGTGTAAAATATCACCTTAATAACGAGCATAAACTTTAAATTGTTTTATCGATACTCTACGAGATATCGATCACTAAAGGCATCTAAAGAGAAAATAATGGACTTATTTTTCCCCAAACCGTTATTTGTCATAAAATTCTGTTATAAGTCTCTTAATACGCCAAGGCGCAAAGTTCAATTTAAGCACCAGAAATAACTTGAAAAATGTGTATTATGAAATAATTAGTCCATTAGGATGGACTATTGAACTAAAAAATTGCATCGAGTAGCTTTTGAAAAAAAAAAATAAAGAAAAATGTGATAAAAATTTCCCACAAATTTTAATAAAAAAATTAAATTCAAAAAAAAAAAAAATATTTATAAGAATTATTTATTATCATAAAAAATGAACAAAAAAATTAAATGTTAGCAATTCCGAGGATACTTCACTTTCATAAACTTCATTCTAAAATTTATAAAAAATACAAATATTAATTTTTTTTGCAACTTTTTCAATTGACTACTTACTATACTCAAGCCTACAAATAAACCAATTTTTAGAAAAAATTACGACAACATCCGAGTACATTGTTCACTTGACATGGAATCGCTCTTTTGTCTCAGATGCAAAAATAAATAGCAAAAAGAAGAGTAGATCACAAATTATCTAACTACATATATTAAAATAAATTTTAATAAATAGGCAATCGAAAGTCTGGAAGTGCAAATTTGGTCGTCCAGCTCACATTACAATGGGTGATAAGGTCAAAATTCTGTAAACTTTTCTGAATTATAATCCATATAAACCATATAAAAGTTCCAGCCGAAAGTCCCTTCTGCAGGTGCTGCGTTTATTTTTAATTTGTATGAAAAGTTTATTGTGATCTAAAAAAAAATTTTTGTAGTTTAATCATTTGATCGGCTGGTGGTGTTCAAATTTAGCTTACATTTAGAATGTACGAGCATACCAGTCTTAAGATACCTACCTATATTATGGGAAAGGTATTTGCTACAAGTCGCCCAATTATAGTCCGATTTGGTTGTTATTCAGATGGGAAATATTTTTGGACTCGCCAGGTGGCGCTAGTGGCAAATGTCATTTTTCACCAATTAATATCTTATATTCAATGAACTTAAACCTTTATAAGCATGTTTTAGCTACAATTAGAATCGTTTATCGTGAATTTGCCAATGAGCAAATATTGCATGAAAATATAAGAAAACATTTGTTTTTGTATGGTTTTGCAATGAATGGGATAAATTTTTAATTTGTATTTGAATTAATTTCTTTTTTTTGTAATCTGTAAAAGAAATGTGCATATTTTTAATGTATTACAACACGGGTATGGAGATGTGGGCCTCAAGTAGTTATATGGTAATGCATATATGAACCCAAGTTCTTCTACCTTCTAAATCACCAATGAAGATAGCTACTCTAATCATGGAATTAAAAACCGCATCATCGAATGTCGAGATACCACCTTCATCAAAAAGTTTACGTAACAACCGCCAAGTGACGCTCTGAGTCAATGGATTTGAATCTGTTTTTTTTTTTTTTGTATTAGGTTGCCACATCTGTGATTAACATTCTTATCAAAGTTGTATCACCATTGCCTGACATTTGTAAATGGTACGCCGTTTTGAGTAAATCTGCCTCTGAATGTACTTTAAATTTTTCGCAGCTTTAAAAATGGATTTGAAATTGCTGCAACGAGTTGGTATTAAATTTGAGGTTAAAAGTCAAGTTACCGGGAAAGTCGTCCAAGCTACTTAGGGACATTATTGGATATATGTACTACCTGCTGAGTCCATTCAATTATATTATTCTTTGAATATTATAGCTTTTTCTATGGATAACTGCTGAATCGTTTCCATACAAACTTTTGATGATGGCGAATGATGTAAAGTAGCAAATACTTATTGAAAAATCGTTCATTTAAAACTTTATCAAGCAACCATTTTTAATTGTCAAGATTTGGTTTAAATCTTATTGCTGATTTTTAAACTGATATGCCCATTGACTGAAAACAGAAAAAACATCGTAATCTTGAATTAAATTAAAAAAGTGGACTTAAAAGCAGAAAAAAAAATATATTTATAATAATATATATAATAATATAAATATATTTTTTTTTGTTCAACAATCCTTAAAATTGAATATTTGAGATACGGTTAAGTTTTGGAAATCATGTTACATAACCAAATTAATTAGAAGCGACCTAAATAATAATATTCTTAGATAACTTGGACGATTTCCTCTGCAACCCTTCTTTTTTAGGTGTTGGACAGAAGATCCTTTTTAATTTGCGATTGCCAACTTAATATTCTCCTACAAGTGAAAGAACTGGTTAGTGCCGTCACAGAATGATCGAAGATTTTTTATAGGAAAATATTTTATGACAGGAATGCATTCTGCAACTTTCCATTGCCAGCCGAAGAACGAACTGGGAATAGAAGTCGCGACCTAGAATTATATTATTATAATATATATTATAAAATATTATATTAAAAAATATTTTTAAACCTTCTATACGAAATAAATACCAATTCGTTAATATTAAAGGAAAATAAGCTTTTTATTTTAGATTTTTGGTAATTCTCTTGAAAAATATAACAGGATTCACGCATCACCGTCAGTTTTCGGATAATTGAACACTGCTTTACATTTTTTTGCTAAAAAACCACGCATCTAATTGGCGTTATAATCTGATTTCAACCAAAATAAAATAAGCTGGTAAGTACCAAAGTGAATTTAACGAAATGCTTGCAGTTTATTTTTGTTTTTTTGTATTCGTATTTTTTAAATATTTTTTTATGCTCAAATGTATTTTTCATCGCACTCGATGGCACAGTGTTAGTTGTGAATTAAGTATTCCTTTTGCCGCCGGTTAGCTGACACCTGCCCGTTGACTCACTCACACTCAAAATCACTGCTAAAGCTTTGCTGTTTTATTTCTATCTACAACACATTAATACACCTACAAGCAAAAGAAAATTATAAACAAAGCCAACAAACACATACGCAATATAATATCTGTGCATATGTACACCCACACTTTCACAAATAAATTTTTCCGCGAAGTTTCGCACAACACCTTCGTACACACACAATAAATATTATTCTATACGATTAGGTATGTAAGTACGCATGTGTGTGTGAGTGTTTGTTGGCAGCTTCCTCCACCACTGTGACGATTTCACACCAACCATTAAAAGTAGGAGAGTAGAGGCACACATATACAAATGAGTATATATGTATGTATGTCTCTTAATGAAATTCTTCACTTTTCTTCCGATTTTTCCGTGTTTTCTAACCGTTCGTTTCAAGTTTTGCCGCGTGACTGAAAATTCTGTTGGGGAAAACTGCGTCGAGCTGGGCAAAAATTTCTTTTCATGAAAAGCTTTTGCATCGGAACACACTGGAATGGAACAGCACTCACTCGTACAGTATTTATTCGCATGTATGAATGTATGTATGTATGTATGTACACATTTATGTCGAATCACCAGGCACCAGCGCTGACACACAAACATACTAACACATGGGCAACGCAAATAAAATCAACAGCACACTTTGGCGGGAGTCAGCTTGGTGATGGCATTCCAAAACTTGTTGTTCCAGCTATAAACATGTGCTCCGGCGCTAGTGTTTAGTTGATGCGGCGGTCGATACTGAAGTGATTGGTAGTGCTTACAAAGATGGTTGTGGGTGGCAGCCAGGGCGCCGTTCAAGGCAGCTGTTTTGTCTACAGACCGACAGTCCGTTTGGGTTACTGGGTTAGCTACTGGTGCGCTTATGTGTGTTGGTACACGGACAACCTCAAAATACATACATATTTTGTCCTATTATTGAATTGCTACAATGACACTTGTGGCGTTGAATGGCAAATATTGTCCAGGTTAAATGTTGCAGCAGCATGTCGCCGCAGAATGTTGCGATTCTTATGTGAGGCTTGCAATGTATGTATCTGAACTTTACATTGCCTTCTGAGCGTTACTAGTAGACATGTTTATTATTTTTTATCTACAAACCTCTAATAACCTTCACAAACTGTAAAGTCATATTTTATATATGTACCGGGTATTTTTTAAGAACTTGAGCACTTAAAAAGATATTAGAAAACCGAAATATTATTGGACTGATTTTTTTTTATTATAATCTGGTAGATAGCAGCGTCATCGGAATTCGGAAGGACCCCTCCGAGCCGTTTGATACCAAACGAGGTTTCAGACAGGGTGACTCACTGTCGTGTGACTTTTTCAACCTGATGATAGAAAAGATCGTGCGAGCAGCATCACTTAATCGCTCGGGCACATTTTTTAAAAGCGCGAACAATTGTTGGCGTATGCCGATGATATTGACATCATTGACCCTATCAACTGCGCTGTTAGTTCTGCTGTCTCCAAACTGGATAAAAAAGCAAAGCGAATGGGTCTGATGGTGAACGAGGACAAACCGAAGTACCTATTGTCACAAAACAAGCCGACGGCGCACTCGTGTATCGGCATCACGTCAGTGTTGAGAGTTACGATTTCGAGATTGTAAAATACTTCATTGCTCTAGGGACCAGTTATAACACCGATAACAATGTCTGCCTTGAAATCCAACGAAGAATCTCTCTTGTCAACAACTACTTTGGATTAAGTAGGCAAATGAGTAGTAAATCCCTCTCTCGACGAACAAAACTAACACTCTACAAGACTCTCATCACGCCCGTCTTAACGTATGGCGCAAAAGCAGAAAGAAAGATTCTGCGTAAGATTTTTGGACCTATGCACGTTGGCAACGGCGGATATCGCAGGCGATAGAACGATGAACTGGATGAGCTTTACGATGACATAGACATAGCGCAGCGAATAAAGATCCAGCGGCAACGTTGGCTGGGTCGTGCCGTCCGAATGAATACAAACGCTCCGGCTTTTAAAGTATTCGATGCGATACCAGCAGGTGGTAGCAGAGGAAGAGAAAGGCCCCTCTGCATTGGGAAGATCAGGTGGAGACGGACTTGGCTTCACTTGGTGTTTCCAAATGGCGCCGGTTAGCACGAGAAAGAAACGACGGGCGAGTTTTGTTAAACTCGGTCAGAATCGCGTAAGCGGTTATCGCGCCAATTAATAAGAAGAAGTTGATAGTTTTATGGCATTTATTTCTGGAATATAATTTTCGGCAGATCACCACCGTGGCTGCGAGTTACGTGGTTCATTCCATCAGTCTAACTTTTTCCAATAAATCTGGCCGTATGGCGTTAATGGTGGCTTGATTACTGCACTAAATCGATTGTTAAGCGCGCTGAATGGCAAGATATGCCATCTTGTGTCGTCGATGTTTACTTGATGGATTTTTAGAAACAAACATCAGTCAACATAGTTCGATAGCGCTCGCCACTCACCGTAACGGTAGCTCCTTCCTCATTTCGAAAGAAATACGAACCGATGATGCCGTCAGTGCTCTATGAACTTCGCGAACAGATTTTTTTTTTTTTGTCAAAGTAAATTCCCACAATTGGGAAGAGTTGGGCTGGCGTTAAAAGATTATTGACGACTTACCAAACCTTATGGAACAGAAATATCAATACAATTTGCCATTCGCAGCTGTCAAGTCTTAATTATTGATATCATTTACGTTACGGCTGGAGTTCTCCATGGAAGTGTACTTGGATCTGTCCTGTATTCACTGTTTTCATTTGCAATCAAAACTGCGTGACAGCAGCATTCGCCGATCATACAGCAATCCCTTCAGTAAGCAAGACTGCAAACGGATGGACCTCGAAATTGCAAGTCGCCATAAACAACATTTGACAAAGAAATGGTGTACACGACTTAATAAAACAAAGTCTGTACAAGTTAAAGTTAACACAAAACAAAATCAATAAGAAAAATACAAGGAGCTTGAAATTAAATGTAGAAATAAGGAGCTTGAATTTAAATATAAGCCAAAATGGCTTATACAGAATCAATCACTACTATTTTTCCGAAAAAAAAATAAATTGTACAAGCAAATACCAAAACCTAGGTAGACTTACGGCGCTCAGATATGGGGTTGATCCAGCAAAACCAATATTCAACTAATTCAAAGGTTTCAGAATAAAGTGCAAAAAATGTGCCATTGGTGCTCCTGGGTATATATATCCGTTGATTCAGACACAATAAAGAAGATAGCCAATTCTCATGAAGAGAGACTGAAGAAACATATAAACACAGAGGCCTCCGTTTGTGCTGCCACAAATAAATGGAGAAGAAGGCTTAAGGGGGGGCCTCTTATCAGTGGCTTCAAAAAAAGGTTTTTTTCTCAATTTTTTTTCGAGGCGAAAAAAGCGACACACAGGAATAATCTTTTGCATTTATTTGAAGGCGTGATTGAAGAATAATAAACAATTTTTTAACATTAATATAAAAACAAAACGGCGGACATTTGAGGGATCTCGCACAACTTCTCGTTGCGCGCTAGTAAAACGGAGTGTAAGATTGCGGTCATAGCTTTCACCTGAAACACAAAAGAAAAATATTGTCTTATTCAGAAGGCTTTTCCGCATATAATAGACTACTCTTGTATAAAAATATGAACAAATGAATACACAAATAATTATTGAAAAAAAGTGCTTTTTTTCGCTGTTTTTTCCAAAAAAGGTATTAAATAACATTAAAAATGAATTTTGTTTTTTATTTTGTTAGTTAATTAGTTGCGCATTTTAATTATCTTTATATAGATTATTGGTTTGAAACGATAACTTTCGGGGTTTGGTTTTTAATCTTACACGCCATTTTCAAAAACATGGTTTTGAGAAAACGTGTTTCAAAGTTTTCAGAAAGTAGGCAGTATACTCACACGAGGGACGGTACACAGGCCTGTAACTCCGAAATCACTTCGAATTCCACTATAGAATTTTGAGGGCATATTCTCCTATAATATATCTATCAATTGCAGTAAAAAAAATCGATTTTGATAAGAGACCCCTCTTAAGCGCAAAAAGCCACAAGACCAGAAAAAAATATATTGTGCGTATAAATATATAATATTAACGAAGAGTATCCTAATACAAATTTGTTTTATACAAACTTACTCAATATTTTGTAACTAGTCGCAATTGAAAAAATACCAGAAAAAAAGTCATTAAAACAAAGGTTCCCAATATCGGAGAACAGTTTCGAATGCATATAGAGATGTGTTTATTTTTTGATACTCTTTACGACGTCATTTTGTTTTGGCGATATCTATAAAAATATAATTAAGAATCACATTTCAATTTTGAATTATTCGCTCTGAAAGTATAATCATATGTCGATTTCTTTTTTTTTATTTTTGTTAAACTTATTTTTCGCTTTGATTATCATTAGATTTTCAGTTTAAAAATTTTCATCAAGAATAATTACTTTGTTTTCAGTTTTGTTTTCTTGGGTGAAAATAAAAATAATTTACTGAGCGCTATTTCTAATCTCAGAAATAAAAAACTAGTTTCAGATATTCTTTTTTTGTTACAGATCGTAAAACTCAAACGTCTATCGCATGGCATTGCCTAGCTGCTCAAATCTCGCAATGTTGTTGTAGGCCATAATTCAAATTGTACAACCAAATACGGAAAACAGAAAACGGTTTCGAATTGCATTGGGATAAATAATTCTTTAAGTGAAAAGCTGGCAAGCAAATCAGCCACAAAAAGGCAACTCATTCTTCACACTTGGCTAAATTTTGACGCTTATTAAATTTTTTCGCATTTGCATTAAAATTAATGGAATTCCAGGCTATAAATAAATGCTGCTTTACATTCGAATCTACGCATGGTTACACAAGCATAAATATACACATATACCCTCTATTCCAAAAAAGATATTTTTTTATCACTAAAAGGACATATAATGGGCGACCTATTTTTTAAAACTTTTGAATTCGATATACTAATGAAATATTGCCCCATGTGGTATTTGGTTGCTTAATATAAGAGCTATAATAAAAAAGAATAAAAAGCTGCGATTGAATTTTGTATTAAACTTATTGATGGCGAAAAGCCGGGTTCTCAGCAGAGAGAAGTAATTTTTCTCAGAAACCAACAAAAAATACGTGATTTCATAAAAAATAAATATAAAAATTAAGAGCATCTCATTTTTTTGAGTCTCTATATCATTGCAAGCCCAATTCAGGGTCTGCGCTACATCAGCTGATAGAAAACCAAAAAATTGAGCGATCGGTCAAGAGTTGTAAGTGAAGTTCTTTGACAAGGTCAAACTAGTTATGCGCCATTCCTTGTCGCCACACAATTTGGTTCGCTGCGCCTATCGAGCAATTCCAAGTCAAGTGATCCTAATATTTTGGGCATTTTTCTAATAATTGGTTTATTTATAAGTTTCAGTATAATAAACAAGAATACTGGGAAAATTAAAAAAAAAATATTATTTTGAGATATATTTGATTCAATTCTGAAATTTATGGCATATAGTTTCCTGTATGATATATCTTCGGTTCTTTTTAAGATACTTATATAATTTTTTTTTAATTCAGGATAAAATATACTTAAAACAGATAAGTGCTGGAAAAAATTATTTTATGTTGAAAATTGTTTGTAATATTTCAAATATTTCTCCCATCAATTCAGTAATACCGGCAAGCTTCGTAATGGGTTTCCATTAACTTTTGGAATTTTATTCAAACAAGTATGCCAGTGCTTCGCAACAGCAGTATTTTGCATTGGGTTTTCATTGGTTTACTGTACTAAAAAAGACTAGGAAGAAAATTTGAAAATAAAAGTTTCCAACAACTTTTAACAGAAAATTTCTAATTGGTTTCCTCGAAATTTTTTTTAAGACTTTTTTATCCTTTTAAAATTAAAAAAAAATTTAAATATAATAGGACTATGAATAAGTTCGTGCGGTTTTTTTTCGAAATTTGAAACTTTATTGACGTAAAATGGTTACAAATTTAATATTTAAAGTATTGTCCATCGCTTACTACTACTTTTTCCCATCTTTCTGGCAATTCACGGATTCCCTTTGTGAAAAATTCGGTCGGTTTTGCCGCAATCCACGAATCGATCCATTTTTTGACTTCATCGTAATTACGGAAGTGCTGGTCAGCCAGGCCATGTTGCATCGATCGGAAGAGATAGTAATCGGATGGCGCAAGGTCTGGACTATACGGCGGGTGGGGTAGGACATCCCATTTGAGCGTTTCTAAGTATGTTTTGACCACTTGTGCAACATGTGGCCGAGCATTGTCATGTTGCAAAATAACTTTGTCGTGTCTATCGGCGTATTGCGGCCGTTTTTCTCGCAGTGCTCGGCTCAAACGCATCAATTGTCGTCGGTAGACATCCCCCGTAATCGTTTCATTCGGTTTCAGTAGCTCATAATACACAACACCCAGCTGGTCCCACCAGATACACAGCATAACCTTCAGGCCATGAATATTCTGCGCCGACGTCGATGTTGAAGCATGGCCAGGGTATCCATACGTTGCCCGACCTTTTGGATTGTCGTAATGGACCCACTTTTCATCGCCAGTCACAATTCGATGCAAAAAACCCTTTCTTTTGTGCCGTTGAAGCAGTTGTTCGCATGCCATAAAACGGCGTTCAACGTCTCTTGGCTTCAATTCATACGGCACCCAATGGCCTACCTTTCGGATCATTCCCATGGCTTTTAAACGTTTGGAAATGGTTGATTGATCAACTCCCAAAGTTTTTGCAACCTCTTCTTGCGTTTGAGCCGGATCTTGATCGAGCAATTCCTCCAATTCGGTATCCATGAACTTTGGCGGCGCACCCTCGCGTTCTTCGTCTTCCAAGCCAAAATCACCACTTTTAAAGCGTGCAAACCACTTCTGGCACGTTCGCTCAGCTAGAGCATGCTCACCATAAACTTCCACCAAGATACGAAGACTTTCGGCTGCTTTTTTCTTCATATTAAAATAATGAAGAAGAATTCCCCGCAAAAACACATTATTTGGCACGAAATTCGACATTTTCAAGTGTGGTAAAAATATTGTTGTTTACGCTTCAAATAAAAAACTTATACTGACGTTTGTGCCTTACGACAGTAGCTCTCCAATGAATGTTTGGAAATGTGGATCGATGGAATAATAATCAAGTTACGCCATCTGTTGTAAAACCGCAAGGAACTTATTCATAGTCCTATTATAATATTTTGCCATACATTTTTTTACAGGTATTTTTGATCCTTTTAAAATTAAACAAAAAAGGAATAGGAAAAAAATCTAAAAAAAATATTTAATTTTTTCCCAATATTTAAAAAAAAATATTTTTATGCTTTTAAAATAAAAAAAAAAATTTTAAATACATAATTTATTTTACAGGTATTTTCGATCCTTCTAAATTAAACAATAAACTCACTGTAGGTGGAATAATAAAAAGAAAATAGGGAAAAAAAACGAATAAAAAATTTTCCCAACAGTTTTGAGCAAAAAATATCTAATATTTTCCCAAGATTTTTTTTTTTTTTTGTTATATTTTTTATTCTTCCAAATTAAGAAAAAAATTAAAAAATATCTAATTTCTTCCCTAATTTTTTAGTAAATATTAAATATAAAAATTTCATTATCTTACTTTTTCCCCTAAATTCTTTTTAAAGTACTTTTTGTTCATAAATATTTATTTTTTTTAAATATTAAATAATATTATTTTTTTGTTGATAAATAAAAAGTTGTTCATAATTTTTTGGGAAATAGAGTGCATGTATTATACCTTTGTAAGTACTCGAAGGTATACATTTATTACACAGTTGTATAAATTTGCTTATAAGTATCTGCAATATGAATTCATATGTTTGTATATATATGCCCGCACATACACACACATACCTTGAAATATGCATCGCATTAAAAAGCACTTTAGAATCTCAATTTAACACAGAATGTGTTTATTACCATTTGGGATTCTATCTATTTCTGTTGCGGCTTTGTTTAGTTTAGTCCGCCTTTTTGATTGCCGAACACTGCCTAGCAAGGCTACCAGCCTCAGTGGGGCGGACAGTTGGGCATAACAACCGGTAGCTACCATCGGAACAACCTCGTCCCAGGGGCACGAGTGTACATACATATACACATATGCCATATACAATATATCTATAGTAAATATGTAAGTACTTGCTCAACGAGAAGTTTATGTGTATATGGATATAAATATGCAATTGCCTGTGGTGTTTACTAGCCAGCTATTGAACGATAAGATAAACAATTGAATCAGCAAACAAACTTAAGTACAAATAAATTCATTACGCGGACGTATAAGCTTTTCTGAATTATGTAGATGAAAGACCTTACAATTCTTTGGTGAATGTGGATGGTTGAAGATTTTCATTAACAACGCTTAACAGATAACCAACGTAAGAAAACGCCATAGGTTTTGCTGATTAATAATTTTTTTTGGTTTTTCTGTTTTAGATAAATAGAAGAGCTAAAATGGACAACACCGTCCAGGTCCAATTTTTCGGAAGGGTCAACTTCAGCGCCATTTTTTAAATTAGTAAAATAAAAAAAAAAAATGTTTTTCATTTGTGCATGTAAACGAAGTTAAATAAAAAGCCTAAAAAATTTAAATATCGTTTTAATTTTTTTTATTGTAAGAAAAATTCTGAAAATGCCCTAAATTTTCGAGCTCTAGACCACTGAGATACCTTAAGGGTTTACATGGGTTTCGTTGGTTCAATCAAAAAATTATCATCAATCATTAATTTCTACAACATCTCAAGAATATTATCCTAAATTTTCAAGTCGATCCGAATAATAAATTCGTAGATACAGCCTTTGGAATGTGTGCGCTCCAAGCCACTTTTATTGTTACTCAAAACTTTAAACGCCTTTTTCTCGAAACTGTTTTTTCAAAGTCGGTTGTCAAATGTTCTCGAAAACTACTCAACCGATCTTGATGAAATGAACGAAGGCTTTTGTTTTTTTTTCAATTACAACTGTTTAAAAAAAACAAAATGTCAAGCAAATTTGAGTTTATGGTCTTAACTGAAACACTTATTTTGGTTTTTTCATTTTTGATGAGCATGTCAGGAGTTATGCTGACAACGCGGACGCACTTTTTTTCGAGAGGTCACCGGAAATGACGTCACAATGGAGGAGTTTTAATTTTTTTTTTTTGAAAATTTCAGAAATTATTCTTTAAATATGTATCTATAAGACAGAAAAAAGTTTGAATTAAATAAATAATTTTTACATAGAAAAAAAATATTGTAAATAGGCCTTTTTTTACCCGACGAAACCCATGTAACCCCTTAAAAAAAATGAGTTAGGGCAACAACCACGTATCTACTTATGCATATACCTATATACATATATATATACCATCTAAATATATATATATATATATAATTATATATATGTATATATATGTATATATAAACAACTCACTCACCCACTTTTTTGGGTGTTTGACCCAGCTACTTTTTCTATTTGTGCTATGCGTCTTAATATTTTTTTTACTAACAGTAGATGGTTTTTCAAGAGGAGCTTTTTCAAGGCAGGAATAAACTCAGAGGTTTGCCATTGTTGGCCCAGGGCAGACCGAAGGTATTAGAAAACTAACTGGACATTACCGAATGATAGTCACGCACCAACATATTCGGCTACGGCGGCCGCCATACATAGATACGTAAATATTACATTAAATTAGTGTGCTAATTTGTAATTTCCATCTGATATTAACTTTTGATTTTTTTGCTTCAGTTTTTGGATTGCTTTTCTATCTATCTGCCTTAACACCGTACGATAGTATCTAGATATGCAGCAACAATTAAATTGCCAAACCGATGCCATGCCTATACGCCCAAGTATAGGCGCCAGAAACCGTAGTGAAGTCAGTGCAATGGTGATAACTACGGCAGCTGCTTCAAATACTACCTTGGAAATGAAAAACCGATCAAACGATTTCTGCTCATGAAATAAAATCCTTCGAGATATTCTCAACGCACCTTGGTTCGTTCGCAATAAGGATATTCATCGTGACCTCAATATCCCTACGGTCGCTGAAGAAATTAAAAAACAAGCAGAAGCCCACTCCCATAGGCTTCAAAGGCACGTGAACGAGGAAGCTAGCAATCTGCTCAACACCTCAGGCCTAACTCGACGACTGCATCGAATTAAACCACATGATCTGGCATGATGGCTGTTAACTTAAGGAAGGGACTATGAAAATCTCTTCACAAAATTTTATTTATGTTACCAAAATTGTACTGCTCGTTAGTTTATCTGTAACTAGTTGCAGTGCCAACAAACATTGTTATGTATTTTATATTGTATCTATGTTTGTAATGAAAAAAAAAAAAAAAAAAAAAAAATGAAAAGTCTCTCCACCGTTCGGAGACGCCATAAAACTGTAGGCCCCTACATTTACCATAAATTGGAAGAGGAGCGCAGTCAAACACTGAGCGAATGATGTAATAAAGAGGTTTATAACTTTTGGCATTCCCAAGCCAAGAAAATTGGCCCCAGCATCCCATAAGGGGTAACAAAACGATGGTACGTTTTATTAATATATTTAACTCTTTCTAGCTTTAAAATTCTACAGCTTTAGAAATACATATTTCAATTTTTTGTAAATCTCTGATCATTGACCTTAAAAAAGGAAACCTGATAATCATAATTTCGTCTAATTAATCTTTCTTTTATAGTCATGAAAGAAAATGCGATCAGTATCGTTTACCATTTCAGAGATATGGTATTTCAAGCATACATTGTCCTATTGGTACTTAAATACTCATGAAGCTGTGATGGCTTTATTACAATAGACAATAGTTCCCCAACCTTGGTGAAAGCTGATGTAACTGAAAGCTAAATACTCAAATTATTTCTTACATTATCATCAACGCACCTCATATACGTAAGCTGGAAAAACATTACTAGGAATTAGTTATTGTCATATTCGTCTGGCTCTTCTCAGCTCCCAAACAAGAATATTGTTCCTGTTGCTGATAGTGTACGAGTATATATAAATCCGAGTTCAATTAGGCGCAGATCTGAGGTCACAAAGGAACATTCAGATCTCCTTTTGACATTGGCCTGTTACTGAATTTAAATATATTTATCCTAGGTTGGGTACGATGCGTTTCCTCGATGGCAATAGAGGTCCCAAAGGCTCCAGTCCTAGCCTAACATGTTTTTAACAATCGCTGGACTCTGCTACGAAATTCTCGAAGAAAAGGGTACCAACAACCTCAATCTGTAGTGTATAACTCGATGGTACGGAGCATTTACACAAGAAGTGCTTATGAAACTCTATTCTTCTCAGAGTATCTCTTCTAAGATCTTCTACTGGAAACCTTATAGCGCATACAAAACTGGCAGCCATATTTTCATAGTGAAGTGACTTGTTTGTATTCCCGTAAGGTGCTTCAAAATCGTTTTTCAGAAAATTTGTTCTTCTGCGATACTCTCAGTAGGTATTCAAATTAGTCCAATTGCTGTTAGTAGCAGCTGAATATTCGCTTATAGAAAATCCAGCGCAATTTGTATGCTCGAGCCCAATTTTCCAAGTTCTGTCTCCAAACTTTCTTTTCGTTCTTGTCTGCTTGCACATTTTTCAAAACACACTGCCAATGTGCTGTTAAAGAGGTTACGGGGATCGTACTTATATTCATACTTATAAATATATACTTTGCCTTGACAATTTGAGGATTTTGTGCGCAAAGAAGATGAGTTGTGAAGGAGCGAAGTTTATATGCTTAACAGCTCTGTCAGTGGTATAGACTGCGGCTTAAAACCCCAAAAAGTTTAGAGCATGTCTGTAAATTTGTCTCCAGGATGCTAGACCCAATTTTACTCTATATTTTTTTCCGAGCCAAATGTTAAGATTGAAACGAGGAGGAAGCGAACAAAGTTTAACATTTGCTCTTTCTCTGCCAGAACGCGACATTGTTGTCTAAACGCTTACTTCGTGTGATGTTTGACAGACTTGGAATCTACAACTATCCTCAATATTTCATTGTTTGTTAGAGAGACAAAATGGTTTCACCAAATCAGAAATTCGAGAAGGACACTTGGGCCCAAACAAGTTGTATCAAAATGACCATACAGGTCTTAGTGGGCTACTCCATATGTTACAGGGTGAACGATATGAAGCAGTTTTACAGACACAAGCAGTGTGAAGTTGGTAACACTTCATATCGTTCACCCTGTAGTGGAGAATAGCAACCATCGTAACCTAACCTAATCTAAGTTTGAAACTTCGCTACCGCTTAGAAAGATGTGAGATCCGCAGTCACTTCTGTCGAGGAAGCGCACGAGCGAAGTCGTCTCATCTACAGGATGCTAGATACACTAAGACTTAGTGTACTCTCAGCTGCAGAGCATTTCAAATACATACCACCTATAAATTATATGTATATAGATCAAATATATTGGAGAGTATCGCTAGCGCCACCTGAGACTTAGCTAACTATTCAAAACAGTTCTTTGTGATGTTATGCATTCGTTATTAGCTTACAACTGCATGAGTAACTACTTCATAATTACGTACATATGTATGTATGCTCGTATACAGTTGTATATTCATTATTGTGGTATTAGTAGCCATAAAGCTCATAAGGAAAGTATGTTAACACATGTGAGGAGTATTCAAAATCCACTTTGGTCGGAAGCAAGTGAAGAGATAATAACCGCACAAAGCCCAAAATGAAAATGTAATAACACAACAAGCCTACCTACGTATTAAACATACATAAAAATACATACAAGTATAAGCTGTATGAGAAAATCCCGAAAGTCATATGGGCAGCCGCACACAAGCAACTACATACACATAAACATATAAACGTGTGTGTGGTGGTTAGTGTTATGAGAAGAGTTTAGGTAAACAGCACAGCTCGAGTAGGTAAGCAAATCCACAAGCTTGGCCCTGAGTCCAGATGTACTGTAACAATGACAACAATAACTACAACACCAGGGAGGATAAGCAAACTACATACGGCACAAACTTACATACTTACGTACAGAAATGCAAACACAAAAGTTTCAACGTAATCACACAGGTGCTACCAAAATTCGATCGACGCCAATGCCATGCTGATTACACGTAGTTTGCGCGGTAGATTTCGTGCGACATTCCTACTTTATTTCAATTAAAACCGACAATAGTGAATCCGATAAACAATAAAAAATACACACCGGTTGGTTTTAAGGCCCGCAAAGTTACACCATTTGCGAAATGCGCATGCTAAGCGCACTCAGATTCGACTGAATTGGGCGACTACAGTATTTACATTTTTAGGCCGCCGACTTATGGGTATGTAGTTGTTCCACTTTCCGTTATTTGCCAGCGAGAGTAACCTTTGAAATACATAGTAAAGCGCAGACGCACTTCAATTCCAGAGCTAACTGCAAACGCCGCTCACTCTCTCGCTCATTGCCTGCAAAAGCTCAGCGTGTGTCGTTGCCAAAGTGTTGCGCTCTTCATGAATGGAGCACCCGGTAGCTGGCGAATAAATTTTGTTATATTTGGGTTAGAATGCATTTAGGTAGGAAACGTTTCGTACTGAATTCTGTGCCAGGCGTTAGAAACACCTGTAAAGCACAATGCATAGAGGTATGTGTGTGTATGCATGTGTCCTTAGTTGCGTTAGGCAATTTTCCTTATGAGGTTATATACCTTGGTTATATGCTTGACTGTTCTGGTTAAATATGATTAAATGTAATAAATCCAGCTGAGGTTTTTTCCAGCGCCCTTAGCTCATATATTTAATAATTTTGAGTAATGTTCGTAATACTATAAATAGGCCGAATTGCAAAAATTATTTCTTAGGAAAGCACAGATAGGATACTATTAGCATTTTCTCTGTAAATACCCGCGCTTGGGAGCTAGATGATTAAGGCCACTCAGTGCTACTTCCTTCAACAGCCTGGAACAGGGCGCTAACATAAGTCCCATCAACATTATCCATTACATCAACAGATCTGATTGGCAGCTCTTTGGAGGTTTCATAACCAAAATGGCGCTTTAGTGCTGGCACTCTGGTACTTCAACCATTTCACCTACCTAAATCGGTCGCAAAAAAAATGTTATATCACCTCAAAATTTCAAAAAAAAATTTCATTTTCAACAACAAATGTCGTAGTAAACGATGTTTCAAGCTCTACACAAGATTTATAGATCTTCGACAAATTTTCATAAAAATTTCAAAATTTCACGCAGAACACTTTCGTACACAATTTTATAAATTTTCATATACATATATATATATATATATATATATAATTGGCGCGTACACCCATTTGGGGTGTTTGGCCGAGCTCCTACTCCTCTTTGTGGTGTGCGTCTTGATATAGTTCCACAAATGGAGGGACCTACAGTTTCAAGTCGACTCCGAACGGCAGATATTTTTATGAGGAGCTTTTTCATGGCAGAAATACACTCAGAGGTTTGCCATTGCCTGCCGAGGGGCGATCGCTATTAGAAAAATGTTTTTCGTCATTTTGGTATTTCACCGAGATTCGAACCAACGTTCTCTCTGTGAACTCCGAATGGTAATCACGCACCAACCCATTCGGCTACGGCGGGATGGACTACTTAACACTTATTTTAGTATAGAAAGCTTTGATAATTTAAGAATATATATAAGCAAAATAAGTATTAAATTCAGCAAACCGTTTAAAGTAAATCGATTTTGTTCACTTGCAACATTATTGCAAATATTTGGACAAAGTCCTGCGCTCGTAGGTTAGGTTTGTATAAGAGGCATGCTTGAAAATGAACTGATTACATGTATTTTTTTTTTTAATTTTTTTTTATTTATATCCTTAAAGGTTACATATGAAAAATTCAAGTGCGACACTTACTTCTCCGAATTTTTCCGAAAAATGTATGTTACTGAACCACTGTGCGATGTACCGAAAACTTTAAGCAAGTATTTTTCTTTTTGTGCCGGACTATAATTTTCCTGTAGGCCAGATATAAAACTTCAACGGATAACTTGGTTTCTTTGATAAAAAAATATCGGACTATTTCTTGAAATTGTTATCATTTTTGCATTTGTGCGTTATATAGAGTTAATTTTACGATATTTTGGCTATTTTCGTGTATGACTTATAAAATATTTTTGTTCGCCGTTAATCAAAAATTCCCCTCACCTACGTCTCTCAAAAAGAGTTTTCGCCGAAGAGAAGCTGTCCAGCTGCCATAAATAAATAAATAATAAAAAAATATATAATTTATACAGTTCATGCCATCTAGAATAAAGGACTTTTTTCAGACTTTTAATTAATTTCAGAAAATAATTCTTCAAATCTGCTTTCTTTCTCCGCCACTACTGTGGCCTAATACCTTAAAGAGTGTAGATTTGTCATTAATTTTACAGAGCAAACATTATTCCGTAATTTCTTATAATAACGTATGCTCTTTATATGCCTGAATTGAGCGGTATAATTTAAACAAAAAACATTGCCGAAATTTCAAATTTTAGGGATTATGAGTAGTTATACACCACACACGTGCCATGAGGGAAAGTTTGTTTTGGTTACATATTAATGTTCAGTATTCTTTCCATTTTCTTATTCACAAAACCCTTCTGTGTTAGTTCATTATTCCCTTATATTCATCATTTTTGACCTCAAAGATACCGCCAAACAAATACCCTACAAAGACGTATTAAATCTTCTATCTGAGTTCTTTGGCTTACACAAATATCCCTACAACCACAAAAAGCAACTCAATTTATAGTCTTACGAAAATGTTGAAGTACATCAAAACAAGCGGCATTTTTTAAACGGAAGCAACCGCACGTGCCATTGAGGCGCAATGTCGAACAATATTTATGCCAAACGTACACATACATACACACACATAGAAACATGTTGATGAAAGCTTTTAGCGTGTCAAGCCACAAACCGTTAATATACATATATGTGTGTATGAATGTATGAATGTAAAATGCACCGTAACAGGAAGGTCTACTGCTGTTTATACGCCTCACACGCGTCAATGTAATTATATGTATGTGTGTGTGCGTGTACGACAGAAGACTCATACAATTCCATTAGCTGCACTAATTTAAACACGAAACATAATAAAAATTAAATTTTACACCCTGAATTGCTGTGGTTGGAGGAAAGTGCCGCACGACGAACTCAAAAGAGTGAATAAGATTTGCCACTGTGTTTATAGCTATATATAAATTTACAGGGTATCTCTGAGTGAACCGACTACATTTCTCAATTGAGAATAAGTGAGGTTAGGCTCCAGATATTAATCATGTTTTTTTGTGGATTTTATGCTACTGGAGGAGGTGTAGTTTCAATCAAGTCAACTAAGTCACGATCCCCAAAATACTGGGCAGTGACAGAGAAGATGCCACCACCACTATTAAATAAATAAACAAATAATTGGCGCGTACACTTCTGTTAGGTGTTTGGCCGAACTCCATAAGTAGAGGGACCTACAGTTTTAAGCCGACTTCGAATGGCAACGGTTTTTTATGAGGAACTTTTTCATGGCAGAAATACACTCGGAGGTTTGCCATTCTCTGCCACTATTAAATAAAACTTTTTCTATAATTTTACTGTTTCATTCTTGTAGATTCGAACCTACACACTCCCGAGTGGTAGTCTTGTATCTACTCAGTTGGCTACGGCGGCCGCCATTACCTTCGTTATTTATCATGCGCCGCAGGTTAGCTCTTCCGATATTACGTTTGGTTCGCGTTCAGTAATTTATATCAGAATTTTTGTAGCACAAATGCAAACTTTTTAGCACAAAATAATATCAGTTCCCTGAATAGCACTATATCTAAGTACTATTGATTCTTATACATGAACTTGACGAATATGAAATTATACTAAAATGGGTCCCTCAACAAGACTACGATCCAAATATTCCAGTAAAGTGGCAAAATAATGTATTTGAAGAATGAGATTGAGGTTACGGAGTGGCCAGCGACACCTCAAAAGCAAACAAAAAATCACATTGGTTTTTGAGAATTTGTTTTGGTCGCGGTCTTGTGTATTTTGTCCATTTAATGCCCACCCCACATTTTTTCATATAGAAGAAAATACTCAACACCGTCAGCAGAAAAATTGTCCGATTTTTTAACCACTTCAAATTTGCACTTATGAATACTTGACATTTTTTTCAAAATTCGGAGTATAAAGTTTGGAATTTTGATGAGAAGTTCGCAACTTTTCTTTATGTAATTCTTGCTGTGGTATGAACTATATTTGTATACTTTCTTTTGACGTTGACTGTACAATATTTATTTAACAGTCAACAATGCTCGTGTAGAAGCAGTAAATAAATTTAATTGCCTTGGTTGCAGAACAGCAGAACAACAGGAATACGATGTCGCATTAAAATAGCAAGGACCGAAAGAAATTTATTTTTGCTCTCTTAAGTGATCTGTTTTTTGTTATGTATTTATTTATTATTTATTATTTTTTCTTATGCTTTATTTTCACACTTGATTGTAATTTGTAAATTAATTAAAACTATATATATGTAGTCTATATAAATAATAGAGCGCTTTTCAACCGATTCTTAATATGAATATACTCTTTTTAGTTTACTTTGTTTTCTTATCTCGCAGTTATGGATTTATTTTTTATCGGAAAAATTGCGGTTTACATAAAATTTGATATAAGTTGCCAGATTGTAAAATACTTACATAATAATGAAGCGCAAGGTAGCGTAAAATTAATCATCCAATTTCTTTTTTGTTTTGTTAAATAGCATTTTTACTAAATAAAACAAAAAAATATTTATTATTAAAGGGCTTTCCAATAACAAGTCTTATTTTGAATAGCCCGCTATTTCGGTAGATGTTGCTTTTGAAGCTGTCATTTTTTGATATTTGACAAGTAGAAACTACGCTATTAATAAAAATGGAACGCCTAAAAATTATTAAAATTCACTATAAAAATGGTGAAAATTTGGCAAAGACGGTTCGTAAAACTCAAACATTTTTGGGTCATCGTGAAGCACCTTGTCGGACCGCAATACAAAAATTGGTGAAAAAATTCGAGCTGTTGGGACAAGTTAGTGATGTGAAGAACAAAATCCGTGCACGTCGCTTAAGAAAAGCCGAAAATATTGCTGTTGTAGCCGAAAGTGTTAAAGAAAACCCAGGTTTGTCCATTCCTCGTGGTTCTTTGGTATTAGGCATTCCACAAACGTCATTACACCGTATTTTGCATAAAGATTTTGGTCTTAAGGCTTATAAGGACCAGTTAACACAAGAACTCAAGCCGGCAGATCATCAACAACGTTGTGTCTTTGCTGATTTGGTCGGTGAAATGCATGAATATGATTCGGAATTCCATCGAAAAATCATCTTGAGTGATGAGGCCCATTTCCACCTAGGTGGCTTCGTCAACAAGCAAAATTGTCGGATCTGGAGCTCAGAAAATCCTAGAGTTATTGTTGAAAAGCCTCTTTATCCTAAACGGAGTCACTGGACCCTACTTTTTTCGAAAATGAAGCTGGAACAGCAGTTAAGGTGAGTTGATTGCGCTATCGAGAGATGATTATGGCCGGAATTGGATGGTATTGATCTGGACAACGTTTATTTTCAACAAGACGCGCTACGTGCCACTCAAGCAACGAAACCATTGATCTTTTACCAAAATAACACCTCTTATTGGAAAACCCTTTATTTCGACCTTTACACGCTAGTCTATTTGTATATAAAAGTATAACACAACTGTCTAATCCACCACTGCCAATTAATTTGGGGAAAAAGAAATCCATTATTTTCTCGGAACTAGAGCTGATCGATGTCTCGTAAACTATTGATCAAGTTTATACTCGTTGTCAAAGTGAAATTTCACCCTTAATAAAATTCTGATCCTGTTTTTTGTTTATTCCAATCAGTCCAGAGTTACATGGTGTTAACGAAAGTCGCGAAAGAGAAAATTCGGTACATTTTACTCTTTTTCTTTGATAAAGGCCAAAATGAAAACCAGGCAGCGAAATTGTGAGTGGTGTTCATGGGGCCTATGCAGTAACAGCAAATTACATGCAATTTTGGTTTCCTCGATTCAATTCAGGTATTTTTGATGTTAAAGAAAATATTGATAATATCGAAAATTTCGATAGTTGAATATGTGATGTAGTCGTAACATCGCCCAGAAGTTAAAGATCGACCATAAAACAGTTTTGAAAAACCAAAATTCAGGTTTTGTACAAAATGTGGTAAACATTTCATTGAAATTTTGAGTAACCAGAGTTTTTCGAATTCTTCTGGTCACGCTGTTTTATAGTCCACTGAATTTGAGTACAACAAAATGCAAGTTCCAAGTAATTACAAAATATTTTTGATTTTTACTCATTTTATATTTAAGCAAATCCGGGAGTGTACTTTATTTTTCTTTCAAATAGAAATTGTTTGAAAACTTACATATTCTACCATGAAGGACATCCGATGAATAGCAGTAAGCCTTATATTCTAGTGCTAAATAAATAAATACTTACAAGCAAGGCAACCATTGAATCAATCGAAGTATTTTGAATCGACTGTTGTTTATAACCGGCATCTGTTACATACAAATAATTCAATTTTTTGTGCTCGTCGTTGCGATGAACGCCAGTGTGTTTAGCATATGAATGTTTTGAATATAACAGTTGTTCAGTTTTAAAGATTTCGTGTGGTCCTCATCGTCTATTATGACATAAAATTCTGGGGCAAGAAACGAAAATATGATGTACATTGCTCCTCTTCTATCAAGGACGAGAAATTCCAGTAAATCGGTCAAATAAAGTTTGGCGCATATTTGTGAAATTGAGTTGTATTGAATTCAGCAGGTAAAATAAATGTAACCCCCACCTCACTTGATAACCTTATTCTTAATCACTTTATGTAGGCGTATGCAGATCTCATGGAAGGCCATTGTTTCGTGCGATTATGTCTAGAGCTCACTTAACTGAAATAAACAGTATTCTTCCGTTTGATGTTAAAGATGATTACAATATACAAATAAATGTCGCTCTATTTAGTAATTTTATCGACATAGGTAGTATCCGATGATTGATATATAATATAAAATTTTATTGACATAAAACACGGACTGAAAAGTCCCGGGCCTAACACATAGTTTTATTGCATTCACGTCTTTTTCAGTTAGTACTAACCTAAAAAAGATAGCTGTTAAAATTCCATGACATTCTATTCATTCGTTCGTGAGTTATTGGGCCAAGAGTGACGCTACTTTTGTTATTTTCAAGACAATGGATGAAAAATAATTTCGTGTTTTAATTTTACACTACTTCTTCATTGGAAAAAATACCTTTCAATGAGTATGAAAATAAGCAATGACATGGAAAGTGTTATGGGGACTCCGCTCCATCAGAGACAACAATAAAGCGATGGTTTGCTACAGGGCCATAGGAAGCATATCCGGGCCCCGGGGGAAAATTGCAAATGCGGGCCCTTTCCAATTATGTCTAATTCATATAAATACGTATAATCTCGAGTCCGGGCCCCTCTGAAAACTCCGGGCCAGGGGGAAAAAGTACCCGATCCACGTGTTTTCTTTGTTAGACCCGGGACTTTTCAGTCCATGTGTTAATAATAACTCCGTTCTTTTCGGAGGTAACTTCATTAATAATCTTCAAGGTTGCATAAAGCTGCCGAGCTCGAGCAACTTAACACATCCACGGCAACCCAAAAAGCACCTACCATTGGCCATTTTTCCAACTGGAAATCTTCGAAAAATGTTCGTACATTTAGTGGCTTATGAAATCGCAGAGTGCTTTCAGCATCGGCTTCGATGTGAACCTCTTTCAGTGCTACAAATTACCAATAAGCTGTAAAAGAAGTTATTGTATTTTTAAGTTTTCGAAATTTTCTTCTTCAACGTTTAAAAATATTCATATTCAAATATATCAATAAATAATATATAATATCCGATCCAAAATTCAAATAACTTTAAAAATATCAATTCATTATTTTTTAGATAACATTTTATAATCTGTGAACTGAAATATGTGAGTGGCCATTTTGTGACAGATAATGTTTAAATTTTTCTTAACGGTGCAATAGGGCTAAAATATATTGATTTTTTTAAATACTATGCAAAGTTTGAAATTTTGCATAAAATTTCACTTATAAAGAATGCAGTGCCCAGGTTGACAAGAGTACTCTAAAGCGACGCCAACTAGAACTACGATTTTTCGATCTTTGTTCTAGTCGCTAGTCTTTTTTCACAACTCTGTTTCAACATAAATCATGTATTCAATAATTTTCTCTGTCATTATCGCAACTCTTATCAAAGCAGTTACAGCAGTTCTTACATGAACGCGCGCTGAGGGAAGAAGTAAGTAAAGCATATTTGAGCCATTTTTAGATACCCTGTATGTACGCAACCTATATTCATTTATATTTCTTGTACTGTCTAAAAGGTCTATGTATTACTCCTTAACAAGTTTTGATGACCCGCTTTTTCTTGTACAATGAAGGCGTTCTTTTTAAACATAATGCTCATTAAAATGTGAAAATGCGTATGTTCGTAGTGGTGTTTAACACACAAAGCGTATTGTTGTAAAAAGAAAACACAATAAATGTGAAGTATGGTAAATGGTACAAGGTTTTACCACATGACTCAACGCCTAACGTTAATTGCAAATATTCCTTTACATTCGCTTTAAGCTCAACTGGTAGTAACAGCGCCGTCGGTACAGCCACACGCATATGCTTACCCAGCAGTGAAATGTTGGAGTAGTCACCTACCAGATATAGGCAATGTGATCACATGCGAACTAGTGAAAAAGGACTGCAGATTGAGACAGTTCGTTTGGTATAGTTTTGAATTACCAGCGGCATCTCATATTTTGACCGTAATAGCTCATTATCACTAAGAACTCAACAGTAGTTACCAGCTCTGTTATGTTTTAGAAAAATCAAGACTTCCCCTGCGGTCCTTAACTGAAACAGTTGGTTTTTGGTTACATTTCAAGTTTGCTCAGAACAGAGTTGCCTCATTTGTACATAAGCCAAGTCAACAAAGGAGAGTTCAGGTTTCGGTGTGCTTCTTTAGCATTGGCTATTTCCACATAATGGAAGTATTTACTTCGTTTATTACTTACGCAAAACAAAAAGTAAAAATCAATTCTCTGTACGAAAGTTCCAGCAAACCAACTTTGATTAATGATACCTTTTCTTTTAGTTATGGCTGTGGTAGCGCTTGAAAGTATATTCTATTACTTGTCTGTTTACAATGTTAATATAGTAGTTATGTAACTTTTTCTTTTTTGGCAACAAAGTTGAGTTAACTGAGCTCTGAAAGTGAATACGTGCATTTAGATATATGAACTATTGCATGAGAATTTGCGCCTGAAAACGCGAAATTTTCTAGTAACTACGAGTATAATCAAAGCTAAATAAAAAAAATAAAAATCTGGTTTGCTTGTAGTAAACCCTTCTCTTGCCAGCAAGTGCTACTTTGGACCAAGTAGGTAATTGAGTAGTAAATTTCTCTCTCGAAACAAAACCATCAAACTAACACTTAATAAGGCTCTCATCATGTCTGCCCTATCATACAGCCCAGATGCTTGGACGATGACAGCATCCGGTGAGGTGTCACTTGGAGTGTTTGAGAGAAAGATTCCCTGGAAGAGTTTTGGATCTTTGCACATTGGTGACGGCGAGTATCGTGGGAGATGCAACCATAAGCTGCATTAGCTTTATGATGGCATACTCGTAGATAAAGCGCAGCAAATAAAGATCCAGTGGCTTCGTTGGCTGGATCATCTCGTCCAAATAGATACAAACGCTCCGGCTCTGAAAGTATTCGATGCGGTACCCGTTGGCGGTACCAGGCGAACGGGAAGAGCATGGCCTCCTCTGCGCCTGAAAGATCTGATGTAGAAGGACTTTTCACCATCTTCAAACTTTAGATATGATGTAAATCGTTTTTAATAAGGGTATCTTAAGGCAGCCATACCTGCCGGATGTGTCATTGAACAAAATAATTTTTAATTATTAATTAATAATAAGTTCGCCATTTAGAATTTTTTTGAATTTGAATAAGTTACTTGAGGCATTTTTAAGTTTTTTTATAGTGGTACCAGATGTTAGTATTCAAGTGTAAAATGCTGGAATCAATCAAATACATTTTAATTTGAACAAAAAAAGCTTAAGAAAAAGTGAAACATACTAAGGTTCGTTAAAAATAGGCTATGAAAGCCGAAAGTAAATACATAAATGGGCACTGCACAAACATTATGAAATGTAGCTTCTTGGGTAGCTTCTTTGGTTCTAGTACAACTCTAATATACAAGGTGGCCCAAAAATAATCACCTTATCGGAAATTTTAGAATTTAAATTAATAGCGTCGTAACACATGCGCTGAAAGTCCCGGAGGTTACGCATAGATACGTCAATCATACTTGACACTACTAGAAAGCTGCATTAATAAACATAAAAGCAACGGAGCGCGTGAAAGTCAAAATAAAGATTCCCACCGCTCAAAATAAATTTTTTTTATTTATTAAAAAAGTTATTCAAACCTCAAATTAGAGGTTGATCAGAAAATTCCTAGAAACTATTTATACAATAGGTGCCTCTACTAAACATTTTTAGTGCTGTAGGCTGCAGACGTACATAAATAGTAGGCTGCTCGAAAACTAATTGAGCTGAATACCCTGGTACAGCCGACCACTCCTGAGAGGGGGAAAAATTCGAATTTGTGATTCTTATAATAAACAAATAAATAATTGGAAAAAAATTGTGGAAAATTCGTTTTGACCGGGTTTAAAAATTATTAAACTCTTAAACATAAAACGTCAATCGTTATATATTACAATAAAATAACATATGAAAGAATAAAAAATTAGTTTACTGAAATAAAAAAAGAAGTGCCTTCAGCTCAATTGAAAGAGAACCGGCTCAATTTTAATGAGTGTATTATACATAATGACAAGACTTAAACAAAACTACACTTTCAACAACTCTCAGGCCAAGAGTTGTATGCTGCAAAGGAACGAGTATGTTGTTTACTCCAGCTATTAATTGCAAAAGATAGTTAGTTTTGAAAAAATACGAGGATTAGGTAATCAATTTGCAGCTATGTCCTCAGGAGCTGGGCATATGGGACAATGGATAATACGTCGATACAATTAATATTTCATTCGACAAGGGACCAGGATATTCCACGGATTTGGTTTAAAAAAAACCAGAAATTGTTAATTGTCAATCGTCAAATAAAGGCTTAGTTTTCAGAAACCAGTGAGAGACTTTTACTAATTTAATACTTGACTAAAAGGACTAAATAGAAAAACCAATGCAGCGCAAATTTTCTGAATCAGAAAAAATGAAAAAAAAACAGACTTTAGAAGAAAAGAAAAAAAACAGACCTCAGTGTAATGAAAATAAATCCATAAAATTGGATTGTGTTAATTTTTTACAAAGTTCGAAGCTTTCATTTATATGATGTTTGCTGCAGACTGAGCTTTATTGGAAAAGATATGATCAAAATTAAAAGAAGCAAAATTGAAGCAGTTAAAGGAGCTGGTCAAAGGAGCTGGTCAAAGTATCATAATTCTGTTATCTTATCGTAAAATGTATCTTTTGAAGAAAAAAACTTTACGAAAACGAATAAAATTTTTTGTTTAATTGTAGTAAATTTTTTTGTAATTTTTGTTTATAACTTTTTTCGAATTTTTGTAAAGGTAGTAAATGCTGCTTATCTAAGTCAATTCTTAACTATTATGATGTCTGATATGACAAACGATAAGAATAAAAAATTTTTAAATACGTATTCGTCTTAACAGAAGCTTGCCAATTTTTTTTAATTTTTTCTAAAATAATAGAGGTTTTTTCGTAAAAAAATAAAAAGGGTTTTCCAATAACAGGTGTTATAGATGAATGCATTGCGCTATCGAGAGATGATTAACGATTTTGTATGGCCGGAATGTGATGGTATCGAGCTGCACCACATTTATTTTTAACGAGACAGCGCTACGTGCCACGAAACCATAGATCTTTTACGGGAAAAATTTCCGGACCGTGTTATCTCTCTTCGTGAGGCTATCGAGGACATAGGGCAGCCAGTTTGCAATCCGGTTATGGAAAATTTCATGAAAAGGATATTGTTGTGTATGCGTGGTCGTGGTCATTTGTCTGATGCTATTTTCCACTATTAACGGCATACCTTCCACTTTATAATGAAATAAACATCCTATTATTTATATGAAAAAAAAAACGGCATTTTTCTTTGAATATCAAAAAACACCTTTTATTAAAAAATCCTTTACTTAAAATATCAATGGGGGCCTAGTAATATATATTCTTTTACTTAATTTTCTTGATGTAGAGTAAAAATGTGAACCAGACCAATGGTTTCAGAGTTACATATAGAAATTTGAAATGGATGGTTCCATGCCTATTTTTCCAAGGTTTCTTCAAATCCTATATCTTTCTTTGATGTCAGTCTTTGTATAGTGTTTTGTTTGTAGTTAAAATAAAATCGTATTTCTTGCATTTTTTGGTTATTTAGTTAAGCGGCCTTAAAAGCTGGACAAATTAAAAAAAAAAAAAATAAAAAACATGTCTTCAAAATTTTACCACTCAATAATTTTAGTTAATTGTTTGTTAATTTTCGTGGTTTATGTGATGAAAAAAAAACAGTTTAGGGTGAAAATGTATGATGACTGGCGTTACTTATCAGCTCACCTTTGTGATCTCATCGCAAAGCATCTAACTATCACACAGTAACATATCTTCCCTGGAATTCGCTAACATTTTTCTTTCAAGGGGTTAAATGTGGGCCGGTGCGTTGCACTGCAATTTCTCATACGCTCTGGTGTGCCGTCGTATGCAGACAAATCACAAAGACTACCAGCTTTGCCATTTATTCCTTATTTGTTCACTTTTACTTTCCAAGCCAAGCATTGCGCTGTCTACCGCCTGTTCTGTGCATGTCTTGGCTTTCACTTTCCCATTCGACTTCTTTGGGTCTCTGCTGGCATTTGCTTCTGAGCTGAAAATTCAAAAGACCTTTAACGACTTTTCAACTTCGTTACTTTAGATTCACCCCTTTGGCATGTTAAGTGCAGGCAGACAATCAGTTTTTGTCAGGTTGCAATCAAAAACTTTTTATGTCTTCTCATTTTTCGTAATTTTGTCAAAAAGCCACTTTGCCACTTGTTTATTGCTTTATACTCGTACTTGTACTTAGAGCTAGTTAAGGCGTTGGAGAAAACTCGACTGAAATGGCATTGACACGCAGAAAAATCATTTATTTCTTCACATTTGTGTCATTCTAAGACGAATGTGTGGTGATATGCATTAGTTGTGGGTTAGTTGTGGTTGTTTGTTTTTTTTTTTTTTGTTGATTTTTTTAAGGACACCATTTCATGTTCCGTTAAGCATTTTGGATAAAAAAGTAAATGCTTCCATGAATTTGCCTTTTCTTCAATTTCAATACGCGCAAAGAGAAATAATATTGAAAATGTTTTGCTTTTCACGGTTACTTAGTTCTTTGGTTTCAAGATTCGGTCTTTGGACCAATTTTAAATAACTGACCGGCTTGCAGCATACGATTATTCCATAAGACACCCTTTAAATCTAATTGATTTTTGCAGAGCGCAAAAAAGAGGTCCGAATAAAGGCACCTATAGTTTTCACTGCTTTTGTTCTTTCTTTTCTGAATAAAGATTTCTGTAAATTTTCTCCTTTTTATCAGTTTCGAAAAAAGGTAAGCCTGTTTGAGAAAAAAGAAGAGACTCGAAAATATACAGAGCAGAGAAAATGTAATAAGATTTTTAACAATTACAATTTGTATGCATTTCTATAGAAAATAGTCCAAAAATTTATTTTCGGGTTAAACATTATTAGAGAGCATTAGGAAGGAATAGTTAAAGATTTTATGCAAGCCAATGATGGTATAGGATGCAGCTCTTACACAGGTAGGCTGTAGGGAGGATTAGAGGCTTAGAATAAAGGCTTTTCAATAAATAAAAATACAAAATTAGAAATATTTCAATTAAATTAATTAAATAGTAAGCATGTGTATTAGAATAGAATAAGTAGAATAAAATTGGTCGAAATTTTAAGATATTAGATCATTGCAGCGGTGGAAAAAGAACATTTTGAAAGCTAATTTCAGTGGGATGATGAAAAAAGAAAAACTTCGAAAGAAGTCTTTTGTTGTACTTTTCATTGACTTTGAAGTGATATAAAAGAAAATGGCGGCTGCATAAATTTCTTCGACGAATCCTTTATTGGAAGAGCACTCGGCCACATCAACTGTACCTGCAATTTTAATTGATGGTGAACAAAAAACCCAATTATGCATAGAAGTGAGTAGCTTTATAAATATATAGAATTTTTTTTACTTAGAGGTTATATACAGTTCGAATTTTCAAAAAATCGGTTTTTTTAATTTTATTTTCTTAATGTACATATATTTAAGAATACACACAGAACATTTAATATCATTCCAGTGAATATTTCGAAGTTGCGTTTTTCTCAAAATGTTGTTTTCAAAGTCGGTGACCAACATTACCCAAAAACGGCTAAGCCGAATAGTCTCAAAGTTTAACACGTTTTTTAGTAATTTCTCACCGATAAATATTTTTTTCTTTACAATTTAGAGCCAAAATTTTGGTCAAAAACCGATTTTTGTTTTTTGAAAACCGCCATTTTGTCAAAAAAAACATCTTTTTGCTTATTCCTTTGGTTAATTACTAGATTTAAGATTGAAATTTGAAAAGGTCGAGCCAAGGAGCACTAGGAGATTTGGTGGCTCCAAAAACACTCAGGCTAAAAAGCCCGTTGTATTTAAAGCTCTGGAAAGGGGGTAGATAGTCAAGGAGGGAAGGAAAAAAGTATCAGCAAAAGAGATAGGAAAGAATAGAGACAGAGATAGAGATAGTTAGTCCTGTGAGAATTTTCCAGATTCTTTGGAAAATCTGTAAATATCCTCCAGTTTTAGAGACCGAATATTACTCATTCTCGTAGCCATGCTCTAGCAAAGGCAGGACACTCACAGAGAAAGTGCTCAGTGCTATCCGCCTCCTCCAAGTATGGCAGGCACACTGGATCCTCAATGATTCCTATGGTGGTCATATGCTGACCCCATGGGTTGTGTCCTGTAATGATACCGACCATCAACCGAACGTCTTTCCTTCCAAGTTTTAGTAAAAACTTTGACAGTTTTTTGTTCGGACTTGTAACAAAACACTTTACAGCTCGGCAGCGCTGTAGACCGGATCATCGCTCTTTATGTAGATTGCCTACATAATCACTGATCCAATTCATGATTCCTGCGGAACTAATTCCGATTATTGGCTTTGGTCACTGTGGGGGAATCGCTGATCCACGGTTGGCCAATTGATCAGCAATTTCGTTTCATTCAACACCGGAGTGTCCCGGAACCCATATAAGTACAAGCCGGTTTTGTCTTGCGACAGAATTAAGCCTCTTCTTACATTCTTGAACCATCTTTGAGGTTTGCTTTGTGATCTCCACTGTCACTGAAAACTCTAATCTGTTTCCCGCTCCATCCCCTCTCTATTAACCATTTGGCTACTTTCAGGATGGCAAAAACTTCTGTTTGGAAAACAGTTGCCATTTCCCCATAGCATAGTGATACTTATTACTATCATTTAAGTACAACCGGCTCCAGACCCTATTTCGTCAAACCTCCCTGCATGCATTCTGGATTGCTCCATTGCTCACGCAATGACATCATCTGACATCAAATTTCCTTCCAAATGAAACTGTGGGTATCAGGTCATCTTTAGGTGCCAAAAACACTGAATACTGCTCAGATAGCAACTTAAAGATTTCTCTGTGTCCCGAAGTTCCGTCTTCGTGCCAGAAACCATATTTATGGAATCTACCCATTGCTTTTAGTGCTTCCTGTTGTATCTTAAGATCCAGGGGGAGCAAATCAAGCATAGCATTTAGGGTATCGCCAGAGGTTGTACTCATGGCCTCCGTGATGTATAAACATACACTTCTTTGTAGCCTGTATAGTTAACGGATTGTGGACTTAACCATGCTCCGTCGCCACCAGACCACAGAAGCGTAAGTGATGATTTGTCTGATAAGTGCAGTGTATATCCATAGGACCACAGCAGGTTTCAGACCCCTGGTTTTACCAAAGGCTCTACGGCATTGCTGAAAAATCCTCAATGCGCGATTCACCTTCAGTGAAACGTGTATTTCCCAAGTCAGCTTCTTATCCAAGATTACTCCTAGATATTTAACTTCGTCGGAAAGACCAAGTGTCACGCCTTTCTGTGTTGGAAGTCTGAGTCCATCCAATTTCCGTTTTCTCTGTAAACAAGACTATGGTTGTATTGTTCGGATTAATGGAAAGACCTTGTCTCATGCACCAGTCATCGATTTTGTCAAGAATCTTCTGCACTTTCGTGCAAAGCCTTCTTACGGAATTATCCGATGTTAGCGCACAGACATCGTCCGCATATGCTTGGACATGAAAACCGAGCTCCTGATATATACATTTTACAATGGTTTGATTAACTCCGTGTCGTTCGACAGAAGAACATATCCAGCCGAAAGTGGCATTATCAAGAGCCCCTTCAATGTCCACGAACACGCCCATTATGTATTCGTTAGCTTCCAGCCCGGCTTCAATCTTGGTAACAAGATCGTGTAAGGCTAATTCACTTGATTTTCCACTCTGGTCAGCGTGTTGATTTCTACTAAGTGGACTTCTAGGCAATACCCTCCCTCGAATATGTTTTTCCACCACTCGTTCTAGACTTTTCAACACGAGCGATGTCAAACTGATTGGTCCAAAACTTTTTGCTAGGGAATAGTCATCTTTTCCTGGTTTGGAATAAATACTACTCTTACGCGTCGCCATTGTGATGGTATATAACCAAATGCAAGACAGGCCGTGAAGATCCTTTTCAGGGCCTCGATCAGCCCGTCTCCTCCTTTTTTAAGCATTGCTGGATATATTCCGTCAGGTCCAGTGGACTTAAAGTTCTCAAAGGAAGACAAGGAAAACCTTATCGATTCTTTTGTCTCTATCTGACTACCAATATACCAGCTGTACCTAGAGGTCCCACCGTTGCTACCGTTATTGTTCATGCCACTCTCTACTAGATTTAACATTACTTTAACGAAATCTCTTTGGTTTTTTAATTTCAGAGGATCCAGTTAAGGGATATAGTGGTCAACGCAAAACGTCTTTCTTGAGAGGAGCTCCCGGAGATCAGCTGTAGCTCCTTTCAAAATAAATATTTTTACTAATATTAAGTCTTAAAGTAAAACACAGTTAAAAGATAACATAATATGTGTACAAAATTTTTAAATCAATAAATTTAAAAACTTTCTCAGAAAAAAATCTGGAAAATTCGCTTTTTTTCGGCCTTCTAACTGTATATCGATTTGTGCGAAAACGAGAAACTTAAACAACAATAAAAAACAAATAAAATAAAATAAAAATATTTAAAAAAATAATCTCTCGCGTATTTTGTATAAGAAAAGCTGCGTAATATATCGAAAATATCGCGCCCATGTTACTGCACAGATTGTAATTTTTGCTTCTACACAGAAAGAATTTCAAGTCAATAAATTAAGAGGTATGCCGCCTTGAAAAATATAATATAGTTTCGAGAAAAACAAACTTTAAAGTACACAAAATTCAAAATAGAAGTATTTTTAAACTAACTTTTTTAGAAACTTTTAAGAAAAAGAGAAAAATCGTTGCTGTCAGTTATTCGTTTTACAGTATATGCATACGCATATACAGATATAATATATGAATGTTTAGCTGTACAGCAGACTTCCTTAAGCAACTCCTTGTTTTCTTTGAAACCATTCATCACTCATGAACAGCGATACACACACATGGTCTAACAACTTCATGCCATTACAAATAGTTAAATAAAAAAATGTCCGATTAGTGCAACAGAAATATGTAGTTTCGCCTACAGAAAAGCATACGTATATACGAGTACTAATGTATGCATTTATGCATGAGATGCTATGAGTTCAGGTGTAATTTGTTAATCGGTGTGCCGGAAATTCTTATGAACATTTATAAAATATTCTACCAACCGAGATAAAGGTGTCAATCTCAGAGTTCTGGACTTGAAGCCTTGACAAAGTGGAGTGGACGGCTTTACTTTTCAGCATTCGTAAAATCTAAAAATCTGCAAGTTGTAATGTGAATTAGTAGCTTTGAGTTGCCAAAATCTCAAAAAACTATACATTTTATCGCACTCAAAACATATTATTTTTTGTGTTTGTTACCAATTAATGAAGAAAAATGAAGAAAAAGTTTTTTTTTAATAGCGTTCGCCCCTCAGCAGGCAATGACAAGGCTCCGAGTGTATTTCTACCACGAAAAAGCTCCTCATAAAAAATATCTGCCGTTCGTAGTCGGCTTGAAACTGTAGGTCCATCCATTTGTGGAATAACATCAAGGCTCACACCACCGGGTTTTTTGTTTAAATAAAAGTCTTCAGTAAAAACGCTACGAAGTTACCCAACCCAACTCAATACATTGCTTTTTAGTTCAACCTGTTCCTTAAAGAACATTTTTGACGTGATAACGTCTTATAATTCGATTTAACAGGCTGCACGCACGAAAAAATGTGTCGTTACCTTGCTCATTAGTGTTACCTTGCTCTGTCCTACTTGAGTGAGCATATAGTTATATGTATGTATATGCGCATATGTAGGTAAATAAATTCACATACTTGTATTTGCATATGCCTTCTTCCTGTGTGCATGGTAATGAACCATTTCTCTGTTGAGAATAGGACGATGATAAAAAAAGTAGGAAATGGAAGGGAGTGCTTCGAGTGTAAAGTGTCTTGAAGAAGGCAAAGCGATGATGGTGCCTCTTAGTGTTGTTGACTTATTAACGTCTGATGCACAATCGAAATTGAAGATATCTTTCATGAATTTGATAAATGTTGCGTCATTTTGCACTTGACCTATTCCATTGCAATTCCATTTACCTCCTCCTCTATATCCATACAAAATATCTATCAAACAAATAAAATTAAAATTTTGTTTTGAAAATTGCAACCATTCCATCAATATTCTCTTATGACGTTGTCACGTTAAACTATCGTCAGTAAACCGACTTTACAGACAAACTCTTTTTATTAGAAACTGATACAACTGCACACTGTGCTCGAGGAAAATCGAAGTTAAATATAAAATTTTGTATTTTGGCCACTCACTCAGATCTTCTGTTTCACAGTGAAGTTCGAGCATTATATATGTAGTTCTTGAAAGTAATTATTTTGCAATAAGTTTATTGTACAGGCATCCGTGTTGAATATGTAAGTACATGCATGCGTATGTTTGTACTGTAGTTTAAGAACACTTAAGAAACTGCGGGCGCAGTCTGCCGTTCAATTTTTTAACAGCGGAAGTTGATATGAGAAACAAGTAGGAATGGTGGTATTCCGTTAAACACGCCTGCGTGTATGTATGTATGTATGCACGCTAGTATATGCATGTAAGCACACCGCCAGTGACAAACTGAGTAATGGCCTTGACTGTTATGCGTGCCTGCCACTCGACGCTGCAACATATGTTTCATATGACATACATAGGTAAGTATGCATGTGTGTACACGTATGAGGATCTGATATGCACATGTGAAGGTGTGAGTAAACACAAGACAAACCCACTCAAACATACGTGCATGCGCATATGTGAGATACGCTCTACAAATTCTAACTAATACTCGTGTAAACAAAGGCGAGAGGTCATATGCTCATTCGCAGACACAATGAAAAACACATTTCACAACTTCCAAGGATTACAAACCACCACGGAGGTGCAGCAACAACAAAAATTAGAAAGTTGATAGCGGTTGGCGGCTTACGATAACGACAAGCTCATAGATGTACTCATATAAGAAAGAACGTGGCCATAGTAAAAGAAAGTGTTGGCAAATATGGTTATGAGGGCACATAGTCGCACACTCGTAGTTACACACAAACATACACATACATATGTGTGTATGAATATATTTTGTACATGTTTTGGTATGCCCATACTTGTATCATGTATCATACGCTCATACTGCACAGAAGCCTCCCCACAACAAGGTAATGTTTTTTGGCACTCATCTACAATAAGGAGAGTACTAACCGACAAACGACAACAACCACAATGGCAACAGTAGGAGGTAATGTGCACAACCATCATAGAAGCTAATTTATATAGTGACAGTGCGAGTGTGTGTTTGTGTTGTGACAAATGTGGTAGTTACATTCAGAAATGGGACATTTGTGTTGTGTTCTTGCAACTGGAGTTCAACTCTTCTCCATTGCTTTTAACAGGTATTTTGAAAGCGGCTAAGAAAAACCAAAACAAAAAGCGATAAAAAACTATAACGAAATTCGCAACTAATTTTTTAACATTAACTTCAACTCGTTTCTTTTTTCCTCTTATTTTTTTAATAAAAGTATAACTTATTCTCGCCTTTTCATGTAGCGGTCCCACATTGCTTTTGAAAAAGAGTCAATACGATTGGGTCCGGCGGTAAATGAGGGCAAAACCAAGTAGATGCTGGCATCCTACAGGGAGTCGTGACGTCTGGAATCAACAGATCGAAGCTTACAACTATAAATTCGATGTGGTCAACAATTTCATATATCTTGGTTCCGCTGCAATCTGTCAATCTTGAAATCCAACAGGTGCTACATTGAGCGAAATGCGCAATTGAGTAGTAAATCCCTCTTTTGACGAACGAAAATAACACTCTACAAGACGCTCAGCATTCCGGTGCTTCTCTATGGCGCTGAAGCCTGGACAATCAAACAATCAGATGCAGCCGCCTTTGGAGTTTTCGAGAGGAAAGTACTTCGCAAGATTTTTGCCCCTGCTCGCGTAGATGACGGTTACCGCATTCGAATGAACTACGAGCTTTATGAGCTTTAAAGAGATATTGACATAGTCAAACGAGTCACCCTGCAATGACTAAGTTAACTGGAACATGTCGTTCGTATGGAAGTAACTGCTGCGGCGAAGAAAGTGTTTGGGACGGTAATTGGCGGTCGACGGCGAAGAGGACATACACGTGGTCGGTGGAAGGACCAAATCGAAGATGACCTGACTTCTCTTGGCTTAAAAGACTGGAACAGGCGTGCGGAAAACTAACCTGGTCAGATATTATGTGGTAGGCTATAACTCGGTGACAGGTTGTTACAGTCAAGTAAGTAATAAGTCTAATAAGAACGATATATAGAAATTTTCAAAGCTTTTCAAAATATTGATGAGCCATCGTTTGGTCGCGGTGTGTATTTGTCATATTCTCTCTCTCTGTCTTAGCTTCACAATCTGTGGTGTACCATAGCTTCATCAACAATCCTGCTCAAATTCAGTCTCTCTCTTGCCTCATTTCTCCAATTACGAACGTTCATCGCTTTTAAGTCTGCTCCTATGTCATCAAGCCATCCCTCGGCCTCTCTTTCTTCCTCCAATTGGACGCAAAGTAAACACCCTTTTTTGGATTCTTTCGTTGAGCATTCTTATGATGTGGCCAATCCATCGTATCTGCTGTGCTTTAGTAAAACGTATTATATTTTCACCACCAAAAAGATTTTCAATTTCGTTGTTGTAACGGATGCGAAACGTGCCGTTTTCAAGTCGAATAGGACCGTAGATTTTTCATATTCTATCAGTCCAATTTTTTTACAACTTTGTTTTTAAAGATATGGAAAAAAACGTTACGAGGTAGACGATGATCATAAAAATTGACTGCTATATACTAGTTAAAAAATTTCTTTTGTCTAAACTCGAGACCTGGACACCCGGATTGTGAGCAGTGCGAGTAGCTCTATACTCGCTCAAAACTCATTTATTACTCAACTGCTCTAATGTTTATACGAAATTTTCGGTCTTGTGAACAATTTGAGCAATTTGAGCTTACCAACGATGGTAGCAAATGAAATTGTTAGTGCATGAAATTTTTAAAACTTAAAAAAAGTGGGGACAAAAAACTCAAAATAATCAAAACATGTATCGTTCGAATTACTCGATGTACTTGAGCACACGCGCGAAACCTTTCGTATAATAAGCATCGAAAGGCTGTTTGAAAAAGTGGGAACAAAATATTACTACTAAATATCAATACCGATCGAGGTTTCAGACAAGGTGATCCATTAACCTGTGACCTCTATAACTTCTTCTTGGAAGGAGTACTGCGAAGAGTCGTTGTTCATCGAATTGGCACTGTTTTCACCAGAAGTATCCAGCTCCTTGTATATGCTGATGACATTAATATCGTAAGGTACTGCAAGCGAGATGTTACTGCAGCATTTTCCGTTATCGAAAGATAGTCAACAGCAGTGGGTTTTTCGACTAACTAGGGCAAGACGAAGTATATGCAATCCCCTAGAAAAGATACACGGTATTTTGGATCCGCCATTTCAGCGGACAACTATACTTTTGAAATTGTCAAGGAATTTATATACCTTGGCACCGCCGTCACAACAACAAACGATCCCAACCTGGAGATAAACTAACGAATCACGCTTGCCAATAGATGTTACTATGGTCTCAGTCGCAAATGTATAGCAGAGACCTATCTCGCCCGACAAAACTAATACTCTACAAGACACTCATCTTACCCGTGCTACTATATGGCGCTGAAGCATGCGTTGTGTTACAGACTGATGCAGTCGCTCTTGGGGTATTCGGGAGAAAGGTACTTCGGAAAATTTTCGGTCCTCTTTGTGTTGGCGATAACTACTACTACCGAATGAACCACGAGCTATGTAAACTCTACGATGATGTGGGCCTAGTTAAGCGCATCCATATTCAGCGTTTGCGCTGGCTGAACCACGGCGAGCTGATGGATGCAGAAGCTCCAACAAAGAAGGTGTTCAAATAGCAACTTAAAGGACTACGACGTTGGAGAAGAGCATGAATGGGAGGACCAAGTCGAGGGAACCATATCATGGCTTCGTGCAACAAATTGGAGAAGGCGCGCGCAAAAGAGGGACACCTAGTGAGAGTTGTTATAGTCGGCCCTAATCCGGCAACGGGGTGTGATCCTTGATCAGACCGTTTAAGTAAGCAAGTAAGTAATTCTGCATTAAGCGATTTATTAATTTATTATTAATTAAGTACTTTATTCTGCAATGTAGCCTGTAAAAGTTTGTATACCTATATAAAAACTAGATAAGCAATTTTACAAAGGCACATATGAATGGGTTCTACACATACACGTGCGGCTGTCATAGTCAAACGAGTTGTTGTGTAACTACCATTCAGAAGAGCGCAGATTCAAAATTCAGTACATGAAACATCCTAATAGCGGTCGCCTCTCGGCAGACAATGGCAAACCTACGAGGGTATTTCTGCCATGAAAAAGCTCTTCATAAAAAAGTCATTTGCTGTTCGGAGTCGGCTTAAAACTGTAGGTCCCTCTATTTGTGGAAAAACATCAAGACACAGGTCGAAAAGTGGAGGAGGAGCTTAAGCAAACACCCAAAGCGGATGTAAGCGGATGTAAATCGAATTATATGTAAATAAAAATATCTACTCGCATATATGTAGATTAGGTTTTACGCAGAAGATTTATGGCAGAACGTCCCTAAACTCTCAAACATCAATAAATCGAACAAAATACTTAGAAAACATATAGACATCATAAATTTGGATAATGGAAATATCAGGCGCATAGTTACGTTAACGATGGCTTAGATATTAAAGCTCGTTCACGGCTTGTAATAGTTGCGGCAATTTTAATGAATGTGAAAAACATGCACTTGTTGTTGTTGTTGCTGAGGTAATGTTAACTGTTGTAATCATTTGCACAAATGTTGTCATTAACGAAGCAAAACTACAAGCCACATGCGGTTGAAGGGTAGCCTAGGTAATAACAAGGTGTGTGATAAGAAGAAAGCAGCCAACCGGAAGATGAAAGGGAAGAAGCGATAAAGGTATGTTCCAACTGGTGATGTTATGTAACAGAAAGCCTTTGAGACATTACAAAACAATACATTTAATTATATAAGTATGTAAGTACTTAAGTATGAAATGAGAGGAGTACGAGACGGAGTTGTGTGGAATGCTACAGTGAGATAAGTATAACTCGTTGTGAGATGATGCGAACCATTTCCCCATGCACAGCATTTGCACATTTGCTTTTCCACTAATGACAAGCAGTTTAAAAGCGGAGCAGACTTTTGCTATCCTCATTCAAATTGCTTAATCACTCGTAATAACACCTGAGGGCGTTAAATTTTGTATTGCCATCACACTTTGTGGCCTGAATAATGGCATTGTTGCCAACTATTGGGTTTCATTTGAAGCGCAAAAACACGTCGGATTAAGTTTTGAGGGGGAGAGATATTGTAATGGGTCTACATAAAAAATTTGGTTATCTTGTTGTTATTTTTTAGAGGGAGAGAATTTTTTTATAATCTCATTTACTTTAAATTGTAACTTTTGGCTTAATTTGTGGTCGCTGAAGACAAAAATGATTTTAATTTATTTTTCCAAAGAAATGTTTTAGATATACACGCACAAAATCTATTGTCTATTACAATTGTTGCCAAAAATACTTCACACATGAAAATATCCCAATTTTTGTAGTTTGAAATGCTCTAATTCAGACTGAGAGGTTCGGGCTGTATGCTTGACCTCACATATAGATACTCAAGTATCCTTAGAAACTTTAGGTTCATCCTCCTGTCGACGCATCAATGCACTCCCTCGCTTGTTTCAAGCGGAACATTCTCCGCTCACATTCCGTCAAGGTAGGAGTGGATGGGGGTCTCCTATACTTAAAGACAGGACTTGGTGAATCTGTTCACGGATGGATCGAAGTTGCAATGAGAGTTGGCGGGGAAGTACATATACACAAATATACTGCAGTGTATTCAAAGAAGAGGTAGCCGCAATCAGAGAAGCAGCTGAGTGGCTACTCACACGCAAATTAACCGTCAAGAAAATAAATATTTACTCCGGAAATCAATCGGTAATCAGGTCCTTCGGCTCAATGATAGTGCATCCAAAACAGGTCAGGGAATGCCTGGCTTCCCTTTCAATGGCATCTGAGTTCTTTGACATAAGGGTCATCTGAGTACTTGCTCACAGCGGCATTGCGGGAAACTCTGACGCAGATGAGCTTTACTATGCCTGCTGATATTAAAAATCTGATGAATTTCATCAGCACCATAAAGCGGTTAACACAACCGCAATGCAATCATCGTTCGTAATCCTGATATACTAAACCTATCCTTTATCCCAAAGTTCCATAATGAATTTGACTTCCGTTATATAGTTTTTATTTATTTTTTAAAGAAAGTTTATTAAATAAAAAATAATGAATAAAAATTACAAATTTTCGAAAAAGGTTGTTTAGCTTTCAAGAAATATTTTAATTGAAAGACGCGGATTATCGCTCCAATTTGCGTAAAATTATAAAAAATTAAATAAAAGGGGAAAAATCAGGGCTATGTTATTAAAAATGTTTGACTGGCATACCAGATATATATAAGTACCGTTGATAGAGTTGAATGCACAGGTGGGTGAAAATAAATAAATTTTCGTGTCACATTAACTCTTTCCAATTTGCCGATTGCCAAACTTTATCCTGTCAAAACTAATCATTTAAATAGAGCTGCTAAGAAACATTTCAAAAATTTGCCTCACTGCAAATAATTTCAAAGGCAACACAAGGTTGCAAACATGCAAACTATATAAAAACAACAACAAAAAAGACAATACTGAAACCCACAGCTTTTATGCAACAACAAATACAGTTCAATTAAAATAAAGTTATTGCATTTTCGTTAATTTCCTGCAATCGAGTAATTCTCATTTCCCCAATTCTAGCGCTGCGGCGCCATTGGCGGACACAATAGAACAACAGGAAAGTATAAAACCATGCTGACAACTATTATATGATGCTGTTTATATGTGCGGAATGAGTTGAATCATTGGCAAAGGGACGTTAGTGTTAATCTACTTTATATTTTGCTTTTCATTTGCAGTGCCTCGCACGCCATACTCCGCTAGTTATTGAATTTATCCCTATCTGCTCTTAAACATTATAGTTGTTCATTAATTAAGAGTATTACATTTTCAATAGCACTAAGCACTTTCAAACATTTTGTATTGTATCCATAGATGCAATCCGAAAGTTTTCCAATTCTTTTCGTCTACTGCGTGCGTTATATTGTCTATACTCCCATTTGTCCTCAACATTATGAGCAGTTCGTAAAATGGGTGGCGCTAAAATGTAAGTAGAGTGTGTACATCCTAATTAGCTAATCATATAATTTATACGTTATGGGAAAAGCTTCTGCACCAGGCATCTATTACTTTTTAATGAAAATGAATTATGTGCTACAGCACACTGGGGATGGGCAGCGAGAAATGTGCGCCTAACGTAAGCTGTACGCTACAATACCAATGGAGTCTGGTTTGAGGATGTATGGGCGACAATAAAATTTTATGTTGTTAAAGGAAACATTTTCTAAAATGTGAAGAACATAATTTGATTATCAGAATCTACACATGTTGAGTTTCTATTTCATATTAGTAAATTAAATACCTTTTCGGAGAAGGAGCACAAATGCGTGTTACTCACTTTAAGAAATTTTGTTTAGCATTTTCTTCTCTAGTAATAATGTTGCATTCGTTTTGCCCTGAATCAAGAATTACAATTTTCGTGCGCTTTTCTCAGCGTATTCCTAGATTTGCGAGCTCATTTTTCAAAAATGTTGATATTAAACTGGAAAATTAAATTGTTTTCTTCTTCATACAAAAAGTTAGGGTCGGCGTTCTTCAGTTGTACGAAGATTTTAAGGGGTTAGGGGTAGTCAGAATTTTCAAAAATTTGGATTTATTTTTGCATTTTCTTAATTCTCATTAGTATCTTTAAAATATTGTGTGAAAATTTTAAAAGAATTCGACATATACTTTTTGAGTTATTCAACAATTTACCAAGGGCGCTCGGGCGCTCCGGAGCTCGATAGCAAAACTTTAAATGCGTTTTTCTCAAAACTATGTTTTTTGAACAGGTCATCACTGTAACTTAAAAAACGCTAGGTAGATTTCAATAAAATGTATATTGCTTTTGAAAAACATAAAAAACTCGCCACTGATCGAAGAGTTTTTTTAACTTCGATTTTTTTAAACAATAAAAAAACCGACAATTATTTTTTTTCGAAAATCTGAAAAATATTTTCTGAGGCCGTTAATTGTGAAAAAAAGCTTCGTTCAGGCACAAGATTAATTAAACTAATTTCTTTTTCCCGCTGATTTTAGATAAATCTCGAAGGACTTTGGCTCCACCCAAACAGCGATAACTTTTACAATTATTAAATTTTTTTTTTTTAATTTTGTTAAAGTCAAATCGAAACATGAAATTTTAATGCTATGTTTTTATTTTTGTAAAATAAATCAATTGACTAGCAAAAAAAATTATTGAAATCATCATTTTTTCGGGCCCCTTAATTGAAAAAGTGGAAGCAAATCGTTAAATTTTATCAGATTCATTATACGTATTTAGTAGTTTGGGGAAAAGAAATACAATATTTTCTCGGTAGATACGAGATCGTAAAATATCGATCATGTAATAAAAGTGGCGGCCGCCGTAGCCGAATGGGTTGGTGCGTGATTACCATTCGGAATTCACAGAGACGTCGTTGGTTCGAATCTCGCTGAAAGCAAAATTAATAAAAACATTTTTCTAATAGCGGTCGCCCCTCGGCAGGCAATGGCAAACCTCCGAGTGTATTTCTGCCATGAAAAAGTTTCTCATAAAAATATCTGCCGGTCGGAGTCGGCTTGAAACTGTAGGTCCCTCCATTTGTGGAACAACATCAAGCCGCACACCACAAATAGGAGGAGGAGCTCGGCCAAAACCATGCAATGGCTCATGGGTAGCAGATCAGCTCAAACTGCAGGAAACAAACTGGTAATCTACAAGCAGATTTTAAGGCCAGTATGGAGTTATGGTACGCAGCTATGGGGATGCGCCAGTCAAAGTATATAATACAGTTAAAATAAATTCAGTTAACACGGAAATCGCAAAAATTGAAGTGGGCCATAAAGAAAGAGTAATAAGCGACAGCAATGAAGAAGAAAATAAGTTAATTAAAACCGACGGTTAATACGAAGACTCAGACGCATTAAAGCGAGCGATCTGATAACAGATGGCGCTAAAGTAATCCTCCTATCAGAAAATACTATAAATTTAGCGATTGGCCCCTAATGTCAGTTCTGTTTTGACATTTGTGTAGTAAACACATGCGAAATACACGTTAATAAGCAATGTTACGCTACACTGCTCCATAACGCGGAATATTGCTGACTATTTATTTGACCAATAATCGGTCGGTGACTTTGGCACAACGTGAATTTCGTCGCAGATTTCCTCGCCGTCCAGCGCCTACTGGTGAAACACCGCGACGCTTAGCCGCTCGCCTCGAAGAGATTGGCACAACACGAGATGCTGCCAGGCGTGGCAGACCCCGGAGTAGCCGTTCTGCAGAGAATATTGCTGCTGTAGCCGAGGATGTCATGGAAGCGCCGTCGACATCGACCAGACGACGTGCCACTTAAATGGGTATCAGTCGACGGTCTTTACAGCGAATTTTGGTACAATATTTGAAGATGTTTCCGTACAAAGTCCAGACGGTGCATCAGCTGTTAGCTGCTGACCGCCAATCGCGTCTAACATACGCTCAAACCATCCTTAATCACCACCAAGAGGAAGATGATTTTTCATCAAAAATAATCATGAGTGATGAGGCCCATTTCCGTCTTAGCGGGTACGTAAATAAGCAAAATTTACGCTTCTGGGGCACTGAAAATCCGCGTGTAACCCACGAAGAGCCATTACACCCGCTCAAAGTCACTGTATGGTGTGCTGTTTTCGCTGGAGGAGTCATCGGACCTTTTTTCTTCGAAGACGTCGCGGGCCAAACGGTTACTGTGAATGGTGAGCGCTACAGAGCAATGATCAACGAGTTCTTTTTGCCGCAACTTGATGAGTTGGGATTGGAAAGCATGTGGTTCCAACAGGACGGTGCAACGGCACACACTGCACCTGCCACAACCGTTATGCTGAAAGATGCATTTCCCGGGCGCCTAATCTCCCGTTTTGGCGATTTGCACTGGCCAGCAAGATCACCTGATTTGACCGCTCCAGACTTCTTTTTATGGGGCTTTTTGAAGTCGCGGGTTTATGTCAACAAGCCTCAGACTCTTGCAACTCTTAAAGACAATATCCGTCAAGAATGTGAGGACCTATCGCCGGAAGTTTTGGCCAAAGTGATGGAAAATGCCATAAAAAGGGCTCAAATGGCAATGAACTGTGGCGGCGGCCATTTACATGACATCATATTCTCGACTTGATGTAAGAGAAATTAAAAGACCAAATAAAAATAATCCACAAGAAGAATCAAAGTTTTTAATTTTTTTTTTAAATTACAGCCAAAAAACTTCGCAAGGTTACCTTTGCGCCACCCTGTATAAGCCCAGAATTCGGTTCATATGAATTAGAATTGAATACAGAAGACTTTGAAAAATTTTCATAACGATTGGTCTATAACTTTTTTAGCTAGAGTGACCACAAGTTGAAAACAAGTACCGTTTCGAGAAAAATGCTCTGTTCTAACTACCGCGCCGAACCGAACCGACCACATATTCTTGAGTAGTTGTACTACCATTTTTTATCAGTCTAAACTGGTTTCCCCCTTAACCATGGATACTAACACGATAGCACAATGCGTTCAAATATATGTTTTTTTTATGAAAGTGGTCGAACTTTGAGAACAACATATTGCAAAATTCGTGATTTTTCTTTTGGTGCAAATAAGCGCCGAATGAGTCGACAATTCGAAAGTTGATGCAAAAACTTCAAGGTACTGGTCGAGGGTAGAAAAATGACTGGCAGACCAAAAACTGGACTGTAGCGCCAAGTGTTGTTGAACAACCTCCCACAATGTTTTAAATTATTTCATTTTAAAACAACATCAAGGCTTGTCTTGTGACACCTTACAATTTGTGGACTTGTTTATTCGTTTTTTTTCTATGAAATACGCAACATTTTCCCAATGCTTTCGTCTAATGCGAACATTTTTTTCGAAAATATTAGGGTCTTTTGTTTTTTTTTTTTTGATACCTCCGCGACTTGTATTAACCACGTAAGGACGAAAATTCAAAGCATATTCAATTCTATAACTGTATAAGTATATCGAATTAATTCACATAATCTCAAATGCTCTAGCCAAAAAAGGAATCTTTTTGAAATTATTTAGTTGCGAAACACGAAAATTTTGTCTATTTTTTCGAAGAAAAGTTTTCGAAATGTAAATGTGTTGTGCAAGAGGCGCTAAATTAATCATCTCATTTTGATTTTAATTTTTTACTCATCTCTTTAGTTCTTCTTCTCCTTAGTTGGCGCGATAACCGCTTACGTGATTTTGGCCGAGTTTAACAAACTTTCTCATGCTAACCGGCGCCAATTGGACACACCAAGTGAATCCAAGTCATTCTCCACCTGATCTTTCCAACGCAGAGGAGGCCTTCCTCTTCCTCTGCTACCACCAGCTGGTACTGCATCGAATACTTTCAAAGCCAGAGCGGCAGCTCTTTAGTTCACAAGTGTCAAGCACGACTGAAGTACGACACCATTTGCAAAAATTAAAAACCTTCCGCTTAATATATCTTATATCTATAAAATAAAAATTAAGCCCAAAAGAAGTGTGCATTTGTCTCCGGTAATCTCAGCAACGCGTGTAAGGAAAACAATGAAAGTTTCACATATTCTTGGTGTTGCTTTGGCAAAGGTTTCTGGGAAGCTTGGTTGAAATCCGATAACGCGTGTGTGTGCGGTGCGTCGGTTAAGTGAGTGTATTTTTGCTATTTGCCGCACACATTTTTTGTACCGCACATAGCATTCATTAGAATTAAATACATTTTGGTCGTGTGTGTCTGGGCCGATTATTATGAAAATTGGTATATATATATATTTTCCCACGGTGAAGGTTAGTATAATATGCTTATTGATTCCACTCGCCACTAGGTGGCGCTGCCTAAGGCCAAAACGAGGACCCGGGTAACCCTAGGATGTGTTTTTACATTGTGGGTATCAAATCAAAGCTACTGATGAGTGCTTTAATACAGAGTATTTTTTAGATCTCTGAGTCACCAGGGTCTCGAGATATAGCCGAAAAGGTGGACCAAGGTACCCTTGGATGTGTTTGTACAATATGGGTATCAGATGGAAGCTGTTGATGAAAGCTTTTAAGTGAAGTAATTTTTACTGCCCGTTTCCGGGATAAAGAAAGGAGATGGAGCTGGAGATGGAAGAGGAATAGCTACAGGAATAGGAAGAGGAAGACCACTTATTATTAACAATTAAAAAAAAAATTGTAAACAAATTTTAAAATGTTACATATACGCTTATTATATAAACGTTAATCTGAAGTCAGTTATAGTGAAAAATTCATTGTATCATTGCCGGCGTGACTGGTGATCGTTTCCTTAATTTTTTGCAGAAAGGTTATGCTAATATGAGATATTACCTATATCATTCATATATTTACGTATTACCTGTGTACTCACAAATATACGGTTGAAGCAAATATATGTCAGTTTTTTTACTTCGTCTGGAAAAGTTTATATAAATTTAAGAAGAGTAAATAGAACTTATTTTATATCAGACTTCACGCAAAAAAGTCATTTGCACCTGAACACATATGTAGCTGGGTTAAAGCGGGGGGGAATAGTTCTCTTCTCCTTCTCTGCTTTTTCGCAGAGATAATGTCGATAATTTAACTGGCTTAATGACTTTACAACCAAACTTTTGTCAAATAAGTCAAACGAAAGAACAGTTAATTCAAAGTATTTTCCCAAATGTGCCTCAAAATTACAAAAATAATAATTGGCTTAGTGAACGAGCCATCATGGCTGGCAAAAATAAAGATGTGAATGAAATGAATGCGGCTATTTTGGCTAACATACCAAGTCCAGAACAAACAAATCGATCCGTTGACACTGTTACAAATCAAGATGATATTGTAAATTATCCCACTGAATTTTTGAATTCCTTTGATTTACCTGGATTACCGCCACACATGCTAAGCTTGAAAATAGGAGCACCGATTATTATGTTGAGAAACATAAATCAACCACGACTATGTAATGGCACTCGATTAACAGTTAAGAGATTGATGAATAACGTCATTGAAGCAACAATTTTGAATGGAAAATGCTCTGGTGAAGACGTTTTAATACCGCGAATACCAATGATACCATCGGATATGCCGTTTGAATTCAAACGTCTTCAATTTCCTGTTCGCCTTTCATTCGCGATTACTATTAATAAGTCACAAAGCCAAACTTTATCAATTTGTGGTATTGATTTAGAATACCCATGTTTTTCTCATGGCCAACTTTATGTTTCATGCTCAAGAGTTGGTAAGCCATCGGTATTGTTCATTTATTCAACAACGCATGGAAAAACGAAGAATATTGTATACCAAAGAGCATTACAATAAAAAAGTAATAAAGTAAATCGCATCAAACGTTTTTTAATTGCTACTACTATTTAAAACTTCTTTCATCACTATTCATGCGCGAGAATTTAAAAAAAAAACACACAGTATTTTTCGGCTTAATTTAATTAATTAATCCAGATTTTTTTAAAGATGACCAGGGGAACGGGCGGGTTTTCGCTAGTATGTTTATATATAATTGGCGCTTGCATCCTTTCTAGGTACTTGGTATTTTGAGTGCATATATTTTTTATAAGGTGCTTTTAGACCACTATTAGAAAAAACTTGTACTAACATTTTGGTGTTTCATGCACAGAACTCGAATCTACGCATTTGCGAATGGTAGTAACGCACCAACTTATTCGGGTACTGTGGCTATATTTATTGGATACATTTCCTTACTTTGATGCTAAATACGTAGCTTGTGACCTCTTCTTTATTTTTTGTGCTCTCTTATATTAAGTTCTAGTTTTATTACATTGCTGGGTTTAGTAATTATAAAAAACCAGTGTAATTTTTCCATAAAGTTCGGCCTGTATTATATCAGAATTTTATCAGCTATATAACACAAAATACATACCAAAATTCTTTCAGGAAATTATAGTTAAAAACAGTGTAATTGGGATGAAACAGTTTCGAAATTTTCTAATGTTTGTATGAATTGGAACGTTGTTTGGAAATTGGATTCATATGACTTTTGTAGGACAATGAGCTTTACTTTTATACAAAAATAATGATCAACCAAAAAAAAAAAAAAACATAACAAAAGAACCAGTCGAATTTGGTTAAAATACTGGCTTGTTATTCATTTTTGCTTGGAATGTAGTTTAGAGTAAATGCACTCATTTTCCATCCTACTCAGTCTCCACTTACGGCTGGTATGTAGTCGTATCATGCCAGTTAAATATTATAAATTTCTAATTTGGACTCTCTTCCGCTGAATTCGTCTCAATGATATTTTGTGGTATCCAGACAAGTAAATTAATGATAGCATCATTCAACATAAAGTTTCATACAACAAAAAAATAATAATTTAAAATTTTTTATTTAAATTGCAAAAGCGTTTAAAACTCAAATTTCCCTGTTGTGACTCGAAGATATGCAAAATGCAATTTGAACCTATTCAGCAGCAGAAAAAATGTTACCAGTAGTAATGCACCCCGGATATTGCTTATTTAGTAATAAATGGGATCGGAAGAGAGGCGCCTCTTCAGACGCAAGAAACGAGAACAGGAGAAGCGTGAGCGTGAGCTGCTAGAGGAGTACAGGGGCAGGAATGATGCTCGAAAATTCTATCAACAAGTCAAGCGTCTGACACAAGGTTTCAAGACCGGAGCATCAGCCTGCAAAGATAAATACGGAAATCTGGTTATGGATACACAGTCCACACTGAGCATATGGAGGAAACACTTCTGCAATTTACTTGCTGGCGATGACGCACACAATTCCGACCCAGTAGAAGATGACCCGATACCGCCAATCGACGATAATTTAGACGTTCCACCACCTAGTCATGCCGAAGTCAGAGTTGCCATTCAGCGGCTCAAGAATAACAAAGCGGCTGGCGCTGACGGCTTGCCCGCTGAATTGTTCAAGACTGGCGGCGATGTGCTGATAGGGAGCATGCATCAGCTCATCTGCAAAATATGGCTAGCAGAAAGCATGCCCGACGATTGGAATCTCAGTGTCCTTTGTCCTGTACTGAAGAAGGGTGACCCGACGATCTGCACCAACTACCGGGGCGTCCTATGTGGAAGGCTTAAGCCGTTTGCCAACACACTGATCGGGCCTTATCAGTGCGGCTTCAGAAGTGGTAAGTCCACCATCGACCAGATTTTCACATTACGCCAAATCCTGGAAAAGACCCATGAAAAGCAAGTCGACACCCATCATCTCTTTGTCGACTATAAAGCTGCGTTCGATAGCCCGATAAGGGATTGCCTGTACGCCACCATGTCTGAGTTCGGTATACCAGCGAAACTCATACGGCTTTGCAGAATGACGTTGAGCAACGCAACCAGCTCCGTCAAGGTAGGAAATAACCTCTCCGAGCCATTCAGTACCGTTCGAGGTTTCAGAGAAGGCGATGCACTGTCATGCAACCTCTTCAACTTCGTGATGGAAGGGGTGCTCCGAAAAGCAGGTGTGCATCGTAATGGCACTATTTTTTACAAATGTGTCCAGCTCCTTGCGTACGCCGATGACACTGACATTATCGGCCGCTGTAAGCGAGATGTCACGGCTGCGTTTTCTGCTAACGAGAAGGAATCATCACGAGTGGGTCTGGCAGTGAACGAGGGTAAAACGAAGTATATGTTGTCTACAACGCGGAACACACGGCGTGTAGGAACGCACGTCATTGCGGACAACTATACTTTCGAAGTTGTGCCACAGTTTGTTTATCTTGGTACCGCCGTTAACAGCAACAACGATATCAACCTGGAGATCAAACGGAGAATCACTCTTGCTAATAGGTGTTACTATGGGCTAAGTAAGCAATTGAGTAGTCGAGCCCTTTCTCGCATGACCAAACTGACACTTTACAAGACGCTCATCATACCCGTGTTGCTTTATGGCGCAGAGGCATGGGTAGTGTCACAAAGCGATGCAGCCGCTCTTGGGGTGTTCGAGAGAAAAGTTCTTCGTAAGATCTTCGGTCCTGTGCGCGTTGGCGAAGACTACCGTTCAAGAATGAACCACGAGCTGTATGAGCTCTACGCCGACATTGACGTAGTTCAACGCATCGCCATCCAACGCCTGCGTTGGCTAGGGCATGTCGTGCGTATGGATGAAGAAGCTCCAGCAAGGAAGGTGTTTGAGGGCGAAGTCCAAGGGAGCCGACGAAGAGGAAGACCATTGCTCCGGTGGAAAGACCAAGTGGAGGAAACCCTATGCTCGCTTGGTATACAGAATTGGAGAAGGCGCGCGCGGAGCAGAGGCGCCTGGAGAGAGCTAGTGAGGTCGGCCGTAACTCGGTAACGGGTTGTTATGGCCACCTAAGTAAGTAAGTAAGTAATAAATGGCAACTCCTGCTTATCAAAGTATTTACTATTCCATTCAAATGACACGCATACGAAAACAATTAAATAAACTGATAACAAACGTTACATTACCTATTGCTGTGGAAAAGGTGCGGAGGGCTAAAACTAGGAACCAAATAAAATTGTTCAATTTACCTGCATTTTTTGTTTAGCATCCATTTCAAGAGTGTTTATTTTATATCTCTTGTTTTTATAGTCCATCACCATTTCGCCACATCATTTCTCTAAGAAAGAAATGTGTTTTGCATAAGAGTAATCTTTATTGGCAATAAAATAAATTTGGAAACCTAAGTAATAAAATCTCAGCTAATAATGTTTAACAGAATTTGCACCTCACCTAAATGAGCTGTGGCGAATTCGACGAATTCGTGAAAATATTTTGACTGACAATCGTGAAATATAATATATATCTATATATATATATATATATATATATATGTGTGTGTGTGTGTATATATGTATGCATGAAGTATATTTAAATATTCATATCCATGCATTAGAATTCTGTATCAGCCAGAGTGAAATAACTGGCAAAAAATATCGACCACGCACCTGATTTGCTTGCTTTTGCCATTTGTAATGCGTACTAAACATTAATGGACAGAAATGGTTTTGCATTCAATGACTTCAAATGTAAAAAAAAATGCGTATTTGTATATCCTCATAAATTGCCTTGCTTTAGCTGCTTAGTAAGTATTATGTGGACACTTGTGCTTTTGATACTTTGCTCAAATGTGGTATGATGCCTGCTTTGAGCTATAAATAAATACTCGCAACAGACGACAACTTTTGTGACGGTTACTTGGCAGGTGGTAAGGTCGCTCTGCACGCAGCTAATTTAATGATACTCAATATGGCCACAATGCCCATTTGCCTGTAAGAAAAAGGTAAGTAGAACAGCAGGAAATTTGAGTGGAATGACCTACAGCAGGTATCCATGAAGGTTGTTATATGGAACATGATGATTGCTAATGTTTTGTGTCAAGTGTCCACAGTACTTTATTTTTTTTTTTTTGATGGTACAAACTACTGAGAAGAATAGAAGGCAATTGTGCTGCAATTTGATTTATATTTGACAGACCATTCAATGCTTCTTAAAAAAACAATTGTTTTTGCACAAATAATGGTTTACTCATCAAAAATATGAAATGCTTTATGCCGTTATAGTAACAATAACATCTCTCTTGCACTACATAGGATACTTTTTTTTGTGTTATGTGTTTTAAAGCTTTTGCTGATAGTCAATGGAACAGTGGACAGATGGTTTATGCCTAGTATGTTTAACCATTTTTTTATGAATTACCCCATATACCCCATAACCTCGACATTAAATAGCCTCATCGTAATTTGTTATTGCTTATTATTTTTATCAACAAATTTCATTCAGCGTTGAGGCTGATTTTTATCTCCACGGCTGCGTCAGCAAGCAAAATTGCCAGATGTGGAATGGAGAAAATCCAGAATTCACAAATCAGACACGGTGTCTTGCATCCACTGTGGCGTAAAACCAAATTTTGCTACTTCCTGCTGACATCTATTCTTATCGATGAGGCATGGCTTGGCTGAGTTGCCCCTTTCTTTAACGAAGAGGCGAAGCCTGTGTAGATTTTCCCTCCTCCAAAGTTAGCAAACAAATATTCTGTTGCTCAGCCAATGTACTAGTAAATAATTAATTTACATAACTTAAGAAATCTTATTACTATTAGAAGTATTAAAAAAAGAAGTACAAAAAAAGTCCACATACATAGTATTTTTTATCATTTGTTTGATGGATTGTGTAACATTTTGCACTATTCTGCTTAAGAGCGTTTCTTGTCAAGTGATCCGAGTATTTTGGAGATTGGTCTTAAATTTTGTTGAAAATTAGTTTACACAGTTTTAAAATTTTGAGTTTTATTCAATGTTGATAATTTGGGTATGGAGTTCTTAAAGATAAATCTTCGGTTCTTTTATTACATTTTCAAATTTTTATTTTTTGAAGAATAAAATAATAATTGACTCTTACACCTCTTATTGGGTGTTTGACCTAGCTCCTCCTTTTATTTGTTATGTGCATTTTGATGTTGTTCCATAAATGGAGTGATCTACACTTGTGCGCCGTCTCCTATCGACAGATGGTTTCTATGAGGAGCTTGTTTTGAAATTTTGGTAAAATATATTAAAAAATATATATAAAATTGTATATAAATAATTTTTTTATTATAATTATAATAATTAAATAAAATATAAAAGGACAAATTTTTATTTGTTTGCCATCTGTGAAAAGAATCTTCCCTCAGATTTTTCTTATTTTTCATTAATATCTGAGGCTTGTAATGTAAATTCATCTTTCAATCATCGTCAAAACTGCAGCATTGGTATACTCGTACATTTACCTTCCAAAAGATCTGCCCACCTGAAATAGCGTTTTGGAAAAATATGAAAAAATTCTTTAAAATAATAATTAGTTATGAAATTAAGAACCTTTCGATCGACAAATCAAAGTCAGCAACAATTGAAGCTACACAAGGATGAATCGCTAACAGTCACATCAGTAATACGAGGTCAAAGAAACCAGTTGCAGTTGATTTATACAATATTTTTGCTCTGGGGCAGGTAATATATTAGTTCAGGGTTTTTATAAAATTTTAATATTTAAGTTATTTTACTATGTTCCACTTTAGTTATTCACTTATTTATTAAGTATGTTACGAATTAAAAAAAATGTTATATCATTTTTTTTTTTTTCGAATGAATTTTGCAAAATTTTTTTCATTCGGAATTTTTTCATTGCCAATAATTTATATTTAAAAAAATTTTGGATGAAAAGAAAACTGAGTATTTTTTTATTAAAAAAGTGCATAAATTATTTCAGAATCTACAATTTGTAAATATTTATGAATATATCACAAAAAGCACTCCGAACTTAGTTATTTTTTCCATCTCAAAAAACTAAGAAACTACCTAAACAAACTAAGTTTAAGCCTCCTAATGCAAGAATTCGCTACAAAAAGTCAAGGCTTAAACATTGGCGACACGAAACCCAAATTGTGCCTTTACACAAAATGTCATACGTATAAACATTTCGTTTCTATTTTCCATACAATATAAACCAAACATGAGAGCCAGATAAAAAAAACAAACCAAAAAAAATAAAATATATAAAATAAATATATAAAAAGTAACAAATATACCGCAGAAGCAAAATCCAGAAAATGAAAAAAAATCCTTGAAAGGATATGGAAATATTGAAGGGAATACTTGTGTATGGAGTGCACACTTCACCTTTGGCAACACGTCAGCAACAGCAGCAGGAGCGGTAATAGTGGCAGTAACAACAATAAACTGTTTGCTCTGCGGTTACACTGGCCGCACTGTTCGATGCTTTATGTTGTTGTAAGCACAAAACAGAATCATCTGCGTATGTACAAGCATATGTTAGTATATATTACATTTATGCACATGTAAGCTAGGCAGATGATGTCAGCAGGGTGCCTGGCATCTATTTATTACATTTAATAGGCCTAAACTGGAATAGTAAATACCTACGATTGCATGAATGTGCGAGTATTCATGTTAGAGAATAGTAACGCCTTTGGCATTCAACTGAATAATACAATGAGGCTTGTGAAATTCTAAGCTACTTGGCTTCGAATGGCTAACTGAAAAATCAAAAACAAATATGCAGACTTATAAATAAATGCAGGTATGAAAATAAAGAACTACGGCAGCTCTAGATGATAGTTTTCAAGGCCTAAGAGCATAATGGTAGTATGAATTGTTGTTCTATATGCCTAACAGTACACATATAATGCGTCCTATTGCTACAGATTTCTTGGCAAGTTTTGACATTTTATTTGTTTCCCATTTAAGTTTAAGAATTATTTTATGGGCATAGATTATATTCTCTTACAAATCTTATAAAAATATAAGTTTTAAACTTTGCGCAAATTTCAAAAAAAATTCAAAAAGCTTGCATCAAAGTTTCACTCTATTTAATCAGAATTTTTGGAAAAATTTCAGGTATGCAGTTTTATACCTCATTAAATTTTGTCTTAATAAAAATCAAGTATAAAGTTTCGATTTTCGGTAATTTTTTCTGGCAGTTTTGCGCATTTTCTCTGTATAACGAAATCGCGACTTTTCTTTTGTATCGAAGAAATCACCCAAATGCTCACAGCAAAACAAAAAAAAATTGTAAAATATCGGCGCGTTTTTTATCTGACTTTACCCATCCACTTTATTATATTAAAATTAAATACTAGACTCAAAATGTTAATAAAATTCTGATTAAACTGTGGGAAATTCCGGTGAAAATTTAAAATTTTTTTTTAACTTACACAAAGTTTGAAACTACATAGAATTTATATAATTTTTATAGGAGTATTAATTATATTTTCATAAAAAAACTATTAGGATTACATCTAAAAAAATGAATTGTCAGAACTTGTCAATAAGTCGCTGTGTCATTGCCCTTTACTGCAGTGTTTTCGACCATACGAGGTGTGTTCAAAAAGTATCGCGAATTTTTTTATTATTATTTATTTATTCATTAATATCTATTTTGTCCCCTTCAAAGTAATCCCCATGAGATATTATGCACTTGTGTCAAAGTTTTTTCCAATCTTCGAAGCACTTCAAAAAATCATTTTTTTATCTTGTTCAGCTCCTCCTTCGATGCCGTCTTTATCTCGTCAATCGTAGCGTAGCGTCGTCTTTTCATGGGCATCTTCAGTTTCGGGAACAAGAATAAGTCAGAGGTGGCCAGATCTGGAGAATACGGCGGCTGTGGCATCATTAGTGTGTTGTTTTTGACCAAAAGTCATGATGAAACAGCCAATTTTTGTTTTCCACAGATTCGGGCGTTTCTGGCGGATTTCTTTGCGCAAATGACGCATAAATTGCAGGTAATATTCCTTATTGACCGTTTCACCATGTGGCAAGAAACACCTGCAATCGAAGAAAACGGTAAGCAAAGCTTTTACATTCGACCGAACTTGGCGCACTTTTTTCGGTCTTGGTTCGTGCGACAGCTGCCACTGAGATGATTGAGCTTTGGTTCCACGTCATAACCATAAACCCACGATTCGTCACCAGTTATGACCCTCTGGAGCAAATTTGGGTCGTCGCGAACAGAGTCCAACATCTCATTAGCAATGTTCATGCAGCATCGCATGCTTTTGGGCGAAATTGAGCAGTTTTGGTACGAGTTTTGCGGCGACCCGTCTCATGCCCAAATCATTGAAAAAAATTGAATGGCACGAGCCAATCGATATGTCTAGCAACTTCTGTCCTCACCAACTTCTCTGACGGTGACTCGACTTCGTCTGTTATTGAAGTGCACGGGCGTCCGGCACGCTTTTCGACGTTCACATCTTCTCGACCTTCTGAGAACAATTTGAACCACCGATAAACGTTGCTTTGGTCCAAAGTAGCTTCTCCGTATGACACAGTCAACAGTCGGAATGCATCCGCGCACTTAATTTCGTTTTTCACACAAAATTTGATACTGGTTTTTTGATGCATCTTTTTGAATAGATAAAAATCGAAGATGAGCCGAAAAAAATCGAAAATCGCATATACGTAACCTGCGAAAATTCAAAATTCGCGATACTGTTTGAACACACCTCGTATACTCAAGATGGCGCAAAATTAATCACGCATTTTTTGTTTTGTTTCGTATTAAATAAAAACAAAAATTATTTTGAGATATATTATTTTATCTGTTTCTTACTTTTACGCGCCATTGTTGTGTGCTTGTACTGGGTTGTGCAATAAGTTTTCCGATTCGATAAGAAAAACACAATTTTATGGTTTTAAATACAATTTATTATTAAGTACAGTCTCTTTAAATAACAATGCACTTCTTCTAACGAGATTTCAATTTATGAATTCTATTCCTGAAATGAGAATCTGTAAGGCCAGCAAAATATGCTTCCACAGCTGTTAATATATTACCTCATCATTTGACGAAAACGCTTTCCACGCATGCAACTGGGTCTGTTTTAACGAATTAGTTCATGCAGCTGGTCTACAAGGTTACAATAATATTCAGAATTTATTGTTTTACTAGTTTGCAAGTAACCCACAAACAAAATTTCTTTCGCATCCCAAAAAACTAACTCAAACACCTTCTTAGCCGATTTCTGGGCATCAGCTCATTTCGGAACCGAAAAACTAGATTCACAGCACTCTTTAGCCTCTTGTTTTGAGTTAGACTTATGGTGATAGACACAAGTCTCATTCTTAGTGATGAACCGATGCACAAAATCTACTTTATGCTTTCGAAAACGCTCCTAATGTTGCTGAAAAAGTAGCATTCGAATGTGTTTTTGTTCCAATGTTAACGAATGCAGCACTCATTGTGTAACATAGTTTTCTGAAACCTAGTTAAAATACTATATTACTTAGACGGCCAAATAAGATGCTTATGCTCTTTCAGCTATTGCTGCTGTTTTTAGACGTCCTTGACGTGGATCGTCTTTAAAGGCTTGTATGACCACGTTTAAATTCAGCAACCCATCATTTCCTTTGCTTTTAAACATTTCAAAAATAAAAATTCAACCACTGTGCGATATTGAATTTTTTCCATTGTAGAAAATACTGTGACACGTCGATACTAAATAGATCGTAAACAAAGACAGATTGGATTAAAACTTCACATATTGCATATGAAGAGTGAACCAACAAAACAAAAAAATGTAGGCTTGTAGCAGCGCCCTCTCTTATCGAACTGAAAACTCATTGAACAACCTGGTATTACGCTGCTATCTAGTTTACGAGTGTCAAATATGATTAACGTACGACGCTATTTGTAAAAATTATAAATCTTCCGATAGGGTAGATAGTATAGGCATTCGTTTATTCATTGTTTGTATGTACGACTCCTCTATTATGTTAGTGCTGATTCTTATAGATTTTCCCATTCAACTTTGTTGTCAAAAAATTTCAATAAGGCAGTCTTGATATTCAAAATTAGCGATATAGAGATTTAAGCCAGCAGGTGCCGTCTTATGCCGATATGATATTTTCCGTCACCATGAATACTCTCTGTACTAAATAGGGAACTCTTTTGCCCTTAACTTTATCTGGTCCCAAACTCATCTTTTATTTAGTTAAATCGGCTAAGTACGAAGAGAATATATCTCTTTTATTTTATAATATATATGTTTGTCATATTGAATTTGATTATTTGTTCCATCAAGTAAGGAGCCAACTTATGAGCGATCCAGCACAATCGATTGTAATCTGCGTTATCGAAATTTTAACCCTTATGAAGTCACATATATGTACGTATGCCAAAAATAGTACAATAAAAGTGAGATTCTGTTTTATAAGAAAGAAATCGATTTCAAATAAAATTGTATTTAACGGTTTATTTTTTAGCTATTATCTTTTTAAATAGTTGGTTTAAACAGCTGACGTACGTTTCGTGTTTTGTTTCACTGTCAAACATCTTCAGTTTGGTCTATAATTCAACTATGAATCGTCTTATAAACGAACAACGCTTGCAAATCATTGAATTTTATTAAAAAAAATACGTGCTCTGTTAAGAAAGTTTATCGCGCGCTTCTTCCAATTTATGGTCAGTTTAATCGACCCACTGAAGCGGCTATTCGAGGTATTGTGACTAAATTTAGAACCAAATTTACATTATTGGACATCAAACCACCAACACGCTTACGTAGAGTGCGAACTGAAGAAAATATCGCAGCTGTATCGGCCAGTGTTAATGATGACCATCACTTATCGATTCGTCGCCGTTCGCAGCAATTGGGCCTCTGTTACTCAACAACGTGAAAAATTTTGCGAAAGGATTAGGTGTGAAGCCTTTCAAAATACAGCTGGTGCAAGAATTGAAGCCGAAAGACCTACCGCAGCGCAGAATTTTTGGAGAATGGGCTCTTGGAAAGTTGGCCGAAGATCCACTTTCTGACGTGATAACGTCTTATAATTCGATTTAGCCGGCTGCACGCACGAAAAAATGTGTCGTTACCTTGCTCATTAGTGTTACCTTGCTCATTTATCCTTACCTTACTTATTTGCCGTTACCTTGCTCATTGTCGTTACCTTGAATGAACTGCAAGCGAAAGCGCGGAACGAACGACAAAGCAAACGAACGGCAACGTTCGACATCTTGCTCTCTCCTACTAAAGTGAGCGTATATATGTATGTATATGCGCATATGTACATATATAAATTCACGTATTTGTATTGGCATATGCCTTCTTATTGATTATTATTAATTTGATTTACTTGAAGAATTTAAAATAAAACCAAGTTTGTTAATAATACCTGTTGTTTTAATGTTATTATTATTAATTTTTTTATTATATATGAAGGAAAAAATGTATGGTAATATTTACCATATACCTTATAAGATATGTTGTATACTAATATATGTATATAAACATGCATACATATACAATTTCGCGCAATTTTCGAAAAGAACAAATCTATATGTAAAGATGCATACAAGTCATATGGACATATCAAATATACGAATCTATTCCGTACGCAAGCAAATGTAAGCTAATGTGCTTGAACTGCAAGCGAGAGCGCGGAACGAACGACAAAGAGCACAATCGGCCCCCGCGTTCGGCAACGTTCGACATCTGGCTCTGTCCTACTTGAGTGAGCATATATATGTATGTATATGCGCATTTGTTTATAAATTCAGATACTTGTATTTGCATATGCCTTCTTCCTTTGTGCATGGTAATGAACCATTTCTCTGTTGAGAATAGGACGATGATAGAAAAAGTAGGAAATGAAAGGGAGTGTTTGGAGTTTAAAGTGTCTTGAAAAAGGTAAATCGATGATGGTGCCTCTTAGTGTTGTTGACTTATTAACGTCTAATGCACAATCGAAATTGAAGATATCTTTCATGAATTTGATAAATGTTTCGTCATTTTTCACGTTTGTGTAAATGTAACTTGACCTATTCCATTGCAATTCCTTTTGCCTCCTCCTCTTTATCCATACAAAATATCTATCAAACAAATAAAACTAAAATTTTGTTTTGAAAATTGCAACCATTCCATCAATATTTTCTTATGACGTTGTCACGTTAAACTATCGTCAGTAAACCGACTTTACCGACAACCTCTTTTTTTGAAGTGAAAACTTCTTTAGAATCGTTGGGAGTGATTTGAGACTCGATGAAACGAAAAAGCGACCTTACGAAGCGTTATATGTTGATATACGTACATATGTGTGTGTGGCTGCGTACTGCTGAGCCACGCTAGTATAGTGAGTATTGCAGTATGTATACTACACTGCCTATTACTTGCTTTGATGTTTAGTTCAAGCGTCATACGTATGTATGTTTGTATGTATGCTAGTACGTATGTGTGCGCGCCTGCGTATTACGGAGCCACGGTGAGCGAGAAGGCATTATGTATACCTATACTACACTCCCTAATACTTGCTTAGACCAAGCGTCCTACGAATGTTTGTGTGTATGTTAGTACGTCTGTGTAATATACGCGTTACGGCGCTCATAATAGCAACCGCGTGTGCTATATTGCGTCCGTATTTCTATATTCGTAAATATTTTCATTTTTAAATATTTACCGCAATTGCAGGCGGTGTTGCAATATACCACAATCAAAATGACGGTGCTCGTATTGTAACTGCACAGATAGATCTGAATGCACAGCATTTAGAATCACTTTCTGTTCAGCTCTCTAAAGTGGGAGAAATATGTGCATGCGAAACCAGAGTGAGCAATGGAAAAACAGTTTTAATTGTGGCAATTTATATTTCACCGAATCAATCAATAAATAGCATCACGGAATTCATTCACGAAAATTTAATAAAGTATGCACCAGAGGTATCGCGGATACTTAGAAAAGATTACGATAAAGTTCCCATGATTTTAAGTGTCGATTTTAACGTAAATTTTGCATTGGACACAGCGGTTCCTTTAATTGACTCTCTCAATACAACATTCAATTTAAAAATGTGTAACAATCGCACTGAATTGACAACACGATCAAAAACAACAATTGATGCGGTATTTCAAAGATATGTTGACAACATCGAAACCAAAGCATTTGTATCATATTTTAGCTATCATAAGCCACTCGTATCATATGTCGAAATTGAAAACATTGAGGATGAATAATAATAAAATGAAGAAAATAAAATATGAACTTTATAGCAATATTATAATGAACCTATAATTATCCCGCTCCTAATGCTGCTTTCGTCTCATTCTCTCTCAGTTTGTTTTACGGAAGGTTTCACTTCTATCGCGTTTAACCGTTAGACTGGTATTTTTTTTTTTATCGAAAAATTGTGTTCAGCGACGAAGTTCATTTTTGGATCAATGGGTACGTAAATTAGCAGAACTGTCGATTTTGGAGTGAAAATCAGCCAGAAGAATTGCAAGAGTTACCAATGTATCCAGGAAAGATCACAGTTTGGTGCAGTTTATGGGCTGGACGTATTATTGGACCGTACTTCTTCAAAGATGCTGCGAATCGTAACGTAACTGTGAATGGCGAGCGTGCCGTGAAATGATATCCAACTTTTTTTTGCCCAACATTCAAGAGATTCACTTGCATGACATGTGGTTTCAGCAAGACGGTGCAACATGCCACACAGCAGGCATATTAACCATGTGGAAAGCGAAATCCTTGTGGAATACTTCAATATTGCTTGAAATTTTTGTTGTACCGTCGAGGGTGTACTGGAATTCCATCTTACTGAATCTAATAAAATTAAGACTGAAAGTGAAAGTTGGCTAGTTTTTGACAATGGCAATGGCAACCAATATACTAAAGCTTACGAAAGATTAAAATATAGACGACAGTTTTCCTCTTTGGTGTCTCTAAATCAAAAGACGGGCAAAATTTGCAATAGTTGCTATTATAACCTAGACAGACAGTGGAGTTAATCAGGATTACCGGCGCAATTAAATCGAATTAAAGTTGTAGTGGGACAGACACGCGGATTAGTTAACAGCTGATTTGTTTGTTGGATAGTTTTGTCAGTAAAAGATGGAACACAGGCAACAAATACGGGTATTAGTTGACTGAGACTAAAAAATAATTATTTATTTAAAAAAAATGTTTCTCAAACTTATCAAAACAATAAATGAAATTTCGAGCCTGTTAGTGCAAATTAGCATTGCATTTAGTCTTTACTGTTCCTCGCTTTAAAAGTTGCATGATTTTTCATTCCCAATAGATATTAACTGTTATTTTTCGGCAATGTTGCCTTCAAATATTCCCCTAATCTCCTTAAATTATGAGAGTTGTCAATCCGCATTAGTTGCAGTTAATTCCTGAAATAATTCCGACTTAAGTCGTCAATCGGGATTAACGCCACCGTCTGTCTAGGCTATTAGAATAATATTTTTAATCGCAAGCGTATTTACGCTGTTTCTTTGTAGAAAAATCTTGCATGTTTTCGCGAACTAACTAAGCTATCAAGACGTGATTATAATTGCATCTCGAGCAAAAAAAACAGACTTACAACACCCCAGCAGCTTAAACTTAAGCAAACTTTTTACCTAAGGAACAAATGCAAGCATTAAAGTTGCTGAAAGTTGTTTACTAGTCTAAATCGATCAAGCGAACAGCAAAAGTTAAGCACAACAACAATAGGAAGACATCAACAGTGACCTACGAACTGCTATGCAATTTTATACCCGAAGGGAATATAGTAAAATGATAAGAAACCAGCAGTCTGTGTCTGCTTATGCACGAGTACATGTGGGTACTAGTATGCGAGGCCACCGTAACATCAAGTATGAACGTACTTGGTTTTTATTTCTTTTTTCTTTATTATGCTTTTGACATTTTGATCGATGATTTATAACTCAAAAGTGAAGAAACTTTGACATCGCAGAAAACGAAAAAAGAAGAAATAAAAAGTCATAAGCTTGGAACATCAGCTGAGATGAGTATATCAGACATTTTGTATAATGGATAAGCTTAAGTTGGCTGTGGTAGTGGAGGTTGACGCGGATGGCAGAAGATACAACGCTTACGCTTCTGTATACCAGGCTGGTGTTGAATAAAAAATGGTAGCAAGACGAGAGTGATTTGGCAGGTAACAGCAACACCTATGTGCATGCATATGTACGTGCTTGTATGAAAATATGTATTAAAAAAAACGAAATTTAAATTCATCATCATTTAGAACAAGAAAAGGAAAATAAAAAAATTTCATGTTTTTATACGAATAAACGGCCAAAATTATTATAAAGGTACCACATATTGACATAAAGCTAATCTGGGTACCTGGTTATTAGTGACATTACGGGAAACTGCGAAAGCGCGAGCTGGCTAGACAAGGAACTTATGAGATAGTGTCCCCGCGAGAGGAGAGGATCGGAATCTCCTTAACAACCTACACTCTACTACTGGAAAGATAAGCTTCGCGTCAACTCAGCGAGCACTGGGCAAGTACACAAACGTGTAAGGTTACGAAATCCTTCTGGCCAAGTGTGGATCGGAGTGTTCGAGGGATATTCTCAGGATGACAAAATCTCTGCTTCCGCGTGGACATTCTCTCGGGTCACTACCCGCCGGACTCGGAATTACTTCAAGTCCTTTTTGCTTCAGCAGCATGAGTTAGCTGCTCCTTAGCTCCCCCGCTTTCGCGGCACTAAGATTTACGTATCTTGGATCTCACTTCTTTTCTACACCTGCTGATATAGCAGGCCTTGATATCGAAAATCTGATGAACTTCATCAGCAGCATAAAGCGGCTAATACAGCCGCAAATTAGTCACCGTTCGTAATCCACAAATACTCAACCCCCTTTTTACCAGAATATTAAAATTTCTTAAAAAATGTGTACGTGTGTACGCAATTTTATAGCCCATTAAATTTTAGCATTACAAGCGGCCGCCGCAGCCGAATGGCTTGGTGCGTAAGTACTATTCGGAAGTGCGTATGCTGAACCTCTTCGCCTGAAACACCAAAATGATAGCCAAAGTTTCTTCCAATAGTCATCGCCCGTAGGCTGGCAATGGCAAACCTCCGAGTATAATATATTGCTTCCATGAAAAGGCTTCTCATAACAAAATATCTGGCGTTCGGAGGCGGCTTAAAGCTGTAGGTCACCCATATGAGCCAGTTTCCAGTCGCTCCAAATTTTCATTCATTTTTAATAATATTTTTTCCAACGATGCTTCGCAGTTTCTCAATATATTGTAACTAAATTTCGTGTATTCCGCAATAGTTTCAGTGAAAACAATCAACGAAAATGTTGAGCGACTTCAAATCTCCACTTTTTATACTAAAGGTTAAAGGGATATAACTTTTTAAAAATTTAAAATTCTGAAAAAACAAAATTTGTATATATCTTGAACAAACTTGGATTATTATGATCTTTAATATAGAATGAACTCTATAAAAAAACGAATTCAAATCAAAATCAAAACTTGTCAACATTTGGTGCTGGGCCAAACTAATAAAGCTAATAAAATCATTATTATGAAGAATAAAAAACAAAACAAAAAGTATATTTTTAACATTTTTGAAAATTTATTCGCTGATATATATGTACATAAAAACGTTCTAAAATAACTACAATCATGCTCGATACACATTTTGGCACGAAGTTTCTTCACCCTACCGGCATGGCCGGCATGCTCACCAACGATGTTTGACCATTATATGTACATGCAGCAATAATTCACTGTTGCTTCCTATGACTTCGTCGGCTATTCAAGTCATGTACGGGTCGTTGCGCATATCAGCAATGCCATTTGTGTTGACTTACTGTCAGAGAGGTGAAATGGAATGTCTTCACTAACGAGAATGCGTGTGTGTGAGAACACTAGGGGTGTGTCTTTGCACTACTTTTGTGAAAACAATAAAATGTATACTTATTTTATATTTTATGCAAATACTTTTTAAGAAGATTTAAGTTTTCAGACTTTTCTAAATTTTATCAATTTGATTAACAAACCCTGCATAACCTATGGAAAGCAATTTGACAATTATTGTTGTCACTGGCAAATGCGGCTGTGCTAACTCTGATGTAATGAGTTTGGCCCTTCATGTTACCGCGCTTTGTGTGCCTCAGTATAAGTCTGCAAAAGCACACCCTCATTCCATTTAAAAGCATCCACCAACTAAGCTTTAGTTCCACTACCCTTAGGAAGACAGTCCTCGCATATGAATTTTCAGCAAGGCATGGTGTCTCAAGTATGATAGATTTACCAGTTTTGCTCATTAACCATGTTGCAAAAGAAAACTGTGAGGGGAACTTTGGCTGCCACGTCACTTGGGGATTCGGCAGCCGAATTCTGCACGATCGTTTTACATGTATTCATACACTCGACCAGTCAATCTTTGCTCAGATAGCAACGAAGTGCTATTGGTTAATTATTTTCGTATATCACCAACACAATCTCCGTTTGCTTTTGTAAACACACCTCAAGTGCTATCATCCAATCAGCGGTTTTTGTTAAATTCGCTGAGAGCCGAACAACGATCTGCTAAATAGCAAACCTCTAAAAATATTTTCACCATAATGGTGTCTTTATCAAAAGTTGGTATGGTGGATTTATGGGTTTGATTCGGTTGTAACTTAAGCCTCCTTAATTTCGGGTTTAAAAACATTGCAAAATAGGGGCATACTCCTGTAGATGTACTCTTATTTTCATTTACATTGATACAACTAACAGCAGCCGTAATATGTCATGGGCAGTACCAGAAATAAATAGCAAACACGTACTTGTATTTTGTAGTAATAGAAAATTAATTAATCAAAATGTTTTCTTAACTTATTTAATTTCTCTAAAAATAATAATAAATATAATCGATTTTAATCCAAGTGATCTAAATATTTTGGGCTTAATCGTGAATTTTTCTAAAATTTGATTTAATTGTAGACTTGAGTATAATAAGGAATAAAAAAAATAATTATTTTGAGATTTACGCAATGTCGAACATTTTTTTACAGAGTTTTTTCGATTCTTTTAAAAATTGTTATAATTTTTTTTTTTTTTTTGTATCATATATTAATTGTAGTTAAAATTAAAAAATAATATATATATATTCAAATATTTGTGGATACATTTTTTTGGCATTTATAAAAAACGTTCCCGTCTTTTTTTTGTTTTTTTGCTTTTTTATTATTAACTGAGGCCAAGGCGAATATAGGTATTATATTAAAGGTGATATCGGTAAATCAACTGATTTGATTTTTTCTCTCGCCGTCTCCATGCGGCTGCCAGCACACAATGAAAGCAAACAAATCATTATTTGTTTTCTATTTTGCCGTAACAATCAAGCGTACAAAACCTTATTGTTGGTCTAGTGGAACCACCTTTATTAAATGCGTCTAGGCTGAGACTGTACTCAGTTAACTTTGAAAGTTTCATCATGGGACTCCCATAACTTTCAAAAATGCCAATAAAAAAGGTTTCCCAAAAACATATTAACATGAAAATATATATTTTTACAGAAAAACTTCTTTTGTAAAGTATATTTTTTATAAAGCATTTTGGAAACGCGTAAATTATAAAAAATATAAAAGCAACCGAAGATAGTAAAAAAATACCAAATTTTATGCCTTGAATAAATCTCTAAATATTTAAACTTTTCTTTTAAATTTTTCAATTTAAGTCTTATAGACTAAAATGTCCAACATACTTTAATCACTTGACTTCAAATCGCTCATACGATAGTGTTGGGAGTAATTTAAACGAGATCCGAAGGAATTTTTGCGTCGAGTTGTCACCGCTGTGGGAATCTGGATTCATCATTACATACTAGAAACTAAGCAATAATCAAAACAATTGATTTCTACCGATGAATTTGCTCCAAAAAAGGCGAAGACAGTCCCATCGGCCAGAAAGGTCATCGCGACGAGTTTTTGGGGTGCGAACGACGTCATCCTCATGGGTTTTTTAGATAAAAAAGGAACGATCACTGGACAATACTACAATGAGTTATTGGACCGCTTTCACAAAAAATTCAAGCAGACACGCCCGCATTTGGCGAAAAAGAAGGTGATGCTTCTCCACAATAACATATTAGCACATTCATCCGGAGTTGTCGCCACCAAACTGCATGAATTGTGTTATAAATTGCTGCCGCAGCCCCGTATTCACCTGATCTGGCTCCCAGCGACTTTTTGAAGAATATGAAGAAATGGGTCGCCGGAAAAAAATGTAATTCAAACTAGAAAGTCATTGCCGAGGAGAGTTCGACAAATCCGATTTTTTTGAGGAGTTAAAAAGTTGCCGGAAATTGGGAAAAGGGTATCTTTCTAAAAATAAAAAATAAAAATAAATGAAAAAATATTGCCTTCATTTCTAACACGGATACTTATTTAACCCACCTCGTATGTAAATACGATGTAACTGTAAAGCAATCCTACCCCTTACCATATATATAAGTGTGTGGCAGACAATACGAGTACAAACGCTACACTCAGCACTCCATTTTAAGTGTAAATATAAGATAGATATGGCAATATACTTATACTACAATACTCAAATTAATTCTGGCTGGCTGGGGAAGCAAGTGGAGCTATTTCATATAGTTACGTGTGATACAAAGTGTTGTTGTTGATATAAAGTGTGACCTTTTTCTAGCACAAATTACACGAAGAGATTTGATGGCAAAAATGTATGCAAAGGGTTTTGTTCCTACAAGATTATAGTTAAGAGCATTTTTTTCTAATATTTGTCATATAAATAGTATTGAGCGTTTTCCGCAAGATGCCTTTAATGGTTCAATGCACACGATGTTTGCATTCACCTATACTGGCGTCATACTACTTATATATTCCGCCTTGGAAATAGAACTACGCTTAAGAAAACGTTTCTTGACAGTTTTGCCTTTGGTGAGGCCAGTTGTTGTTACGGCGTTAAAAGTTTGATGTAAAAAATAGAAAATTCGATGCATTTTTCGTACCAAAAATGTGTACTATTTATGCACACAATATAATATCGAATGCGCACTTAAAATCATTTTACCATTTTTATTTTTTTTTATTTTATTTCACAAACGCTTGCAAAACATCAAACGATAGACACAGTTTTCTCTACAAGATATCGCGCCTCCGAATATATTTCTGCTCATCAATAAGAAAAGTGCATCATAAAAAACTACGTGCGGCTGTGGAACAGCACCAAGATGTGCAACACAAATTGGAAGAGGAGCTCGGCCGAATATCTAGCAAAGGAGGTAGATGCCAATTAGACTGCAAGACTCAAGATAATTACAGAGGAATAACTTTATTAAAGGCAATCCTAAAGCTTTTCACAAAAATATTTGCCAATAGAATTAAAGAAAGTGGAATACCAGAAGAACAACAAGGTTTCTGGAAAAATAAGTGCACGATTGATGCTATATTTATACTTCGGCAAAGAACCGCAAAATCGATAGATTGCCACAAACCTTCTTATCTATGTTTCGTTGATCTCTCTAAAGCCTTTGACAAGGATGTCTTGATACATGTGATTAGAATTTGAATTTGAATTATATTGGAAAAACAGAAAATAACATAAAAAGCGTAAGGGTATGTAATGGATATCTAAAAATCTCTCGTCTGTCAAGCTCGCTTGTGGGCTAACCAGTTATATTCAGTCAATAATTTTCCTAAAACATTGCAATATTTATAAATGTAATTAGTGCCAGGATTAAATAAAAAAAGCGCCAAAATTAAAAAAGTAGAAACAATTGTTAAAACTTGGATTTTTCCGGAGAGAAAACAAAATTTTATACACTGATCTGCAATGGTTTTTACTTTGAACTAAGACCTTAAAAGTTTTAGCCATCTGAAAACCTAAATCTTTACAGACGTAAGTAGTGCCAAAATTAGAAACTTCTAAATCGGTGTGATTTGCCTATATAGCTACGATAACTGCATATCTCTTTATTTCTTGAGTTAAGCTGAAGTCCTTCATGTCCTAGGAGCAAAAAGAATAATGATGGTTCGGGGAGTTATAGTCACATATATGTATGTTATCATCTACCGTAGATAAGTAGGTAGGTGAAATGATTGAAGTACCAGTCTGCACTCCTCAAATAGCTTTAAAGCACAGTTTTGATACCATTTGAGACCTCCAACCAACAGGTATCTGCAACCAGCCAGAGCTGTTGATATAATGAAGGAGATTGATTGGATTTAGGTTGGAACACTGCTCCAGCCTTTCGTAAAAAGGAGCACCTAGTGACCTTAATCGTTTAGCTACTAAGCCCGGACAATTAAAGAGAAACTGCGCAACAGTCTCCTTCTCTGAAAGGTCGTCACAGCTTCTGCATAGGGGATTAAATGGAAAGCCTAGCTTTTCTGCATCTGTGCGATCGTCCAAAGACCAATAAACACAGCAACGGGCGTGAAATGCCGTCTTCAGGACCTTCTAGGTTCTGCGTGTGGGCAAAGGATTTTCAAAATAGCGTATGAAGAAATGTCGTGCGTTTTTTCTCAGAAATAAATTGTGCAATTGTCTTTTAATAACAATCAAGGAGATGCCAAAGTCTGCGGAGGAAAGCTCTGAGACCAATTCAGTCAACCACTTCCTGGTAAGATTATCAGCAATTTCATTTCCCTCTATATTCCTATGCCATGGAACCCAGATCAGAGAAATGTTACCTGCACACTTAAGAGATTCGATCTTCTCCTTACAGAAGTTGACCAGTTTGAATCTGCACCATGGTGGCGTCAGAGCCTTGATCGCGGCTTGACTATCGGAAAAATGTTGATATCCCCTCGCTCCAACGTTCCCTGAAAAACGCCAGCAGTAAATACACTGAATGACATCCACCAGTGTTCAAAATAATAGAAGCGTGTCAAATTTCCCTATTGTACCAGTTTTTTTGCATTTTAATATAATATAATTAGTATTTTTTTTTTTTGATAAATTTGGCCTCAAAAGTGTATTTCAAAGCACCTAGTCTGATGGCGACCTCAAATAAAAGATAAATAGTTATTTGTGTAGTGAAATTTTTGGCTCGAGCTTTGGTAAAAAAGCGCCTTCCGGGTGCTGTAAGTGCCTCCAAAATGTAATGTTTAAAAATATCATATTATTCAAAATTCATCAGCAATAGTAGATTGTGAGAAAACATTCAATGCTTGCGTTAAATCAACCTAACAATATGGGGCACCACCGAACCGTTGTTAATTTCCTCGTACATTTTCCAGTTTTCTGTTTATTGATTTCTAGTGTGAACCATAGAATGCTCCTTACGATTATTTATCATAGTTGCACAATTTTTTCCCAACTCTAGCTGAATGCTTTCGAAAAATAACAGTTAAACATTTCATTAACTCACATCATTCGAAACGTAAGTTATGGAAAAAAATTATGAATAAGCATAAAATGTCATTTCTTTTCATAAAATCGATACATTTTATTTAGCTCGCATTACCGTTCCTGCTGAGATTTGAAATACTCGTAACAAAGCACTTTCAAAATTACCACAGGTAGTGAATAATGGAAAAGGAACACTACTACACCACCAACAAGAAAGACAAACAACCAATACTTAAGCTTGCACAGTAGGGGGTATTTGCTTAGACTGCTTAGGGGGTATTTTGCAAAGACATCTTTAATGAAAGATTTTACACTCAGCCAACATGCAATAACAGATTGTTGCTATTATTTTAAAATATATAAAGACTGTGATTATTATAGACTTGAAATGCTAGTACCTTAATGTTTAAATACGTAATAGGATTTTATTTCGAAATTAAAAGCCTTTTCACAATCAATTCAAATGAAAATCAATTTCAAGCAAAGCAATCATCCGCATTTCACCTCAGTTCCCTTTGAGTGCAAATACACATTTTTTCTGCCTTCGTAGTAACGTAGTAAGTAAGCAGATAGCTTCAAGTGCTTGCCGTGATACTAAATAGAAAATCAGATTTGTTCAAAAGCTTTCATTCAATCTACTTTCTATTTCGACAATCGGTAGAAGGCATTATTATGACATTGATATTCAAAAAGACACTAAAGTGCCTTTGCATTGCTTTAGTTGCTGGATTTTGACATATTTAGTTCTACTGAGGGTACTGATTACTGACGCAACTTACGCACAAATTCGTTCGCGAAATTTGGTACAGAAAAAAATAAAATATATTTCTATGTAGGTGGCAGCTGTTGGACGCAAGGGACCGCAGGGCCATGTCATATGGTATGCCACAAGTAACCTTCTTATGTCTATTTACGCTTCACTTATTACGATTTTACTGCTGCTGTTGTGGACACCAAATCCCGCTGGAGTATTAGCACAATTGGCTAAGATTTTTACTTTCTCGCATTTCACATTTATTGTTGCGCCTTCGGTTACAGCCGTTGGTTGTACATATTTCCATTTTGGTAAATAAACCCTTGTCAGGCGTAAATTGCGTTACAATTCATTTTCATTTTCCTTAGCATTTCTTTATTTATTTATATGGATTTCTCGAGTTGCTTGCCTCTCATTGTGGATTAAGTAAGTGCCCATTGTATTGTTGTTGGGCAACATTTCATTTCAATTGCATTGATGGATTAATGCGCAGGGAAAGCACCTCTTGGCACTCTCGTGGCACAACTAGGAATTGCGAAAGTTTATATTATATAAATAATGAAACACCATCACAATTATGTACGCGAAACAAATTGTTGTGGGCTAAATAAATTGTTTGCCGCCGCGTATGAGTAACCTTTTGTGCGTAGTACAGTAGGTTCTGTTTTTATGCGGCTTTTTTTTATGCGATTTTGAAATAGTGCGGTTTTTTTTTAATTACAAAATGCATGTCGACCTATCGGGAATTGTACATATAAACAAGATTCTAAACCAGCTAAGCAAAAGCTCATCACAGATTACATCAGAAATGCTAATCCTACAAGTATGGAACCGCCTGCATAACTATCTAGATCAGACGTGTACATTTCCTCAAGTGACGAAAGTGATTTTATGCCAAATCCTAAACGAATGCGCAACATGTGGGTATTGTCTGATTCTATTTCTGACGTAAATTTATTTTTCCATTCTGACATTTCCTAAATAAAGATATAATTTTCAAAAATACAATATTTTGTTTAAGCGATTTTATTTAATTATTTCAGATTAATGCGGTCTATGGAACGTATCTATAGTTATAATATGGGACTAGTGCCCTTTTTTATGCGATTTTATTACATTATTTCAGATTTATGCGGTTTTAGCATTTGAAACGTATCTATAGTTTTACTATAGAACTAGTAGCTTTTTTTATGCTGTTTTTTTTTATGCTGTTTCTTGCGAAACGTATCTACCGCATAAAAACAGAACCTACTGTATATAAATATAAGGGAAATCTCAGCATTGTCTTAATTTTAAGCACTTGTGCGTGCAGGTGCGTTTTTATTCACGTTTCATATTGCACTGACTATCGAGATGGCAGGCTGATGAAATTACACTTAGTACTTGATACAACAAGGCATATGACACGGACACTCAATAGGGAAGTGTCTACGGAAGTTTTGGCCTTTTTTCCTCAAAAAAAACTTTCAGTACAACATCTTCGAATGCTATGCGGGCGGCTACGTCTAGAGATGGCGGTAACTTATAAAAACAGCAGCCTCATCAACGTTGTTTGGAGCATAAAAAATGAATCACTCGGAGTGATATTAAATTATTTTTAAAGTGATAATTTCGCCTGTTTAGTTGAATGTAAAACAATTATCAATGAATTTGTTCATTCAAGAAAAATTTGAGATTTCAATTGTATTTGTAAATTGTTACAGAAGAATATTTTAAAATATCGAAATTAATCACCGAAAACTCGTTTCTCAAAGAACAACTATTTACTAAATACTATTACGAAGGCACCACATAAATTTTACTATTTACTTTTTCTTTTTTTAATTTTTGTTTATTTATTTCCTAATTTAAATTATTTTTTGTATAATACCTGTATATTCAAAAACTAGATAAATTTTCATCACAAATTCTAAATTTTTAATCAGAATTTGAAAAAAAAAATTTGGTATTGTTAGGTTATGCAGCTCAAACGAACAACGAAGTAAGCGCAAATAGCGCAGTAAACGTACTGACCCAGCAGCTCTGCTCTCACAAGCATACATGACCATATTGTAACTTGATCTCCGAAGCAAGGAGAAACAAAGCGGCATTTGACGGCAAAGCGGCAGCGATGTCCATATGCAACATTTATAGCTATTGCACTGTGCTTGCTTTTAGCCTTATATCAGAAAGTACCGGGAATGTTTAAATAAAACAAAACAGAGTTAAATTTCAGGCAAATTTATTTTATCTTCTTCGAAATATGACCCGTCTGAAGAGTTAAATTGCAAGCAAATTTGTTTTATCTTCTTCAAAATATGACCCGTCTGAAGCAAGCCGATCAAGGAATGGCTTTCAGCTCCTTTGTCGTATTATCTTTAATCTCCTCTATCGACTGAAATCTCCTTACACGAAGTGGTAACTTCAACTTGGGAACAAAGAGAAGTCGCACGGGCCGTACCAGGCAAATACGGTGCTTGCACGATGGTATTTACTTGGTGTTTGATCACATAATCCAGCACAATTTTGGCTCGGTGCGATGGTGCGTTATCATCATGCAAAGTCCAAGAATTGTTTGCCCACATTTCCGACCATTTGCAACGTATAGCATCTCTCAAACGCTTCAAAACGGATGAATAATATTCTGGAAGGTACTCATGGTGCAATACGGTTCTCACGTGGACGGTTCGTTTAAATTAAACATTCCCAGTACTTTTTGATCATAGCAGGTCTCTTCACTTTTCAGGTTTATAATTTTATTCAAATGCAGTCTGCTATAAATTCTTAAGTTCGTAATTATTAAACGAATTCGATATCTTTACTTTATCTTTATCGAAAAGGCTCGATGGCTACACAGGTATAATAAAATGGTAGTTCGAATTTGCTAAAATATTTTGTTAATTTATGATAATTTTTGCCCCAGGCGAAGTTTCGTATTTTCTCCGTACAAAAAAAAAAGAAAGTGGTACATGGAGAAAATTCGCAACACGCTTATGGACAAAAATTATCAAAAATCGGCGAAAATTTTGAGCAACTTAAAAGTGGCACTTTGTTGCCTTGGCTGCTTTCCACAGAGAATAGTTCGTTGCTACAGTAGTATCAAGTTCTTCCTTTGTATTTCTCGGTTTCTCCCAGTGATCAGTAGTTCTTTCAATTCTTTTGTAGGCGAGTTCGGGATTTTTTTCCCGTAAGTATCGAGAGTGTTGCCATTTTTTTTTAGCTTGGCCCTTTTTTGGAGCTTGCATTCGATAGGGGAAGACACAGTCTTTTTTGTAGTTTTGTGTACTTGCATTGGGATGCAGTCCCAGGCAAAGTATTGTACGCAATTAATGTAACGTTCCGTTACTGTATCATCCATTTTTATTTGCAAGTTTGGTATTTAGAGAGTTGGCGACTTGTTTTTTTTTTTTAATTTATGCAATCAGTTGGTCACATAGGAACATTTGTGCTTATATTTTAGTGGGGTTTTCTCTCTTAATAACGGGATCAATTTGGTTGGTATGCAATTTACTTTTGCAAAACTTTCTGAATAATTACCAAACACAAATTTTTTCTTTAAACTTCATACATGGTAGTGGTGTCATCACTTTGTGATCAGACTCATGATTTGCTAAGTTTACGGGCGTTCAAAAATCAGTGTGAATTGGAGCTTAACCAAGTTAAGCGATGGTGATATTTTCATGTCATAAAATCATGAAATCTTAAGTAAGATTATTGTATGCATCTGTAATATAATATATACGATATTTACACAATATTTGGTTTTTAGGTAGCAATTATAGGTGCTTCACATTCATCGCTATAACTGCTATTGTAAAGTGAATCGACATCAAAATTCGACTTCTAATATATTAAAACCCCAATACTCGCAAAGTTAATATTCAAATACCCCTTTATACCCATTCATTTAAATAGCCAAAATTTCATCATGATATCTTGGAAAATGAAGAACTGATGAGAAAATACTCGAATGTAATTTTTTTGTTTGAACAAAACAAGCACACAACTTCTCTAATTTACGGCCACTTTTAAGATTCTCTATTTATCTAAGAGAAATGACAGTTCACTAAACACTTTTTTCACCACCCTAATGCAACGCTTTTTATTAGTTACACCAATTTTCACAATTGTCATCCTCACTGAAACCACTTGTGGATATTCACTAACCAACTCCTACATTTGCATGCTCTATGTTCAGATCCATACAAACACACATGAACCATGAACCAATTTTTTTGTTTTGTCTCCACTACATTTATTAAACCAATTTCGTTGCAGACTTTCATTAAATGAAATGAATTTGTGCGTTTGCCTCTGCTACCTATTTATTACTCTTTGTATCGACGACCTTCATTGTTAACTATTATTAATGCTTGTAAGTATGTAAATTTGCACAGGTGCGACTGTATGCAATATTCTATGAAATTTTATTTGTGGAGAGTGCTGTGGTCCTTCAGGTAATTGTCCTAGTCGAATAAAGTTGATTAATCGTGCAATTACTCATTGCCTAACTTGTTGAAATTCTAAATGAGCTCTGCCTTCTTCTATTCTGTACAAGTGCAATACATATGCCAATATAGACTGTCTATTATCATATTTTTCAAAGTTGCGGCACTTTTTGTAAGTAAATGACCTTGAGACTTTTTCGAAGAGAGAGTAAAAGAAGTGCAGATGAACTTAAAAATGTGGACTAGTTATAACTACCACAGTCCTTCTGATGGTTGGCTGGTTGGAATTTGGACTGACGGACTTTCAATGCATTTTCCGTTTTTGGAAATACAAATTCCTTAGTATTCGATTAGGCATCGATTGATGCTATATTTTATGAAGAAATTTAGAAGATTGCACCATTTTCAGTACCTCTTCTATAGAAAAGGTACTAGGGCATCGGACAGCGGTTTTAATTTTTCTAAAAAGGCCTAAAAGTGCCCCACAGAATTCCCTCCTTTAAAAATTAAGAAAATTTGTTTAGGGTTAAGCTCCTCTTAGCATAACAACGTAGGTTTATACCATATTTGAGGACAAGTATTATTGCTATTAATGGTTGTTATTGGATTGGTCGTCGAAGTTACTTGCCACTAAAGTTAATAAATTTAGAAGAAGATCAGGTGACAGGTAGGTAGGAAGGTGAAATGACACCATTATGAGACCTTCTACAGGCAGATATCTACAGCCAGCCGGAGCTGTTGATATAATGGAGGAGGTTGGATTTAGGTTGGCGCACTGCCACAGGCTGTTAAAGAATGGAGCGCCCAGTGACCGTAGTCATCTAGATGCCAAACCCGGACATTTACAGAAAAAATGCTCTACAGTCTCCTTCCCTGAAAGGTCCCCACAGCTTCTGCAATGGTAACCCTAGCTTTTCAGTGTGTGTGGCGATCGTCCAGTGACCAGCAAACACAGCTACGAACTTGGAAATTGAATAGCGAGGAGTTCAAAGAACTTTATAAGTCCTCCGTATATTGTACTGGGGCCAAAGGGTTTTCGAAATAGCACATGAATAAATGGAGCTCCATCTTTTCTGCACTTTCGTGAGAAATGATTTATGCAGTTCCCCTTTAACAACGGTCAAGGAGATTCCGATGACCCGGTAAGAGATTTCTGAGGCCAATTCAGTCCCCTTCTTGGCAATTTCATTTCTCTCTACATTCCTATGTCCCGAAACCCAGATCAGAGAAATGTTACCTGCACACCCAAACGATTTGATCTCCACCTTACAGGAGTTTTCTAGTTTCGTTCTGTACCATGGCGTCGTCAGAGCCTTGATCGCGGCTTGACTGTCGGAGAAAATGTTAATATCTCCCTCGCTCCCGCGCTCCCTAAGATTTTTGCTTGCCTGCAGAATCGCAAAGGCTTTTGCTTGGAAAACACTAGATAGATAAATTGGCTGATGTAAAGAAAACCCCTGCTCCGACTCCCGATTCCATCTTGGAACCGTCAGTGAAGACAGAGGTGCAAGCTTTGGAGCACATTTTCCCCTCCATCCAATCTTACATATGTATTTGGAAAGATTGGCCTAGCACGACCCTCAAACTTTAGTTTGCGGATATAAAAATCTGTTCGAAATTCGGAGAAATACGGTGTTAACTGCCCGCAAATACTACAATGCCCCTCCTTTAACCTGATCGCACTTTGAGCTGCGATGGCAATAACGTTAAAGTCGATGGAAAGTAAGTGCAAAAGGACATTGAGGACAACACTGGGGCAAGTTTTACATGCTCCGGTGGTGCGAATGCATGCAGTCCTTTGCACCCTCCCCAGTTTAGTGATATTACAGACTTCTCGAAAAGCTGCCCATCGAACCAGGCATCCATAAGTTAAAATTGGCAAAACCACTGCGTTGTATATCCACAGCACGACCTGTGGCTTGAGTCCTCATTTTTTACCGAACATAGATTTGCAGGAGTAGAAGAATATACTGGCCTTCTTCGCCTGATTTCCAATGGAGTTTGGAGTCAAGTATCACTCCAGGATACCTAACTTCCGATGAAAGCGGGAGAACGTGGTTGTTTAATTTGGGAAGTCGAAAGGGTGGAGGTTTTGCCAGAGTTGACTTGGAAGCCGCAAGTGACAGCCAAGCGACTGAGTACAGCCAGTAACCTTTGAAAATGTTTTGCCATGACAGAGGGAAACGATCCCGATACCATTAGGACCGAATCATCGGCGTATGCTACTACCTTTACCCCACCCTTATTTAACATTATCAAAATTTCGTCAATAGCAACTAGCCAAAGTAGGGGCGAAATGACACCACCCTGCGTGTCCAGAGTTCAGATGATATTACAACTGCACTTAAATGGAACCTCTAAGAGTGTACCCTGCCGATGGGTCAAACACAGCAAAACATAGCGTTCTGTAGCGATGTAGGTTTCCCAGCATCTTCCAACCGCAAGTGTATACAACCTCTCTATAAGCAGAAATCAACTTAGGCAGATATCTCCGGAATGAACGAAAGTGAATCGTTAAGACTGTTAACTCTTTCTTTTAACACCATATAGGCCGTCATAGTTGATCGGTTACCTATGCCTAACAGACTCCTAAACTTATACCAATTAGTGTTCTTGGAGTTCCCCCTCAGATTCTCTTGAGTGACTTCTGCTCCCAGTTCAAACTGAATAGTTCTGTGGCCTGATATAGAGGGCTCTAAAAAAGCTCTACACCAAGTAATCAGCCGATTTGTTACTGAGTGTCACATCAAGGACTGCATGTCTGTCCCTCGTTACAAATGTTGGTGTGCACCCCAATATTCAGTATGTACAAGCCATTGTTAATAATAAATTCTAATAGAGACTCACCCGCCTGGTTAGAGTTAGTACTTTCCCATGCCTCGTTGGCATTAAGAGTGATAGCCTTCTTCTGGTGCAATGGCTAAACAGACGTTGCAGCTCTTCGGAGAGAACGATCAACTTGTCTATGCAACCACTATGACTCTGCGGATCCGGTCCACAGTCAGAGTCTCCTGCACAGAAACCAGATCCCGGTTTAGAAACTCTGTAATAAATCAAAAAGTGTTTATCTTACTGTTTAGCTTTACACATGCTCTAGGTCACTCCTACGAGAGACCTCAAATTACCTTGTGATTGATATTTTGAGGCCCTTTGTCTGGCCCCTCTTGAAACAGAATTATTTACAGATCCCCCGAGGCAGACCGACGTTTTATCAAGGCTGGCGCTGCTACTGCACGATGTTGGTTAGGCTCGCCTACAGTCAAGTGTTGTGGTGACATTTCTATAGTGGAGTCTCTGGCACGTTCTCATCCGAGAGGCGCATCTTCCTGTGGTTCCTTCGAGCTCGAGGCTCCTGAGGTCCAGAACTCCATTAGCTCTTGCGTGGTGAAGATATAGGCTATCCCAGTGACTGACCTGGGGCGAGCTGTTCCAGTTACTTGCTAAACTAATAGGTTCAGTGACTTGCCTGGATGCAGTAGGCTAGTGGCTTGTATGCGTTTCCCATCAGGAGAGACCTTGACACTGAGACCATCTGGGCTGCCGGATCATGGATTCTGGCTGTGCTCCCTTGTCTCCGGCAGTCTTTTGCCCCCATGTTCTCAAGGTAACAGAGCTGATGCGGTTATAAACGTTTTTTTATTTAATAAATACTACTTAGGAGTTTAATATTGTCTACTATATTTATTGTTTTAGCGGAAAATCAAGTTCAAATGAAGCAAAGTTCCAAGCTTTCATATTTTTAAACAATATGTGCGGCAATATTGCGGCAACTAATACCTGAGTATCAGCAACAGTCCATCAAAAAAGTAACGGGTCGTAAAACTCTTGTAATTATAGGGTGCGACGAATACATCCAGATACTAGCCTAACAGAATATGTTATGTTAACAGTGTCAGCAGCATTAGAAATACAAATATATTTTAAATGATACTTTCAGGCGCAGCCTAAAAAAAATTTTGCAAACGAAAAAGTATGTATCATTAATTTAGTTCCCTTTAGTAGAGGTTTCGTACAAAAAAATTTTGTATATATTCCGCTGTTTTTCGAATAGATCTCTATTATTTAAAACACTATGTAAATATCTTTAATTTCAAATAACATGAAACCACAAGCATTAAACTTGGAAGCTAACCCCACTTTTACAAACATCCATATAGCTCTATGGTCAAACCTCTAATCCACCATACATCAAAATGAGCTGTTTCAGTTTACTTTAGCATTGGAGTGCAAGGCTTCAAACTATCGCGTAAACTTAACGGAGCTCTCAATCGCTGTTAAGTTTTTGGTAAAAATATTTTGCTGTCTTCTGCTATTCCACATAAATCCACATCACCAACAGCATAAAGTAGAGAAAATCAATGGTTGAGCAACTTTGCCTCTTTAAATCTGAAAAATTCATCATGTAAATTCAATCAGCCTATAAACCAATTTAGCTCAGCTAAGGGTCAAACAAAAATCCATTGCCAAGAAGAACTGACTATGAGCAAGCCACAAAATTGTAAGCAAAAATATGTGTGGCTTCTCAAAAGGTCTACACACTAATACACATACCATCAAAACAAAACAAAACATGAAAAAGAAAGGAAGAAAAATTAAAAATAAAAATGCAGGCACAGTAAACAGACAGCAAACTCAGAGGACCACATAAAAGTGTTTATTGTTGTGGAAGAAGGCTATTGCTAAACAATGAAAAGACTTGTATAGAAAGTCTCTGGCTGCACTGCTTCAAGCATATCACTGTGTGTGTAAAGAAACTGTTTTAAAGAGCTTTTTTAAGACAAGAAGGCAAATTAGTTGAGGCAAGAAATTGTGGTCAAAGAAATGGCTGTGCATATCCTTATGTATGTAGCTACGTATTCATATATATGTACATACCCTTTGGCTGATAGAAGAAGAGAGTAAATAGTTATGTAAAAAGGTTACACAAATGAATTGTCCTTATTGTATTGCATTTGGGTGAACTTCATGAATTTTGTAACGAGCGCTTAATCGATTAATTAGCTGATTTTTTATACAGTTTAATATCGGAATGGAGTTTCTGGTGTTGGCTTTAGTGCGGATTATTTGTCATTGTTTAGATCAAGTTTTATGTATCGCCATCAAAAGTGACAGCTTCTAACTTTAAAGACAACTTACACACTTCAAAAAATTGTGTTTAACTATTTGTTGCTGCCCTTATACCGAAATCCGCTTTTGATTATCATTTATTTATTCTTTTTTTTTTTTTGTTTCTTTTTTTTAATATCTTTAATGAAAAGTTTTGTTTCCTCAAAAAGTTTCTCACAGCGCTTGTACAATGTACTTATACAGAGAATAACAGAAATGTTTAATTAATATTTTATTCAATACCTGCACATTTTTCCATTCACGGTCACAGCCCAATGTTTGAGAAAAAGTTCATGTCCGCTTAAAGCTGCGTCGAAACATTTCGTTTTACTATTGAAATTGTCACAAAAGCAGTTGCTGTAATTTATTGCTCCCTTAGCAGGCAATTCAATCAGCAAAACAATTAAGTACTTATGTATGTAGGTGGTAATTCATTTCAAGGTACTAAAAATTTTCAGCAGTTAAATTGTATGCCATGGAGTTCGTGGTCATCGTAGTTACAGTAATTTATTGCTTTTTCCAAGCGTATTTTGTGGCTTGGACTATTTTTTGGAAATTGTGGTGCACAGGAGTACACAATTTTAGTGAATCATTAAGCAAAGTAAACGATTTTAAATTTTGCTAATCCTCTGTTGCTGCGTCTACCGAAAATTCAAACTCACATACGCACTATGGCATATCAAAAATGATTTTTACAAATGTCGCTATTGTTATCTTTTCCCATAGTTTAAGGATCGAATTAAACTATCGTAAAAACATTATTAATAAATTATATGAAATTAATTTTTTATCACTCGGCAATCTTTGTTATTTTCGGAAACGTCCAGGTGAAGCCACTTCACCTTACTACATTACAGCTCATACAGCTCATTGTTCCATCGCCTACGATTTTCACCGTCGCTAACATCTAAAAATCTTTCGCAGAATCTTCTTGTTATCGTCCAATCTTCTGCGCCATACATTAGGGCGGCCATGATAAGAGTTTTACAAAGTGTTAGTTTTGTTCGTCGAGTAAAGTCCTCTTCACTACTCAATTGCCTACTTAGTCCAAAGTAGCACTTGTTGGCAAGAGAGATTTTCCGTTGGATTTCAAGGCTGACATTTTTATCGGTATTAATGCTGGTTCCAAAATAAATGAAGTCTATTACAACAACAGTGACTACCATTGTACACGGTTTGATTGAAAAGTAATGAGCCTTCCTGCGCGGAACGACTGCCAAGCGATCAACCGAATCGGCTGATGGGGGGAAATTATTGCTGGACCTTCCCCTTCCACTAAAAACCGGTCCTAGTTCGCTGGCAACAGCGGTGCAGTCAACATCGCTTCGAGCGTGAAAACTGTTTTAAAAGTGTGTTAGGATTTTGCAGTGGCGAAAATGCAGCGATCGTTGGAGCAACGTTACTCGATCAAATTTTGCGTAAAGCTAAACAAAACGAGTACCGAAACCATTTTGCTACTCAAGGAGGCTTACGGGGACCAATCTCCGTTCAGTGCCCAGGTAAAACGGTGGCACAAGTCGTTCAAGCGAGGCCCGACCTCGTCAACAATTGGACCCTTCATCACGACAATGCGCCGGCACACACCGCCTTCCTCTGCACCTCTGCATTGGCCAAGATGGGGGTTCCGGTGCTTCCCCACCTTTCATACAACCCAGACCTGTCCCCTCCGGACTTCTTCTTGTTCCCGCGCCTGAAAAGAAAGCTGAAGGGGAGGCGTTTCGACTCCATCGAGGCGATCTAAAAAACTGTGGCAGCCGAGCGCGAGTCCGGCGGATGAGTTTAAAAAATGTTTCCTGCAGTGGAAAGACCGCTACCAGCGGTGTATTGACGTTCAAGGGTCCTATTTTGAAGAATATTAGTTGTATAAGCCAAAGGGGTTTACAAAACTGCTTAAAAAAATAAGGCTCATTACTTTTCAATCAAACCCTGTAGTGTGCTAGTGGAGCTACTATAACAATTAATAGGAATTAGTGGAAAACTTAAACTAATTTTCTTTTCTTTCCCCGAACTCTTCAATTGAACTGTTGTCAGTGACTAACAGTATTTGCTAAAATAATCATTGCATTTCGCAATATTAAAACCAAGAAATGATTCTTCATAATAATCAAATACTGATCAATTATTTCGCAGAGCATTAATTTTTATCTGATTGGAAAATCTTTCTTAAATTTCTATTAGCTATCAGCTCCTTTCGTCTCTCTGCTTTTACTCTTTCAGTGCGCGTACTTTTAAGGCGGCTGAGCTCGTAATACGATTTGCATACAAAATGCGTCTGCTGATTGCCAATAATTATTCTGTAACTCGCAGAATTTCCTCCGCTTAGGGAGTGAATGCATGGCGACCAAACGATTCCATCAAACGGATGTCAAGTTTTAAATTATACAAAGCGCCATTCGCTGGCAAGTCAAAATATCATAAATTATTCAGAAGACAGGATAAAGCAATAATGTTAGCGAATAACAATTGTAAGGGGTTGAAAGAAAAATATGCTGCAATTCTAATTTCAAATTGGAAAAGAAAAGTTGTTATATTTTGTTACAAATTTAAACATTTTCTACACAAATGCTTTTAGTTTTACTTAGTTCTTCAGATTTGCTGCACGTAAATTTCAATGCGGTTCCTCCCAATAGCAATTTTTACAATGGTTTGTCGTTTTTTATTAAGTTAGGCTAAGATGAATAATTTCTACAGCGAAATCTCATTTTTGCCCCTAATTAAATTCAATCACAAACGAAAGTTTTCCGACAAATTTAAACTCGTTCTTCCAAAACATTCACTCCTTATACTAAATTGCTTTAATTTAATATCAGTCATTCGCGCTGTTAACCAACACCTTCTCCACCTTCGTATTTTTAAGCCGAATTCTTGTTTGATTTGTCAGACTTTTAGTTTGCCGCCACTTGCCAATTACTTTCTTCCTTTTATTTCTCTGGCAACGCCTTTTCGCGCTACATGCAACACCAATTTAATTAAAATGCAAATTTGATTTGTGATTTGACAATATTTCAAAACAAAATTGAAAACAAAATTGTCTGCGCTTTCATTCAAAATATTGCATATAGATGAGTACAACGCGTACAAATATATTACATTGCTAATAAATCGTGTAGTGGCTAGGCTGGAATTATGGACTGGCCCTAACTAAGTCCAATGCGTTTAAATGAATTTATTTAATTAAATTTTATTGGCATTTAAAACAGTCCCACTTTGTTTTCAGAACACGTGCATGAGAAAAGTTTGCTGTAAAATTTTACCTATGAATGGCATGGCACACCAACCAATTTCTGCCAAAAGAGGCTGCTCAAAAATCATTTGGAGGCTATAGATTACCTCAAAAAATTTTTTTCCCAGTTTTTTTGAAATCAATGTAAGCGCTTGCAACAATTTGTTTCGAAATGTATGTATATGATTGAAAGGAATATACAATATTTAAGAAGGTACCTACGAAATGAAATTTCTTCAATTTCAATAGCTTACCGCAAACCAATCATCGAGCCATTTTTTGGCTTCTTCGTGAGAATTGAAGCGCTGCTCGGAAAGTGCGTGGCCCATCGATGCAAACAAATGATAATCGGCAGGCGCCAAGTCTAGTGCGTAAGACGCATGCACCAGCTGTTCCCAATCGTACGTCTCCACCAATTCCCGGGTCACTCTTGTTCGATTTGGTGGTGCATTGTCATCAAGAAAAATTACTTTGTGACGCCGTTCGGCATATTGTGGGTGTTTTCGGTGTATAGCGTTGTTCAAATCGGCCAATTGTCGTTGGTAGCGTGCATCGTCAACTGTTTCACCTGGTTTCAATAGCACGTACCAAATCGTACCACGCTGATCCCAGAAAACACACAGCATTGTCTTGCGGCCGAAGCGGTTTGGTTTGGCCTTTGTTTTTTGCTTTTGGCCGGGCGGACCATACGATCGTTTACGCTTGGGATTGGAGAAATACACTCATTTTTCCTCACCCGTAACGATTCGATGCAAAAAAGACTTCTTTTTGAAGCGGGAGAGCAGCATTTCACAAGTGGTTTTTCGGTTCTCTTGCTGCCTTTCAGTCAGTTCAGGTGGCACCCATCTTCCGACCTTTAAAATCATGCCCATGTCTTTCAAACGTTTGGAAATGGTTTTTTGGGTCACTCCCAACTGCTCTGCCATCATTTCTTGTATTTGACCATCATCTTCATCCAACAATGCTTGTAGTTCGGTGTCCTCAAACTTTTTCGGTGACCGGCCACGGTCCTCGTTCCTAAAAACATGGGACCGCAAACTAACGCTTTTGGATATACAGGGTGGGCCATATAGCGTTTGCTCTTTGAACCACCTATTTTTTTGAAAATGGTAACACAAATGACATGTCAAATGTGTTCATAATTTACTTAAAGGTTTGACATTTACGAAATGGGACTCTATACGCTTGAACAAAATTGGGAAATATTGAAAACCTATTTAGAAAGTGGTGAGTCTTCTTCTTCTTTTCTGATTTTCACATCGGTGGCTACGTCAATAAGCAAAATTGTCGGATTTTTTTTTTTTTTTTTTTTTTTTTATTGACAATTGTATTTATAGTTAACTATAAAATACAAAAAAAAGCTTATAGCTATGGCTACTGCGGCCTTAAGCTAATATACTGGGTGTGTATATATGTGTATGTAGGGTGTTAGCTAAATTTCATTTAAGATATTACAATATTTTAAATAGTTTATAAGTTTAATAATGTTCTCTGTAGAATTGTTTAAGAGTAGATCAGTAGGTTTTGTGTTGTTTAGTGATTTTCTGTGGTTTGTAAAATGTGTGCAGTTGTCTAGGATGTGTTTGATGTTTGGAGCTGAGGTATTGCAGTATTTGCGGATATTTAGGTCTTTTTTTAATATTCGTGTGTTAGTCGTGTGTACCCAAGTCGTAGTCTAATTATTTTTGTTATTTCCCTTCTAGTTATGTTAGTATTATGTGTAAATGTGTGTTCATTGATCGCTTGCTTCTTTGGGTTAACAAATTTGTACCAGCTTGTTGTTTGTTCGAATGTGGAGTGTTGTGTATTTTTGAATATTTTTGTTATATGTTTTTTAATATCTGTGTGTAGGAGGTTCAGGGACATAGTTAGGGGGCGGTTTTGTGCTTCTTTTGCTGCTAAATCTGCTAGTTCGTTGCCCTTGATTTTAGCGTGTCCTGGTATCCATATGAGTTGGATTTTATTTTTGAATTTTAGTAAGCAGTTTCTTATGTAGTCTGTATAATAATTATTATTGTTTATATTTTTTACCATTTCTAATGAGGCTAAGGAATCGGAACAAATTGCAAATTTTCCAGGTGTTTGGCTAGCATATTGTACTGCTTCAAATATGGCTATCGTTTCTGCAGCAAAATTTGTGCTGTAATAAGGTAAAACCTTGCTAATTAATATTCTGTCATTGTATATAACGCTGAAGCTTGTTTGGTTTGCGCTTTTTGAACCGTCTGTGAAGATTAGTTTGAACTTTTTTTTTATAAGTTTGTTGGTTAATTCTGAGAAGAGTTTTTGGAATATTGTTGAAGGCGTATTTTCTTTTTTCCAATGGTGGAGTGATGTATCTATGGCATTGAAAGGTAGTTGCCATCCAGGAAATCGGGTGATGGTCTTAGGTTTATAATTGATGGGAATATCTAATTCCAGAGATTTTTCTATTATGCGTGTGAGTGTTGATTGAATTTTGTGTTTTCGTTTAGAAATTATTATTTTGTGTGTAAGTTTTGAAAGTGTTGACTGGTCATTAACGATTAGGTTTTTGCAAAGTTTTGTTGTGGCAAACTCCCTCATTTGTGTTAACGGAGGTATGCCTGTTTCGAACGTCATCTTGCGAATCGGTGTAGTACGGTATGCGCCTAAGGCGGTTCGTATAGCAGAGTTTAGTAGTGAGTTGAGTTTGTTGATATTGGACTTAGGTGTATAGCCAATAAGGTATAATCCATAGTAAATTTTTGATACAATTAAAGATTTGGTAGCGCCAATGATTGAACTAGTGTTAGCATTCAGTTTTGGGCTTGAAAGGCGTTTTATTATGTTCAAACGTTTATTTAATGAGTTGACAAGTTTTGAAATGTGGGCTTCCCATCTATATCTTTTATTAAATTCAATACCTAATATTTTTAAGTTTTCGGCGTTGTTTATTGTAAAGTTGTTGCATGTGATATTTGGATGACAGTGTTTTTTCCTGCATATGTGTATGTGTTTACTTTTTTCTGTTGAGAGGCTTGCACCTGAGTAATTGCACCAGTTCAAAATATCGTTGTGAATGTCGTTGAGATCTATGTTTGTATTTTCATGTTTATTCATTTTTTTTATGAGAGTGAAATCGTCTGCGTAAGCCAGAAAGTCTATTTCTTTGTGTAATGATAAAATGTTGCTGAGTTTGTGGTATGCTATAAGAAATAGTATGACTGAAATTGGGGATCCTTGGGGTATCCCATTCTGTAGTGGATATGTTTCAGAGAAGTGAGAATCTATTCTTATTTTAATTTTTCTGTTTGTCATAAAGTTTTTGATATAGTTTAATATTTTAGGACCTATTTTCCATTCTAAGAGCTGGTCTAGAATGGTGTATACTCCGATTTTGTCAAACGCTTTAGTAAAGTCGAGTGAGATGATTGACAAGTGCTTTTTTTGGGATAGGGAGGACGTGATCTGATGGTCTAGATATACTAGATAATCAGACACTGATTTACCCTTTCTAAATCCAATTTGCTGGCTATGTAGTAGTTTGTTGCAGGTAACAAACCACCATAGCCGATTAGCTACTACTTTGTCTAATAATTTTGCGCAGACCGGATTCAAGGATATTGGACGGTAGGATTTGATGGAGGATTTATCTTGGTTTGGTTTATGTATGGGGAGGACTAGACTGCTTTTGTACATTTGAGGAATTTGATTGTTTAAAATGTTGTTATAAAGACAAAGTAAACGGGTTTTCATGGCCGCTGGTAAGTTTTTTATCATGGGGTAAGAAATTCTATCAGTACCTGGGGTACGACCCTTAAGTTTTGACAAAGCTATAGAGAGTTCTATTGGAGTTATATCGCTTTCTATTTGAAGCGCAGTTTTGCTTGGGGTTAAGCTGTTAATTGGTGTTAAGGAGGAGTATTTGTGGTCTAAAAATGATCGTGTAAAGTTGGTGTCGCTGGCTTCATTTGACCAGTATTTTCCAAATGAGTTGGCTATTGTAAGTTTATTGGTTGTGGTAGTTTGGATTGGATCTTGTAGGGCTATACTGTGTATCGGAAGGTATGGTTTTAAGCCGCATAATCGACGTATAGTGTGCCATAACTGTCCAGTGGGTGTATGGGGGTGAATGTGGCTTGTAAATTTATGCATTGCCTTGTTTTTGGATAATTTAAGTTCCCTTTTAAATAGAGCATTTGCTCTTTTGTAGTTTATTATGTTTTCAGTTGTTATGTGCCTTTTTACTTTATTCCAAAAGCGATTTCTATCTTTCTTCAATCTTTCGAGTTCTTTGTTCCACCAAGGTGTACATTTCGTCAAATATTTTACTACATAAAACTATAGCATTTGAAGTATATTTTGTGAAATTTTCATCCAAAAATATTTAAAAATACGGCAATGGCAGAAATTATTCGGACGCATCTCAAAAAAAAGTAGTTTTGCGGTGGCCCTCATAACTCGGTGTTAAATCATCTGAAATCAAAAAACCAAAGTTATTTCGTTAGATAATCGTTTTCTCCGGGTAACGCCGAGAGGGTTTTTGAAATTAAAAATTTTTCGATTTTTGGGAACACGTTAAAGTCAAAAACACGATTTTCGCGTAAAAAATCGGTGAATTAGTTACCGTAAAAACAAAAGTATCACCAAATTCGAAAAAAACTCTTCGGCGTTACCTTGTAAAACATCTACAGAAAAAGTGTTCAAAATTTCAAAAGGATCGGTGCAGTTGTTTCAAGGCTATGAGGGGCACCGACTTTGAAAACGTAAGTTGTGGGAAAAACGCTTTAAAGTACAAATGGCGCGCGGTTGTGCCAGGTAGGTAGCAACACTTACATGGCTGTATCTTTGTAAGTTTTGCTCCGATTCATCTAAAATTTTCACAGAATATTCTTGAAAGGTTGTTCATTTAAAAAACCAAATAAAAAAAATGCAAAAATGAAAATTTAAAAACGTTACACCCCCCTTAATCCCGTTGGATTATTTTTTGTGGGGAGCCGTTAAGGACAAATGCTATGCGAACCATCCAGAGACGATTGATGCTTTAAAACACGAAATCGAAGTTGCCATTCATGAAATTGGAGCCCAAACAATCGAAAATGTGCTTAAAAATTGGGTTGATCGAATGGCCTACTGTAAAGCCAGTCGTGGCAGTCATTTGAACGATATTATTTTTCATTCATAAATGACAATGTTTAATCTTCAAAATAAAAAAAAAACGTTTGAAAAAATATTGATTAGTTTTTTTTTTTTATAGCCGATTCAAAAAGCAAATTTTACATGGCTCACCCTATACATATAGTAATTTATTATTTTTGAAAAATTTGTTTCCAATACCTGTGGTATTCCATGTCAAGTGATTCAACTATTTTGGGGTGGTCTTAAATTTTTCTGAAAGTTGATTTATTTGTAGGCTGGGTATAATCAAATGTAAACTGAAGAAAATCAATAATTTGGAATTCATTTAATGTTGAATATTTTGGTATAGAGCTTTTAAAGTCAATTATCTTCGGTTCATTTTAACACTTAACATTTTTTAAATTTTATTTTTTAGGATAAAATATTTTTTTATAAAAAAATATATTTTTTATATTTTTATAAAAAAATATATTTTTTATTATATTTAAATATATTTATAAATAAAATAATTTTATATTTATAAATAAAATATTTTACTTAAAAAAATATTGTGGAAATTTTTCTTGTATCAATTTATTATTTATTTTTATTTTTAACACTTAACTTTTTTTTTAGTTTAATTTTTTAAGAAAAAATATATTTAAAAAAAACCTTTCAGAAAATTTTTGGAAATTTTACCGGGAGCAATTTTTTTTTTTTTTGTTACTTTTATCAGATTTTTTCTTCTTATCTTTTGCATTAAGGCATTCTCAGATAAACTGTTCCTTGAGGCGCAACACTTTGGTGAGTGCGTACCAATTTGGTTTTCGATCAAATCGGAGCTGCACTATAGCACTTATCATGATCCGATGATATCAAACTTAACATTTACAACAAATTCGTAACTTTCTTAATGCTTGTGGACCATGTGAAAACTTTCGACTCAGTTGATTACGGACTACTTCACTTGAAACTTAAAACAATATTCAACTTTTCAAGCGCCGGCATTGAGTCTAATAAAATCTTACCTTAGTGATCGTAAGCAAGCTTTTTATGCCGATTATGTTCAATTTTATGTTAGTTGTACCTTTTGTGTCCATCAATAAATGTATTAATAACCTGAACTCTGACTTAGAAAACGTTAACAAGTGAGCCTGCGATAATGGGTTGATCTTAAATCTAAACAAGTCACATTAATGCATCGTTATTTAGAAAAATACATTTAAACTTGACGACTGCAATGAAATGAAACTGAAAAATTCTATTATAAAACTTGTACGCACTGCAAAGGACATAGGAACAACTTTTAATAGAAATCTGACATGGAATAACACCATCTATAGTGGACCACCCAGCACTTAACCCCAGTGAAAATTCGACTGCTTGTAGCAAAAATGTTCTTAATACCAACGCTACTTTATGGTTGTGAACTTTATGCCGATTGGGATAGCCTATGTTGTAGTAAACTTACTGTCCTTTACAACAATATTGCTAGATAAATTTATTGTATAAAACACCACGAGCAGATATCCGTTTTTTTCTAAATTAATATTCTGCATACGATTTAATGACTTGCTGCAGTTAATATGTTTAACACTTCTTCACAAAGTCAGTATTTCTAAGGAGCGCAAATATCTTATGGACCGACTTCATTTTGCATAATCGTCTCGATTTCTTAACTTACTTAGTATGAAATACAGTTGCATTGTAACAGAACGTCAGTTTTTTGTCCTTGCTGTCCGTCCTCGTACCACAAAAATCAAAATAATCAGAAGCAAACCGGGCGCTAGAAGTGAACTGATAGTTGCTAATGTGTATGTATATTTCACCTTTTCTCTCCTCTTCTATTTCTAGTATCCTACTGAGCTCCTCTGCTAACTCCATATACATTACCTTTATGTGTACTTACACTATGTTATTATTAAGTATAGTAGTAATAAGTTCAAACACTGTAAAATAAGTTTTGGTTGTGTCTTTGATAAACAAATAAATAAATAATTCAGACTAAACTCAATAATCTCTGCACAAAATTTTAAAAACCTTGAAAAGTACCAGAATATTCAACTTTAAAAATCCGAGCTTGTCCGATCTTAAGTGAACTCATCTCGGGTTCTATCCAACTAGATTTTTGATCCTCGAAAAATGTATGCTTAATTATTTTATATTTTTTTTTTTTGTTAGTTAGTTGTTGTTATTATCTTAATTTACATGCAAGGAGCTGGAGTTCATAAATTAAATAATAATAAATAAATAAATAAATAATTAAATAAAAGACTGTGGCAAATTTTTAACATTTAATAAATCTGAAAATGATTAATTATTTCATAATATTTCCAGAATAGTTCTTATTAGACTACAGCCTATAAATAAACCAATTTTCAAAAAAATTTACTGCAGTACCCAAAATCACTTGATATGGAGTCGCTTAACTCGATTTTTAGGTCTGACTTCTGAACATCAAATTTTAGTAATGATTTTGTATTTTCACAAAGTAATTCTTCGAATTGTTTAAGAATACACCTATACCCCACGGTTTTCAAAATCAAAACAAATTTTTATTTTTTATTTTTATTTAATTTATTTTAACATTGTTTTAAATCTGGCAATACTACATGCTATTCTGTCATAATACTTTGGTAATGTACTTTAATCAAAAACAAAAAAAAACAAAGAGGGAATTTACCTTTAAATGCAAAAGCAAAAATTAACAAAACCGGCATGAAGAGAAAAATTATTTCTTTAGAAACTAAAATTGAAATGTTGGACCGCTTAAGAAATAAAGAAAAAATAGGGGATATTGCAAAATTTTATTCAATGAACGAAGCAACAATAAAATCAATAAAGAAAAACGAAGACTCAATTAGAAAAAGTGTAGCAGTTGGAATGCATACGAGTATGAGTACAACTTCACAAGTAAAGAGTGTTACTATGGAAAACAGGGAAAAGGCTCTAACCAAAATCAAAAAAGAATTGCAATTGATACGAATGCCATACGAAATAATTTATGACACAATGCAAAACCAAATGCCGTCCATTTCTGCGAATAAGGTGGCTTTTAACGCAAGTCGTGGCTGGTTCCAATGATTTAAGCAAAGGCATTCCGTGCCTAGTCTAAAATTAAAAGCTGCTAATTTGGAAGAAGCACAAAAATATCCAAAAAAGTTTGCTGAAATTATTGGCGCAAAGTCATACAGCCCAAACCAGTTATTTTATGCTGATGAATCCGGATTATTTTGAAATAAAATGCCAGAGAGGAGCTTTCTAGCAAAACATAACAAATCAGCTAGCAGTCATAAGACTGCAAAAGATCGTATAACGATTCTTCTTTGGAGTAATGCTTCTGGAGATCATATTTTGAAGCCCTTGGTAATTGGTAAAGCTAACCGACCACGAGCGTTTAAAGGTTACAATACTAACAATCTTCCCGTTTATTGGAAACCCAAGAAAAGAGCTTGGGTTAATGTAATGTTGTCCAATGATTGGTTCCATAACATTTTCGTGACAGATGTGAAAAAGTCAAGGGTTACCTTTTAAAGTCCTTCTAATTCTTGACAATGCTCCAGGACACCCTCAAGACTTGCAGCATGAAAATGTTGAAGTTGTGTTTTTATCTTCAAATACGACTTCCTTGCTGCAACCCCTAGACCAAGGGATAATTTCGACTTTGAAGGCGCTGCATATAAAAAAGTCATTCAGATATATAATATTTTAGATCATTTGGAATTATTCAATTATTGATGCTTGGAAAAAATTTACAATGCCTGTTGGAAATCTTTATGTCCTGATATATTTAATGGTGAGAATAGCAGCGTAGCTTCGGAGGAAGAGTATTCGCGTATAATGGAGTTGGGCACGGAATTGGGTAGAGAAGGCTTTGACGATATAACTCAAGCAGATATTAAAGAATTAATGGAAGATTAGAAATTAAAAGCAGACGACTTAATTGAAATGGTTAAAATTTGTGAGGAAAATAGTGTTAAATATGACCTTCAATCTAAAATCGAAAACAATGAATCCAATGTATTCACAGCTAAATTTGTTCACGAGGGACTTGTACTAGGAACAAAACTAGGAAACCATTTTCAAGGAGGAGATGTTATTTTAGATCGTGGTCTTAAATTTCAACGAGGTGTTAATGATCTATTAAAGCAATATGAAGGAGTCTACAAAGATATGTCAAATAAAAATAAGCAACTAAAGCTTATTTCAGAATTTTTTCCAAGAAAAAATTCTCATCAAAATATGACTACAACCAATTCAGTAAATGCAGAAGAAAAATCCAATGAGATTATTTTATCCAGTTTCGTAAGAGGAAACTAATGGTCGAAAGTGATAGTGATTAAGTTTGCTTAAAAATAGGGATGAACCGTACGTATTTATAGATATTATTATCCAAATTTTGTTTTATATATAATGACGTACATATATTTTTTTAATGAAATGAATTTTTTTTTACCTATTTCTAATGTTTTTTTATTTATTTTATGTCTTATTAACTGTATAAAGCTATGTTTTAAGTTCAATAAATGTCTTAAAAATCTTATTTATAGACTTTCACTTTGCACGGTTTTTCCATATAAAATTTTTTTATTCGACTTACACGATTTTGTCAGGAACGTATCTACCGTGTAAAGCGAGGTACAGGTGTATTTAATTGGTTCATAAATTTACTATAAATTGTAATTAGAAAAACTTTTGTCGAACATCAAAGCCTTTTTAATTCATAAATATTAATTAATAAGAAAACAAATTGTTAAACAAAAATCAAGTTCAAAAGAGAATATTCTTAGTTATTTTCTCATATTTGTAATGATTTTTTCGTCATATCATATCTTCGTCATATCATCATTTCGTCATCATATCTTCTTAAATTAATCCTGGTGAGTGTTTAGCATATGAAATTCTGCACACCTTTTTTTTTGTTTTGTATAAAAATGGTACGAATACCTATGATATACAAAAACACTCTCACTGCTCTGGACTGCTCGAGTAATATACAATTTGCTACCGTTTTGATCAAACCATTCTCTGCTATCATCTGCTTCTCGTAAAATCAATTAAATTCTTCCAAACTTACATATCGGCGAAAAACAGACAAAAGCAAACTTTAAACGCGAAGAATAGTTAAGTCTTTTACTATGCCCAACTTCAGAAAACCAGAAAAAAAGTAGTTTTGTCGGCTTGTATTATGCAAAAAAAAGAAACACAAAGCAAAAGCAAAAAAAAAAAAAATTCGTGATCTACTTTCGTCAATTGGGTTTAATAACCAAGCCCTTTAACATATGAGTTAAGCCTATCAACAGCTGCTCAACAGAAACTTTAACATAATGGAAAAGTTTAACATTTTGAGTTTAACATTATGAAATTTAACATATTATATGTAAATATTCCCAGTTATTTTATTGCCATCAAAGTAGTGATAGATCTAATATATATGTATATGTATGTATAATACGTTTCGAGATTCAAGTAAGAGAAATTATGTTTAAAGCTGTTCTCTTATTGCAGAGCGCAAAGTATGTTACATTGAATTAGCATAATTCAGCTATGCTCAGTTGTAGCAAGCTGTGCTGCCATCTCAAAAAAACACATTTTTAAAAACCCAGCTTCATAAACCTTCTCACTATTGTAAAAACGTAAGTTTTCTATATAATCGACAGCAATTTTATTCCATCCATACACTGCATACATGTACTTATATTCACACTAGGTTGGGTTAAATTTTGTATATACATATGTAATTCGTTTCGGTGATTGAGGTATTCTACTGGCAATTATGAACGAAAAAAAATCCTGGCAAGCATAATACTCGACTGCATTTCAAGTATCTTAATTTTTATTTTTAGTTATTAGATTTTTTTTTCTTTGTTACATTTTTTTGGCAGAAAATGTATGTATGTATGTCCATACTCTCCGATCCTGACCACAAACTGTAGTCCAATAAATTCAGATCTAGGCTCCATACGGCCAATCATCTGCGGCTATGAACCGAGAAATATTGTTTTAGCCACTGCTTGGTGGTTTCTGCCTTATGGGCAGGACCGGAATCTAATTGAAAGATCCAAAGCTCTCCATTGAAAGAGTACTGCTCAATTGTTTCACCACGCCTTCTAAGAACTGATGCTGGTACACGTTTACCCGGTCTTAACCCTTTTTTTGAAGAGATTTAGCGCCTTTACAAGGCACTACCCACCAAATCATACCGAGGCTAGATACTGGTCACGCTCAACAACATTTGGCCCTTGGATCGACATTTTCAGTGTCTTCAGGAGATTTAGCATAGTTTTTGTCGTTTTGCTTTGGTGGGCCAAATAAGACCTACTAATGTTAAACACAAATAACTTTTTTTATTTTTTGACATATTTATTTTTCTCTTTTTGTAGGTTATAATTGATTTGTTGGAAATTTATTATGGAACCCTACCGCAAGACCACCAACAACGACTACAATACGCTATTCGTTTTATATAATTAGCCACACAAATTAATTTTTTAAATAATGTTTTGATGTCAGATGAAGCGCATTTCCATTTAAATGTTTATATGAAAAAACAAACTGTAAATTGTGGGGTTCGGAAAATCCAAGGGCAACACACCAACAACAGTTGCACCCATCTAAATGTACTGTTTGGTGCGGTGTTATGGCCACTAGAGTTATCGGTCCATATTTCTTCGAAAATGAGGATGAAACGCCGGAATCGATTTCTGGGCTTCTTACAGAACATTTTGTGGCCAATGGCGGAGCAGTATCCTAATTTGTGGTTTCAATAAGATGTATGCGAAGATACTGCTAGGCAGTAGTCTTTAGTCATTAGTAGGTCTTATTTGGCCCACCCTGTATTAAAAACTTATTCAACAGTGATAGATAAACGAAGTCTCTTTAAATCTCGAAAGCATAGCTGTCAACAGTCACGTGGATGCCGATACGCGTGTGCGCCGACTGTTTGTTTGATCAGAATCGCTTATTACAAATATTTATAAGTATAAAAGGTGAAAAGATCCGCAATCTTTTACTGTAGTATTTCTGCACTATGCTTATTAGATCTAAATGACTCAAAAGGGTAAATAAATTAAGCGGGGCAGTTCCTCCAACTCTTTCAAATTTTCGATTGTTCTTTTTGCTTTAAAAATTCACTTACAATCTAGAGAATATCTTTTCAATGTTTTAAGCTTAAGGGGGGAAGCTGGTCTAGAGCGCAAAAAATGGGCATATTTTATGAATTTATTTTGACTCAACAAAGGAATCAATCGAAAATCTGTGAAATAGGTTTAATAATGTAGCTTTCATGGTACAAATACAAAATTTTTCGTCTGAATTAATTTCAAAATGGCCGCTGTCCAGCAGTTCTCCTAAGGCGCCTTTTTTTCTAGTGGGTCCATTGCCGAAGACGTAAACTCCTTAATTTTTGTCCTGGATCAAAAAATAAAATTTTTTTAGTTTCTATATAACAACAGAAAGAGACGTACGTAGGATTTTTTCGATATTTTGATTTTTCGCGAAATGGTGCACGTTTGAACAAAAAGTTACAATTTTCACTATAAAGATCGACATAAAATTGTTGATTAAAAAAAAAACTATGTAATATAAATAAAAAATCCTACGTACGTCTCCGGAGAAAGGTATTTCGAATGTATTGTAAAAATTTCGTAAGAATCGGTAAAGATTTGTTCGAGTTATGTCTTCGGCCAGTTTAAAAAAAGTGATTTCGAGAAAAACGCGTTTAAAGTTGTAAATAGCGTTCGGGGCATACCTGCGAGGCACTGCCGTCGAATGAAAAATTTGGGCATTTAGACATTTTTGCTGGCATCCCTCATTTGGTATATTATTTCTAAGACCCTAAAGCACCTTTTAAGACAGAAAAAAATTTTTCGATTTTTTCAAAATTCTAGACCAGCTTCCCCCCTTAATAGAAAGTCTAAAAAATCCCTTTAGTAAAGCCAGTGAAGTGCTGACCATCGAATGAAAGATGAGTATGAACGACAACTTTGATCGCGTTTTTCTCGAAATACGTTTTTTTCCGCGCTGTCGAATATAACTCAAAATGTAATCAAGATATCAACTTAAATTTCACAGGGATATTTTTTAAAATATTGGTCTTTGCATTTACCTCAAATTTTATATTAATTAGAACTAAAAATATTGTTTTGATCAATTTGTTATAATAAATAGTGTTATTTTTTTCATTTTCTCTTCATGTTTTCATTTTTCTTGTCGTTAAAAATAGGTAAGTTTTGCACTTTGGAATAACTTATTTTAAAGAAAATTTTGTGTTTGGTTGATTTCAATCGATTACAAAAGGCTGTATATTCCACGGCGCAATTTAAAAAGGAGACACGTATGAGCAGCTGTAGCGCCACCATTTTTTAAATATTTTTATTAAAACAAAATTTTTGTACATTTATGCATTAACATGAATATTATATTTGAAGATAATAAATACTTTCAGTTTTTCACAAAAATTTATTGAAAACCCCATTGACTGGAGGCGTTGCCCAACTTAATTTGATTCAATTTAAAAAAACTTTGATCTCGTTTCATTTTAAGGTTTTTTTTATAAGAAAATTTTTCCTGCTAAAAGTTCACTAACAACATATAGTAGGTACTATTTTTTGAGACTAGAGAACTCTTGCTGAATAGCAACTGCCCTAAAAACAAGATCTCGCAGCTGAAAATTTCTATTTGTGCCTAGAGATTGCTTACTAAATACCGGCATTAATCTGACGCAAAATCGAAGTAACTGAGGAAGACTAGTAGGGAGTAACTGAGTCAATCAAATGCATTCAAATAATTTGTTAAGAAATTCAAATGCTTTTCTAAGAAACTACCAGTTTTGGATTTAAATCTAGCAAACCGGCAACGCCAGTAGTGAGTAACTCGATCGTTCCTCTCTCCTTCACATTCATATATTAACGTTATGACGCAATCTACACGCACTCATGCTGTCGACGACCTACTAAACATATACCTAAGTTCGTAAGGAGTATGGCTCAGTCACAAAGTGAGCAGCGAAGAGTACTGGTGCGTGTATAAGTATATTAGTGAATATCTGATCTGTTAGTAGAAGCAATTTTGCGAGTTTTAAATTACTAATTGCCGTGCTTTATATTTTTGCTAACGGTATATTTATTTCTGCACGAAACATGCACATGACTTGCTCTTAGAACATAGTAACTTCTTTATCAGAGCCTTAGTAAAATGCATAAAATACTGATAAAATACAAATTTTTAAAATTAGAAAAGATAAACAAATAATAAGAGCCAAAAACCAGCCATCAAAACGTTGACACTTGATGAGTGACAAGTCTATCATTTAGAGTGGATTTAACAAGGCTTATTTCGAAATTATTTACCACATTTATTTTACATAATTATTGTTAAGTTTTATGTTGCTAATTTTGTTTTATTTTTTAGCACTCATTTAACATTGGAGTTGAGTCTAACCAACAAACTTAAAATGGTAGTTAAACCTGTTTTGTACTACTCGCCGCGCAGCGCGCCATGTCGTGCGGTACTTTTAACAGCTGGCGCTATCGGAGTGGAATTAGATTTGCAGTAAGTATTGGCATACATATGTACATCTATTCATTTTATATGTCTGCTTCCTATTTAATATTTCTTTTCTTATAGATTAATGAATTTGAAGGATGGCGATCATCTTAAACCTGATTTCCTTAGACTCAACCCTCTGCACACTATTCCAGTGTTGGATGATAACGGTACTGTCGTCACCGATTCACACGTAATTTGCGCTTATCTTGTGGACACATATTCGCCAGATAACAGTCTCTACCCCAAAGATGAGGTGAAGCGGAGAGAAATTCAGACACGTCTCTACTATGATGCTAGCCATTTATTCCCACGCCTTCGCGTTATGGTCGAACCAGTTATCTACTTTGGTGCTAAGGATATTGAAGACTTTAAAGTTGAATATATGCAAATGGCTTATGATGGTTTAGATAAAACTATCTCGCAGTATATGTGTGGTGGGTTAATGACTATCGCCGATTTGTGTGCACTAGCGTCTGTCACCAGTGCAGAGATCTTTGCGCCAGTGGACGGGAATAGATTCCCAAATCTCGCCGCATGGTTGAGACGTTTGAGGCTGTTGCCTTACTACAGGGTGAACAATCAGGTGGGTGTTGAATCGTTTGGTAACTTCGTTAAAGAGCGACTTGAAGCAAATAGAAGAGCGCCGGAGAAATTAGATTGCAAGTGATTAACGGTCAAAGTATAATGAAATTAATGAAGAGATATCAGAAAATAAATTACGAAATGGAGAGCAGCGAATGTAATCGTAGTTCTATTTATTTGTAAGAGAATATAAGAGTGATACAGTTAATAAAATAAATGGTTTAGATTTTTTTGATGTTTATGCACTTTGTGTTAGTATAAATTTTTAAGTTTTTCTACTGGGTCATAAATGTGATTTATTTTTTTGTTTTATTTATTCTTTAGTTAAAATAAATAAATTGGCGCGAACACTTCTATTAGGAGTTGAGCGTAGCTTCTCCTGCTATTTTCTGGCGCTCGTCTTGATATTTTTCCACAAATAGAGGGACCTACAGTTTTAAACCGACTCCGAAAGGCAAATGGTTTTTATGAGGAGCTTTTTTCATGGCAGAAATACGCTGGGAGGTTTGCCATTAGCTGACAAGGCGCATCCACTACTAAAAACAAAATAAAAATGTATTCTTTAGTTACACTTATATTTTTCCGCATCTATATAATCCCACTCAAAGCAATCATCCCAACATTGCGTAAAATGTTAGACTTATACCAACATTTTTCCGATGTCTCGAAACATACTGAATCCTATACTATTTCTATGTTGTTTCTTGAATAGCCAGATGTCTCAAAGGAGTCAAATTAGGCGGATATGGTGGTTGTGGAACTACCTATATCGGACGATTTTCTAACCAAATGCTTATTGTTGTTGTTATAACAGCATAAAAAAATCTCCATAAATTTAGAAAAATGCTGCTGAAGTGACTAGAACTAAATGTTATTCGTTACAGTAATGTAAAACCTGCTGTCGGGCGGCAACTTTGTTCAAATTGTAATCACGAACAATAACTACAGTATCATAGCCTAGATAGACGGCAGCGTTAATCGGCATTACCGGCGGAGCTAATTCTGATTAAATTTGTAGTGTGACAGGCGGTTGTTACGCGAATTAGTGAACAGCTGATTTGCTTATTGGATAGTTTCAGCAGTAAAAGATGGACCACAGGCAACAAATACGGGCAAGAATGATAGATTACTAGGTTTGGTCAATGTCCTATGGGGAAAAACAAAATTGTGACGGAAACTTGGGCTATTGAATTCTGCACGATCACTTCACATGTTCTCACACACTCGTCCAACAATCGTTGTTCAGACTGCTTCGAAGTGACAATGGGTTAATTTCTTTCGTATATTCCAATTCGGCCGCCGTAGCCGAATGGGTTGGTGCGTGACTACCATTCGGAATTCACAGCGAGAACGTAAGTTCGAATCTCGGTGAAACATTAAAATTAACACTAAACCTACCATGGACGGGTCAAATGACCCATTTTAAACTTTTTGTCAGAAGTTCTTAGAAATAACATTATTAAATCGTCGTTTGCCTTCACGAATTTTATTAAAAAATACATCGAATGTATTTTTCAAGATTTATTCTTCTCTTGCTAATTGTTTTACCGAGAAATATATGTGATCTTAATAATATATATAATATTTTTAAGACGGGTCATTTGACCCACTTTGGTAGGAATAGGAATACATAAAATATCGGTAGGTTTAGTGTTAAGGAAAACTTTTTTCTAATAGCGGTCGCCCCTCGGTTGGCAATGGCAAGCCGCCGAGTGTATTTCCGCCATGAAAAAGCTCCTCATAAAAATGTCTGTCGTTCGGAGTCGGCTTGAAACTGTAGGTCCCTCCATTTGTGGAACAACATCAAGACGCACACCATAAATACGAGGAGGAGCTCGGCCAAAAATGCACTGTAATACTTAACAGGTCTCAATTTTCAAGTGATCGAATAGGTTTATGGATAAGTTCGTGCGGTTTTACAACAGATGGCGTAACTTGATTATTATTCCATCGATCCACATTTCCAAACATTCATTGGAGAGCTACTGTCGTAAGTCACAAACGTCAGTATAAGTTTTTTATTTGAAGCGTAAACAACAATATTTTTACCACACTTGAAAATGTCGAATTTCGTGCCAAATAATGTGTTTTTGCGGGGAATTCTTTAATATGAAGCCATGGGAATGATCCGAAATTCAAATTCCGCACGAACTTATTCATAGACCTTTCATTTCCTTTTAACGCCTGCATAAAAGGTTCTCAAAAAATGTGTGGAGGCATTAAGAAAAAAAATATATAAATTCACAAATATGTATCTAATTAGGTGAAAAGTGTAAAAAAATCCTAATATTCATATTCGCTCTGCTAGCTTTGTCAACATTTGAGAGAAGTTAGTAAAAATGCATCCTTTGAACAGAAATTGTTGTTAAAAAAGTATTCCTTGAAATTCGCCAATGATTTTTTTATGTTAATAATAATAGTTTTGATGAATTTTTATTTGTGTTAAATATTTTTATAAATGCTAAAAATATCTCATTGGTGTAATGCAACTCTTCTGCGAGGAAGCAAAATTTAGAATCTCAAACAACTTAACTGTTACCCCTATAACAGAGTTGCAACGGAAAGCGGGTACCCGTCAACCCGTTAGCCGCTATCAAAATTAGAATACATTTAATAGCATAAAAATGCCCAAAATTGCGCAAAGCTGCGACGGGGCGAATTTCTTGCCGTCGGTTATTTTTACGCAGCTAAATAATTATATTAATTTCTATTTCTTCGACGGGTTGCAATTACTTGATGACAATTTATTTGTTTACAAGCAACACCAGCCAAATAATAAGCAAATACTATACCATTTGCGCAAGAAACCCTACAAATTATCAGTAATTTAGAAAGAAGTTTTGGTTCTTTTGTTTGTAACAAAGAGCTTAAACGAGTTGCTTCACAAATATAGCAAACAAAAATATTTCACTATAAAATTTATTTTTTTAACCGAAAAATGTCAGCTGAAAACCGTCCCGTCGCAATAGTGTTTTCCGTTCCCGTACCAGTTGTGTTTAACCGACCGAATTTTCCGACGGAAGTGGATCAGCTGATCACCACCCGTCATCACGATACCTGCTGTCCCGCACCAGTTGTATGGGAAACAACACCACAAATTTTACGGTTAGAAAATGTCTCAAAATACAGACGTCTACATTTTCAGACACAGTTTGGAGCGAACTGTGAGCAGCCCACATATATGTATATATTTTTCCTAAGCGAAAAGCCACAAAGTGTAAATTGGAAAATCCCACCCATCACAGTAGAGCAAACATTTATCTTGTTTAGAAATTTTTGTACAAAATCCACTGCTCCTACATAACTAATGAGTGTATTAAAGTTGGATATTGAAAACAAAAATCATTTCTCCGACAAGTTTTTATAGGATTAATCAAACTTTTGCTATTCATCTCACTGGAATTCATCTGAAATGTAGCTTCATACATTCAATGCTTCACGCTTTTCTCTCACTTTTATTCTTGACTTGTATACAAAATATCCAAGCCGGGCATGCAGACGGCGTGTGAATAATACATGCAATATATTCAATAAATTGTATGCGAAAAATTACCAGTGCGGAAAAATTGTATGTCTGTGAGTAAAAATATGTTCAAGAACATTTGCACAGTGTTTCACAAAAGTAAGTGTGCAGCAGTAATGAGATAATTTGATTCAGTTCCGAAAAAAATTGTAAATTTTAGAGAATATTTCTGGCGTCGCAGTTCAGATTGTTTGTGTTCCTGTAGCAGCATAAAAATATCCCATTTCGTTATTTACTTAGGTACTTGCCATATCTGCATGGTCGCGTAACAAGAAAATTATGTAATGAGCGGTGACTGTTGATTTCGAGAATTCGCGTTATTTTTAAACCTCTGTTGTTCTGCTGTTCAAGGATCCTTTTTAAAAGGTTATATCATAAACCGATAGAAAATTAAATTGTGGGAAGTCACCAGCAAGCTCAAGTCGTTAGCTATAATATAAATATCTATAACCCCGTCCAAAGTCGAAAAAGTCTGGCCGGACCTGGCTGCTCAATTTAGGATTAATGTAAGCACGAGATCCCAAAATTTGTTCCGAAATATTGCTTTCTTAAGATATTGTTATAGATTTAAACTACAAAAAAATTATTTTTTCAGAATCCCGAAATTCTTACCGGGATATTACTTTCTTAAGCTACTAAGCCTTAGCTATAACTCATCGAAGTTAGGGAAATAACTGGTATAAATAAATACTAGACAAAAATTACATTTGTTTGGGTATTAGTAATGAAATTTGTCTAATATCAGCAAAGAAAGTTGGCAGCATTGAATATAATGAGTTATCCCTGTTTCGTGAGGTATAACCATACATGCTAGTCACGATTTGTTGTAATTTCCCATGCAGACTTCTCGTTCGACGAGTAAAGAAGTTACCAATCGAAGACGGGCGATTATAAAAAGGGTGCCAGTGATTTCTTTCGCGTGCTAACCGGCGCCAGTTGGACACATAAAGTGAAGCCGAGCCCTTCTGCACCTGATTTTTCCTTCTTCTACTTCCTCCGCTTCAGAACCGGAGCGTTGGATCTCATAAAGCTCATTATTGCATCGCCTGCAATACTCGCCCTAAACAATGTGCAAAAATCCAAAAATCGTCGCTAGAATCTTTCTTGCTAACACTTCAATGGGCGTCTGTCTCATCGGATATTGTCATCATCCAAGCGCCATACGATAGGGCGGGCATGATGAAAGCCTTATAAAGTGTTAGTTTTGTTCATCCAAAGAGGATTTTACTACTCAATTGTCTACTTAGCCCAAAGTAGCACTTGTTGGCAACAGAGATTCTCTGTTGGATTTCAAGGTTGTTTGTTTGATGGTAGGAGGTACTTCGTTTTGTCCTCGCCAGCAGACCCATTCGCTTATTTCGTATACTTACCAAAAAAAATGTTGTATGGAATCTGTTGTGCAAAATATTTTATGTCTTTATGATGGCCTTAAGTATCTAGAGCGACTTTCCCAGTAAAACTTTATAAATAAGTACATACAAGGCAGATAGGATATTCTCTCCACCGCGCCTGCGCTACCGGTTAAAATTACCCGCGTAGTTCTATACAAAATATTTATATGCGTTTTCCTCGAAAAGTATGTGTTTGCAACTACAACTAATTCTATTCAACCGATTTCCAAATTTAAGTTCGCTTAGTTTTTAATCAAAATCTTTAAAACTGCTAATTTTTTTTTTCGTTTTTGCTTTCTAGTTATGACCCAATGAAGAAACAAACTTTTTCGCAACATTTTCTAAATCGTCGTCATTTTTATATTTTTACATTTCTGTTATCCGCCAGTTATAGAGAGGAAGCTTTACTATATACCAGTCTGAGCTTTAAGATGTGTTTTGACTTTTTACATCTGATGTTCTTGACCGCGAATAGAAACAATTTTTTTTTTTAACCTTGACTTTGATGACATCTGGCTACCAAATTCAGTAATATAAAGAAGAAAACAAAATTTCTTATTTTTGCATATTGTAAATAACTTTCCGAAAGTCTCATTAACTCACACATGCATATGTATAGGCCTCTTCTTTTTACCAATCATTAGCAAGTGGTGAATGGATCAAGCAACTGGTATAAATAAACATATCTTGGTAGCGCTGGAGTAGAGCTGCCTAAAATTACGTTTGTTTATAAAATAATGAGTTATACCAGTTTTATGAGGTATAACCACATTCGCTTGTGGCGAATCGTGACCGATAACTTTGTTGTTGCTTTCGCATGCAAAGTTTTTGTCCACTGAGCCAAGCAGAGATAAGCGATCAGATAAGTGACGAATAGAAGAGGTTTATATTAAGTTTGTAGAAAGCGCCATTTTTCTTAATTTCAAAATTCATTTTATTCCTTACGAAATAAAATAGCACTGTGCAACAAAAGGAATAATGTTGAGTGAACAAAAACATATACGCGATCTGAAAGTTTACGTGTGAGTTTTTTTTTTTAACGAGGGCCAGAGTTCCCACTATTTGCATATTTTTATGGTAAATTGGCATATGAAACTATGTGACCTTTATATTTTGTGTACATATATGATGCAGTTATCAACAGTTCTATGTATGTAAAAAACATGGGCAATTTTTTGTGGAGCGCGTAAAACCCTCTAACTCCGCAATAGTTTGGCAGTTTTGGTCCCTTTTGTGAGAAAGGATAAAATATAACGTCAAAAATATTTCCCATGAAATTCCATTTCTCATAATTCAACTTAAACGCCAGAGATAAGACACAATCACAGTTGCCGTTCGTACAAGGAATACCAAGCGATTTTCCAATATTGTATGTTTTTCATGTGCTTCTAGTTTGGTGCAGCACTGTATGTATGTGCGCCGAAAAGCTAAGTCCGAATACTATGAATTAAAGTCGAACAAATTTGTTGATTGATAGATTACCCAAACCGAAGGCGATGCTATTGAATGTTTGCAAATACACAGATGGGAAAATATACATGCATACATACATATACGAATACATACGTGTGTACTACTTTCTTTGTATGGATTGTCTGATCTGCTTGTAAGCACGTGTTGATTGAAATAGAGGTGGTGAAAGAATTATCTGAACTATATAAATATATTTGTTTGTATATAAATTACATAAATCTGATGTATATGTATACTCATACAATTTTACATATGTATTTTGATACGAAAATCAATACTGGCTTAGCGTACATTTTCTGTGATAAAGTAATTTTTAACTTGTTTGGTAAGGCAAGATAGTGGTAATGTTAAAGTCGACAATTGTTTCGATAAATATTTATGCGCCTAGGTCAGAGAACGGTCGGAAGAGTGAGTCGGAAGAGTCAAAAATTATCAATTACAAAATTTTAAAGTTTTTAAAGAGCCGTAAAATTTGGATTAATTCAATAAAATTTAAGTAGTGTTTTTTACAACAAATTACAATAGATAATATGAGATGAGTTCCAAAAATAAGGTGAATTTTTATTTTCCTTAAGGGAACAGATGCCTGTAAAATTTCGAAAGAAAAAATTCATTCTTTTTTTCATAAAATGTTAATATAATCCTTTAAGAGTATGTCAAAAAAATATTTTAAACGTAAATTTAAGTGTTTCTTATATAGGGTTTTTCAGTAAAAGCGCTTCAACTTTTGAACTTTTTTGAATAAAACACAAACGGTTTGACTTTTTTAACTAATTGTTTTTTTATTATCGAGTTTGAACATATACATTTAAGTATGAAATTCGATTTCTTTTGCATGACCACCGCGTGCACGTTTTACGAAGTCCAATCGTTGAACCCAATTTTCTACCACTCTTTTGCATAAATCGGCCGAAATTCCAGCAATTTCGCGTTCAATATTGGCTCTGAGCTCACAAATCGTCGCCGGCTTGTTACTGCAGACCAATGACTTCACATAACCCCAAAACGGGACGGCTTGCTAAATAGACCGTAAAATGGCCTTAATGCTCTTAAAGTAGCAGCAACAGAACGATTATTTTCATAAAAAATTTGCACGATTTGCAATCGTTGCTCAAGTGTGTAGCGTTCCACGATGAAATGTATACTAATGAAGTTTACAAATGACAAGCGAAAAATAAAAAATATTGTGTCGTTCGCCCTCCCTATCATAAAAAAGTTGAAGCGCACCTATTGAACAACCCTATATTATAGATCGTCAACCGTGACGACTCTATTCTTTGCGTTCAGGCGCTGAGAGAGGTATAGTTACGTTGCCGACTTTTTACCTGTCTCTTAAATCTCTTCACCTTTCTAGCTGTCCATTATTGAAAATTTGTGTGAGCAGATGTTTTAAAATATTTTTATTTACAAATTTCAAGTAAATATACATCATTACAGTTGCTAGAGAGTTTATTTGTGCCGGCAAGATCCCGTGTTGCTGTTAGTTTTCTTCAGTTTAGTTTTCGAGCTCATTTAGTACACAACTATTTCAAAATATAAATAAAGGGTGGTTAAGTTTCAAAAGCCGGTGTTGATTTTGAATAAAATACAATTTTTTTAGGAAATTATTGTGATTTCTCTTTATTATGTTAATATTGGTATAGCTCAATTGCGCACGAAACAAAATAACGGCTAAATGGCCACCTCCATCCGATGGTACAAATCACATGATCTTGGCGGCCAATTGACATCGCCGCGACGTGAGATTATTCAGCCATCAAAAGAGCCATTGTTTCGTTAGCTGTGTGACAAGTGGCACCGTCCTGTTGAAACCACATATCGTCCACATCCATATGTTCCAATTCGGGCCATAAAAAGTTCGTTATCATCTCACGATAGCGAACACTATTCACAGTAACTGCCTGACCGGCCTCATTTGGGAAAAACTACGGCCCAATGATGCCGCCGGCCCATAAACCACACCAAACAGTCATTCTTTGTGAGTGCATTGATTTTTCGGCAATCACTCTTGGATTATCATTCGCCCAAATGTGGCAATTCTGCTTATTGACGAATCCACTGAGGTGAAAATGTGCCTCATCACTGAAGATGATTTTCTTCACGAAGTGCGCGATATGCATTTTGATTTGAACGCCCGTTTTCATAATAAACCTGAATAACTTTAAAGTGTTGCTCGATTGTGTATCTTTCTAGGGTTCAAATTGAGTTAGTCTGAAATTGAAAAACGTGAAATGAAATGCAGAAAGAACTTGACGTTTAGGTGTGGTTTACATTCAACATCGGCCCGTAAAATTTAACCACCCTTTATTAAAATTAGTTCTTATGCTAAAGGAGATAAAAATACATCAACTCGGGCATCACACTCGCATAAACGTAGATTTTACGGAAGTCGGCGTTCTGAAAATGATGAAGCTGAACTGTCCGGTGCAAGTGCGAGAAAATGATACAATTCTATTAGTGACGACATTCATTATAATAATATGAATTGTTATAAATTTATTGAGTTTTTTGCGGTGTTTACTACGTTGTCAGAACTTGTTGTGTGTCGCGAGTGTAAACAATCAGTGAAATTCGAGAAGGCCGGCAATCGTGGATTGGGTTTCAAAATAGTTTCATTGTGTCGTTGCGGTCGTAGAAATATCAAGTCAGGGCCATTTATTAATAATGGATTTGAAATTAATCGTAGAATTTATTTAATTTATTTTGTAATTTTATGGACATCTGCGATGGCTTGAGTGAAACTGCATATAATAAAATTGTTACGCATTTACATACCGCTACGCATTCCGTATTTCAGTCTTGCAGTAAGAAAGCTGTGGAGGAAGAAAAAATAGAAAATGAGAAAAATGGCAGGTCAGCTACAAATTTAAAAGTATCAGGCGATGGTTCATGGAAAAAGCGTGACTTTAAATCTTTATACGATGTCACAACGCTTATTGGATAAGTTGGTAAAGTTGTCGATCTAGTGGAGAGATCTAGCTGCTGTGCAGGGTATAACTTCTGGAAAAATAGACAAGTTACTGAAACGTATAATGCATAGTATGAAGAAAACGAGCCAGATGGCCAAGATAAACACCAGGGCTCTGCGGGGGGAATGGAAGTGGAATCAATCAAAGAAATGTTTTTGAGATCAGAAGAATTGTATGGCGTGAAAAACGGTAATTATTATTAAATGGTATTCTCAATTTAAATCTGTGTGGAGACGATTTTCCGCTAGTTAAAAGTGAGTGTATTGGCCACGTGCCAAAGAGAATGGGTCCCCGCCTTCGAAAAGTCACAAAAGATAAAAAACTCGGAGGTAGAGGCAAACTCACTCAAGCTCTCATCAACAAATTATCAGTATACTACGGGTTAGCTATTCGTAGAAATGTTGACAGCGTCGAGAATATGAAAAAAAACTGTAATGGCCAGCTATTATCATTTGTGCTCCACGAATGACAAGCCAAGACATGAGTATGGTCCACCTGGTCCTGACAGCTGGTGCAAATGGCAAAAAGCTAAAGCCCCTGAAGAAAATTTTAATCACCCTGCACCACTACGAGTACATCCAAATATTCAGCAGCACGTAGAGCCAATATTTTTAGATTTATCACGAGATGAATTGCTCGAAAGATGTTTGGGTGGTCACACGCAAAACGCAAATGAGAGTTTTAACTCTACCGTTTGGCGTCTAGCTCCAAAACACCTACATTCGGGGTCAAAAATTATTGAAATGGTCTCATACATTGCTGCTGGATTATTATTATTGTGGATGAAGGATATACATCGATTTTAGAAACAATGAACTCCTCAAATATAATAATTGGCCGAGAATGTATATCTTACGCCGAAAAACTGGATGAAAAGAGAGCGATTCAAGGAAATCGGCTCAGCTCATTAGCCGCTAAAGAAGCTCGTAAAGCACGTCAACAGCAACTAATTGAACAGAATGAGTTTTACGAGGCTTCAGAAGGACACGTATATGGCACTGGAATTGCTGATTAATCGGTAAGACACAAAAATCATTGAATTTTCATGTATTCAAAGTTTAGACGCATTTTTCTCAAAACTATATTTTTCGAATTGGCGTACACGATAACTCGAAAAGTTAAAAAAGTTACACATCTGTTTTATGATATTACTTTCTATGTGAATTTAAAGTTTTCGAAAAAATAATTTTTTCGAAGCAACAATAGTAGGAAAATTCGCCCCAAAATTCATTTTTTTAAGCATTTTATTCCGCGTATTTTTTGTTCCATATTTTCTTAATTCATATAGAAATTATGACATTCATAAACAAACATACTTTGGGTTTTTGTATTCAGGGCACTGACGCCGATGCTAAAATGCCCTCCGATTGAAAAGGCCCGCTACGACCTTCCTGGAAGAATTGAGTGTACACCCGCCATTTTAAATGATTAAAATAAAAAAAAATTTTTATATTATTTTAATGTATAAATAAAGTGTATGCCAATTTTGAAAAAAATAAATTGATTTGTTCATTTGAAATAATTTTAATGAGAATCAGGAAAATATGGCCGTTTACAGGTATCTGCCCCCTTTCAAAATGTTTATATATTCAAAAATCTCTATTTTATCTCCTTCAAAGTCGTCGCCCTCAGATATAATACACTTCTGCCAGCGTTTTTTTCCAATCCTTGAAGCAGTTCTAATATACACTTTTTGGTATGTCCTTGAGCTTTCCTTACTGTCACTCGCAGCCCGGCAGTATTATTGTCTGGTAAAGGCGGAGTTAACATTCTCGAGCTAGCAGCTTAGACTTCAGCAATTCTGTGTGGGCGTAATATGCTTTGTTTGCTACCTTGGGTGTCGCCGAGGGCCTTGCGAAACTTATAGAACAGTTGCTACTAGGCAGGTACGCAATTTCGACGTTTCGCCCTCAGGGCGGTGTACTTTCTCCTCTGCTGTGGATTCTAGCAATGAATCAATTGTTGAAGAATCTAGAGGAAAGGAGGATACACGCAGTGGCCTACGCAGACAATGTTGTAATACTAATAAGAGGGAAATTCCCAGATACCCTCTGCAACTGCAAAATGCTTTGAATGATGTAAGCCGGTGGGCTGCATCGAATGGTCTTGGGATAAATCCCAACAAAACAGAACTAATCATGTTCACCAGAAAATACAGGAGACCTTCTCTAAACCCCCTACCATTGAGGGAATCACACTGTCAATCAGAGAAGAGGCAAGCTACCTAGGACTAGTATTAGACAAGAAGCTCTCGTGGAAACATACGATTAATGATGGGGTAAAAAAAGCAGCCACAGCACTCTATACATGTAAAAGAATTGTGGGGGCAAAATGGGGCCTAACCCCAAAAATAGTTCACTGGCTATATACAGCAGTGGTAAGGCCTATCATGACATACGGTGTCTTAGTCTGGTGGCCAACACTCGAGAAAAGAACAACAGTAAAATGCCTAGAAAGTATTCAAAGGGGTGCTAGTCTCTGCATAAGCAGGGCACTAAGGACTACGCCCACGGTAGCGATGACTGTCACGCTTGCACCTATTACCGATTGAGGTCTACAGCAAACAGCTGGCGGCGAAATCGGCACTTAGGTCAAGAGAATCTTCCAACTTAGCCACTAACAGAAGAATACGCCTTCCTACCATACATCAAACGACAGACTTTTGTAGCTCAGTGGAGTTGCATTTAAACACATACTTTACCACAACTTTCGCAACGAGAGAAGATTGGGACAATGGGATAATGGACAACAAAAGCGGAATCAGTTTCTATACTGATGGTTCCAAGCTAAATGATCAAGTAGGCGAAGGCCTTCATTCTGAAGAAATGAATGCCATCATCTCATTCCGGTTACCGGATCACTGTAGCGCATTTCAAGCTGAAATATTGGATATCAGAGAAGTCCTGCTAGCCCTAAATAAAAGTGTCCTCACAACGAGAGATATAAACATATATTCAGACAGTCAATCGGCCCTGAAAGCTTTAAAATCACCTAATATTAACTCGAAAACAGTAAAAGAATGTATCGACGTTTTGGCAGAACTAGGTCATAGAGACATAGAAGGCAACTGCAAAGCAGATGAACTGGCGAGGTTGGGTACCACATTACCGATCCAACCAGATAAAGCAAACATACCTATACCTTTAGCAACTTGCAAGATGCTTATAGAGAAACACACTATCAGTGCTGCCAACAGGCTATGGTCTCAGTCCCTGACCTGTGCAACTAGTAGGATGACCTGGCCGAAATGGAACAGGGGCCGCACAAACCGACTGTTGAAACTAAACAGAAAAAACATGAGAAATCTTCTCGGGGTCCTAACAGAGCGTTGTCTGATTGGCAGGCATGCCAGTAGACTGGGAGCGCCCTATAACGACTACTGCAGAAGGCAAGACATTGAAGAAGCAGAGACTATAGAACACTTTCTATGAGGGTGCATAGCTCTGTATAGAAGAAGGTTCAATGTTCTAGGAAAAAGCTCCCTGAATAACTTGGCGGAAGTAGCCAATATAAAAATAACAAGTCTTGTTAGATATATCAAAGGCACAGGTTGGTTCAATGAGGACGATGCAGAGTGAGGAGAAGGGATAGCCCCGGTGGTATCACAATGGGTCTGCAGCAGGCCTAGATGTGTCAAACGACAACCACTATACCTACCTACCTACCTACCTACCAATATTCTATTTTGTATTAACACTCCCAAATATTTGAAGTGTTGCACTCCCTCAATGGAAAATGTCCCGATTTTGATTTCATTATTGCGATATCTTCCGCATTCGCGATTGCTATTCCTGAACGACTAAGAAGGTTTCCAAACTTAACTTCATTTCTTATCGCACAGTGAAGAAAGATTTTAAAGGCAGATATAGAAAGCGAGTTGCCTAGCTTTACGCCACAGGAGTCTGCAAGGCGCTTTGACATTGTTTGTTGTACAACTACTTTTCCAGTAGTGTTAATCGGAGTTGCCTTTATCAACTGATTGAGTTTTCCGCTGACCCCCAAGTCGGCAAATGCTTCTGGGATTTTGTCTCGGAGAACACTGTCAAAAGCTTGCTTGAAATCGACGAATAAGATGTGCACGTCTAAGTTGCATAGTTAATAGATTCAGTAATATATTTAAATGTTTTTTTTTATAATAAAATTTGCATATGCAACTGAAGAGTTGCGTGTGGCTCGCTCATAGCTTAGGTACTTGAGTAGATTTGAACATACGTACATATGTATGTGCGTTCAAAATAAACATTTTACATATATAACAATTTTTGTTGAAACTTTTTGTCCATCTATAAAATTCTAACTTTTGTATAATATAATCTGTCATGTCTTTTTATTGTTTGCTTTTGCTTCTTAATGTCCAACCGCTACAAACTTAACAGACAGCCATGATTTACAGTGCTATGAAAGCGGTCAACTTTAATCCGCCAGTCAACCTCTTTTGTGACGGCTTATGGCTGTGACAAATGCCAGGAATTTTCTAAGAACCCACTGACTGATTGCATGTCGAGTGATGAAAGTATTATGGACACTGTGGTACATTTTTCTGAAAATTTGTTTTTTGGTATGCTAGAGTGTATTATTATTAGTGTATTAAGTAAGTGTATTAAGTAAATAAACTGAACAAATTTTTGAAACAATTTACAAGTTTGAAATGATCATCTTTTTTATAGCAAAACTTTCCAGCATTGGATTTTTGTTCCAATAGTCGTGCACAGACAGCAAATTATTAAAGTGGATAATTACTGCAATGGTCCGATATACAAGAATTTCACTCGGACTGGTTAAATTTCGTCTGAGCGCGGAAATTCAAATGTGTCAGGCACTGGTTAGCGAATTCAGCAATTTGAATATATAAACTATCAGAAAAAATTGGGGAAAACACTTTGAACTTGGTGCAATCGTGAGTAGAATTTTGCAGTTTCGCCTATGTGTCTCGTCGCTTACTGATCCAGTTTCAGTCACTTTAGAGCTCGAAAATAAATATTCATTGCTAGAGCCCTCAAAATCAATTTCCGTTACTGACTTCTCACACATACATAATAAGCTTAAGATCCTCTCAAATTAGCTTCCATCAAAACTACATATTGGAACAAATACAAAAAGCTCTTGGACCCAAGACCGCCAGCAAAAAAAAAAAAATTATCATCAACGAGATTTTTCGGAAGCTTCAAACTTGTACTTTGCTATACAAAAATTCAATGACCTACAATTTTTCTAAGAATTCTGATTAAGAAGTGGGCGTTTTTGACACAAGTTTGTAAATTTTTTTTTGTAATTTGCTAATTTACACAAAGTGGAATTAAATATGAAATGAACTTTTCCAAACAAAATTATTAAAATTACAGGGTCCGGCACTCATAAATTTCGTTTGGAAAATTACGTTTATTCAATTCAAAGTAAACAATGTTTTAAAATAATACAAAATTAAGAACCAATTTACTTTTGCTCGATATGACCACCTTTAGCCTTGACTATGGCCCTGAGACGATCCAGAAACGCATCGCAAGCTGCTCGAATGTGACCTGCAGGTATTTTGGCCCACTCGCGGACAATGGTGTTTTTCAGTGCCTGGTTCAAAAGAGAATAATCTATCGGATTCGCGTCTGGTGAATTTGAGAGCCGCTGTTCGGACCGTTGTCTTTTAGATATTCTTGGATCACTCAAACTTTGTGATACGGCGTTGAGTCCTGTTGAAACATCCATGGTCTGCCACCGAAATGTTTGTCTGCCCACGGCTTCAAAGCAACCTCCACTATACTTTTCCGATAATATTTCTCATTTACCTTAACGCCAGGCTCGATGAAAACGATTGGAGAGCGCCCATCTGCGGTTACAGCGGCCCAAACCATTACCTGCGGCGGGTGCTGCTTCCAGGTGGCTAAACGATGACTCAAATTCTCGTATGAACGGTCGGTCAAATAAACCCTATCGTTTTGAGAGTTTACGAAATGCTCAATTTGAAATTCTCGCCAGAAAACACAATACTCGGAAATTGACCGCTTTCGGCCTAGCGAAGCAAGTCCTTCGCTCTCTCAAGTCTGCCTTGTTGTTGCTTTGGTGTGATACTATGCGTCTTTTGGATCTTGTAAGGCTTGACTTTGAGATCATTTTTCGGTATGCGACGGATACTACGATCAGATATGTTCAGTTCTTTCGCCATTTGATTCGCACTTCGTCGGGGATTTCACTCAAGTCGCTTCTTCCCTTTTTGAACCATTTCACGTGACGTTGCAGTCTTTTGGTGACCATCTCCATGACGTTTCGCGATGCTACAAACAAAAACTTTATTTAATTTAAAATGTTCGGCTCACGATCCATCGCTGGCTGTGATTTTCCAGCCAAATATAATGCAATCACATTATTACGTTTGAAATCCATTACTGATTTTCTTCTTTCGCGTTTAAGTTAGATTAGGTTAAATGGCGGCCCTAGCGTGGGGCCCACTTGGACAAATATTCAAAATTCGTCCTATAAGGAAAAGTGAAGTAAGAAAGAGCCATGGGATTAAAGAATGATGGCCATGCACTTACGATGACGCCGACGGTGGCTGATTTATATTCGTAATTAACCGCAACAAGCTACTGATGAACTTCACCAGATGTATGATATTTAAACCCGCTATATTCACAGGCGTAGCGAAAAAATTAGAGCCCATATGTCGAAATCTTTGCCAGACGAGAGCGTTTTTTCCGCGTTTACTCTCGGCAAAATGCTTCCGCGCTCGTAAACAATACTCCGGACTGTTATTCAACTAACTATCAGACATTTGATGGCCTGATGCATCAGCTGCACGAGCGGTCTGAAGTTGGTTGCACTTGGAGTGACGGACCCTGTAAATGAGAAACAACTAAATTGTCAGCAGTCCAGCTATAGCTAACTAACGCAGCATAGATAAATATAGTAGGTTCTGTTTTTATGCGGTTTTGAAATAGTGCGGTTTTTTTTTTAATTAAAAAATGCATGTCGACCTATCGGGAATTGTACATATAAACAAGATTCTAAACCAGCTAAGCAAAAACTCATCACAGATTACATCAAAAATGCTAACCCTACAAGTATGGAACCGCCTGCATAACCATCTAGATCAGACGTGTACATTTCCTCAAGTGACGAAAGTGATTTTACGCCAAATCCTAAACGAATGTGCAACATGTGGGTATTGTCTGATTCTATTTCTGACGTAAATTTATTTTTCGATTCTGACGTTTCTTAAATAAAGATATAATTTTCAAAAATACAATATTTTGCTTATGCAATTTTATTTAATTATTTCAGATTCATGCGGTCTATGGAACGTATCTATAGTAATAATACGGGACTAGTACCCTTTTTTATGCGATTTTATTACATTATTTCAGATTTATGCGGTTCTTAGCACTTTTAAAACGCATCTAAAGTTTTACTATAGAACTGGTAGCTTTTTTTATACTGTTTCTTGCGGAACGTATCTACCGCATAAAAACAGAATCTACTGTATATAATTTCATGATCTCAGAGATGCGCGTACTAGGCGATTTGAATGGCATGCAAAAAGCAAAACTTGGTGCCTACTTTCAGTCGAGTCAATATTAGGCCGGCTTAAATAGAGTGCACCCGAAGAAATTTTTCTACCTTCGCCAATTAGTGCTTGTACTGCAACTTGTAGCTACTTCAAGCCAGCAGGAAAGTGGTGATATGCAGATTCTTGCAATCATTTAGTTTTGTAGTCACTTGCAATCATTACATAAAACCAAGGCGCATTTAATAAACGTGGTGGCACTAGACCAACAACAATGGTTTGTACGTTTGATTGTCACGGCAAAGTATTGGAAAAGTAGAAAACAAAAAATGAATTCGTCTTGTTTTATTCTGTGTTGACAGCCAAATGGACACAACGAGAGAAAAAAAAGAAATCAGCTGATTTACCAACACCACCTTTAATAGATTCGCATTGGATAAAACTAAAAAATAAAAAGCCTGGGACCTCTTTAGCAGTAAAATAAAAGTTCAACGAATAACTTTCAAATTCAAAAGCAAAATGGTTAGGAGTGAAGGGAAATGTGAATGTGAACTCATCAAAACAAGCGAAGCACTTTGGCATCATTAATCATACAAAAGTTTTGACTGCATTTTGACTTCAAACTTGAGATGAGTTTCTTGTTTCTTGTACTTCCGTACGAGACTGGATTGTAAAAAAAAAAAAACGAAAAGAAACAAAATACAAAACAACGCCTTCAGCGCAATGGGGGTCTTGAATCAATCGACCATTGGCGCAAGATGGAAATTCACATCATCACGTTGCCAAAGTTTTGTTGTAGAAAAGTTTTCGTCTTTGACTTTTCAACGCAGCACCAAAAGGTAATAGTGGCACTGAACTCAAGGCGCGGCGTAGGTAATGACGATGATTATATTGACGAACTGCAAAGGAAATTTAACTCGCAAGCGAGTAAATTAGAGGCCAAGAGTTTTTTTTTGGGCAAATTCACGATACGACACGTTAAGGTGTACACATGTTTTTATGTACGTATTTATGTATGTATGAATGTATGCATGTGTAAATCTATACGCGTGTAAGTATGCATATAAAGTGCAATACGTAAAAACTGCGAGTACCTTTGATTGCCTCCCTTTGGAGTAGTCGCTGTAGCCTGGGCAGAGAAGAGCGAAAATGCTCTAAGAACTTTTAAGTAAAGCTGCAAAGCTGCAGGTCTATGTTTTGGCAGTAAAGGGGAAGTATGGGCCCAATTGACTTTTATCTACGCTTAGCTAGCACACAAGGTCGACCTAAGGCACCTGCACTTGCATGTAAGAATGTGTGCGTATGTGGTATACACACATATGCTTGTCGCTATGTTTGCCTTGACTTTTTAATGAACGCCTGTAAATATGTATGTATGGCACATACGTACACTTAACTGGCTAATTTTCGCCCTTACTTTGTTGCCATTGGAAGTGGAAAAGTTTTGCCATTCCGCAAATGAACAATTAGAAAAGTCTGCTTGGGAGCAGCGTGCAACTAAGACCCAGCCATCGAGGTCGTCTTGGCTTATTGCAATACACAGTGAGGCAAAAATATAATTCGCAGATCGGAAATTAGTTATATATAAAGCCCCGACCAAAAGTATTAGGCACCTCATTAAGTACTGAATTTTGCGTTTTAAAAAGTGAAGTATTCATCTTCTATTAATAATTCTGCACAAATAAAAGGAATTAGTGATGAAAACATTAATATTTAGTAGGTCCACCCTTTGATTTGATAACAGCAGCAATCCTCTGGGGCCTGCTGCGTACAAGCTTTGCACATCCGACGGTACTTATAGTGCTTCACTCGTGAATTAAAGCGTTTTCCCGCGACAATTGGCACAAATTGTAGGATTATCCTTCTTATGGATTGGGCAGAGCACATTTAAATTCCAATCGGCAGGCATGCTTTCATCCGACCATATTTTGCATAGGAGCTGATGCATGCATCTTACCAGCTTCTCGGCGCCATATTTGAATAGCTCAGCCGGCTGTCCGTAGACGAACGCATTTTTTGTTCATTAGCCGCGTTATCGCTAGTCTCACCTCGCCATGGTAGGGCAGCGAAACGAGAGTCCTGTCGTCAACGATTGGGGTATCAGGATATTCACATTATCTGTTACATGCGCAGTTGTCATTGTTTAGTAAGTTTGTGAAGTGTTCCCTCCATAATTCAAGCACGCCATCCAGATCGTCATCTTTGTTCTTATAGCAAAACGTCCCGGCCTTAAAACCTTCTGTAAGCCGCCGAACTTTCTGATAGAACTTTCGGGCGTTGTTCCTATTGGCCAACATATCAAGCTCCTCGTACTCTTGTTTTTTCTTTCGAATAATAAATCTCTCTTCCTTTCTTAGCTCTCGGTAGCAATCCCACATGGCTCGCGTTGCGCCCGATCGCAGCGTGGCTCTAGAGGCAGCATCTTTTCTTTCTGCAGCACCATGACATTCCTCGTCGTTCCAACTGTTTTTTCGGGCTCGCCGGAATCCGATTTCTTCTTCGGCGGCGGTACGTGGAGAACGAGAAATGTTGCTCCATTGCTCGTGCATGGCGGTTTGTTGGGCAGTACTCCCTGAGAGCAGGAGTGAGGGTCGAGTGGCGAATCTTCAGGCTGGGTGTTGTGATAGCAGCTTTCCGACGACGAATATTCTATTTTTACGTGGCGAAACCTGGGTTTCCAGCGCACAACCAGCTATCCTGGGATGCTTCTCGTTCTCACATTAACTCGCTCTCGAGCGGGTATTCGGAAGCTACCAGGAGGATACTTGGGCTGCCGGGAAGTTATGACATGCTTGAACTATATATAGAAGAATCATTCTGTACGATTGTTATTGGCTTTCCCCACAAGTGTGACACTTGCCATATGCAACCCTCCTACTCGGCTTCTGCTCGCCTTCGGCTAAAAAAGAGCCCAACACTTCTAAAAACAACACATTTAAAAATTGTTGAAGTATGTTAGCGAAGTTAAAATAGTTTTTAAATTTATTCGAAATATCATCTGCTTCTCCATCGAGTGGAGGCTAGCGGGCTCACGGGCATTATCACAGGTCACCGCAGATCGCGTAACCATCTGCACAGGATTGGGATATGGTGTACTGTCACTTGTAGTTTCTGCGCGGAGACACCTTTTTCTCAAATTTGATGCTTAAGCATGAAGAAAAATTACACATATCGGTCAGAAGAAAGGCTCAACCCAACCCAGCTCTATCTTAAGATTGTGAATGGAACTGGGCGTCGATGAGCTGTTGTGATGAATAGAGAGCACAAAGCATCATAAAAATAAGTTTGTTTTATAATTTTAAATAACATCAGGAGCAAAAATGTTTGAAGTGATTGAAACTCGTGCACCTTTTATGATTTTTTATTAACAAAAATACAGGATTTTAAACAAAGCAATGCATCTCTATGATTTGGACTCTTTAAAATGTTCAGTTCCGCTCCGTTCGGTTCGGCTTTGTTTTAAATGTTTTAATTTGTTTAATAAAATCTTTGGTATTTAATTTGTTGTTAATATTTTAAAACTATATATATTATCTTACCTATAAAATTGCCCGATCACCATAAAAAATAGAATAAACTCTCTTTTATTAATGCACTTAGACATTTGTGTAGGAAACTTAAAAGAGGAGGTTAATTAAAACCGCAAATAAATAAAATACCATCGATCCATACTACATTTACGGAAAGTGCCTTTTCCCCATTAAATGGTAATTTTCAAATAAGTGTCCCAGTTGCTAAACTATATTTTAAAATATATTTTTTTGCAAAAGAAACTCGCTTTTGCTGCACTATGCGGCCCTTAGAAGTATTCACCAAGAACTTGCCAGTGCAAAGAATACCAAAGGATATTTTGGTTATTCTTATTTTAAACTGACATACCTATACACATATAATGCATACTTGCATACATACATACTAGCACATAGTTGCGGTAAAATTAGTGAAGAGCCAGTGTGAGTGGTGCTTGTTTGTAATTAGATACGCGCATTTAAGTGTTTTCAAAATGTGGTTTGTTGAAATCAGTTGAGGTCAAGATTTAAGTAACCATATGTACATATGTATAGCTATACTGCAAAGTGTTTGAAAATGACTTTAAGGGGGTTAAAGGGTTAAATGCACTCATTCCAGTTTCAAGCTTCATTCGAAAGAAGTTTTGAATTTCAGAATAAAAAATTCGACAAAGTGCTTTTAAAAATATATCTTCTCTCACTTTCATAAGATAAATAGAAATAAAATGTAAAGAAATGATTAAAGATATTTATTTGAGGTTTTGGAATTTTAACCAAAATTTTTTTTTTACAATGAAATTACATAATCACTAAGACATTGCGCTTATATCCATGACTTTCACATTGGATTTACACGACGGTAGTAAGACTAATAATGTTCGGATGGCGGAAGGGATAACTTTCAACGCTACACACCTTTAACATATACACAAATGGTTCCAAAATGGAAGAGGGTCTTGCAGCCGCAATATTCTGTTCAAAATAAGACTATGAACAGTCATACAAATTACCGGACTACTGTGTGTTCCAAGTTGTGATCTACGCAGCGCCGAAAGCAGCAGACTTAGCCACAAAGAACACTCCTCCCAACTCTCAAATAAACTTTTGCATTGACAGACAAGCAGCCGTCAAAGCAATAGCAGCTGTAATGACAAACTCACACTGCGTACAACAATGACAGAACAGGATTGATGAGCTAGGAAATGAGAAACGAGCCACCATCTACTGAGTTCCAGGACAAAAGGGAATTGAAAGAAACGAGGAAGTGGATATACCAGCTAAAGCTAGTGCAGAAGGATACATTCACAATATGTAGCGAAATCAACGCGAGAGGAACTCTGGAATACCTATTTTTACACTGTCCCACACTTCGCAAATCAAGAATAAACTGTTTAAGTTGTATATACATCATTTTTAATCGTAAAAAACGTGGAAGATCAAAAAATTAGCAGCCTGCTTAAATTATCTAAACTTTAATACATAGACAAAATATACATTTCTAAAACTCTCCATGCAAATACTTGGTATCACTATGAATATATTTTTGGTCTACAGGATCAGCCAAGCCTCACCAAATTTAACCTAACATCCCAGATGAGTCAGAAATTTTGATTTTTTTGGGGATCACTGAAGATTAAAAACTCGTACGGACGCACTCAGCCCTTCAGAGCTTTAATATTTACACATTTGGTTTGGCAAATTTTGTTGTAAATAATACACACCATTACACAGCAAACACATACAATAGATCGATAGAAAGATGATCTTCTTGCATGTAAAAACTACATAAGCATTGCACTGATCAACATTCATTCGGAATTGCTCACTTATTTCATCTACCGTAGAAAACATCTCAAAAGTTGTAACATCAAAAACAAGCCGGCTTTTGCACTGAAATGTGCTACAGTGATTAAATACTTTGTCACACTCTGCGTCATGCTCGAAAAAGTCAGTGAGTTGCAGTGAGTTTAATGAAAATAAACGGGAACAAAACTGCACGCTGTTAATACTAGACGCACAGAATCCCTGATAAGCCAAACTAAGTATAGCCTTAATACACTGATTTCCATTATAATGAGGTAGTCTCTTATAGGTAGACACGTCCAGAGACTAGGCACCAGACTCATGATTTCTACAGAAGCAGTTTGAATAAGGAAGATGAAGCGCCGATCTTACCTTCTACTCAAATATGAACGAGACGGTATCAATAAAACGGTCCGCGGATGACATATGGCAAAAATAATTTTTTTATTTTTTGGTAGGACTGTTATAAGCTTACATGGCAAATTTCAGCGTGATATGTCACATAGTTTGTTTTCTGTGCTACTGTAAACAAGCCAAGCTCGAGTGTGTTCTTCGAATTTAACGATGGAAATTCAAAGAATTTGTTTGAAATTTTGTTATTTCAACAAAATTTCGGCTTCAGAGGCCTTAAAAATGTTGCAGACAACCTATGGGGACTCTGTTCTATCGCGTGCACGTGTTTTCCAGTGGTACAAATCGTTCAAAGATGGCCGTACATCGGTTGAAAACTTGCCTCATGAACGTCGTCCAGCAACATCAGTAAACGACGAAAACATCGGAAAAGTAAAGGAAATTGTGCTTGAAAATCACACAAATCGCAAAATCGGTTAACGCTGAATATTATTTAGACGTTTTAAAGCGTTTGCGCGAGAACATTCGTCTTAAAAGGAAGGAATTGTGGGACAACAAGTCATGGTTCTTGCATCACGATAATGCACCAGCTCATACATCACGTCTTGTTCGCGATTATTTGAACAAAAATAATGTTAATATCGTTCCGCAAGCACCGTATTCGCCTGATATGGCTCCATGTGACTTTTTCCTGTTTCCCAAGCTAAAGTTGCCGCTCCGTGGAAAACATTTTGAGACAATTGAAGTCATAAAAAAGAATTCGAAGAACACACTCGAGCTTGACTTGTTTACAGTAGTACAGAAAACAAACTATGTGACATATCGCGCTGAAATTTGCCATGTAAGCTTATAACAGTCCTACCAAAAAATTAAAAAATTATTTTTGCCATATGTCATCCGTGGACCGTTTTATTGATACCGTCTCGTTCATATTTGAGTAGAAGGTATATCTCCTGTTCCTCTACCGTGATCTATCCTGTTGAATATTTAATACTTTATGTAAACAATTCTTTAATAAGTGAGAAGATCTCAGCGCTGGAAAAATCAGGGATCTTCTAAAATTTTGAATGAAAATTTCATATTGGTTTTACGGTATTACAATGGGCAGTGAGCCTGCAGACCCCATAGTGGACAAGCGCTATAACCTAACTTAACTTGAAGCTCAATACAACTCGAGCAGAAAAATATTGCGTATCTCCGATTCCCCTTAAAGTAGAAATCTGATGTCTTATAAACAAAATACCTTCGACCTCAACGTCGTATGTGCCCTATACGCATCACAGTACCCCATCCAAAATCATTTTCCTTATTAAACTTAAGATCGAGCTGGGTTGGGCTCAGCGTATATGCCTTTCTAATGGCAGCAAGTGACCGCCATGTCACAACCTTCTCCGCGCTATAGAGTTGCACCAAAGGAAAAGGTGTGTTGGAGCCTACGAGGATTGGTCGCACAAACCACAAGAGTCAGTGGACCATGAACCTATTTTAGTTTTAAGGATTTTGCCTTCCTTAACCCCGTAGTTTGGTGTTAGCTAACCTCCCTTAACTTTTACTCTTCACTCCTAAGTTTCTCCTTGATGGTGTCTTATCGGATTGCAAAGAAAGGCTCTCTTCTCCTTGATTGACGCAAAATCGACTTAAGTGATCTTGGTCTCGGGTCCCAAGACCACGGCCTCTGTAGTCAGTGCGTCGACTAGTTCGTTCTCAGTTATACCCCTGTGTCCTTCGATCCAAGTTAGCTGGATGCGATTGAAACAAAATAACAACCAGGGTGACCTACAGTACAGCATGTGGGTGATTAACTTCGTTTTAGTAAGGAGTTTATAATTTTGCAAGTTTAATAATAACAGACTTAGATCTACCCAAATATAATTATGAGCTATCAGTAGATCTACTCATCAAACGCATAGTATTTCTATAAGTTAACAATTTATTAAAAAAAACTGACAAACTGTGTCGACCAACACTTTGGTGGTATTCAGAAACATCGAGATATTATGGACCGCTCAAAACCGTATGCCGCCAAATGGTGGGCGCTTATCTAAATGGCTGGTTTCCATACTGGAACTCGCCAATGTGGGCGAAATCCTTGGAGATAAAAGTATATAGAAGAATACTGAAGGTAATAAGCGCTTACAAAACCACCTCGGACTAAGCTGCAACAGAGATTGCAAGCATGACGCCCATATATATATTACCGGAAGAATGTACGTGTAAATAGAGCAGACTCTCACTAACATATCAGGGATCGTAGATAAAGAAAAGGCAGCATCCTTACTAAAGTGGCAGGAGCGTTAGGAAAACTCGACGAAAGGATGGTTACCTATATGCTAATCCCAGACATCGGAAGATCGTTAAAACGAAGCTATGGTGAGCTTGAGCTTTCAGCTAACACAATTCCTGACAGGTGATGATTGCTGTCAGAAGTTCCTACATAGCTTCGTGGTACGTGAGTCGCCTTTATGACCAGTATGCCATGAACAGGAAGATTCAACGCATGTGTTTCTTGTATGCCAACGATTTGCGACTCGTAGACGTGATTTAACAACATAAACAGAAGATCTGGTAACACCACAAAACATAGTCGGCATCGTGGTGACTTCAAAGTATGCGTGGGACAAGATTTTGTCAGCAACCAACGATGTACATCATGCTTTAAAGCACGCAGACGCTTACGAGGCTTGCGGCTAGTTAAACAGACTATACTTAACCAGCTTGACAGACTATTAATTTGACGTGAGATAAGTGAGGTGGAAAGGGGATGGACAAGCCCGATTAGGGTGTTTTTTTTTTTTTTTTGTGAAACAAACAAAACTGTGGAGGATTAAAGTGCATGCCACTTTTGATGGACTGCATGAGAATAGTAACTAACGTAGAGCCAAGTGCTCAACCGCCTTCCGGTAATTTACTTATCGTAGTACCGGGAGGGGATCAGTACATTGATGGTAGAAAGTTCAGTTCGGGTTAAAGTTCCACACTGACGGAGAACAGGCTTTCGATGCTTCCTCCTCGTACAAAAAAAAATTAAATCGCTTCAACACTATCTGAAATGGATTGATACAACTTACTGAAAATTGGAACAACTTCAGTACTGGTCTAATATAATATGTCACACCTCATTTTTGCTATAAAACAGCTTTCCAAAGAACTCTTTTGAATTTGGAGGTGCTGGGTTCGATCCTTGCTGCTTTAAATTTTAAACACTCAAGAATTAGAGTGATTCCCTCTTAGTCGCTAAGGCTAATTTCCGAACGCTCTTTTGAAAAAGTTTCTGGTAAATCCAAATTTGGCAGCGAGGCAGGTCGGAATTTACGAAAATAAATCAAGACCAAAATAACAAATTAAATACGAGGGGTGCCTTTTATATGTCGGGATTAGAGAATAAAAACAAATTTTAATCATCGAAAATAACTTTATTGTTTTTTAAAATATTCTCCATGAAGATCTATACACTTTTGCATGCGTTTGAACCAATTGTCGAAGCACTTTTGCCACTCTGAATGAGATACCTCCAAAACTTGCATTCTGAATGCCGCAACCGCTTCTTCAGGTGTCGAAAAACGTTGACCTCTCAGTTTGTTTTTTACGTACGGGAATAAAAAGAAGTCATTGGGTGCCAAGTCAGGACTATACGGCGGATGACCCTTAATTCGGTGTTTTGGGTGCTCAAAAAAGCAGTTGTTTGAGCCGATGTGTGAGAGCTCGCATAGTCCTGGTGAAGAGTGATCCGAATTTGGCGATTGGTTTTCCTAACTTCTTGGAAGAAAACTGGCAAACAAATGGTTGTGTACCACTCAGAATTTACTGATCTGCGTTTTTCTAGTGGTACGGTTGCGACATGTCCAGTTTTTCCGAAAAAACAGGCGACCATTTGCTTGGAGGAGCTTCGTGCGCGAACAACTTTTGTTGGATTTGGCTCATCTTAAAACACCCATACAGTCGACTGCTGTTTACTTTCGGGCTCATACGCGTAAATCCATGATTCATCACCTGTCACGATGTCATAGACGTGTTTCGAAGCCCTGCGATCGTATTTTTTGAGCATTTCCTTCGACCAATCGACACGAGCCTTTTTTTGAGCGATTGACAAATTGTGTGGGATCCAACGCGAACAAATTTTTTTGCCAGTCAAATGTTTATGCAATATTGAATGTATGCTGGTCCCACTAATGCCTAAGATTGTCTCAATCTCACGATAAGTCACATGACGATTTTGCAATATTAGTTCGCGCACAGCATCAATGGTTTTCGGAACAACCACTGATTTTGGACGACCTTCACGAAATTCGTCTTGGAGTGAATGAACTACGACCACGATTGAATTCACCATACCATCGATAAACACTGGTCCTTGATGGAGCTTCATCGCCAAAAAATTAATTAAGTTCATCCATGCAATGTTGCTGAGTTAATCCACGTTGAAAATTGTAAAAAATAATCGCACGAAAATGTTCACGATTTAATTCCATTTTTGGACCGAGATGAATCTTTTAAGTTACTGTAAACAACACAAATAGCGCTGGTATTTCAAAACGTTCTGAGTACGTAAAAGCCAAAAAATGTCAAACTTTGCGATCCACCTGTCAGTTGCCAGATTGCAACACCAGGGTTGCCAAATCCCGAAATATGAAAGGCACCCCTCGTAATCGTCTTGAGTTTTTTAAAACTTTAGATAACACAAAATTATTATTAACCTTGTCGACTTTTCGTTATTGGATTGATTACAGTATTCATACGGGTTATATCTGAGTGTTTACGGTGACGTCCAATTCCTGAAATACGATCTTAAAGTATATTTATGATCTAAGATCATTTTGTAATCTCGGATTTTGGTAGACAAATTTTGTGTGGATAATCTCGCTTTTTAATTACAAATTGGCAGTTAAACTCGAAAAAGTAGTTATATGTGGACATATTACTAGATTTACAATTGTCTGCCTAGGGTATAATTATTTATTTATTACTCACAAATTATTTGCAATTTTATGCCTCCAATGGATATCTAATCTCGGACCTACTATTTGTATGCAACAAACACCACAAACACACTAGGCTGCTGTGTTCGTATCCTTCTGTAAGTATTATCATATCATTAGAACCAAGCAGTCTGTGCCAATTAAAGGTGCATTTGAAATTTTAAAATTCACTGAATGCAACTCCTTGAATTTTTTTCGCCATTTAAATTTCAATTCAATTGTAACTTTGCTAATTTGTTATAATTCACACCAGCATAAAAAATAAAAAAAACATTTACGCTTTTGCGGACAATCCGCTAGGCATCAGTAAACCGTTGCAGCCAACCAATGCAACCACCAACCGTCCATTTTAATTAAAAAGTGTATGCAACACAAAAGCTAATTTAATTTACTGTCATTTGAGCCAGCCGCTGACGGCCACTAAACATTACTCAGGTTAGGTGTCTGAGTATGTATGTATGTGTGTGGATATGTGTATGAGGGTATGTAACAACAGACTGACTATATAGCTTAATTAGAGTTGCAGCATTGAAATGTGGCTTGCTAGCGCGAATTCTCGCAGCATGAAGCGACAACAGGATGAGATGTTTAGAACGGAAATTGTTGGACTTACATGATGACGCTGTTGTTCGAGTGTCTCCGTGTATTATGTGTTGAACGATAAACAAGCAATTGGGTGGCTGCCGCGCGTATATGTGTCGTATTATGGATACACTCTAAAAGCAAGCCAACTAGTTCTGCACTGGGCCCGTTAGAACTGGTTTGTTTTGCAGCTGCAGTAGTTCGTCTTCTAACTTTTTTCATTGCTTTTTTCAATATGCTACGAAATGAAAATTGTCATCCTGTGCATTAGCATCATATCATTAACAAACTTAATTAAGCCCTTACATTAGTGTGATATTAGTAAATGGACTACTTTGCAATAGTCAAAAAAGGAATAGCTGATTGACTCCTTCAATATTTATACTCCCTAAATCCTCCTAACATTTAAAGAATACGTATTTAAAGTAAGTATCCTAAGGATTTATTTACCTGTGCCTCTAATTGGCAATTTGCAACTAGTACAATTGTAGTCACTTTCGAACTAGTACGACTTATTTCATCAAATACGAGTTCATGAATTATAATAGAATGCATTTTATTAAATAGAAAAAAGCAAAAGTATTTATGGCATCACACAATTCATGGAAATATGGCACAAATATTACATTTTATTCATATTTTTATCACAGGTTTTGGTTTTTTAAATTACTTTTTTCATTATTCACTTGTTTTGCTATAAAAAACGTTTGATTTGAGGCGTACATTTAAGTATCAGTATTGGTTGGTCTGTGAAACTGCAATGGATTTTAAATATGTCAGTCGAATTTCGTAGTTGATCTGATAGAATTTTAATTTTGGTTAATCGTGAAACCATCTGGTGGAAAAATTCCATGGGGATCGTATCATATTTTCAGAATTTTATTTAGCAAGATTAACAATTTTTTATATATGAATTAATACTAATGAAAATATAGCAAAATAATAATGAAAATGGCTTTATTGTTTTCCAAAAAATTTTCTTTGGAGGTCAATACATCTCTGCATTCGCTTGAACCAATTTTCAAAGCATTTGGTAAACGGCACCAAAATGATAGAATACGTTTTTTCTAATAGCGATCGCCCCTCGGCAGGGAATGGCAAAACTCCGAATATATTTCCACAATTTCGTGTTTGCCTTTTTCCGTTAAAATCTCCACCAAGGATACTCTGGCTAATGAGCTCTGAAAGGGGAAAATATTTAGTCTTGTCATCAATTAGAACTACTGCGTTAGGTCTTGGGCATTCATAAGATACCAACTTACATCTCCCAATGCCTAGTCCTTTTATTTGCCTCCATTTACCCATGGCTCTTGTATTAGAAACAAGTATAATTTTTCTTCGGCAAATCTTGTGCACCCATCTTGGGTGACACCCATGCATAGAGCCTTTTCTTGAGACACTTCACTATAAAACTCTCTAGACCAAACTGTTCAAAACTAAATAAAAGTCTAAAAATTATAAAATTTTTTGTTTACATTTCCTTAAGTTCACAAGTTCCTTGTTTCAAGAGCAACAACAATATTATACCTCAGCACCTTGATTGTTCACTTAATTATAAAGGGTTTTTCAATTGGCGCGGGTCGATTTTGGCGCCCTGTGGCAGCCATTTTGTTTTGGTGACATCTGTCAAATCTTTTGTTTATTATTCAGTTGTTTATGCCAAATCATCATGGAAAGTTACACGATTGAACAGCACGTTCAAATGATCAAACGTTGCGCGCATTGCGCCCATTTTTCGGTAGACGTGGTGGCCCTTCAAAGTCGACTCTTCAACGTTTGTTGGCCAAATTTGAGACGACCGGGTCAGTAAACAATCAGCCAACACCCGTACGTTCAAGGAACGCAAGATCAGCCGAGAACATTGCCGCGATCGGTGGAAGTGTACAGCAGAACCCGAAGCAGTCTATTCCTCGCAGTGCACAAGAACTTGGCCTTTCGCAGACTTCAACTTGGCGATTTTTGCGTCGGGACTTGAGCCTACACCCGTACAAGATCCAACTGACCCAGGAGCTCAAAGTTGATGACCATAGACAACGCCGTTTGTTCGCTGACTGGGCTTCGAATCGTTTGGAAGAGACCCCAGTTTTGGGCGAAAAATCATATTTAGTGACGAGGCGCATTTTTGGATGAATGGCTGTGTTAACAAACAAAATTGCCATATATGGGACGACACCAATACACACGAGGTTCACCAGGTGATAATGCATCTTCAAAAAGTTACCGTTTGGTGTGGATTTTGGGCCGGCGGCGTCATTGGTCCGTACTTTTTTAAAAACGACGTTGGTGAGGCGGTCACCATCAACAGCGAGCGCTACACAACGATGATAACCAATTTCTTCTGGCCCATATTGAACCATATGGACCTAGACGACATGTGGTTGCAGCAGGACGGCGCTACGTGCCACACAGCAAACGCCACGATTGACATTCTGCATGAATGATTTGAGGGTAAGGTTATCTCTCGCAGGGGTGATGTGAATTGGCCACCAAGGTCATGCGATTTGACCCTGCTAGACTTTTTCCTGTGGGGTTTCTTGAAGTCTCAGGTCTATGCAAATAAACCACAATCGACCGATGCTCTAAAGATGAACATAACACAGGCCATCGCTCAAATTCAGCCGGATCTATGCGGAAGAGTTATTGAAAATTGGACCACTCGGATTCGTTCCACCGTAAGAAGCCGAGGCGGGCATTTGAATGATGTCATATTCCACACTTAATGGCATATATGCGCCTTTCAAATAAAAAACTAATTTTGTCAATAACTCACACACAGCATGTTTTATTCCATTTCAACACCTACCCGCCCTTATTGAAAACCCCTTTATGTGGATCAGTAAAAAGTTATAGCCGTATGGAGAAGATCTGATTGTATTGCACCCGCTTAAAGGTTGATTTACATACTGCATTGTTGTTTTTCCACTTTGTGTTCCGTTGACTTCATTCACCCTCTTGTGTGATTAACTAGCATTTAAGGCAGAGATTTGTTGAAGAGTATTAAATTTTAGTGCACTGGAGTTTATATAGAATCCATAAAAAGGGTTATTAACGAGATTCTTATTTTTTCCTTTTGGTTATCTATGCCTAAATTTCCATGCTTTGTACTCGAAAATATTTTAAAATTTTTCTCAGTTCTCTCTTACTGCCAATCCAACAATTTAGAGCAATTCAAGGCTAAAATATTTTTTTTTTCTTTTGGTTATCTATGCCTAAATTTCCATGCTTTGTATTCGAAAATATTTTAAAATTTTTCCCGCTTCCCTCCTACTGTCAAACCAACAATTTTTAGACAATTTTACGCAAACCAAAATGTAAATGATTTAATTTGACCTCGAAAGTGAAAGAATTCCAAATTGGTGTAAAGTGCTTTGACTGCGTTTTTCAATTAACGCTCCTGCCTTTTGTCGCTATACCTCCCACATACTAAATATCTTACAATGATGCTGCCACCAATTCACACAAAAATAAACCAGACAAATTTACAGCTTGTTGAGTTGCAGCAGTGCAACATTTTTGCTGTTGATGCTGCTTTAGCTGTTGATGACTCTGCTGCTTCCTGCTTTTCACCTCAAAATCAGCAAGAAAGCAACTACCGTCAGCGTAAATGCTTTCGCCAATACAATTAGACCATGAAATGAGTGTTTTAAGTGCGCGCAGAGTATACTCGGAGCTACAAGCGCTTAAATGCAAATATATGTGTGTGTGAGTGCGAATATCTCGTATATATGTCAACATATATGTGTATGTTTGCATGAATGCATATGAACTCAAACTCATCCATTTATTTGCATACTCACAGCTTACTGAAGTGCTGCCAATTCCTTTCTACACTTTCGCGCTTTAGTGCCAATCAACGTTTTCACAAGCCCACACATCGGTGGTTATGCATAGATAAACTGATTCAGACATGAAATATATAGATATGTTCATATGTTTGATGTAAACCCGCATACAAATCGAATCGATGGTAGTGAACACATTGTGCTGTTGAATCACTTTTGATCTTTTACAATTTTTCCAACGATATCATCGACTAAATTCTTTTGTTTGTGGGGGAATTTGAAAAGAGTGGGTGGAGCGGTATGTGTCTAAGTGAGCGCATGTATGTCAGTTCTTTGCACACCAAAGTGGATTTTGATTACAAACGTGTCCATGCACTGATGAGCACTCTATAGAGAATGGTCAGTCATAGATGCTCAGTGCAATCGAGCCAATCAATATGCAATACTCACTACTACAATTTCAATGTGGTAAGGATGCATATAATGCATTTGTGGCGCAAATTTGCATGATTTACAGATTTTCTGTTGAACGATTTTCTTAGTGTAAATATGCGGAAGCTTCATATAAAATGCGGAAAAGTGTGTGCTAATAAAATACATATTAAACTACCTATGTCTATCAACAGTTAGAATGTGAGTGTCTAAATCAGAAAAACACCGTCCGAACAACTTTAAAATCCGTCAGCAAAAAAGCGTCTAAATTTATATACCTGTGTACCTACCCTAACCGTTTTATGTATCAGGTCAGTCCATAAGTTCGTGCGTATTTTACCCATAATTTCACTTTTGTACGATTTTTGCATACAAAAAATTATTCGCGAAGCATAACGGAACTATTTATATTTTCGTTGATATATTGTGCATTCAACAAGTGATTTTAATCAGGGATAGAAGCACGTGTTGTTAAAAAATAATGTTGTTAAAAAATAAAATGGAATCTTCGAACGCGTATAAGAGGCATATTTTGCATTTTTTTTTTATAAAAGTGGTAAAAAGTGCTGCTGCAGAATTAAACACTGTTCACGGAGAGGATACCGTGAGTGTAAGGACTGCGCAAAGGTGGTTTTCAAAATTCCGAAGTGGTAACGACAAAACTAGACGATAACTGCTGATTATTATTCCCATCAGCTATCAAACCTGAATGAGGCACTTAAAAAAAAATCGACCGTCTTTAGTGAATAGACGCAAAGTTTTGTTTCACCACGACAAAACAAGACCTCATACTCAAGGCAAACATTAGGCAAGCTGAACGAGCTCGGATGAGAGCTAATGCCGCATTCACCATACTCTCCGGATATTGTACCTTGTGATTATCACCTTTTCCGTGGACATCAATCGCGTATGAGTAAGAAGAACTACTCCTCAAAAGAAGATATAAAAAGGGATGTCGAAGCGTATTTTGGCTCCAAGGACAAACAATTTTTTGAGCAGGGAATTAAAAATGTGCCTAAACGTTAGGAAGACATTGTGAATAATGAAGTAAAATATATTATTGATTAATATATGTATATGTACAGGGTTGGCCATATTAAACTGACCCATGTGATTATTAAAAAAATATGGAAAAAGAAACATTTTTTTGTGTTTCATTGTGAAAAACATTTAATTTAGTTCAAGGAGATTCGTTTACATCACTTTTTGAATATGATATCGCGCAAGTGGTCGCCCTTAGCTCGTATAGCGTAATGTGCCCGTTTTTCGGCGTTTTCCATAGTTTTGGCCAGCGTCTCGGCCGATATGGCGGCTATTTCCCGTCGGAGAGGTATGGTTCCTTCGGCAAAATTTCTTATTTTGATCCCTAGAATACGATTTTCACAGAGCAATGAGCGATTTTGAAATCGACCCGCCCTAATGTATATATGATATATATATATATATGTAAACTACAAGGGATGAATGGCATATGTAGTGAAACGTTTCTAAACCTCCTAAATTCCTAAAGATGAACCCATATATAAGTAGAATAGATCCCAGATAATGCTGCAATATTCGAGGTTTGATCGAACTAGAGAAAAAAAAGGAGAAATTCTTAAGCGTACAAAGATTCTGGAACTGCTCGCTACAAAGCCGAGCATAGATCTAAACTAGGCCATGATAAAATCTATATGTCTAGAAAACTATATTTTCGATGTAAATATGGTCCGCAAGTTTTTTTTTCATACATTTTTGTGAGGTTGCCCAACTTATAATCGATATCAATCGCAACTTTGCGTCTACTGAGGGACAGGTGCTGGTATTTACAGACATTAAGAAGTAAAGAGTTATCACCACACCAACTTTTCAGTCTTGATATGTCAAAAACGTCTGGAATGTCATTAACAAAAACAAGGGGTCCCGGCGGTCTAGAGCTTGGGTAGTTTCACGAACTTTTTTTTTGCACTAAAAAAATGAAAAACGATATTTAAATTTGTTGACATTTTATTTAACTTCTTTTACATACAAAAAAGAAAAATAAAATTTGTTTATTTTAATAATTTAAAAAATGGCGCTGATGTTGACCCTTCCGAAATATTGGATCTGAACGGTGTTGTGCATTTTGGCTCTCCTATTTATCAAAAACACAAAAACCAAAAAAAAAAAGATTAATCATTATGACTGTAGCTATGCCCCGTACTAGAAAAAGTACAAAATGGCGAGGCCTTGAATTTGTCACTCTAAAAATCGGGTTGTATTCAGTTTTGTAATAAAAAAAATAAGAAATAATTGAAATAATAATATGATTCTAGTACGGGCGATAGCCATTGATGTTGTGAACAACATATTAAAATTTCAGACGATTAGGTTGAATAATTTTTATTATTATTATTTTTTTTTTTTTTTGACAACACCAGGCCGAAAAAAGTAGTTTCGAGATAAATAAGTTTAAAGTTTGAGGTACAGGAGCGCGCGGACCGCTCTCTACCTAGTTAATGGACTGTAGAAACTATAATATTGGGAATTTTCGCAAAAACATTTCACAGTATATTCTTAAAAGCCTATACTTTCGAAATATTAAAAAAACAAAATATCGATTTTTGAAGTTTCTAAACCACCGGGTTAAGAACAATAGTGACCCGAGATGGCTACCTTGAGGCACACCTTAGGTAACTTTAATGGCAACAGAATTTATATAATTTATACGAACGTATTGAGTTCTATCTGTGAGATAAGTTGCAAGCCACTTAAGTAGGCTAGGGTGAAGACCAACCGAACCCAGCTTTTTAAGTATGATACTGTGGCTGACTCTATTGAACACCTGTTTCAATTTGTTTTAAGGCAAAATTTGCGAATAATCTTAATTTAGTAACAATATATCTACCCTTAACAAAGCCATACTGATAAGGCAAAGTGAGATCTGAAATTTGAAAGATAATCAAATCATGAATCAATTTTTCAAAGAGTTTAGGTGTACTAGCGATTTTGCAGATCGGGCGATAATTTTGGCCATCCGACTTGCTTCCAGACTTATGTGCCGTTTTGATAAAAGCTTTTTTCCAGTTATGTAAAAATTCACCAAAAACCAGCTATTTAAAGATAATTGTTAACGGTTGGGCTAACAATATGAATTAAATGTTATATATATTAATAAATATTATTTTTTATTGAATGCCGAAATCCTAAACTTACACAAAACGTTACACTTCTTAACATTAGCCATTCCATATTATCTCATATTTCTCCCTATTCACCTCCAATCACCACCCAGTGTACACAATGAATACTGATTTCCATGATCAGTGAAGCATTAAACGCTAATTGCAATTCGAACTATTGAATGGATTAATTTCAATGCAAATTCTAAATCGCCAGCTCTCATCCACTCTGCTAACTGCTTTCAGTTGCTTAAAAAGCGAGCACTCTACATACATACGCGTGTATATTTGGACATTTGCGTATTATATGCACAAGCGCAGTCAGACATAAATATTCGCATATGTACAGTAAATCAAAAAAGTATTCGTTGCAATCAAAACAAAACTTTATTTTTTGAACTCTTTACAATGCTCGGGACCTTCAGTACCACGCTCTCTTTCAACACAAATCTCAAATTCAAAAATTTGCACAGAACATCCAAAATTTAATAAAATATAATCTGGTCAAAATGAATGCCAAAAAAGTATACGCCTCGTAGCTTATAGAAATATTATAAATAATTGTATCCAATGATAAATGTCTATCACATTTTTCTTGGCTCAAAATTCCCAATTACCTTAACATCAAAATAACAAAACTTTACACCAAATACATATAAATTTGGTTTATTGCTTCTTGAAGAAATTTCTTAGTTCCTACTTGTTACTCTTACCAGTTTTCTGCTCCAAACTATGTGCAATATGCAGAAGAGGCCATCTTTGACCAACAGAGGCCGAATTGTCTTCCATCAGGACAACGCCAGGCCACACACATCTTTGGTGACGCGCCAGAAGTTCCGGGAGCTCGGATGGGAGGTTCTTTTGCATCCATTGTATAGTCCGGATCTCGCACCAAGTGATTACCACCTATTTCTGTCCATGGCGAACGAGCTTGGTAGTCGGAAGTTGTCCACAAGAGAGTCCTGTGAAAATTGGCTCTCCGAGTTTTTTGACAATAGGGAAGCGAGCTTCTATAAGAGGGGTATTGTGAAGTTGGCATCTCGTTGGGAACTCGTCATCGAACAAAACGGCGCATATTTGACTTAAATCGCATTATTATAACCCATTTTATGAACAATTGAAAATTCAATAAAAATACCGCAAGACTTTTTTGCCAACCTATATATTATTTTAAGCTTACCATAAAATTTTAAAGCATCAGCATAAGTAAAAATTGCAATTTCTTTCGAATCGTAACTTTACCAGTTTTCAAAATAATTTATTTCACTTATCACACTGACCTGCGGCACTCCACTAGCGTGTGCGCTCAAAATAGAGATAAAACTGAGATTGTTAGCTTCACTTCATAAAATGCATACTCACAACAATGCGGAGTAACGGTTTTTTATTCTAAAATAATATTTAAGGCGTAGTTGTTTGCAAAAAATTATTGACCGTCAGACGGTCTAAACGGTTAGAGGGTTAAAATCCAATACCTCTAAATTGATCACCCTTTATCTAAGAATTTTCCACCACCTCTACAGATAAGCTAAACAATTAGATTTTCGTAGGTGCGCCATAAATTTGGAATCAAATTTCGTGATATTAAGAGGTAGAACGCTCAATGCTTGAATGCAAAAACTATGCATACTTGCATACTTTTTTCGAAACAGAGAGGGTAAAACTTAAACAGGGTGAGAGACGAGTATTTTTTCGATACACTGTGTGTACATATGTATGCATGTTATCAGCTACCTTCAGCTAAGCACCAGTATTCAACATCATAATCAGCATTAATATGGACATTTTAAAAATCGCTGCCAAGCATTGTCCGCTTGTGCTTCATTCTTTCATCAATTTACTACTCTTCCACTACGCCATACTCGTATTCGCTGTCCTCTACAGACCTGCCATTCATGCACCTTGAACAGATGACACTTGAGGTCCAACTTATCGCAACTCAAGCCAGCTGCACTTCTCTCCTTCTCCACTTGTTGTAAGTGTACTCGTTTTATGTACGAGCATATTTGCTGAGTGTGGTATGCCAGCTACTGCAGAAGTACGAGGCAAAGGGCGGGCAGTGAATAAGTACGTATGTATGTATGTGCGATACGCAGTTGTTGGCTGTGGCAGCAATAAATGTGATAAAGTTGACAATAGGATATCTGCTTTTGTTGTTTTCCTTTCCGGTGGAAATGTGCAGCAAATGCTCCTGCGTGGCTGCTATTTGGTGTATATATGTAATACTGTATATGAAGGATGAGCTAGGAAGAGTTGAGTTACTTATAAAAGTGACCCGTATGACTTTCTTATGACCTTCAAAAAAAAACAACAACAAAAATACAAAAGTCGAAGGATATGCAATTATTCACAAAACAAAGCAGATGAGAACGCTTGCTAGTTAACTCAAGTTTTTAAAAGCACTTTAACAACGTTGTAAATGTTCAGGAAAACTTTATTTAAATTTAACACTGCAAAATGCAAAACTTTCTCAAATCATTAACGTTTTATAGCCGATATCCTGGGCAATTAAATTTTTAATTGCTCCAGACTTCAGCTGAGTACTTTAGTGTACCAACGGAATTTTTGCCGCTCCCCAAACACCTCTTCAGCTCGTTGGCAGACAGAAGTTGGACAAAAACACTAAAATGCTTTTAAGCGAAATTCTTTGGCCTCCCTCTCTCAATGGTGTGTCAGCTGTACATAAATTGAATGTGAAAGCCAGGAATAAAAATGTGTTTTGCGAAAAAAGCGTGAATAAAAAAATCCCTCGATGTCGCAATTATTCTGGCAGGATTTCCACAAAAAACAAATTATAAATAAAAAATGTAAGAAATACACCGATTTTACACGTTGCCCGGGCTGCAATGAAAATGCATTAACATAAACTTTATTGGATTGCATTGTTTACTACCGACTTTTAACTTGCATCGGCATTAATTTAACTCACAATGAAAATTTAACTTCGCAATTTTCGAGGAATTGCATTTTCATATTGCACGTTGATCTCAGCTACGCCAGCATTTCACGCATTGGTGTCAATTGGAATTTTCCTGTCACAAGCGTATCAATTTAAATTAATATCATCACTGTTGCGAAGCTGTTTATTTGGGCGTTAATTCTCATACTGTGAAATGGGGAAATGCAAAGCTTTTTTGAAGATTTCATGGCACTTTAGATTCGCGTTCAGCGAAAAAATTGAATGAAATTTCAAAATCATTTCATATAAAAAAATGGAACGAAGTGAAACTTTTTCATTTTTTCTCAACTCTATCCCACAATATGAAATAGCCAATATGCTTTCCTTCAGTAACATGCCGCACTACGAGACTTCGAAGAATAGTACAAATTTAAAATTATTATTTATGAAATGCAGACAATTTAGGGCATGACGCAATCTGGAGTGTTCTCGCGTGTAAAGGAGTGCCCGAAATAGTGCTCAGCCCTGTAAAGAATTTGTACACGGCCGCTTGCTGCCGTGTTAATCATGAAAATGTTTTGATTACAAATATTGAAGTACAAATCGGCGTGTGTCGGGCAGGGTTTGTGCTTTCGCTGCTGTTATTCAATTCAGTCTTGGGTCAAGTTATGCGGTAAGCTTTTGCCCAGAATAGATCATAGCCTGTGGTCAGAATGGATAGCTAGAAGCGAACATTTGGACTACGCGGATGTTATATGCTTGATAGCACACAAACATTCGCATACATCTTCAAAGTTAGGTTAGGTTGATATGGTTGCCCAGGGAATGGGCACACTTGGACGAAGAAAGATTCGTCCTTTGCGATGACATTATGGAGGTGTGAGGCGGGAGGGAAAGACCGGTGGGATACAGGGAGAGGGCGGGGAGGGGTGGTCCTGGGATGGTTAGGAGCGTGCGGATTACGAACGATGACTATGTTTGCATCGACCGCTTTATGCTGCTGATGAAATTCATCAGATTTTTAATGTCAGCGCCAGCTATATCAGCAGGCGTGACAAAGAAGTAGGAGCCAAGATGCCTAGATCTTAGCCCCGCCAGAGCAGGGCAGCTAAGGAGAAGGTGCTGAGATGATTCCACTTCATCCTCCATACATCCAGCGCAAAAAGGACTCGAGGTGATTCCAAGTCTCACTGCATGCATTCCTCGCGCATTGTGTCCTGTGAGAGAACCCACGAGATTAGAGAGCTGATATTTTGTCAGCCTCAGAAGCTCGCCCGAGCGCCTCCGGTCCACACGTGGCCAGAAGGATTTCGCGACCTTACACGTTTGTGTACTTGCCCAGCGCTCGCTGAGTTGGTGAGATGCCCATCTTTCCAGGAGCAGACCGCAGGTAGTCAGGGGAATCCCAATTCTCTCCCTTCGCGGGGAAATCACCTCGCATGCCCCTTGTCTGACCAGCTCATCCGCCTCACAGTTTCCAGCAATGTCGCTGTGACCAGGAGGCTGATGTTAAAGAATTCGGACGCAGTCGAAAGCGAGGTCAAGCATTCATTGACCAATTCCGAATGCACCGTTAATACGCATTTGAGCAGCCAATCAGCTGCCTCCTTGATTGCGGCTACCTCTGCCTGGAACATATTGCAGCGATCCGGTTGCCTGAATTTGAGCCTGATGGGGATCTCCTCGCAAAAGACTCCTCCAACCGTTCCTTCCAACTTCGATCCATCCGTGAACAAGTTCACCAGGCCCTGCCCCCAAGTGTAGCCCTGCGGAATATAAGTGGAGAAGATTCCGGTTGGACTAAACGAGGGTATACACTGATCCGTTGACAGAGGAATGAACTCAAAGTTTCTGAGGATGCTTGAGTGCCCATAAGTGAGATTAAGCTTATAGCTCCAGCCCCTCAGTCTGATTGCGGTACGCGTAGCGGCAATTCTGCCTGCGATGTCTACGGGTACCACATTTAACATTGCGTTGAGCGCCAGAGTAGGAGTCGTTCGAAGTGCCCCACTGATTAAAATGAGTGCCCACCTCTGAACTCTTTCCAGCTTCTTCACCAATGCCGTCTTCTCTAGTGAGTTCCACCAGACTATGACTCCATATAACAAGATAGGCTTTACAATAGTAGTATATACCCAGAAAACAACTCTAGGCGAGAGGCCCCATCTTTTACCAATTGCGCCCTTGCATCCATACAAGGCGATTGTTGCCTTCCTCACTCTATCCTCAATATTGGGTTTCCATGTAAGCTTGCTGTCAAGGATAATACCTAGGTACTTTACCTTGTCAGAATGCATCAGAGGAGCGCCCCTTAGTGAGGGAAGTTGAGCTCTGGGTATTTTATGTTTCCTCGTAAATAAGACGAGCTCCGTCTTAAGAGGATTCACCGACAGGCCGCAATCCGTTGCCCATCTAACAACTACGTTAAGATATCCCTGCATCAGGTTGTACAAAGAATCCACAAATTTCCCTCTAACGATTAATGCGACGTTATCCGCGTAGGCAATCTTCAAAGTTACACGCGGTCAGTAAACTAATTCTGCTATTTCGGTAACATTCTCACAAAATATGGCGGATCAGCAGCAGATATTCGCAATCGCATATCAAAAGGACATTCTGTCTTTGGTATGCTGGATACAGTCTGGCGATTGGTGCACATATCCAGACGTACGAAGGTGCGGATTTTCGCCACCAATGTAAAATCGGTGGTACTAAAGGGTTTTCCAATAACAGGTGTTATTTTTAATACCCAGCTATTTCGGTAGATGTCACTTTTGAAGGTGTCATTTTTTGATATTTAACAAGTAGAAACTACGCCATTAATAAAAATGGAACGACAGAACTAACATATAAAAATGGTGAATTTTGGCAGAGACCGTTCGTAAAATTCAAAAAATCGTCTTGAGTGATGAGGCCCATTTCCACCTTGGTGGCTTCGTCAACAAGCAAAATTGTCGGAGCTGGGGCTCAGAAAATCCAAGAGTTATTGTTGAAAAGCTTCTCTATCCTCAACGTGTGACTGTTTGATGCGGTTTATGGCCCGGCGGAGTCATTGGACCTTACTACTTCGAAAATAAAGCTGGATCAGCAGTTATGGTGAATGGCTTGCGCTATCGAGAGATGATTATGGCCGGAATTGGATGGTATTGATCTGGACAACGTTTATTTTCAACAAGACGGCGCTACGTGCCACAAGCAACGAAACCATTGATCTTTTTTCAAAATAACACCTCTTATTGGAAAACCCTTTATACGGTTCTAAGACATGGAGCCGGAACACGTGCGACTTGCTAAAGTTGCAAGTCTTTTTAATAGCTGGCCACGCAAAATCATGCGGATACTTCGGCCTTACACCATAAGTAAACTGACCTACGGGATATTACTAAATAAATGTCCACCCTCCTCGAAGACCGACGTCGCAAATGGAAGTGGATCGGCCATACATTGGGTAAGCTCCTGGACGACATCACAGGAGCTGTGTTGGATTAAATCCCGAAGGGAATCGCAGACAAGAAAGACCGGCCAACACCTGGAGACGATGCGCAGAAGGCAGGCTATTCGTCGAGCAAATAAAATATCTAGTTTTAAATAATCATATGACAATCTACATACATATGCATATAATTATATATATTATTTATAATATGTAAGAAGATAAAGCGAAAAACAAATATTCCAAAAAGTTTGATTATTAATTGTGGCTAAAACTTACATCATTTGTAAGTTGCATTCATCAACTACAAAAAAGTATTAGTAGTACGAGGGCGGTTCAATAAGTACCCGTGTTTGATGACAGAGGGCGTTCTTGAGGGGAATTGTTATCGTGTGCTGCCTTCTATCAAACGACGGCAAAACAAAATTTAGACTAATTGATAGGTTAGTTTGGATTTGGCAGCTATTCAAGTAAGACGTGTTTCGTGATTTTCGTTAAGATGGGAAAAGAGCAGTATCGCTCGGTAATTCGCTTTTATTTTGGATGGGGAAAAAGTGTGATGAGATAAAAGCAAAGTTGGATGCTGTCTATGGAAACGCTTCTAGGAATTTAAACGTGGCCGAACATCCGTTTTTGATGAGGAGCGATCAAGACGCCGGCAGACGTGGTTACCGAGGAAATCATCGCGCTGATCGATGAACGGAAGTATGCGAAGTAACAGAGGCCATAGCTGTGTCGACCGGAATGGCAATTAATATTTTATATGATAATTTGGCGATGAAAAAATTGCCGGCCCTATTGGTGCCGCGATTGCTCACAAGCAACAACAAGCGGATGCGGCTGTTAACTTCGAAGCAGTGTTTGGAGGCAGAAACTAAGGAACAATCAAAACATTGGATTTCTCCCAGTGAATGTGCTCCAAAGAAGGGCAAGTCAGTCCCATCGCGCGGTAAGGTCATGACGATGATTTTGTCGGATGCGAACGGCGTCATCCTCATGGATTTTTTAGATAAAGAAGTAACGATCACTGGACAATACTACAGTGAGTTATTGGACCGCTTTCACAAAAAATTGAAGGAGACACGGCCGCATTTGGCGAAAAAGAAGGTTGTTGTTTTACCACGATAACGCACCAGTACATTTATATGGAGTTGTCACCGGCGAAATGCATGAGTTGCGTTTTGAATTGCTGCCGCGTACCTCGTATTCATCCAATCTGGCTCCCTGTGAATTTTTCTTGTTCCCTAATATGAAGAAATGGCTCGAGGGGAAAAAATTTAGTTCAAACGGAGAAGTCATCGCCGAAACAGAGGCGCATTTTGGAAACTTCGACAAATCCTATTTTTGGAGGGGTTAAAAAAAATGGCCGGAGCGTTGGGAAAAGTGTATCTTTCTAAAAGGGGACTATGTTGAAAAATAAAAACAAAAAAAATTGAAGAAATGGTGTCTTCATGTCTAACACGGGTACTTATTGAACCCCCCGCTTATATATTTAAATTGCCGACCAAATACATAAGTTCAAGGTATACAAAGGTCGCTACCATTTTTTTCACATTTGCATTGAAAATGTGATAGAGACTTTGCTCTCAGCATTGCCAATTATTTTCCTCAACAGTGACGCTCACATGTCACTGTTCTTGCAAGATAACTGTTACCTTTTTCTACGAGCAATTATCAAAAACTTGCTTCTAGTACCGATCGGGTTCCATTCCAAAGCTGAATGTGCGAAAACGATAGACCCGTATTTCGTACGCTTAATGTTGTTATCTATACCTTTTTGCTTCGAGATTTTCCATCGTCTTTCATTAGAAATTGTTCTCGGCCAGGAAATTCTCATTATTCGCCGTAGGCAGCGATTGACGAAAAATGGCATCTGGTATATAACATCTTTTATTGTGTGCCACGCCTCGCTATAGTAAAGGAGCACTCTTGCTAAAGCGAGCGTTAAAAATTTTCAATTTTTGATTTCCATATTGGCGAACGGAAAGCGTAAGCCCGCTTTGCCTTGCTCAGGCGGTTATTTACATGCGTCGAGGTAAATACGCGAAGTTCTTTACATCATCAAGAATGTCGTTATCAATATGGGAAGGTTGCACATATTGTACGTTCGTAAATGATTTTAAGACCCACTTTGTGGGAAACATTTTTGTTGAAATGGATAATGTATCACAAATCTGGCATCACACATATTACTTAGACTTAAATGTCATTTATGTCAATTCATTAAATACACATTTTTTCACTTCGTGGTTGTTCAAATAATAAAGAACACGTTCGAACAAGACTCTGCGATATTTTTAATAGGTTATGGGCCCAGCACGCTTCCACTGCGCCTGGATAGTTCCCATTTAACCACAACTGCGAAACAAAGAAAAGATCTTGACAACAGAAGAAAATAAAAATCCATAGAAACGAAAAAAAGAAAAAAACGTGAAGTGCAAACTGAAAAATGAGTTTTTCGGCAATTAATATTGAACGTCTGAATAAAGAAAATTTTGATACCTGGAAAATACAGGTTGAGGCCATTTTAATAAAAAATGGGACGTGGAAATACGTGAATGGCAGCTGTATAAAACCAGAAGCGCCACCCGAAGCAGTGAACGAATGGATAGATAGCGATGCCAAAGCAAGGTCAGATTTGGTATTATCAATCTCTCCAACCGAATTACAGCAAATTAAACAATGTCGTACATCGAAGGATATTTGGGACAAACTTCATTCGGTATATCAATCCCGCGGACCAGCACGTCAAGCAATGCTGCTCAAATCGCTCATATTGCACAAAATGACACCCGGTGATGATATGCACGAACATTTGCGAAAATTTTTCGACATTGTTGATAAGCTTGTAGAAATGGATATGGTCGTCATAGATGAACTATTGACCATCCTGCTTTTGTATAGTATTCCTAACGAATACGAAACGTTCAGAATTGCAATTGAGACGCAAGAAAAACTACCGAAACTAGAAATGTTGAAAGTGAAATTATTAGAGGAGTTCGAAGCACGGAAACGAAATGAAGAAGCAGATCCCGAAGACGTATTTTATGCGAATAGACGTAACTTAAATAAAAGCAGAGGTCGACCACCAAACACAGCAAGGGAAGATCAACAGAAACAATCTTTCAAATACGCTTGTCACACATGCGGAAAGATAGACCACAAAGCAAGAGATTGTAAATCCAAAAATTTCAAGCACAGAAAGCCACAACAGAGGCAAGAACAAAACCATTCGTCGTGCAAAGTTGAAGAAATCGTTTTAGGTGCAAGCAGCGTAAATATGAGTGGCAGATGGTGTCTAGATTCAGGGGCATCGTCGCACATGTGTGCATTGCGTGAAAAATTTCGACATTTTAAAACCTTAAACGGCAAAACGTTAGCGTTAGCGAATGAGAGCTTTGCGAAAATAGAAGGGCGCGGAATAGTGGAAATCAAATCGAATACCGGTTGTAATGTTACACTTAACGAAACATTGTATGTGCCAGACCTCCGAACAAATTTGTTGTCAGTGCCAAAAATGACTCAGCATGGTCTTGAAGTGACATTTACCGGAAACAAAGCTATTGTAAAAAATGCTTCGACAGGCGCAAGAATCCTCGTTGCGGAACGAAAAGAGAATCTGTATTACGTTGAAGAACCCTTTGAATTTACAGCGATCGCCAACATGAAACCAACATCACTTCAAGATTGGCACGAAACCTTTGGCCATTTAAACGAAAGAGATCTAAAGGCAGTTATTGACAAGAAAAAAGTTATTGGAATAAACGCAAATACGAAAACAAACTTAACTTCATGCAGTACTTGTATTCAGGGAAAGCAGACACAGAAACCATTCCAGAAGTCGACTCGTGAAGCCATGGATGTTTTAGAGTTAGTACACAGTGACGTATGCGGGCCGATGAAAACGCAATCTTTTGCTGGCTCACGTTACTTTCTCACATTCATTGATGACAAGAGTCGGTGGTGCGAAATTTACTTTCTAAAACATAAAAGCGAAGTTTTAGAAAAGTTCAAAGAATATAAACGTTTAATGGAAAATCAATCTGGTAAGAAAATTAAATGTCTGCGAAGTGACAATGGAACTGAATACACAAGCAATGCTATGAGAAGTTTCCTCAAAGCCGAAGGTATACGACAAGAGTTTACTATCGAATACACTCCACAGCAAAATGGAGTAGCCGAACGGAAAAACCGAACCATCGTAGAAATGGCCAGATGCATGCTCATACAATCGGGACTTCCTCCAGCATATTGGGCAGAAGCTATCAATACCGCAAACTATTTACGCAATCGCTGTCCGTCACAAAGTTTAAATGGTGAAATTCCCTACCAAATATGGATGGGAAGGACTCCACATGTCAGCTATTTACAAAAGTTCGGCTGCACAGCGTACATGTTAAACAAAACTGCAAGTAAGTGTAAATTCAATTCGAAGTCCATAAAATGCATATTTGTAGGTTATTGCGACACGTCGAAGGGTTACCGCCTTTGGGACCCCGTCGCCAGAAAAATACGTCGAAGTAGAGACGTCGTGTTTGTCCCGCAACAGAATATAGACACATACGAAGAATTTTTAACGAAAGACATCGAAATACATTCGCCGTTAGAACAAACAAAAGAAAAGGCACCGGTAAATTTTCCCGAAAACCAACAACAACAACCCCAAACAACTGGAGATTTGGGCGTTCAAGCGCCACGAGCTCTTAAACGAGGTAGAGGCCGCCGAAAGAAAATTAAGATTAAGTCCCGCGGTAGACCACGGTTAGAATACAATATGGTACCAGTTTTCGAAATGTCATCAAGTGACGAAAATTCCACCAGTGATCCGGAAGCGGTTCTCGAAGATGAACATCACAGTACAGCATTAGCCCATAGTACCGACCCAGAAACCAGTAAAGAAGCCCTCTCAAGTCCTGAAGCAACCGAATGGAAGAAAGCCATGATAAAAGAATACCGAACGCTTATGTCAAATAATACTTGGGAAATTGTAGATCGACCGGTTGGGAAGAAGATTGTCCAATCTAAGTGGGCTTTTCGAACTAAATACAAATCAGATGGCAGTGTTGACACCAGAAAAGCTAGACTGGTAGCAAAAGGATTCACTCAAAGGGCTGGAATTGATTATAATGAAACCTTTGCACCTGTCGCTAGGCTAAACACCATACGGCTGCTAATGGCTTTTTCAGCAGAAATGGGTTTAGAGGTCCACCAGCTCGATTTTGTAAGCGCATATTTAAACGGAACTGTAGAAAACGAAATATACATGACTTTGCCCAGCGATTTGCATGAGATATTGAGCGATGCTGAAGCATCTCAATACACGAAAGACAACGCCTGTTTATTGAAAAAAGCAATCTATGGCTTAAAGCAGTCGGGTAGATTGTGGTACCAAAAGCTAGATCAGAAGCTACAAAATATGAACATGACAGCATCGAAATGTGATCCGTGTTTATATATGTACAGAAGCAAAAGCACTATTGCTCTTATTGCCATATATGTTGACGACATAATCGTAGCGTCGAACAACAAGCAAAAATTAGAACAAATAAAAAATGAACTGGCATCTACTTTTGAAATGAAGGATTTAGGCCCGATAAAGTTTTGCCTCGGAATTGAATTTAATCAATGTATAAACACAAAAACTATTACAATGTGTCAATCGAAATACGTAAGTCAATTACTGAAAAAATTTAACATGGAAGAATGCAAACCGGTCGCCACCCCTGCAAACGCAAGCATAAAGCTGTCTAAGGCAATGTCTCCGAAAACCGAAGAAGAACGTAATTCTGCAAGCAAACTGCCATTCCAGAATCTAGTTGGCTCACTAATGTACTTGGCTGTTTCAACAAGGCCAGACATCGCACACATCGTAAGCGTATTGAGTCAATTTAACACCAACTTCGGAAGTGCACACTGGGTGGCAGCAAAGCGAGTATTGCGCTATTTAAAAGGTACACCGAATCTTGGAATGACTTTCACTTCAACCAAAAACAGGACCTTAGAAGGATTCGCCGATGCCGATTGGGGGTCAAATATTGACGATAGAAGATCATATACCGGGTTCACATTTAAATTAGCGAACGGAGCAATAAGTTGGGAGTCCCGAAAACAGCGTACAGTGGCTATGTCAAGCACCGAAGCTGAGTACATGGCGCTTTCTGATTCAACCAAAGAAGCAATACACCTGAAGAGGTTAGTCAGCGAAATAACCGGCGAAGACAGAACAGTAATCATCTACAATGACAACCAAGGCGCCGGTAAGCTAAGCAAAAATCCGATTTTCCATAACCGCACCAAACACGTCGATATACGTCATCACTTTGTCCGTGAAGCTGTTGAAAAAAAAGACGTTATTATAAAATATATTAGCACTGAAGAGATGCCAGCGGACGTTTTGACAAAAAGTTTGTCAGCAACCAAGCACATTCATTGTATTCAAAATCTCGGAATGAAACTGATTTAAGATTTATATTTCGGGAATATGTACTTAATTTAATTACTAATTTAACACACTTGAGTATTTATAAAATAAATTTGTAAGCGATGTCAGATTTGAGGGAAAGTGTTGAAATGGATAATGTATCACAAATCTGGCATCACACATATTACTTAGACTTAAATGTCATTTATGTCAATTCATTAAATACACATTTTTTCACTTCGTGGTTGTTCAAATAATAAAGAACACGTTCGAACAAGACTCTGCGATATTTTTAATAATTTTGCATGGGCAGCATTTCGTTATGGGTAGCGGAAAACAGAACTAGGTCACTTGCGTAAGCTAAGCTTCCAAGCTTTTCATTTAGTTTCCATTGTGTACCACGAAATCCCAGCTTTCGAAGATCATGTCGGGGGATAATCAACAAAAGCGGAGAGACAGCACATCCCTGCTTAGCACCGGGAAGGGTTGGCTCAGCTATCCCCTATTGTATACACTTTTTACTACTGTTATTATAATATAAGTTCGCTTTGGTGCGATACTGTGAGCTTCAAGTGCGGCAACATCGCCTCTCACCTAAGCCCTTCAAAGACTCTAACCTAGTCGATAAAGGTAATGTATAGCGTAGCGTTGATCTCGGCAGATTGCTCGATGATGATGCAATTGGCAGTGATATGATCGATGCACGAGTAATTACGACGAAAGCGGACTTGATTTTTTGCAATAGTGGCTTCAAGTATGTACAGGGTTGGCCATATTAAACTGACCCATGTGATTATTAAAAAAATATGGAAAAAGAAACATTTTTTTGTGGTTCATTGTGAAAAACATTTAATTTAGTTCAAGGAGATTCGTTTACATCACTTTTTGAATATGATATCGCGCAAGTGGTCGCCCTTAGCTCGTATAGCGTAATGTGCCCATTTTTCAGCGTTTTCCATAGTTTTGGCCAGCGTCTCGGCCGATATGGCGGCTATTTCCCGTCGGATATTGGCCTTAAGTGCGCCTAGTGTCTTTGGCTTGTTGACGTAAACCTTAGATTTCAAATTACAGTAAAAAGTTATAGGGTTACTCAATGGGTCAGTTTAATATGGCCAACCCTGTATGTATGTCTATTACTCGAGTAAGTGTGATGAGATTAAGAATTTTAGTTACAGCTATGTAAAGAAATGTTCACTGTTTATTTATACGTAAAGACACGATGAACTTTTTAATGCATGTTTTAGAAGAAAACTAATTTTTTATTTGATGCTTAATAGTTATTGCATGTGAATTAGTAGTCCTCGTTTTTAAACTCTTTTTTCATTTTGATTTTTTAATATTTAAGGTATGATAATTTGAAGCCGTGTGTATTTGTAATTGTTTTACTATTTAAGGAACAAATAAGGCATTTTTATTTTTTTAATTCTTTTTTAAAAAACCTCACGCACTCTTTGTGATTATACATTTTGACATTTAATTTTTTAATTTAGTTGTAGCTATTCTTTTCAGAAAAAAACATAGTTTCTAACTATGTACCTAATTCAGAAAACTCATAAAAATTACAACTTTTTAATAAAAATGTTTAGGAAACTTCTGAATATGAAGTTCTATCGCCCATACATTTTTAGTAATAAAGTAAAGGTTTGAAGTAGCTCTCCTTGATTTTTGGAAAAAAATTTTTGCTTACGGTGATGAATATTTTCTCCGCATAAAAAATTTATTTATATAGAAGAAAATGCAATTCCAAAAAAAATGTCTTACATCAACGTCATTTTTGAGATACTTCAAATTTTCCCTTTAATGCATTAAAATTTGATGGGCTAGAAAACTGCATACTTGGAAATTTTGCATTTCTTAATTTTTTTCTCACATTTAATCTTGGAAGACATTATGTAGAGCGAAATATTTGCGTCAAGCGTGTAGATTAGGATGTTCCAAAAGAAAAAACAAAAAACAAAAAAAAAATGGGAGCGTGTCATTATTCTGTATTACAAAATTCTGGGTGACAAAATTCTGTAAATTGCAAAAAAATTCTGCTTTTTAAAATTCTGCTTTTTTAAAATTCTGCTTTTTAAAATTCTGCTTTCTAAAATTCTGCTTTTTCAAAACTCTCCATGTTTAATGCGAAAAATTCTGCTTTATTCAAGTTTTGTGATTTTCGTCATACAAGAAGTAACCAAATAAACATTTATTCCATAAATGTTTAAGCGATAACAATATTTTAGTTTAGCCAATTACAATATTTTTTGGAATTCTTTTTAAATATGTAGTGTGACTTAATTCATTTCTCTTCGGCCGAAGGCCGCCCACGCGAAAAGGAGTTCTACGCAAAAATACTGTGGATTTTATCGAAACTGAAGAAAAAATTATTATTATTATTATTATTTTTTTTATTTAATATCTCGAATAATAATAAAAAAAAATAATACTAGGAGGTTGAATTAGTTTTAAAGGTGACACACAGATGGCGCTATTTATCACTTTATCGCGTTGGCAATACTGAATATATATTCATGACAAAGCCTCATCCCTAGGCTTTGTTTATCAGTATCTGTCATTTCGCTGAAGTATAAACAACGCAGTGTTTTCGTGCTCCGAGTATGTCAACTTTCGTGCCGTCGAAACGCAATTTGCGGGAAGCTTTGCTTTTCTGCTTCAATTTGAAAAAAAATACAGCCCAAGCCCGTGAATTGCTGCAGGAGGCCTACCCAGACCATACTCCGTCGATTTCAACATGTGAGTACTGGTTTCGACGAATTGGGGGAATTGGTAAACGAGGACTCGTGCCAAACCCAAGAAGAGCTTGCTGAATCATTGGGCGTTGATAAATCAACCGTTTGCAAGCGTCTAAAAGCAATGGGAATGATCCAAAAGCAAGGACATTGGGTCCCGTACGAGTTGAAGCTGCGCGACGTCGAACCGCGATTTTTTACGTGCGAATTGCTGATCGAGCGACAAAATCGGAAGGGTTTTTTGCATCGGGTGGTGACTGGCGACGAAAAATGGATCCACTACGATAACCCAAAACGCAAAAAATCATGGGGTTTGCCCGGCCACGCATCAACGTCGACGGCCAAGCAGAATATTCACGGCAAGAAAATCATGCTCTGCATTTGGTAGGATCAGGTCGGCGTCGTATATTTTGAGCTGCTCCAACCGGGCGAAACAATCACGGGGGATCGTTACCGACTGCAATTGATGCGTTTAAGCCGGGCATTGAAAGAAAAACGGCCGGAAACGGTAAAAAGGCACGACAAGATTATTTTGCAACATGACAACGCTCGGCCGCATGTTGCTCAACCTATCAAAAAATACCTTGGAACGCTTGGCTGGGAAGTGTTACCCCACCCGCCGTATAGTCCAGACATAATTCCGATTATAATTTGTTCCGGCATATGAGTCTCGATTTGGCGGACCAGCGGTTCTCCTCGTACGAGGCTACCAAAATATGGGTTGAGTCATGGATAGCCAAGCAGCGGCCAGAATTTCGGAGAAACGGCATCCGGAAATTGCCCGAAAGATGGGTGAAAGTTGTAGCTAGCGATGGCCAATACTTCGAATAAAATATTTTGTACCGTTTTTTTTCACAATAAAGCCCCAAATCTTCGAAAAAAACCTTTAAAACTAATTCAACCTCCCAATAATAATAAATTAAATAATTACATTACCTCTTTAACATTGTTAACATTATATTTTAATACAGAGTTTTGTAATACAGAATTTTGTAATACAGAATTTTGAAAGCAGAATTTTAGAAAGCAGAATTTTAAAAAAGCAGAATTTTAAAAAAGCAGAATTTTAAAAAGCAGACTTTCGACACCAACCCAAAAAAATTCATTCATGTTGCTCCCTAAATTTGATCTATGACCCAAGGAATTAGACAATAATTTTTTTGTATGCTTGTTTTGCCCGTCTCGTCAATACTCTAAAAATTTAAGTGGTATATAATATTTACAGAGTCAAATTATTTAATCTACTCGTTCAATTTCCCTTCACAAATGTCCAAGAAATAATAATATAGTATCTGCTTTATTTGAAGCTAATTTAAACTATTCTTTATCGGGACCCTAAACAAACTACAACTTTCTAGATAAGGTGAAAAAAGTTATAAAATATGAACCACAAAATTTTTAAACAACTAAAAAAACTTTTAATATGTTGTTTTTCCTCTTCTATTATCTTCACTTCTCTGCTCGCTATTTCTCTAGCCGGTATGTGAAAGCAACAAACAAGTTATCCAGCAAGATTCCCCGCTGCGCGTATGGTTATACCTCATAAAACTGGCATATGTTAATTCACTATTTTACAAACAAATGACACAACAGACAGCTCTACTCCAGCGCTGCCAAAATATGTTTATTTATCCCAGTACCAGCAGCCACTTGCTGACGCATGCGAAAAGAACAGGCCTATAATAACATATTATTTCATTATTAAACTTTTCCTAGGCCAAAAATAAAAATACCAGATTAAAGTTTTTGTTTTTTATTGTAATTTTTGAAAATTTTTGTTTGTAATTTTAAAAAAATCTATATATAAATATAATATAAAAGAAAGTCATGTTAGTTACACTATTTATAAGTCGAGAACGGCTGAACCGATTTGTCTGAAAATTGTTGGAGAGATAGCTTAGAACCAGGAGACCGACAAACGATACTTTTTATCCAACTCGAACACGAATAACAAAACGCAAATGACAGTTAAACGTAATTTTGTCTATGGTTAAGTAGAAAATTTGATAATTTAAATTTGGCCAGAAATATATAATCACAGTAATTTTTCTCTTTGAATCATCATTATCAATGCCGCGGCCAAGACGGTCGAATCTTTCCCGACAAAGCCGTAATGCAAGAAGGATACGAAACATTGCGAATAAAACTACTGAAGAAGCACAAGAAATTGCCCTTGAAGAGCGCCGCGTTAGTATGGCTCGACTTCGTGCTTCTCAATAACAAGAGCAAAGCGAGGCAGCCCGTGAATTGGCTCGGTTAGCAATGCGAAATCTTCGAGCGAATAACAGAGATCAACAAGTAGAAGAGAATTATCAAGTGCTGATTTGAATCGAGCAGCGTTTCGATATGATTGCAACACTGATTACTGCTTGCATCCTAGGGTTTGCATTGGACCAATGAACGTTGTTTGCGAGTATTTTGGCGCATTGAAGATTTCCGGAGAAACGCTCGGATTGTGCTGCCTTAGTGGAAGAGTGAAATTGCCATTATTGACTTTTTTGGAGGCGGAATGATTTTACTGTCTGACGACTTCCGCCAAACTCCAGTAATTCCAAGATCAACGCTGAAGAAACTTCAGCTGAGAGCAAACATCAGAGTTGCATTACTTAATGATACATCTAACATACATCTGATTTCTCTGAGCAATTACTGACTATCGGTAATGGTCGAGTACCTGTCGACGAATCGAGCGGATTGATTTCATTTCCTCAGAATTTCTGTAACTTTGTCTCATCGAAAGACGAACTTATCAATAAAGTATTCCCAAACATCATTAATAACTACAAAAATAATGAATGGTTGAGTGAGCGAGCAATTTTTATCGGCTAAGAATAAAGATGTAGATGACCTAAGCTACATAATTCAAAATTATATCATTGGAACAATGCATTCATTCAAATCCATTGACTGTGCAACAAATGAAGATGAAGCCACCAACTATCCAATTGGATTTTTAAACTCCTTGGATGTGCCTGGCTTACTACCGCACAATTTACCTGTACGCCTAAAAGTTGGCTCCGTAGTAACCATGCTTCGAAAAAAAGGCACACCAAAACTCTGCAACGGTACGCGTTTGGTGGTAAATAAATTGATGAACAATGTGATTTACGCGACGATACTCAAAGGAAAATTCGAAGGTGAAGAAGTTCTCATTCCGAGGATCCCGATGATCCCAACCGATCTTCCGTTTGAGTTTAAAAGACTTCAATTTCCGATCCGTTTTGCATTCGCCATGACCATTAACAAATCACAAGGCCAATCCTTGAAAGTTTGTGGTCTGAATCTAGAAAATCAATGTTTCTCACATGGCCAATTATATGTGGCATGTTCACGGGTTGGAAAACCATCTGCGTTGTTTGTTCTTGTACCTGATAATAAAACCAAAAAATGATGTGTATCACAAGGTGCTTAACTGAAGAGTACAATCTATTAAAGCTTCATTGAAATACTTGATTAATAAAAAAATTAACTTAATAAAATCAAAAATCTGCCCTTTTATTGCCTCTAGTATGGAACAAAGTTCGCCGGGACAGCTAGTTTTTAAATAAATAAAATTTAAAAAAAGGCTATCTAACTTTTTTAGTCATAGCACTAAAAAAATATTATATATATTTTTAAACCATCCTAATGTGTACACGCATCCATATGTATATATTGTATATTACATATATGCACCGTGGCGCAAAATTAATCATCCAATTTAGTTTTTGAATCACTTTTTCTACTAAATCAAAAAAAAATTATTTTCAGTGATGGAAATCTTTAGTTTGACATTTACGCGCTCCATTGCTGTATGCTTCTATACTTCAATTCTCTAGTTCACAAATGTCAAATATGATTGCCGTACGACGCCATTTGCAAAAATTATAAACCTTCCTATGGGGTGATTAATTTTTCGCTACCAACAAAAAAAATCGTTTTTATATTTTATAGAAATTTTTCGTGAGTTACGCAGATAATGGTGTGGGAACTTTGTTCTGAGGGATTAGAAGAAACTAAGTACAATGACTGAGTTTTCAAAATTTTCGAATGAAAATTCTACGAAATATTTGTCAATTGCTTATAAACAAACGAAATATAATTTTTCAGCCACGTGTACCCACTTAAAAAAGGATATCATATATCGAGCAGCAAAAATACTGTCATTTAATTTCACACTCTTTTCACTTTATTCCTTTAATTTTCGCTGTTCCCACATACATGCAAATATGTTATATACATACCTATAAATATATAAAAATGTTTGTGCAGATATTTATGTATGTTTTAATATTTCATTTATCCATTGATTCTGTTTTCCTTACCCACATACTGCCCGCTTAATTGCTGTTTCAAGTACTTGCTCGATTGCACTTATCCTGCGGTCGCTGCCAATTCATTACATACATACGTATTGACCCAGTCGATAATCGCTTTAGGGCACGACAAGCTGTTCGAGTATATTTATTGCAAATGAGATAGGTTGTTGTACAACTACTTAAGATAGCTTAGTTTGGCGCAATCTGCTTAATTCTTGTTATGAGAGCTTATGCGATATGCTGGCAAAGCAATACCAATATATAAGTGCATTAAACAAGGCTATGGGATATGAATAAAATTGGGAGGGAAAATAAAATAAAAATATAATTGCTTCACCAGGCGAATCAAATGATTAGTAGTAAACCAAAGAATGAAGAAGAATTTGAGTGCTAATACAAGCCTTACGAGGTATGTTATTCAATAACGAGACTGATTCTGCAAAAACTTGATTCTTAGTTCTTAAAAATTTACCAAAAACAAAAGCACAATCACCTCTAACGAGAGAAGGATATGAGATTGAAAAGTATGCATGAACATTTTATCAACAGAATCAAAATAATTAGAATTTTGGTGAGATCAGCTCGAGTAAGTCTTGACAATATTCCGAAATACAAGGTGAAGTTCAAAACAAACAAGACTGAGCTAAAATAGAAACGAGTTTATTCGTTACTTACTCGTGTTATTAGGCGTGCAACTAAGTTCCCGCTGTTTGTCAATAGATGCCGCAAACAGTATGTGCTAGTCGATTCTAACATAACCTAAAAGTCATAAATCAAGCTTAGACATATGGTAAACAAACTGCTTCGACACATTAGTGATTTTGTTTTTGTATCATATACTTTTGGTTTTGTGAAAATGTCTGCTTTGGTACCGAATAATCGTCATTTGCGGGAAGTGTTGTTTTTCCCCTTTCATTCGAAAAAAACGGCAGCTGAAGCGCATCGAGAGCAACAAAAAGTTTATGGAGATGCTGCTTTAAGTGAAGCAACGTGTCGCGATTTTAATGTTGACGACCGCCCGCGTGAAGAAGGCTTCGAAGACGCTGAATTGGAGGCGTTGCTCAATGAGGACACGTGTCAAACACAAAAAGAGCTTGTTTCAGTATTAGGAGTTACCCGCCAATCCATATCCAAGCGATTGCATGCTTTGGGAATGATTCAGAAACAGGGAGCTTGGGTTTCTTATGAATTAAAACCAAGGGATGTTGAACGTCGTTTTTTCGCCTGTGAATAACTGCTCCAGCGACAAAAAAGGAAGGGTTTTCTTCATGGCATCGTGACGAGGGATGAAAAATGGATTCATTACAGCAATCCAAGAAAAGAAAGTCATGGGGACTGCCCGATCACGCCTCTACGTCGTCGCCTCGGCGACGGTTATGCCATGTATTTGGTGGGACCAAGTTGGTGTTATTTATTATGAACTGTTAAAATTAAGCGAAACCATCAATGGGGATTGATTGGGGATTGATGCGATTGAGCCGGGCACTGCACGAGAAGCGGCCGCAATCCGTGGAGAGGCATGAAAAACAACTTAGCAACGACTGTTTGGGCGAGTGTGTGAATACGAGTGAAATAAGTATGCAGAATTTGATTGCCGAGTACCCAAGAATGATAGAAATAAGATTGTGCCCATTAGAGAGTACGTCACGTCACATTAACTGAGTTGTGCAGGGTTCCCAACCATTTTCTTTTCGCAATAAAATTAATGCTTTTTTATATATCAAAATGCGAAAAATTTTTAATTTTGTGTTTGTTTCTTATTTTTAATCTAAACCGAAACTGTAAGTTAAAAAAAACTGTATTATTAAACAAAAGAAGGTTAAAAAAGGTCACTCTGAGAAGATTTTAGAGTACATGAAAATCTGTTGCTTCTTATAAAATTTGATATTTTGAAAGTGAAAATATAATTTTTCGTTTCTTTTAAGATTATATTAGAATTATTAAATATTCTTCCCTCAACTCTTCTTAACATTGAAAGCCTTTTAAAACATTTCAAAAAGCGTTTGAATTTACTGAATGTGAATTAAAACTATAGGGGTCTAATCGTTTTTCCGTTCCTCAATCCTAAGAGTACCTTATCTTGCTACATAACCTCAAATATATCAAAAAAGTCCTTCTCTTAACAAAAATTTCATAAATTAAATTGTACATAACCATAACACAATTATTTAAAAAAAAAACGCACATTTTAAAGACAATTTGTTCCGCATACAAATTTCTTTAAGTAATTCAATAAAAATTTGGTATTTTATTTTTTTTAAATGGGCGTTTTAGTGCGTTTTTATATAACGAAGCTAGCCAACACTGCAGTAGCGAGAAAGAGATTTGACTGCTGAAAGGAGAAGAACACCAACGACAACCGCAATCGGAGGCAATGCGACCAGATGTTAAAAAAAATATAGCTAAATAAAACTGAGTGAACTATTGAACTAAATTAAAATGTTATATATTTTACAAAATTATAAGCATTATATTTATCAGGCTAGAAAAATATCATGAAGAAAGAACTAAAACTCCGAGACTAAATAACAAAAAAAAAATGCTAAATCATGATACGAAATGGTAATCTGGCCATATTTGTGCTAATACGCCGTCACTCATTGTCAAATATGCTGAGATCAAAGTAACGGTACCACGATTGGCGCCATCTCATTATTATTCCCATCATGCGAGTACCCTATGTCGTGACAGCTGAAGTTACTCTCACAATTTTGCTCGGATGGCCAAACTGGAAATTAAGCATCCTTGCCGATTATGTAGCAGAGCTTCATGTGAGTAGCTTAAAACGCCAAATGAATGAACTGTTGCAGGAGTTTATTATCAGGTTATCGAACAGCCGAATTGTGTTCGCCTTTACTTTGCGACTGTACTTCTTTGGTTTATGATATTTTGTGAGATTATTTAAATATTCAAAAATTATCGATCTTCGTCAAAAACTGAAATCGATGATTTTGGTGGTTACTCCAAAATTACGATTAGGGTTCGATGTACTGACACTTTTGACACTAATTCATCGCCAACTGTACGACTTATTTGCGTTGGGCACTTTAAGGTTAAAAAGCATTTCCTATCTAAAAATTAGTGATATGAAAGGATACTTAAGATCTTAGAAGTCTTTCGACATACTCTTGTTCTTTATAGGGTTAATACTCTATCACCCAAACCCATTCTATCCAGGAACTTTTAAGCTCTTATTAATGAACGAGCGGCCTCGAAAATAATGCTATCACCTCCAAACCTAGCTTCCAGATATAGCTTACTGATGGACCGGAATTAGAAGATGGTAAAACAGAAGCGGGAATCAATGAGCCTAAATTCAAAAAATCGATTCGAATGGGTTTTTAACCAACAATCTCCCAGGCAAAATGCATGCCATTGAGATATGTGTGAGGGAATGTCACCAAAGAAAAATAAGAGGAACCGACATTTGCATACTTTCAGATAATCAGGCACTTTGAAAGCTCTTCTTTCAACCGTAATAACCTCAAAAATGGTATATGACTGCCTTCTTAATACATCAGGGCACTTCAACATAGTATTTTTAGGTTGGGTTCCTTGACATTAGGGATATGAGGGGAATGAAATGGCTAAGCATCTAACCAAAAAAGGGGCGAGCATGCCTCTAGATGATCGTATGCTTTTAAGTGGATATACAAAAGGTCACATTAACGAATTTCTCAGAAAGTGGAAGAAGAAGAAATTCGTTGAACACTGGCCGAATTATACCGATCAGCGATAAGCAAAACAATTCCTAATGCTGGACAAAGGCGTTCCTAATAAGCTACTTTCGTTCAGCAGCGTAGACTTAAGACTTTCAACTGATTACTTTATAGCCCACTGTGGTCTGAGATACCACTTGAACAAAATTGGTCTCTCTAAGACCATCACCAGCCGATTCTGTGACATGGATATTGAAAATTCAGAACAAATTCTTTGTAAATGTCCTGCACTAGGCAGAAAACGGCTACAGCACCTCGATGATACTGAATGTACCTCCATATAAATTATGGAGCAATAAAGCACAGAAAGTGCTAAGAGTTTTAAAAAGCCTTAGAGTATAGGATACTTCAGCAGGCTTTGCGCAATAGATCTCTTTTGGTTGCAGTGCGTAATAGCCTAATAACAATAATAAAACGTTTAAAAGAAGCCAGCAAGAAAATTCACACACAACAGCTCAAAGTCGCTTAAGCCAAAATAACTTTAAGCCGACGGTTTAATAGAATTTATATATTACACAAATTTGGTAAACTAAAAATTTTAAGCAAATATTTAGCACACAGGAATCACTCAATTCCTTACAAGTGAAGTATCCAATTAAATAACATTTAGTTTCTCAAGTCGATTGGTTATTTATTATCTCGATCGCTTGATTGCACCATCACTGGAGCTCAAGACTTATAATATTTCACAGGGTGAACTAAATTGTAAGATTAATGCCAAGCAGCTTATTACGAAGCACTAGCAACAATAGCAACATCAACTGCAATGCAATAAATGTCAAACAGCAGCTGTTAAGATACAAAGAGAAAGGGAAGCAGGAGTGTAAAAACAAAGAAGAAAAACACTATTGGTAACCAGCATTAATGCACCCGATACATCACGTCACGATGTTGGAATGTCGGAATGTTTATCCTCTCTGTGTGCAGTTAGGTTGAACATGTGTTGTTTTTATACTTACAGTTACATAGTTACGAAAATTTTCAGTAGCTTAGTGTCGATTTGTGCAGTTGGCAGCTGTCAGGAAGCTCATAAATAACAAGATAGACAAATAAAGTAACAACAAAACTCAGTTAATGAAACAACAAAAATGTGGTGACACAACTTTTGGTGACTTTACACTTAGCTGAACTAAAACCATAAACAACATCACCTGAGCAAGTCGTGCTGCAATGTCAACACACATTTGTTGCACCGTTCACTCAACACGCACTCACACACATACATACATGCATATGTACATGCGCGTATATGTGACTAAATACAAACTATGCGAGTACATTGTTATACTTGCAGTAACAGTGAATTAATTAAAATTGTTTATCCTTTGCACGCACGAACACCGATACAATCGCATTTCAACCTCTATATCCTTATCTCAAAATGGAAATATCGATGTTTGTCCTTACGGTTACGCAACTGCTAAACATTGGTGACAATGGTACGGCTATGATCCTTGCAATGAAACCTACAAAGTAGTTCCCAACTGCATTACTACCAGTTTGGTTTGCAGCTAAAGTATTTATTATTATTATTATTTATTAGAATAATATAAAGTATTACACTAACTTAAAATAAGAGCACACCAGCTGCTTGGGCCTTCGGTGCAGCTAAAGTAGTTTGTTGGCTACCTTTTTTATGTCACTTTTTTAAACCAGTACTATCCTACGAAATTTGAGTAACCTAGGCAGCAGCATAGTACGAGTACCACCGAACAAACTTGTTCTTAAGGGCAGTTTACTTACTCTATCAACATTTATACAGGGCTACTGGGGCATAGATCCTTAAGAACATTATTATGTAGGAAATTTTTGTAAAAAGGAAGAAGGAAAAAGGGAGAAAAAAACCAACCTAAACTATATTATACAAGGTAACGTCCAAAATAAACAAGGCTGAGCTAAACTAGAAACGATAGCAGCTTTGTTCTGATAACTTCGAGTTTATGTATTCAAAATAGGCCCCTCTGCCCTCGACACACTGTGTTGCGCGATCTACCAGGTAGATACCTATGAAATGAGACTTTTTTTCAATTTCAAACGTTTATCAACAAAAAATGGTAAAAGCTTTTCGAAAGACTGTTTCAGGTCATTGGCTGGAATGCTCTTTAGCATAACGGTGCATGCCTTTTGATAAGTGATTGATGGTTAAAATGCGATTCCTAGTCAAAAAGTCCTTGTGACTGATGGACTGTGGATCGATGAGGTGGTGCATTATCTTGCAATAAGCGCCAGCTTCCTCCTTCGCGGTATTCAGTGCGAATTCGACGAATGCGATGCAACAAACGATTCAAAAAGCCAAGACAGAAAATTGCATTGACGGTTTGGCCCATTAGTATGCTTTCCATGTGGACAATTCCCTCGGAATCTTAGAAACAAATGAGCGTCGATTTAAATTTTTCTCCAAACGTGATTTTTGGGTGTTGATTCGTCTGGGGCCTTTCATTCGGCACTTTGACGCTTAGTGCTTAGTTTCAGGTTCATGTTGGAAACACCACGTTTCAATGTTGTAAATGTAGTTACAATGTTGTAAATGAAGTTCTCGTCTTGCCTCGCCTCTTTAATGAGGTTTTTCGAATGTTGAATTCTGAGCAATTTGTGGTTCTCAGTTAACTTGTGCGGGATGAAACGTGCACAGACTTTTCGTAAGCCCAAATGATCAGTTAAAATAGAATAAATCGATGTTTGGAGATATTAAAATTCCGATTTGATGAATTTCAACGATGATTTTGGTGTTTTTTGATAAATTTATGAACAATTTCGACGGAGTTTTCGGTGATTCTTAATTTTGGGTGTCCCGTATGTTCGTTGTCATTTATGTCCTCACAACCCTCTCTGAAACGTGTAAACCACTCACGAGGTAGACAATCATCGCCATAAGCTTTTTTCATCAATTCAAATGTTCCGGTAAGCGTTTTACTGATTTTAAAACAAAATTTGATATTAGCTCTTTGTTCGAAACTAATTTTTGTACCAATGACACAAACATACTGACACTTTGGACACAATAACTACGCTTCCACTGAACCGAATATCACCGAGCTTTCACTGGAAGTCAGCTATGGATGTAACTTCCAGCGCACTAAGTCATTAAAAAGATGGCGCCATCAAAAACATTTTTATGATGCCGGTCTTGTTTATTTTAGACTTCACCTTGTATTTCGTTTATTATTAAGTTTTGTAAGCACCTTTGTAGCAGCTAGTTAGTGGAGATGAACTGTTTTAGACAAACCGATAACACATCAGACACTTGAGTCAAACACTCACAACAGTACCAAACCGAAGGCAATACAATAGTTTGTGGGTATCGGACTATCATTTCCCCAACAATCGCTTTGAAAGTCAGTGGGCGGAATGAATACTATCGATGGAGTAAAGTCTGCATACTCCCACAGGAGCGGAACCCGGACGCAGGAACCTATTGTGTCTATAGACGGCTCCACCTTGAAGAAATGCTAACGCGGTTCCAAGGGTGGAAATCAACCGAGGAGGAGGAATGTTATAGTGATAGTGGAAACATGCCCCACATACCATTGGTGTGACGGCGCCTTTGATGATGTTTCTGACATATTGATTTATACCTCCTCACTAAACAAAAAAGGTTGTTTGGATAAATTGTGTTACACAATTTGATGTTCAAAACATAACTTCAACGGAATATTCGATCTTAAAATTTTTTAATGTTCAAAGCTTAACCTTAACTGAATGTTGGATTTTATCTTCGATTATATAAAAATAATGTCTTTTTTCATTGCTTTACGTCCTCTTTTTTTTAATACTCGTTGAAGAGTCCGATTGTCTTTTCTTTTTATAGTTTAAAGATATGTCAGTTATTAAAAAAATCATCTATTAAATTTTTACCAAGAGCTGACAGTTTAAAATGGCTGCTTGATAAAGTTTCGAATCTACGATTTTTCGGTGTTCCGTCATGTTAAACTAAAGAGTCATATTCTTTCAGCAGATTTCCCGCCTTGCGAACATATTTCAGAATATCTGCAATAGAAGCATTTTCGATTTCATTCGGATCCATTTGATCTCGATGAAAGATGTGCAGTCTTATCTTTGCCAAGGTAATGCAGTCGCATAAGATATGCTCCGTGCTTTCATCATCCTTCAGACAGGTTCTAAACTCTAGGCCTCTTCTATTCGCCATATCCCTGCTCGATTAACTTAACGACAAATTTCCATGCGAAAGCAACTACAAAATTATCGAGTAAGATTCGTCGTTAGCTAGTATAACTCATTCGACTGGTATAGCTCACGTCTTAAAAACACATGTAATTTAAGGCAGTATATTCCAGCGTTGCCAAGATATATTCATTTATACCAGTTGCTTAATCTATTCACCGCTTCCTAATGATTAGCGAAAAGAAGAAGCCTTCTGTCTTACTTTCAATATGAATTTTTGAGAAATGGTAATTTAAATAATAGTGACCTATCATAAAACCTTCTATTTTCCTTACATACTTTTCTACTTGTACACTTTTCCCATACTTTGCAGTTCCCTATTGTAGGTAAAAAATCTTATAAGCCTTGTGGCTTGACGGACTTCTTATGTGACTTCCCAATGGGTAATTCTTTGAAATTTTTCCCAACTATTTACCGTGAAAATCTGCTGTCGACTCCGAACTAGTGAGTTCTTCAGAATATTCAGCATTATTCTTAGAATATTGTACCTGTTTTGACTATATCTATAAGCCTGCACCTAAAAGGGTTTTAAAATAACTAGCAGAATAGTTTCCATTACTTTTTTTGTTTATTTTTTTTAATGATATGAAGTAGAAAACTCTTAATCACCTGTAACCTTATTCCTGTACATACTCTTCTCCACATTTCGTGCATCATTTAGGGTAGGTGAGGTAATAGCGGTTGTTCACTATGGGGCACACGTTGGGAACTTGTCTTTATCTTCTCGCGTTGGAAATTGTCCTTATCTCTCCAAAGCCCGGTGTAAACTTTTGAAAAATTTAAAGTATTAGTGAATTTCCAAGGTATTCAAATCTTCCAACTCATTACAAAATTGCCTACCTAAAAGGGTGAATCTACGTCTGCATAGAGCAGGACAATCGCACAGAAGGTGCGAGACCGTCTCTTCCACTTCCTCATTTAGACACCATCTGCAGAAATCACGTGTTTGCACGCTCATCCCCATTATAACGGAAATCAGTGTGCTAATACTGTGCTTATTTTGGCTTAGCAGAGATTCTGTGCGTATGGTGTTGAGAGTCGGCCACAATTGTCTGGCGATTCTGCAGGTGCCCTCATTTTGCCACCTTTCATTCGCTGCTCTTACAATTTTCTCATAAGTAGCTTACAAGTCTGTAAGGGCATACCTATGTCATTGTTGTCTGTGCAATCAGTTTGGTGCCAAGACTCGCTAGTTCATCGGCCCTGCAGTGCCCCTCAATGTCGCAATGGCCTGGAAGCTATGTTACCATTTGGTGAAATGACTCAGCCATCACATCAAGAGACATGCGGTATTTCAAAGCTACCTTGGTGGTTGTCAAATACTTTGTGAGGGATTTTATCGCCTTGCTATTCGTGAAAATGTGGATATCAACTCCAGGTAGCGAATCACACTATTCCAGTGTAACGGCTTTTATTATTGTCACCATTTTCCAGTTTATTATTGCCTCCGCCCACTCTACCCTCGAGCTTTGAGCCATCTGTATATATAATTTATTATTTATAATAATATAGTAGAATTTATTTAGAATACACCTTCAATTGGTCATTTTGCAACTGGTACAATTGTATTTCCTCTCGAGCCAAAATGACTTCTTCCATCAAATACCAGTTAATTTCAAAGAATATTTACTGCGTATTTTGGCTTTTCACTGTAGGGATGTTCTGCAAACTACCTGCCGCAAACGCATATGTGTGTATAGTTTTATATGAATGTGTACGTGCATAAATATTCATTTGTTATTTGCTCATTTACATGAAATTGGAATACGAATTTTTAATTAAAAATACTGTATAAATATTCGACATCTTGAAATTCTGAAAATGCAGCCATGAGTTTTACGGCAATAAAGCTTTGAATCTTTTTTTTAAATCTCAGAGATTTAATAGTTAAAGGTGCATCACGTCACGACACAAAGCACACTTCTCTTTTCGCCGTAGGAGTTTTTTAATTTTTTATTAAACATCTTTATTTTTGGTTATTCAATTGGCAATCTGGTTCGATAAATTACACCGCGGTTATGGATGCAAAAAACAAGAATATATTATGATAAATAAAATTAAGTAGTAACAGAATATAATAGTAATATTAAGTTTTGTAAAAACTTACCACTCTACATTTTAATTAAAACAGACCCAATGCTGCGCAGGGTGAATTGTCTTTAATTGAATTTATATAAATCATAACTACAACTGCTAATCTCGAAAACAGTCTTCTCAAAAAGCTCTCCAAAAGAGGGGAATATTAAATCGAAGAACTACAAGGTCAAGTCCAAAATAAACAAGACGGAGCTAAAATAGAAACGACAGGAATTTTCCTCTGATAACTTCGAGTTTATTTATTCAAAATAGTCCCCTCTGGCCTCGATACACTGTATTGCGCGATCTAAAAGCTTTTCAAAAGCTTTCAGGTCATTGACCGAAATGTCCTTGAGGATGTCGGTACAAGTATTTCGGATGGCCTTTAATGCCGCAAAATGTTTTCCTTTCATGACCAAATGCAATTTTTCGAATAGGTAGAAGTCACGGGGAACCACACCAGTAGAATACGGTGAGTGATTGATGGTTATTGATGCGATTTCTAGTTAAAAAATCAATCACAAGAGAGAATCGATGAGATGTGGCATTATCATGCAATAAGCGCCAGCTTTCTCCTTCGCTGTATTCAGGGCGAATTCGACGAATGCGTTGCAACAAACGCTTCAAAACGTCAAGATAGAAAATTGCATTGAAGCTGTGGCCCGTTGGTTGGCACAAACCCCTTGTGGACAATTCCTTTGGAATCGTAAAAACAAATGAGCGTCGACTTGATTTTTAACTTCTCCAAACGCGGTTTTTTGGGTGGTGGCTCGTCTGAGGCCTTCCATTCGGCACTTTAACGCTTAGTACTAAGTTTCAGGTTCATGTAGGAAACATCACGTTTCATCACCAGTTACAATGTTGTAAATAAAGTTCTCGTCTTGTCTCGCCTCCTTAAAATAGGTCTTTCGAATGTTGAACTCTGAGTAATTTTTGGTTCTCAGTTAACTTGTGCGGAATGAAACAAATGGTTAGTTAAAATGCAATAAATCGATGTTTTGGAGATATTCAACTCCGATTTGATGAATTTCAACAATCATTTGGGTCCTTTTTGATAAATTAACGAACAATTTCTATAGAGTTTTCGGTGATTCTTGATTTTGGGTGTCCCGTACGTTCATTGTCATTTATGTCCTCACAACCACTCATGAACTCTGGCACGAGATAGATAATCATCACCATAAGCTTTTTTCATCAATTTAAATGTTTCGGTAAACGTTTTGCCGATTTTAAAACAAAATTTGATATTGGCTCTGTTTTCCAAACTCATTTTTGTACCGATGACACAAACATACTGACACTTTAGATGCAATAACTTCGCTTCCACTGAACCGAATATCACCGAGCTTTCACTGGGAGTCAGCTAGGGATGTAACTTTGAACGCGCTAAATCATTAAAAAGATGGCGCCATCTAAAACATCTTTATGACGCCAGTATTGTTTATTTTGGACTTCAATTTGTAGATAATTTTTTCTTGGCAAAATTTAGCTCACAAAATAATAAATAATTTACAAATACGGATAGCAGATGAAAATTTGTTTTTTGTTTTCAAGTAAACAGAAGGGTGACTTAGGGTCCTGCTAGGGAAAAAATAAACATATTGAGTCCGTGATGACTTGCACAACTTGTACTTCTTTTTGCCTCCTGCCTTATTTAGCCAAACTAGAAGGCGATCGAATGGAAAATTTTTTACAGCATCTTTAGTTTTTTGTTGCATCTTAATATCAGCACCACATATTTATTTGTTTATATTCCAATTATTTTTTCATAAAGTTATAATAAATTCTAATGGAATATGGAAGTTAATCCAAGTAAATTCAGAAAAGTGGTGGTACAGTGGCGAAGATGTAAGGTTTATGACGGAATATCCCTATTTGGGTGTCATACTTACACCAAAAATGGCATTAGGAAAATATTTGCAAGCCAGAGACAACGCAAGCATTAATTGCACCTGGAGTCATAACCTTTGCATACAGTTGCTCCAGAGAACATAGCAAAAGGGCACTTGCAAGTGCGTCACGCATATTCAAAGGGTTCGACCCACATAAAAGAGGGAATGCAGATTGAAGATATCTCAATGATTTTCAAAACAGTTAAATGCCGATAAATTCGGAAACTATCAGATGTTATGAACAAATAATATATACTTATATTATAAACAAAAATAGTTCTAATTTTTTTTTTATTTAGCTTTTTAATTTTCCATAAAATGTTATTTACAATTTTTACAAAAATGTTGGTACGCAGTTATATATCCAAATAAATTGTGTATTAAAAGTGTAAGTTTGAAACGCCTCAAGTTTTTCGCTGATTTTCCTCAATTATTCCCCTGAGGACGGTCGCAGTTTTTGCCTATAGAAAATTATGTTGTGCATTGATGAACGCTAATAATTTTTGCTAAGATCATTACTGAAAAAGTTCTCTATTTGCAAAGTGAAAGAAATTATTGGTGCAATGCTTATCAAATCAACTTGTCCAAAATGTTTGTTAATTACCCATTTTTTGATAAGTTGATAAGTCGTTTTTGATAAGTATAAAATGCAACACTTATCAGCTGCATTTAAAAAAACAAGACTTATCCAAGATTGTAAAGTGATGAGGTTATGAGTCGTTGGCGCAATAGAGCTCAGGTAATTGAGAAAGTTCATCCGGTTTTAAAGCTGTCGATAGTTTTAGGGTTGTGGTAATCCTATCCATCTCTGCTGGAGGTACATGAATAGACTATTCTTCAAAACTTTAAACATCAGCACGTCGACTGAATTAGATAACAGATTAAATTTGAAAAGGTCGAGCCAAGGAGCACCAGGAGAGTTGGTGGCTCCTAAAACACTCAGGCTAAAGAATAGAGACAGAGATAGAGATAACAGATACTCTCTGATATTGGATGCTTAGAAATTCGAAGTTGAACATGGCTTTTTCCAATCCATAGAACTACAGTATGAGCTCAAATTGGATACAAAAGGTGCCGCAGCTGCAAGAAAAATTGATGAAAGTTTGAAGTGGACACAACTACAATACTGAAAATATCGCAGAGAAATTCAATAAGTGCAATACAGGGTGATTCACATAGTTTTTTCCTTTTAATAATTAAAAAAAAGTTGAAAAAAAACCAAATTTATCACAACAAATTTGCTTGGTATATTTTCGCAGTACCGCATCCTGTTAAGCTAACTTTCCAAGAGCTTTGTGATGATTTCTAGTTCTATATCTGGAATGACTTGCTTGATATTTGTCTTAAGGGCCTGCGCCGTTAAGAAGAGTAGCCTTGAAGGCAATACCTTGAGCAAAAAGCAAAGCAGGAGTAAAGGGAGTAAGGGAGTTTCAAGCCAGAAGCACACAAAGTAGCGTAATCCTTGCTGTCCTTCTAAGCCTGTCGAAGCCGCAGATCTCGTAAGTGAAGATGGTCATATCGTGGTGCCACAATGAGAGTATTGCCGCATATAAACAAAACAAACAGATGACCTTGTCATGAAAGCAAATATCATATATTTCGTTGTGTATAAAGAGGTTTTTGTTGGTTGTGAAGTATATTTAAAATTAATGCTTTTTGAGGCGAAAGAGGGTTTTACTAGAATTTATGGTAATTGTAAACGGTAGGTGCGACCATAACTTCGAGATCAGGATGCACAATTTTTTTTGAGAACAACTTGGTTAAGCCTAGCCTTTTCTCTACTCTTTCAAGCTTTTATCGAGAAGATAAGGGTGCATTTGAATTGACTTAATTCATTTAAATTCCATTTATTTTCTGATTTTAATTTGATAGAATAAAAAACACCATCGATAAAAATTTGCGCGATACAAAATTGTTCCTCTTTAAGCAGTTATCATAGCCGCCGCACTTGCCATACAGCATAAGCAGAAAATTGACAGTTTTTGTGCATTTCGGCATGGCTTACGACTCAAATACACATAATTAATTTTGCTGTCAGTCAAATTCGTTGCCCCAATGGATGGAACGGACCCATTGTGACGGGCCTATTACTCCGACAGGAATCCATGTGACTAAGCTGAGCATAAGTATTTTTTGCAAAAACTTTCTACACCCAGTCACAAGACAGATCTGAAAAGGCAGATGTGAAAAGAAAGTATAAAATACGAATACCTCACAGAAAGGTTTGGCAGGCCAGAGTCATATCAGATGATAGTGGTCACCATATTTCTACTGACGGCTCAAAGATGGACAATGGCACTGTATCAGGAGTTTACTCGGAGCAATTATCTTTAAATTGTTCATTTTGACTCTCAGACTGATGCAGCGTCATAAAATCTGAGACCTACGCTATAGACCAAGCAGCAGAAACGATAAGACTGATGGGCTTACCTCCAGCAAACCTTACCATTTTTGTTGATTGACAAGCAGCGATCAAGGCACTGGCGTCAACGCGCATCAATTCAAGAAGTGTTAAAGAATGCAGAAGGTCGCTCTCGCTCATCCGACAACACAATACCACACTTTGTTGCGTTCCCAGCCACTCTAGAGTGGAGGCAAATGAAAGAGCTTATGAGCGTACAAGGGTAGGCTCTGAGCTGAACCTTCTGCGAACGAAGATAGAGGATATAAGCATTCCTCTAAACGGGTTAAGCACTGCGATTGACTTGAGCGTAATCGTGGAAACCCATAGAAGGTAGTCACTGACTACTAACTGTAGGATCTCCAAAGCGCTCTGGCTAAAACTGAATCTTAAAAAGTCAAAATGTCGCCTGTATTTAATAGATCAACTACCAGCGTCCTCACAGCTGTTATAACGGGACACTGCACTGTTTGCACTCCAGCCAGTAGAATGAGTGCACCTCACAATAACTTGTGCAGGAGTTGTGGAGATGAAGAAGCAATTGGGACGGTATAACACCTCCTCTGAGAATGTCCTGGACTTCAAAGAAGCCGTGCTAAATATGTTGGCGATTATTTCTTTGAGGACCTGGAAAATCTGCAAAATGTCTCACTGGAGGCACTAGTTGCTTTCTTAAAATTATCTAAGTGGTTGAAGCAACTTAGTTAGGGGAAGGAAAACAAATGCAGGTATCACAATAGACCTTAGGGTCACCAAGTGGCTTGTCTTAAACAAGCAATCTCGCTAACTTAACCTTCTACACCAGAATGAGGTCGAACATATACTCCTCAGCTGCTCCACTTACATGTGGTTAAAACTCACTGGTCTTGGGTCTCACTTGTACTACAATTTAGAAGCTATCAGGCACAGATATTAGCCGCCTGCGTAATCCACCCAATTACAGGCAGTTAACTTCCAAATCGATAGTTCTATTTTAAGGTAGGTTATCATTTATGAATTGTCTTAGACCTCGACAGGCTAGTGAAATTCCTGTTACCAGATAGAGTAACAATTTCCCTTACAGTTTTTCACATTTCCTTGATATCCAGTATTCGGCTTTGTATCTTAATTAAAGTTTAATTAATGCAATTTTTCGTAAAATAACTGCGTATACAACTGAACTTAATAACTCATAACAGTTACGCAGAGCTCAGGTGTCTAAAATAATGATACACAAACACTGGCACCTAAAGGGCAATGCGGCGCCCTTCACCACTGCAGGTGAAACTCTTCACACTTTTCCGCGCTTGAGGCGATGACATACAGCATTGCCGGAGGTTAAGTGCAAAAAGTGCTGTCATGCTGTCAGACATATGCCACAAAGTGCACACTGGTGCAGAAGGCAGTGACTACAACACGCTTGTGGCATATTTTAGGAACATTCATGTCATTCATGACTGTTGGCGACATTCGTAACGCGATGGACCCCAGGATAACGTTACTAAATGCTGATGTGTGTGGTAATATTACACTTTGGGTGATTGCATGGAAATGTTGTGGTGGAAATGTACCGCGAGATTGAAGTAAATATACGCCTAAATAAAGTTTAATGACTTGAAGGTGCCGCGCTTGTTTGAATATCAAGGATGATTACCTAAACATAGACAAGTACGAAAACTACCGAAACGAGCCTGTTCCAAAAGTACTATAGAATGAATTTTTAAAGTCAGCAATGCGCTTGATTACATAAACATAGAAAAGTACCAAAAATACAGAGTCTGTACCAAAAGTACCATGGAATGAATTCTTAAAGTTAGCAATGCTCACTGGTGCAGAAGTTAGTTGGGGATGTAAGCTTCGAAAAGAGGCTGATTTTAGTCACCTGCGGGCAGTTGTTTAGCCAGGACCATCTTGTACGAAGAGATATCAACGTGCACATTGTTCCCTAGTTGCTGACTGAATTACACGTGACAATGCTGCCTCACCCGCCGTGCAGCTCCGATCTAGCAACAGCGGACTTCATTTTATTTCCAAGCATTTTTTTTTATTTCTTCCATAAAATATTACACCTGTCGTTAGACAATAAGTAATTTGATTTACAAAAAGATGGAATGAGAGTGATATTGAAGGGCCAATGCCCCCAAGCTCATTTAGAAGAAATATATACACATTATTTAAAAACAAGTGGTTAACAAACAATGACATATACGATTAGTTGACAATTGATTACAAGGATTTTGCAAGATCTGTTGGTGTTTGACGGTTAAGCCGACTTTGGGTAGATTTTTCTTTATTTGGTAGTCTTCTCATCATAGGATTTGTGTGCGTTAATAATCTATTTATGTGTCTTCTGCTAGCGCTTTGTATTGTTTCATCAATAGTATCGATGTCAAGGTCGCGATGAATATCTGCGTTAGGTATGTACCAAGGTGCATTAGTTACGGTCCTAAGTATTTTAGACTGGACTCGTTGAAGTATACTTAGATTACTTTTTGCAGCAGTGCCCCAAATCTCAATTCCATATTTCCAGATTGGAGCAATTATCGTTCGATAAATAAGTACTTTATTTTGCAATGATAGATTGGACTGAGGTCCAAGTAGCCAGTACAATTTCTTAAAACGATTTTTAACTTCATTTCGCTTTTTCTTTATATGCTCCTGCCAGTTTAATTTCGAGTCGATCGTAATACCCAGGTATTTCGCTTTGGTGTCAATATTCACGTCAGAATTACCAACGCTAACTGGTTCAATGGTTGTCCTTCGGTTTGTGTAGTTTACTTGTATTGTTTTGTCAGCGTTAATTTCGATGTTCCATTTTTTGAACCAGTTTAATGTCACATTTAATTCGTTTTGTAAATTTTGTTTTGCGACTTTTGTATCTTTATGAGATACCATGAGGACTGTGTCATCTGCAAATGTTGCAATCATGCTGTTTTCTGACTTCGGTTCCGGTAGGTCAGCCGTGTACAATAAATACAATGTTGGTCCTAAGACACTGCCTTGAGGAATGCCTGCGTTCATAGGTTGAATGTCTGAACATGCGTCGTTATATTTAACATAGAATTTCCTGCCTTGGATGTAACTCTTAAGCATAAGGTAAAAGTCATTAGGTAGTTGTGTTTTTAATTTATGGAGTAACCCAGGGTGCCACACTTTGTCAAAAGCTTTAGCTACGTCGAGGTATATGGATATGCACACTCTTTTTTTATTCAGGTCGTCATTAATTTTGTGAACTACTCTATGAATCTGTTGGATTGTTGAATGGTTTTTCCTAAATCCAAATTGGTGTTGGGGTATCAGATTCATGCTTGTTATAATAGGATTTATCTGGTCAAATAATATTTTCTCGAAAATTTTTGATATTGTCGGTAGTAGGCTGATTGGTCGATATGATGTCGCTAGTGTAGCGTTTTTGTTAGGTTTCGGGATCGCTATAATTTCAGCTACTTTCCAGGTACTAGGGAAATATTTGAGACTTATAGCAGCGTTGAAAATATTTCTTAGATAAATTATTGCCTTGTCAGGCATATGCTTCATAATTGTTCCCGAAATTTGATCGTATCCAGGCGATTTATTGTTCTTTAGAGTTTTTATTAATTGTTTTATCTCCGTAAGTGTGATTTTTTTAAGTTGCTGCTTATTCTCGTTTGCTGCATAAGTAAGATTTATGTCGTTATTATTATTTTCAAAAGTATCTTTAAAATGTTGAGCTAAGACCGTTGCTTTTTCTGAAGAGGTTCGGGCCCATTTCTCTTTAGTTGTTTTTATTGGTGGTAAATGTATTGTGGCGCCCACCACTTTTTTCGTCGCCTCCCAAAGTGTGTAGTTTGAGGATTTTGTTGCGTCAATATTTTTGAGATAATTGCTAAGTTGTTTGTCTTTTTCCTTTTGAAGTAGGTCTCTTATATCTTTTCCCAATTTGTTTAGCTTTTTCTTGTCGTCTGGAAATCTTGTTGTCTGCCATTTCTTCCTTAGCTTTCTCTTTTGTTTTAGTTTCTTTTTTATCGTATCAGGTATGTAGTCATTTTTTACTTTAGTTGGTGGAGAGGGTGTAGATTTACTAACTGCCTTAATAGTTTTGTCGTTAAAAAAAGCTATAGCTGTCTCAATTTCATCGCCTGTTTTCAAAGATACTTTTGTGTCTAAATATGATTCCAAAAGCTCAGTAAACGCATTCCAGTCTGTACGATAATTGTAAAGTGGTGGATTTAAGTTTTGTTGCGGTGGTTGTTGGGTTCTTAGTATAATTGGCGAGTGATCAGAAGAGAGCTCAAGACAAGATTCAATTGTCAGTACGTTTGAATTAATTGATTTTATGATAAAAAAGTCAAGTAAGTCAGGTACTTTCTTAATGCCAGAGGGCCAATAAGTGGGTTCTCCGGTACTTATATAATTACAATTACGCGCTCTGATGGCGTTAAGTAATGCTTTTCCTTTCGTGTTTGTTAATCTTGAACCCCACATCATATTTTTTGCGTTATAATCTCCTCCGGCAATAAATCTACTTCCAAGTGTTTCAAGGTAGTTCGCGTATTGTGTTGTTTTGTTGTTGTGTTTCGGAGGGCAGTAAGCAACTGATATGGTAAGCTGGCCTAGAGTGTCATTTATTTGTATCGTCGTTGCTTGCAGATGGTCCATTTGATATTCTTCCATTTTGTTAAACATAATATTTTGTCTCAGTATAATAGCTGTTCCGCCGTGTGCTCTGTTGTCAGGGTGGTTGGTGCATATTATTTTGTAGCCGGGAATACTAACGTAGCTTTTGTCATTAAAATGAGTTTCTGACACCAATAGTATGTCAATGTTGTATTGGTCTATAAAAGTTTTAGTTTCAAGAATATGTTGATTTAGTCCGTTTGCATTCCATAAGGCTATTGTCATTTTACTTTGTTTGTCCATTGAATTTGGTGACCAGTAGTGTGATTATATTCATCATGTTAGTCATTTGATTGATGAGCTGGCTCATCATTTTTTTAAGTTCTTGAATATCATCATTTTGAGGGTTAGGCATACCTGTGTTATTATTTGTAGTTTGTGCTGCTACTTGTGCATAGGTTGATAATCCGATTCTAGCGGGTTCGACTGTGTTTTCTTGTTGCGGCGGCTTCAGTATCGGAGCATTGAAATAACATTGAAACGAATGCAACTTGAAACGTTGGGGTTAAGAAATGTAGTTTCGAAATCACCTTCAATGATTTAGTTAGGTGTTCGACATTAAATAAATTTAAAAAAATCATACGGAGATCTTTGATGGCCTACCTGTAAAATACAGCTCTTAAAATATTTTAGTAACAAGGGAACACTTATTTTGATGGACTATAAAAATCCATTCGGATCTCGGCTTAACACTGTAGGTACCTCTACTTGTGGAACAACATCAAGATGCACGCCATAAATAGGAGGAGGAGATCGGTTAAATACCTAACAGAAGTGTACGCGCCAATTATTATTATTATGCTTTTTTATAAAAATTCAATTTTATATTAAAGGTTTAGCGTATTAGTTGAGACCAAAAATACTGAAGCAATTTCCATAATATCTTTATTAAAAAGAAAAAGTGTCATAAGTAAGCCAATTAATATCTATGACTGTGGCAGTAAATTTAAGGTTTATTAATTTTTAAAAGAGAGCAAAATAACTGTCATTTAAATGTTAACATAAAGTTAAAAAACACTTAAAAAAACAAAAAATTCTAGCTGTCAGCTAAAAGCTTTTTAAGTATCTATAAATGCTTTAACAAACCTCGATATCACTAAATTCAAAGGTATTCCCACAGCTAGGACAAAGTCTAATGAGCTGGAATGTAGGTATGTATGCGCTTTGCCACGCTTGTCATAGAGAACACATGCGACCCGCAACAACTATCTTCAACCGCTAATGACCAAAACCAACTTTGCAAGCCACAAAATTCAATTCAAACAAACACACGCACACATCTGCATATAAGTGTATATATGCTTATATATTAAGCAATCAGGCAGTAACAAAATTATCGCGTATATGTATACCCTATGTATGAAAGTTCCGGGAAAGTTCAATTTAAACAAACCGCGCACATGGGAACCAGTTCATATTGTTTTCTTATGTAGGACCGTAAGACACACATCTGTCACCTTTTAGCACCATCCGATCATTTGCGAAATACTGTACGTCGCAAACGGCCGCAAATGTGGGCAAACAATTCTTGGATTTTGCATGATGAAAACGCACCATCGCACCGAGCCAAAATTGTGCTGGATTATTTGACCAAACACCAAGTAAATACCATAGTACCAGCACCGTATTCGCATGATACGGCCCGTGCGACTTCTCTTTGTTCCCAAGTTGAAGTTACCACTTCGTGTAAGGAGATTTCAGTCGATAGAGGAGATCAAAAATAATGCGACGAAGGAGCTTAAAGCCATTCCTTGATCGGCTTGCTTCAGACGGGTCATACTTTGAAGAAGATAAAACAAATTTGCCTGAAATTTAACTCTTCAGACGAGTCATATTTTGAAGAATATAAAATAGATTTCCCTGAAATTTAACTCTGTTTTGTTTTATTTCAACATTCCCGGTACTTTCAGATCATAGTGTACATGTGTACCTACATACGTATATTACCATCATCAAAAGGCCGGTGGACGCATAGGTGGATCCCACTGATTAACAAGTGGATCTGTCGGAAACACGGAGGCGTTGATTTCTTCCTAACGCAGCTATTAAGTGGAAACGGATGTTTCCAAAAATATCTCCATCGCCTAGACTTAGCTGGTAGCCCTTATTGTCCAGAATGCTTGGACGAAGAGGAGACGGTCGAACATGTAGCCTTCTATTGTAGCAGGTTGTGTGTTTCTGACGCCTATTAACCTAGTTCCACAAATGCTTGAGTCGAGTGAAAAATGGAGGGCAGAGCAAGTGTTTGCAACTCGAGTTATCGGTGAACTTCGCAACATTGATTGGCGAAGGAACGACGCGAGACGAACGCGGCAGCAACCACAACTGTCGCATTGATAAAAAACAACAAGATGAACAGTAGACGAATATAACTGACGATTGAGCTTATTGCTCACGACGGCTTCCAGACATAATTACCAAAACGGTATCCCTGTAGGATGAACCGTCGGACTTGAGGTGCTTTTAGTCGCGTTAAAGTCCCCCAATGACTAAGGCTTTCGATTGCTTTTACATCTCGTAAAAACCCCCCAAAAAAAAAAAATACGTATATTACCTTTGTATTTAGTTAGAGTATAAAAGCTCCCATTAATTTGTTTACATCTTTAAATATGGACTTGCTTTTGCAATAAGGAGTTTGTACAAAATTTTGCGTTAAAAACGGGTGCAATGGTGCACAACCTTAGAAATATTGTTACACTGTTCCGGTAATGACAAAATTGGGTTGGGTAATAAGTTCGTGGCGTTTTTACCGCAGATTCTTATTTAAACCAAAAGCTATAATTTTATCAACAAGTTAATCAATTATATAATCGCCGTTGCTGTTTACAACCTCTTCCCACCTCTCGACTTATTTGTTGATACCGTTCCGCCAAAAATCGCCTGGTCTGGTGTCAAAGAATTTGTTGAGCCAGTTTTTAAGGATCTCTTTGTTGTTGAAGGTAACGCCCTTTATATGGTTTGACAGGGACCGGAAAAGATGGTAATCGGTCGGTGCAAGGTGCGGAGATGCTGAGGGATCTCCCATTCGAGCTCTTGGAGTGTTGGTTTGACAACTTGTGCAAAATGATATCTGACGTGAAAGAGTATGGTTTGACCATGTTGATCAGGTCTTTTCAGTGAAATACTTCATTAACGCGATTCTTTTCGAGCATTTCCCAGCGCGCTATGCTCTCACGGTCCCACCAAACATATATCATGATCTTCTTTGGGTGAAGATCCGGTTTTACTATCGGCATTGACGTATCTTCTGAAGCCACCCACTCCTTTCTTTGCTTCAATATTGATGTATAGGCACCATTTCTCATCTCCCATGACGATTCGGCATAAAAATCACTGGTTATGACCGCGTGATGCTCTCAATTTCAAGGCGACTTTCTTTGTTTTTTTCCTTAAGCTCGTTAGGCACCTAGGCTAACAATTTTTCGGTAAGCTGCATTGAATGAAGGTGACTGAGAATCGTTTTATATCGCAGTTTATTGTTTCCGCCAATTCACGACTCGTTCGGCGACTGTTAGCCTATGCCACCTCGCAAATATCCCAGGCTGCTTCGGCAGCTTTTTGGCCTCGATGAAAAGTAAAGAAGAGCAGATGTTGAAAATGCTAATTTTTGCCTCTTAGGTATTCCATTTCTAAACCACAATACTAAACGAAAAATTAAATAACTCAAAAATACAATAAATATACAAATAAAACAAAACTTATTCTCCAACCCAGTGAAAAGAAAACAGTGAGTGGCTGAACGCTTCAGAGGAGATCGCCATTTCATCGAGAATGGCAAACGGTGTGGCGGGTTGTAAAAAACGGGAACTAATGAAAACATCAATAAAGTGAAAGTTTGAAAAGTTGATGAATAATCGCAAATTAATCAGCAGGAAGCTAGCATAGAACTTCAACATTGCTTATGGATCCGTTCAAGACATTCCAGTTATTAATTTGGGTTTCAGCCGTAGTGAGCTCCGAATGAATCAATACCAAAAACCACGTCAGTTTTTATGGGCTATCACTGCCAGAAAGTCTGACAGTTAATGAGGACTATTATTTGGGCGTTATGAGACGATTACGAGAAGCAAATTGCCAAAAACGAAAGAATTTGTGGGAAAAAACTCGTGGCACCATCGCACAGTGTATCATTATCGATGAATTTATGGCCAACAATGAAATGAATACCATCCAATAGCCATCTCATTCACCTAATATGGCTCCTTGCGCCTTTTTTCTGTAGAGTGATAGAGTGCAAAAAACCTACCGAGAATGCGTTTTAACAGCGGAATGGAAGTAATGAAAAACTCGAAGATGGCTTTGATGGTGATACCAAAAATAGAGTTCCAGAAATGTTTCAAGAGTTGCATCAAACGCTAGCATAAGTGCATTGCAGTTGATGGGGAGTACTTTGAAGGTGATAATATCACTTTTGAGGGATAAAAATTCTGAATATATTTCAGGAACTTTTCGATAAAGGTAAGATGAACCTAGTTAAGTTTTGCGGAAACTAGTAATTTTCCGGACTAAACGATCGCACACAGAACGAGACAGCTGTGCGTTTTGTTAAAGAGCTGCGCATGAAATGGCTAAGTCATTTTACGCTTATGACTGCTGACTATGCCGTGAAGAAAGCCATGACAGGAAAGCTAATGAGCGTAAAGGTCAAAGGCAGACCGAGATATCGATGGATAGGCGCAGTGGAAAACAATATCAAAGACTTGGAACTACGTAACTACGAATCAAAAGCTCAAGATCGATCGCTTTGGAGGAGCTTTGTGAAGGAAGCTTTGACGTACCCCGCTTGTAATGCTATGAAAGAGGAAGATTTAATTTTCTAAACATCGACATTTAACAGAACTACATACTTACCACCTTCTTTTTTATAAATATACTTGTATAGTTTTCAAAAAGACACTGGTTTTCGTTTAAGCAAATAAATTAAAATATCTTGCAAAGTTTCTATTATGAGCGATTCCAAGCGATCCAAGCATTTTCAACATTATCGTAAACTCTTCTAGAAATTGGTTCATTTGTGGGCTTTAGTATCATAAGAAGTAAGCTAAATAGATTTTGAAAATAGTTTTATAATTTTGTGGTTCCTTCATTACTCAGTAATTTCGGTATAGAATTTTTAAGGTAACATTTCTTTAGTTATTTTTAACACTTTTTTAGTCTTTTAAGATATAAAAAATTATAAATATTTTTTGCCCCAAAATGTTTAACAAAAACATATCATTTTTTGGGATAAAATGTACTTTGCAAAAATCCTTTGGAGAAAAATTAAATACAATATTTTTATAACATTCAAGGCATTGACAACTCGGCATTGGCCACTTTATACATGCATTCATATACATATGCATGGTCTATATATACTAACAAAATGTAAGCCTCCCACTTCAAAACTAGCTTTAGCAAATTCTCCATTCTTATTGCTAATGGACGCATCGTAATCCAATTTGTAGTGATATTTTATGCATACAAAAACATTTAAATATGTATGTGTATATGTGCGTAAACAGGCATTATAGGGTAATTTGAAAAACCTTCGCATTTATGGATGTACACAGGCGCACAGAGGCACAGAGAGCGGTCGCCATTTCGAATTTCGCTTAACAGTAGAAGCGACACGATACGAATTCGATCTCAAATTCGTGCAATAACGAAAACTGAAAATGCGGCATTTTTGGTAACAGTATATAGCATTAAAAATTAATTGAAAATGAGGGCGAAAATGTTGGGCACACAAGAAATATTTATAAAATTGGAATATAAAAGATTTAAGTTGTCGCTTTCTCCAGTCAAAGGAAAAATTTGATCCGTAGAGAAGGTGTGGCCTAACTCTACCAAGGCTCCGAACAGCACACAGTTTTTCTATTTTATTTTATAATTGGCGCGTACACCCTTTTTAAGTGTTTGGCCGAGCTCCTTCTCCTATTTGTGGTGTGCGTCTTGATGTTGTTCCACAAATGGAGGGATCTACAGTTTCAAGCCGATTCCAAACGGCAGATATTTTTATGAGGAGCTTTTTCATGGCAGAAATACACTCGGAGGTTTGCCATTGCCTGCCCAGGACGACTGCCATTAGAAACAAATTTTTTCTTAGTTTTAGTGTTTCACCGAGATTCGAACCTATGTTCTCTCTGAATTCCGAATGGTAGTAACGCACCGGCCACTACTATTGCTATTAACATATGTATATATTATATATATATATGTATGTGCGTAGACCTATGCATATGCGGCTATACGTATGTGTGCATATGGAAACACATAACATTGTTTACAAATGCAGTACAGAAACACATGTCACATACACACTCACTCACACACATTCATGATACTCATATGCTGGCATTTATTAGCATTACAAAAGCCTCTCTCAGCACATTTACATGTAAATGGGGCCACTATTTTTAATCTGAGTTGTTGTTAAGCAGTAGGTGTAGTTACAAGGCGCCCCTGAATATATGCCTCACTGCATTTGAATGCCTACGAAGCATAACAATACGAGTATTCACCATGGATGGGTCTCACTGCTAACAGTACCAGTTAATTTCTGTGACAAGGATACCAACAAATTACAAATACGTGTTGATTGTTGCTTGCATTACGGCGATACAAATACTTATAAACATATGAATACATTTACTAATGTATTATTTATATTCATGCAAATTTGTACCGATTAGTCATTACTGAGTTGCTTTTATTAACCAATGAAATTTTAACAAAGGAAATTTCTATATGGGTATTTACATATATTAGTGTATCATATAATAGGTGAATACCTTCTCAGTTAGGAATTTGGCCGAACTACCTCTACAATTTGTGGTGTGTGCCTTGGCGTTGTTCCACAAAAGAAGTGAATCAGAGTTGTATGTACATATGTGTGAACGTCAGATGGTTCTTATGCGAAATGTTTTCATATCAGAAATGCATTCGAAGTTTTGCCACTGCCTGCCAAACGTGATAACTTTTAGAGAAAAGCTGTTACACCAAACAGGGGGAAAATTTTATTGCAACGAAATTTAAAGCCATTAATGATGATTTGGTTGATAAACATAAAAAAATATTCATCAGCGGATCAACTTTAAGTTAATTTAAAGAAAAATGTAATTGAAGAACTTCTTTACGGAATAAAGTGACCCATTTAATTGACTGAAAAAAGTCAGATGTAGCATAATCTACAATCCTACGTAGTCGAATTATGTGTTGACTATGGAACTTTTCCTGCCTTCCACAACAGGCGCATACAGCTTTTCCTCCGCCCCCACAGCTGATATGTATACTTATTAAATATTGTAATATTAATATTTGTATGGGGAAAAAGAAATTCATTAGTTCTGCGTAAAATGTTTGCATAAATGGCTTAAAACAATTTTATGGTCGACCTTTAGCTTCTGAGCAATGCTATGACTACTAACACTCCATTAACTTCAATTATTTCTGTGATTTTATCGACATTTTCTTTAACATTAAAAATGCCTGAACGGCATCGACGAAATCAAAATTGCACGTAATTAGCCGTTATAGTATCGGCACCATAAACACCATTCACAATTTCAGAGGGCTTGCTTGCATTTTCGCCTTTATCAAAGAAAAACTGAAACATTTACCAAATTTTCTCTTTACAGACTGTCATTGTCAACATCAAAACAGGAAGAGATTTTTTCAGTGTTAAATGTGACATTGGTAACGAGCATAAACTTTTAATTGTTTGACTGATACTTTACGAGATGTCGATCACTACAGCCATCTACCGAGAAAATAATAGATTTTTTTTACCCAAACTAATATTTTCGGCCGCCGTAACCGAATGGGTTGCTCCGTGACTACCATCGTAATTCAGAGAGACATCAAGTTCAAATCACGATGAAAGACCAAAATGAAGAACATTTTTTTTCTAATAGCGGCGGCCCTTGGGCAGGCAATGGTAAGTCTCCGAGTATATTTCTGCCATGAAAAAGCTCCTCGCAAAAAATATCTGCCATTCGGAGTAGGCTTGAAACTGTAGGTTCCTCAATTTGCGGAACAACATCAAGACGCACGCCACAAATAGGACGAGGAGCTCGGCCAAACACCCAAAAATGGTGTACATGTCAATTGTATAGGTATATATAACATAATATTTTTGTTAAAAATCTTACTGCTGCTCCGATTGATAAGGAACTCGGGCAACACCCCGAGCTGGGCTTCTTCTGGAAACACTTACCTTATATGCAGTTGTACTCTTACTCTTGTATAACCAGCTGCGATATTGACTCAATCTAATCAACTTGTTCATTACCCTGAACAGCATATTCAGTGTTCCTCAAGTCGAGATCTATCCAATTATAATAGATAGGCAGCTACCATTAAGTGTTGGGTTAAAAAAAGGACATACGACTTTTCCCATGAATACTATGATACTATTTGGTAACCTTAGCGGGCATTGTTGTCCATGCGGTGAGACTTGGGATTGCTTGAAGTCTTTTCTGAAGAAGCTGTTTGGATAATGAAGTGGAATCATCTAAACATTTGCTTCTTAGCTGACCTGATCTCGGCGGGAAAATATTTAGACATCTGGACTACATCTGCGAATATTGCGGGTTTAAATATCACACACCTGTTGAAATTCATCAGTAGCTTCAAGCGGTTAGTTCAAACGTAAATAACAACTTTTGGTCGCCATCCTCTAATCAAGCTCTTTCTTTCTTTTTCCCCCTCACTGGTTCTTTTCGTGCTTCAAAAGTGTCTCCTAAGCACCTGCATTTCTGGGGCTAGTAAGATAACCATTTTCTATAGCAACCTCTCACACGTTTCTAGCCCTGCTTATCACTTATCAAAACTTTGACAGTCAGTCGTAGTTTTTTGGTGTTGCTAGATTCTTGTCGTTAGCTTTTAGCTCTGCAACGCAAACAATTTTTTCCAACATCTTATTGAAATGCCTGAAATCTAATTTTTCTTAAGGTCGTGACTCAAACATCAACAAAAGGAATGATATATCGATCATCTACCATGGGATGTATCGACAATTTGACGTATCGAGTGTTTTCGGTCTGTACTAATTCTTCCACTCCTAAGGTCACCTTTGTGACTCATTGAGAGTTGGAAGAAAGCTTGAGTTATAGTCGAAAATGTATCTCCTTTAACAAAAATCTATGAAGGATTTGCATACATCGTACACTTTTTTCGTTTTTCTTCTATACTTATACGAGGTGTGTTCGAAAAGTATCCCGAATTTTGAATTTCCGCAGGTTACGTATATGCGGTTTTCGATTTTTTTTTTTGGCGATATGTTACTACCCATGTCTCTCACTCATGCCGACGAGTACGGCCATTTTGAATGCTCAGTTAATTGTTGTCAGCTGCTTTGCTTGCACGTGTTTCGGCTCGTCTTCGATTTTTACCTATTCAAATGGATGGATCAAAGAACCTGTATCAAATTTTGTGTGAAAAATTAAATCGAGTGCGCAGATGCATTCCTAATGCTGACTGTGTCATACGGAAAGCTACTTTGGACCAAAGCAACGTTTATCGGTGGTGCAAAATATTCTCAGAAGGCCCAGAAGATGTGAACGACGAAAAGCGTGCCGGACGCCCAAGCGCTTCAACAACAGACGAGAAAATTGATGAAGTGAAGAAAATGGTATTAGCCAATCGTCGAATCACAGTTAGAGACGTTCCTGAGGACAGAAGTTGCTAGACATATCGATTGGCTCGTGCCATTCGATTTTTTTTCAATGATTTGGGCATGAGACGGGTCGCCGCAAAATTCGTACCAAAACTGCTCAATTTCGCCCAAAAGCAGCTTCGCATGAACATTGCTAATGAGATGTTGTCCGCGATGTTGTCCGCGACGACCCAAATTTGCTCCAGAGGGTCATAACTGGTAACGAATCGTGGGTTTATGGTTATGACGTCGAAACCAAAGCTCAATCATCTCAATATAAGCTGCCGCACGAACCAAGACCGAAGAAAGCGCGCCAAGTTCGGTCGAATGTAAAAGTTTTGCTTATCGTTTTCTTCGATTGCAGGGGTTTCTTGCTACAGGGTAGAACGAAAAAAAAACGGCCGATGCTGAGCTCCATTCGAGCAATTAGAGTGCAGCATGGACTACTTGTGCAACATGAAGCCTGGAACATGACCATGTGGATCAGGTGTTTTCAGTCGAATAACCTCATTCACGCGGTACAGCTGAGCAATGGGAAGCTCCTTGTTAATCGGCATTCTTTTTGAGCATTTCCCAGAGCACCATGCCCTCCCAGTCCCACCAAATATATATCATTATCATCTTCGGATGAAGATACGGCGTGAGTCGCGACTTTGGCGTATCTCCTGGAGCCACCCACCCCTTTCTTTGCTTCATATTGATGTATAGGCACCATTTCTCATCTCCCGTGACGACTCGGTATAAAAAGCGCGATTTTTGGCTGGGTATTGCTCGATGGCGAGCGAGATGCTGAGAAGCAATTTGAAGGCGACTTTCTTTCTTTTTTTCGTTGAGCTCGTGTGGCATCCGAGCTCCCAATTTTTTGATGAATTCCATTGAATTAAGGTGACTGAGAATCATTTTATAGTCGCAGTTAATTTTTTCCGCCAATCCACGATGGGTTTGGCGACCGTTCATACGTTCTTCATCGAATTCATAAGACCTTCCGCTACGAGACGTATCATCGACATCAAAGTCGCCATTTTTAAACTTTGTAAACCATTTCCGTGGTGTAGACTCACCTATGATAAATTCTCCATACACATCGCAAATGTCCGGGGCTGCTTCGGTAGCTTTTGGCCTCAATGAAAAGCAAAAAAGAGCAGGTGTTGAAAATGTTGATTTTTGCCATTTCTAAGCCTCGAAACTAATAAATAACTAAACAAAATAATTCGAAAATACAATTAACATAGTTTTGTGGGGCAGAAAGAGTTCTAACGAATGAAAACTTGCCCATTGCCAAACAGCAAATAAATCGTTGTAAAATAAAATAAAATATAAAAACGCTATGAACTTATTCCCCGACCCAATAATTTCGTTCCGCATTTTAAATTCCGTACGCGAAAAGTATAAAACAAAACACTTTCTCTGTTTTTTTTTTTGTTCTTTGTTTTGCCTGCGGTAACTTTGTTTGATATGTTACCTTTTTTATAAAGGAACACAAAGAACGTTCAACGAACACGCACATGTCTATGTAAGTATGTATGTAAGTATCTACGTTACATGGAAACTTTAACTTGGATAAGGCATATTATAATATTGAAATGGAATGTAAGGCCCAAAATGCCCTGAAGGGCGACGACACGCTATGTAACACCCGAAAATGACAGAAGAATACATTGAAGGTGACAAAGCAGCAGCCGGAGTAAATTAGAATAGACACAGGTATATTGAATATTGAGACTGAAGTCGGCCAAAGGTTATGGCAGGGGCGTATGTGTATACACACACGTACTTACATATGTGGATGTGGCATATCTGCTTTGATGATACTCGTTTGTGCTATTTTACGGTAAATTCGAACTTAATAAAATAATGAACAATGTTCTGGTGACACAATAGAATATGAAAGCACCAATGAACAGTAGGAGGTTCAACGGCTACAAGCACCTAACGGCAGAAAGCCGCAAGAACATGCATATCCAATTTATACATACATACAAGTATATACACATAAGTCCGGATTGCATGGATAAGTTCAGGTTATTCAATAAACGAAAATGTTTAATTCAGAACTAGTAGGATTTTTGCCAATTTAGGAACCACTTCGCTACTCATCTCAGGAGTGACAACAACTTTCTGCAAGGTGTGACAATGAAAAAGCTGACAAGTAAAAATAAAGGAATAATATTGGGTAGTCGAAAGTGTCTTTTCGTATTTTGTCAATAGATGTCGTTGGAGCTGTTCAAAAATGAGTGAAAATAATGAAGAAATTCGCATTTTTGTATAAAAAAGGGAAGAATACCACGCAAGCCACCAATGAAATTTGTGAAGTTTACGGAGACAATGCAGTATCAGCTCGTGTAGCACAACAGTGGTTCGCTCGCTTCCGTTCTGGAAATTTCGATGTGAAAGATGCACCTCGCTCCGGTCGACCTATCGTTGAAAAAGTCGATGAAATTATGGAAAAGATTGACCAGGACCGTCACATAAGCTGCCATGACATCGCTAAGGCACTAAACATTCATCATCAAACGGGTTTGAACCATTTAAAAAAGGCTATTTACAAAAAGAAGCTCGATGTTTGGCTACCACATGAATTGTCTGTGAAAAATTTAATGGACCGAATTAACATCTGCAATTCTTTGCTGAAACAAAATGAAATCGAACCATTTCTGAAGCGAATGGTAACAGGAGACGAAAAGTGGATCAAATACGACAATAATGTGCGAAAAAGATCATGGTGCAAGGGTGGTGAAGCTCAACAAATGATCGCAAAGCCAGGATTGACGCCTCGAAAGGTTATGCTGTGTGTTTGGTGGGATTGGAAAGGAATCATCCACTATGAGCTGCTCCAGCCTGCTCGAACGATTGATTCTACACTTTACTGTCAACAACTGGTCAGATTGAAGCAAGCAATCGAAAAAAATGGCCAGAACTGATGCAGCAGAAAGGGCGTCATCTTCCAGGACAACGCTAGGCCACATACATCTTTGATGACTCGGCAAAAACTGGGAGAGCTTGGCTGGGAAGTTTTGATGCATCCACCATACAGCCCTGACCTTGCCCCATCGGACTACCATTTGTTTCGGACAATGCAGAACTCCCTTAATGGAGTAAAGTTGGCTTCAAGAGAAGCCTGTGAAAATTACTTGTCACAGTTTTTCGCCGAGAAACCACAAAAGTTTTACACTGATGAAATAATGTCTCTAGAAGAAAAATGGTAAAAGGTGGTCGACCAAAATGGTACATATTTGGTATAATAAAGTTCATTATAAATATAAAAAAATGAGTTGAAGTTTGATTGGAAATACGAAAAGACTTTTTCGACTACCCAATATATCTTCCTAATCACCGATTTACTTAGGGTCGCATCGCCTAGATGAGGGAGTCTAAGACTTGCGAGAGCTGCAGAGGATGTACTCTGGCGTTTCATCACTCAGCTCAAGAAAACAATAGATGCTTGTTTCTACTAGTCCTAATTTCTGAAATAATTCTCGTCATCATCATCGGCCAGCTTTACAGCTAAGGGTGGGCTTTAGCTTCGTTCACTACTCGTTTCCAAGCAACTCAGTGTTCTCAGGTTCATTAGAACTTTTTCAAACCATGTTAGCATTGGACTTGGCATATTTCACAATCTCCTCGCCATTTCATACCAACAGCAATCCCTCATTGTAGCATATCCGGTAGATACCATCTTGCAGTCGTAGCAAACCATAGACCCTTCACAGCACTTTTCGCTCAATAGAAGTCATTGTACAGCTATCACGCCGTATGCCAGAACTGGGGGTATTATTGAATGGTATAGACTTAGTTTGCAATTTCTCGTAAGAAGTTTACATTTTAATACAATAGTTTGGTATGGGGAGAAATATGATATGTTTCCTGTCGCAATTCTGCTTTGAATTGTGCCTTGTGAGCTATTGACGTTTTGTATCGTGACGCCCAGATGCTTAAACGATTGTACGCCTTCGAAGCGGTTGGTACCAATTAACATGTCTTCTGGCAGTCTTCTCTCCACCTTGCATAAAATCTTTAGATATTCTATTTGGTGTTTATGCATTTATTTTGAGTCCTGCGATTTCAGCACCTTTCTTAATTTGAGAAAAAGTTCCGCCAGCTATTTTTTATTTCCTCCAAATTTTACCTCATCGCTAATTGCATAATGCAGTTACAAATTGAAAACGGTTGAAGAGAGAAAGCCGCCTTATTTGACTCCACAGGTTATGTTAAAGGCAAACGAGACGAACTGCTGACTACTACCTTCCGGCAGTGCTTGTCAGGGTGGCCATAACTAAGTTGGTCAGCTCGCTGCTGATGCCCAGTTTTGCAAAAACATAAGGCAGTGGACACTATCGAACGCTTGTTTGAAATCTACAAATAGTAAATGTATGTCTGTGTTGCGATCGTAACATTTTTCAATGTTTAGTTTAAGCAAAAAAACTTGATGGGAAGTTGAACGACCTAGCCGGAAGCCACTTTGGCATTCGCCTCAAATATGACGTTATCAGCGCCACATGAAATGATAATGAAGACTAAAATATTCGGTATATCCAGTGAGAGTTGGTAAATCCTCTCAATCCAGATTTAGGTGCCTACTTGACTCTCTTCGGGAAGAAAGTATAAATTGTTTTACCTGATGATTCTCCCTTCTCCCAGAGTATCGAGGTTAGTGATGTATAGTATTTCTAAACTAGTTTGTTACTTGAAGCCACAGGGAGTAACAAACTGACTGATGAATTGATTAGCTGTAGATCTGTGGCTCATCCAATGGGACTTGATGCAATAATTGGTTGAAATTTTGCAAGAACCTGGAGGTTGAATACGGATTTCTTTACTGAAGGATTTATTTTCTTAAAGGAAAATGATTGGAAAGAAACGGGGCCTACAACAGGAATTCATAGCTTGGATATATATCATCTAATTCGGTTGTAATTGTACTGATTTCTTTTACCGTTGGTAGTTTCGACGATATGAGTTATATCTCTCCAAAAAGTAGAAACCTGCCACGATCGGCTAGCGTTGAGGTAACTTTGGCCATCAAATGATATCCTACGCAGTTTGTGAACGTAAACTGTGATATTCGGCTTATATGCATGTCTTTTTATCACACAAAATGTTTCCATAAGTGTGCTGTGGCCAAGGGAAGTGGCATTGGAGTAAAATGAGCATTGCCCTACTTTATACTCCTTCAATAACTTAGGAAGTCGCGGTAAATCGAATTGCATCTACGTTCAAGAACTTCTTCGAGAAGAAGGACGATATCTCAACATTGGCTAGGCCTGGCTAATTTCATATCGATGGATCTACTGCATCACATGGATGGCCTTCTTGCAACGTGGAAAGATCTAGAACCACATTACAAATTATGCAAAGTAATATATCCAAGTTCTGACAGCAAAGAGAGCCTGCTTTGCGTTGGAAATATTAGGTCTAGAAGGTATTGGCTTTACTTTGTGTATGTGTGTACCTAACTGACGCCGGTTAGTACAACAAACAAACAACTGGGGCGCTTGGTTAAACCTGGCTCATATCGCTTGAGTGGTTATGGCACCAATAAAGAAGAAGAAGAAGGTATATCTCAGCTAGCCACTGTTTTCATACGGTATTAAGTGCTCACGCAGCCACACAGGAACTGGAGCTAAACTTATCTTGCCACAGTTGCTGTGGAAGGCATCTCATGTGTTATTACTCAGGTTTTTTTCTGTTTTTTTAAATCCATTTATTATTTATTATCCGTTTAATTCAAATTTTGAAAAGATGTCTTGTGTAAAAATTCCCAATAGAGACTCTATTACTTAAATTCGACATTTTAAATCTTTTTGGTAGACCAGTAGGCATACAAAAGGGAAAGTGGTTTGGTTTGATAGGTTTATTGGTACCCTCTTCGTTTATTTTAACTCGAAAATGTCTGATTTGTAAATATGATTTTCGCAGCATAAAGAAATTATGAGGAACATTCATTTTTAGTTTGTATAGCAGACCCTCGTGTCATACTTTGTCAAATGCATGTTCCAAAACTGAGAAGACGGCAATACAGTATTCTCTTATTTCGAATTATTTCTCCGCAAACACTGTTGGCCTGCTCGTTGGTGGAATGATGTTTCCTGCCTGATGCGACATATTGGGCTATGAGAGGACACCATATCTAAGAGTTTTCCTGGCTTAGGCACTAGGACTATATCCGATACTTTCACTGCATTGGAAAATACTCTGTTAAAATCATCTCATTAAATACATATATACTTAAAGGCGCAATCAGGTGGTTCCTTAGGTAATTTGCTTGTAACGAGGTCTTTTTCCGGTGCTTTTTTTTGGCTTTAATACTTTGCATAATAGGCCTTTTATTTCCTTCGAAGTAGATTTGGGAATCGGAAAATACACTTGGAAAGGAGTTAGAGAGAAACTATTATATTTTTTTATTACCTTCTGAGCCTTTGCTAGGAAAGAGTTGATAACCACCTGAAATATAATATAAGTACTTATTTATATAACGAATTCAAAGGCTTTTGCTTTGTCGGTTTTGCCCACTGTGCGCTAGATGGTTAAAAGAGACAAATCGATGAGAAAAATTTATTTTGATAGCTTGGCAGAGGTGAGCAGCATTAATTTACTGAATTTGCTTGGAGTTTGAAACTTCAAGGGTTGGATTTCGAATTTTCCGCCGTTTTTATCTTCGGTTTATGTACACATCATTAAATTACTATATCAGGGGGTCTAATTGACAATTTATCGGTTTCTTATTTAATTTTAATATTTTTATTATGATGTCTAACAAAAACCATATAAATCCAAGTTTCAAACTTTGTACAAATTAAAAAAAAATCAAGAAACTTTCATCAAAATTTCACACTTTTTATTCAAAATTTAAAAAAAATGTCGGTGTATGCAGCTTTGTAGCCCATCGAATTGTGGTATAATAAAGTGCAAGTATGAAATGGCTTTTTTTGCGGACGGTGTTGGGTGTTTTCTTCCATAAAAGAAAAATTACCGAAAATGTAATGCAGAGCTTCCACAATATCTCACGTCACATTGAGTATTAGTTGCGACCTATCGAAAAAGTGATACAGCGAACATTGACATTTGCGATGAAACATTCAGCGACTGCTTTTGTGACAAATAGAACTAGTCATGACTCTAAATTTCCTAGAAACGTACTAGTTCAGTATCAGTACATGCATAGGCATAGTATTCTGCCGGTGTTGCTAAACATCCAATTCACTTCTGATTAATAGTAAATGCTTCTGGATTTGACTAGCCACAATTTTGGTTACAAAGAACACGGGAATCATTGAAAGGAGTCAGATTACTTACTGTCATTCGAACAGTTAAACGGCTTTTGTATATACATATGTACATAAGTAAACATATGTTCGTACCTTGTCTATCCATTAAATTGTGTGTCGTGCTAGAGTAAGTAAATAAACTATATACAAATGAATATCCATTGACGTCTGTCAAGTACAACGTTGGTGTTGCTTTCGGGAATTAAAACTTCTTTCGGTTAGCTTGCATGTTGGTAATCCCTTAGTGACATTCACAAAGCGAGCTACTATAAAAAATTCAACGCATGAAGAAGAATGTAAATATCAAAAGCCAGCATCAGACAAGCAGACAAGTAAGCAGACTTGAATTTGCTCTGACACCAGAAGATGTAGTATCCTTCTTTGTTGCATATTTAAATTTCAGTGATACCATTTTTCCTATTGTGGAACTTCTTTTGACACTTTTTACTTAAATCTTTTTTTTCTGTTTTTCGTTTTGCTACATTTTACTTTAATTTAAAGCAATGTTTTGACTGCAAATAAACTGTGTAGGATTATGAAAAGGATACATTTTTTCGCTCACCAGGAAATAGTACAATAATTTTTTATCATAAAAAAATAGTCGCCTTTTTTTCGAATATCTATACTATAAAGGTGAATGTCTGTACGTTGTCCACGCATCACTACGAAATGACAACACCAAATGACGTAAAAATGTTTATACATTCATATTTTCACCCAATGAAGGTTATAGGCATGTTTTTATGATGGAACTCCTTTCCCACAGCCCCCAGGTCGCGCCACCACTCTCATTCGTCACTAATAATCGAATATTTGCTTAAATTTAATCTAAAAAGAGGTTGTCTGTAAAGTCGGTTTACTGACGATAGTTTAACGTGACAACGTCATAAGAAAATATTGATGGAATGGTTGCAATTTTCAAAACAAAATTTTAATTTTATTTGTTTGATAGATATTTTGTATGGATATAGAGGAGGAGGTAAATGGAATTGCAATGGAATAGGTCAAGTTACATTTACACAAACGTGAAAAATGACGAAACATTTATCAAATTCATGAAAGATATCTTCAATTTCGATTGTGCATCAGACGTTAATAAGTCAACAACATTAAGAGGCACCATCATCGATTTGACTTTTTCAAGACACTTTAGACTCGAAACACTCCCTTTCATTTCCTCCTTTTTCTATCATCGTCCTATTCTCAACAGAGAAATGGTTCATTACCATGCACACAGGAAGAAGGCATATGCAAATACAAGTATGTGAATTTATATACCTACATATGCGCATATACATACATTTATGGTATATGCTCACTCAAGTAGGACAGGGCCAGATGTCGAACGTTGCCGAACGCGGGGGCCGATTGTGCTCTTTGTCGTTCGTTCCGCGCTCTCGCTTGCAGTTCAAGCACATTAGCTTACATTTGCTTGCGTACGGAATAGCTTCGTATATTTGATATGTCCATATGACTTGTATGCATCTTTACATATAGATTTGTTCTTTTTGAAAATTGCGCGAAATTGTATATGTATATGCATGTTTATATTCATATATTAGTATACAACATATCTTATAAGGTATATGGTAAATATTACCATACATTTTTTCCTTCATATATAATAAAAAAATTAATAATAATAACATTAAAACAACAGGTATTATTAACAAACTTGGTTTTATTTTAAATTCTTCAAGTAAATCAAATTTATAATAATCAATAAGAAGGCATATGCAAATACAAATACGGGAATTTATATATATACATATGCGCATATACATACATATATACGCTCACTTAAGTAAGAGAGAGCAAGATGTCGAACGTTGCCGTTCGTTTGCTTTCTTTGCTTTGTCGTTCGTTCCGCGCTTTCGCTTGCAGTTCATTCAAGGTAACGGCAATGAGCAAGGTAACGACAAATGAGCAAGGTAACGACAAATGAGCAAGGTAACGACAAATGAGCAAGGTACCGACAAATGAGCAAGGTAACACTAATGAGCAAGGTAACGACACATTTTTTCGTGCGTGCAGCCTGTTAAATCGAATTATAAGACGTTATCACGTCAAAAATTTTAGTTTTTCCTATTTCCCACTATTTATAGCACACTCTAGACTTCATAATCCGCATAAGCTGTACAACTATGACCAAAATGTAAAGTTTAAAAACGGTTTGAGATAGAAAATTAATAAGAATAATTTTACTTGATATTTTTCTGATTGGCATAGCAACGGATGCCGGGTATTGTAATATTATGGTTATTAATAAAAAATTATTTTCTATGAAATTATTGTTTGTAATTCTTTTATATGCATATCCTAAATCCCTCAAAACTACTCCTACGCGAGCGGGGCCGCGGGTTAAACCTAGCTATATATGAGCTTTGGCGGCCATCAACAGTAAAGGGTTGATATAGACATTAAAACTATTTTAGCGAGATCTGCCAAAAATATTGTTTATTAGGGTAGTTGTTGTTTATGACAAAAAATTTGTTTCAAACAAATTTCAATAAAAAAACTAAGTTTTTGTATAAAATTTTTTTTTTGTATTTTGATGTTTTGTCCCAAAAAATTAGAATAAATTATAAAAATGTGAGAAAAGATTTTTGACATTGAATGAATCTCAAAACGAATTTTTTTTTAGTTTGCTTATTATTATACACAAACCTACACATAAACCAATTTTCAGAAATATTTAAGATTTGAATATTGAATGAATCTTAAAATTAATAAAATTAAAAATTAAGACCATATGTCAAATACTGGATTCACTTAACATGGAATCGCTCCGTTGCCTTTTCTTAGTTTCTTACCATACTTACCCTCCTATCTAAGTTGACGACTACTTCAAAGGTAATATGTTTTCTTTGATTAATTCCGCTTAGTTTTGTTTTAGAAAGTTTTTATATTTCCCCCAGTTCAGTTAGCCCTGCATGTATGTGTGTGTGTGTGCTTAGAAGAGATGCAAGGTATGAAGAGAGAACATGTCTAGTCGCTACTTTTTTCCAAAAACTGTAGCTATCCTTCGTTAGGTGTTTGGTCAAGCTCCTCCTCCAATTTGTGGTGTGCGTCTTGATATTGTTCCACAAATAAAGGGACCTAAAATTTTATGCCAACTTCGCAAGTCAGACATTTTTACAAGAAGCAAAAGTACTCTCGAAGGTGTGCCATTGGCTGGCGACCGAAAATAGAAAACAATATTTTCCATAATTTGAAGCTTCTTGCTTACAGTGGGTTTTAAACTCGCTCACTACAGAATGGTAGTGCTACTGTAGCATTAGTAGTTACTCCATTAAATTTTGCGACTCAACCTATTATTTTTTTTTTTTAGTTTCTTGTTAAAATGTAGTAGCTTAGCCTGTTCTCCTTGGCTGCACTCCGCTTTATAACTTCTTTTTGCTCTCATGCGCAATTTCCTTGCCAAAAAAGTGTATTTGCATCAAGCCTGCTAGTGTTGGTACAGTAGAACCTGTCTTGTCTGTTAACTAACATTTAAAGTTATCTGTACATAATAAAAAGTAGGTCATATGCGTACTGTGCTCTATTTCCTAAGTAGATGTCACAAAATTATCTACCCTAAGTCACACAAATTAATATTTGAGTTAAAATCTATCAACTATCCCTTTCACTGTATACTCGTATGCTGTTTATATTTCTGTATATATTTACAAATGTAAATGTTCATACATATTTTGTATGTATATCTGTGTAATACTTACATAACAGTATACATGAATTGGAAATGGTATCAACATATTAGCAATTCATTGGCCACTTTTCCTGTCACAAGTAATAGAAATATTGCTGACAGCAATGCCGGAAGTCATAGTGAACCAAAATATGAAAAATTACATTTGCCCTTCGCAGTGGCCCTATTTGTATACATTTATACAGCTAACGCATTTGCAAAATATATTTAAATACGAATAAAATGAGCATATAAAATAAAGAAAAAATAACGGGAAAATAGCCAATGGTTAAGCTCAAATTATACTTTACTTATTGCCATTTGGATATTGTTTAGATAGGATGGCATGGCGTATGCGTAATTTTTAAAAGCAAGCCCATGTACAAGATGGCGCAAAAGTAACCTTGCGATGTTTTTTGGCTGTAATTTAAAAAAAAATGAAAAACTTTGATTCTTCTTGTGGATTATTTTTATTTGGTCTTTTAATTTCTTTTACATCAAGTCGAGAATATGATGTCATGTAAATGGCCGCCGCCACAGTTCATTGCCATTTGAGCCCTTTTTATGGCATTTTCCATCACTTTGGCCAAAACTTCCGGCGATAGGTCCTCACATTCTTGACGGATATTGTCTTTAAGAGCTGCAAGAGTCTGAGGCTTGTTGACATAAACCCGCGACTTCAAAAAGCCCCACAAAAAGAAGTCCGGAGCGGTCAAATCAGGCGATCTTGCTGGCCAGTGCAAATCGCCAAAACGGGAGATTAGGCGCCCGGGAAATGCATCTTTCAGCATAACGGTTGTGGCAGGTGCAGTGTGTGCCGTTGCACCGTCCTGTTGGAACCACATGCTTTCCAATCCCAACTCATCAAGTTGCGGCAAAAAGAACTCGTTGATCATTGCGCTGTAGCACTCACCATTCACAGTAACCGTTTGGCCCGCGACGTCTTCGAAGAAAAAAGGTCCGGTGACTCCTCCAGCGAAAACAGCACACCATACAGTGACTTTGAGCGGGTGTAATGGCTCTTCGTGGATTACACGCGGATTTTCAGTGCCCCAGAAGCGTAAATTTTGCTTATTTACGCACCCGCTAAGATGGAAATGGGCCTCATCACTCATGATTGTTTTTGATGAAAAATCATCTTCCTCTTGGTGGTGATTAAGGATGGCTTGAGCGTATGTTAGACGCGATTGGTGGTCAGCAGCTAACAGCTGATGCACCGTCTGGACTTTGTACGGAAACATCTTCAAATATTGTACCAAAATTCGCTGTAAAGACCGTCGACTGATACCCATTTGCGTGGCACGTCGTCTGGTCGATGTCGACGGCGCTTCCATGACATCCTCGGCTACAGCAGCAATATTCTCTGCAGAACGGCTACTCCGGGGTTTGCCACGCCTGGCAGCATCTCGTGTTGTGCCAGTTTCTTCGAGGCGAGCGGCTAAACGTCGCAGTGTTTCACCAGTAGGCGTTGGACGGCGAGGAAATCTGCGACGAAATTCACGTTGTGCCAAAGTCACCGACCGATTATTGGTCAAATAAATAGTCAGCAATATTCCGCGTTCTGGAGCAGTGTAGCGTAACATTGTTTATTAACGTGTATTTCGCATGTGTTTACTACAGAAATGTCGAAACAAAACTGGCATTAGGGGCCAATCGCAAAATTTATAGCGTTTTCTGATAGGAGAATTACTTTAGCGCCATCTGTTATGTATAATAAATACAAAGAAAGTCTACTTAAAATATTTATTTTCGTCATTTTCGCATTTATTCGGGAGCCTATGTATGGAAGCAAATCGAACTCGATTACTAGTCCGGGGGACTGGGGTCATTTTGACCTCATCATTTCATGCCGTCTGATTTTAATACTGAAGGCAGACGCTATCCAATGGATGACGAAACCAACCATCAGCTGGTCCAGTAGCGGTGGATACGTGCGTGAAATGCTGCGAAACGTGTCGAAAGAAAATTTTGAACAACTGACACAATTTTGAGCACATATGAAAATATAATAATGATGATCAGCTGCGTTTATAGCGGTGGAAAGACCGTCAACCGAGGCAAGAATTTTCATTGCGTTCAGCTGACGTATTTTCCCCCCTCTACGGCGCAGCTGACTATATTTTTTTTATTCTACTAAATGTCAACAATACATGAAAAAAATTTCAGCCGGTATAAAATGAGTTGGTAGACATTTTTTTTCGACACGTTTCGTACCCTCCCACAATCACTCCCACCGCGGGTGCGCATCTGACGTTCAGTTTGTTATTCATGAAAGCTAAATCACAAGTATAATCAAGAATTCAACGGTATAAAAACGAAGTCCAAAATCGACCCCTGGCTCCCGGACTATACTGAGTTCTTCTCGAGTATGAAACATACAAATGGATTGAAAAAGGCCTAGAAAGGTAGACTACCGGCAATATTTCGGCTATATGAGTAGTTTATTTGCAGTGGAAATTAAGTTCCTTGGATTTGCTTATATGCAACTCGGTAATCGGAAATAGATTAAAAAAAAAGAAATGTTCCTTTAGTTCCGGTAGTAGTTTGTAGTAGCTGATTTAAATTTGTGAACTCTTGTGAAATTATTATATTATCAAACTGCATTACCCACATTCAGAACGGAGTGAGAACCAGTTTACCTGATCTAACAGAAAATCTTATGTTAACAGAGATAAGGGCATAAGAAATATATACATTTTTTACGAGATATTTTCAGACGCAAACAGAGCCGGAACTATGCAAGCAGAGGAGTTGTTATTATTAAAGGGTTTAATGGTGCAAAAATCTTCCTGATAAAGTTCTTTATTGAGAAAAAAAGTATTTGAAAATTTTGTACAGCAAAATTCAGTATTATCAAAATTTAACTTTGAAAAATTCTGTATTCAAAATTCTGTACGTATGATATAATGGGAAGTAGAACATACGGAGATTTAATACTCGTAATATTAGTTCGTCTTTATTTTGTGTTTACAGAATTTTAAAAATACTAAAGGGTTTTCCAATAACAGGTGGTATTTTGAATAGCTGCCATTTTTTGATATTTGACAAGTAGCAACTACGCCATTAATAAAAATGGCACGCAGTGAAATTATTAAAATCCACTATAAAAATGGTGAAAATTTGGCAGAGATGGTTCGTAAAGCTCGAACATTTTTGGATCATCGTGAAGCAACTTGTCGACCCGCAATACAAAAATTCGTGAACAAATTCGAGCTGTTGGGAGTGAACAAATTCGAGCTGTCGAGTTAGTGATGTGAAGAATAGAACCCGTGCACTTCGCTCAAGAACAGCCGAAGATATTACTGTTGTAGCCGAAAGTATTGAAGAAAACCCACGTTTGTCCAATGCTCGTAGTTCTTTGGTATTAGGCATTCCACAAACGTCATTACACCGTATTTTGCATAAAGATTTGGGTCTTAAGACTTCTAAAGCCCAGTTAACATAACAACTCAAGCCGGCCGATCATCAACAATGGCGTGTCTTTGCGGATTGGGTCGTTGAAATGCATGAAAATGATCCGAAATTCCATCGAAAAATCATCTTGAGTGATGGGGCCCATTTCCACCTCGGTGGCTTCGTCAACAAGCATAATTGTCGGATCTGGGGCTCACAAAATCCAAAAGTAATTGTTGAAAAGCCTCTCTATCCTCAACGTGTGACTGTTTGGTGCGGTTTATGGTCCGGGGGAGTCATTGGACCTTGGTTTTTCGAAAATGAAGCTGGAGCAACAGTTACGGGAATGGATTGCGCTATTGAGAGATGATTAACGTTTATCTTCAACAAGACGGCGCTACGTGCCACACAAGCAACGACGCCATTGATCTTTTACGGAAATAACACCTCTTATTGGAAAACCCTTTAAATTATGATATGTTACGTTACACATTTTTTCGAAATTTTTACCCAAAAGAACATTATAATGCGGAACTTTGAACCTGCCCCTTAGTATTATCCTTATTATTGGACCATACATCAACGCGACCTCCAATAAAAGGCTTGTAAAAAATTTGTTAATTTTCTGAGACCCTTTGCTCCACATCACTAAAGAACTTTGAGCATAATATGTAACTCCGCGAGTCTTTGTCTTAGGAAAACTTCATAAAGGAAATGCTCGTCGCTCCATCGCCCAGGTTTCAAAAATGGTATAGGCTTTTTCTAGTTTCTAGAAATGATAAAGGAGCCTAAAATGTACCGTATAGTATCCAGAGAGTTCGTAAGCTCTCTCTATATACTGCTAGGAGACTACTTGATACCCTTTTAGAAGGAAGGAAAAACCTTTGTGCTTTATGTAGACACACTTTCTCTGTAGTATTTTGGAGGAGAAGGGCTTCTTACAGGGAAAAAGCTTCATTTAACAGAGCTCTTAATAGCAGTTAATTTACTGGTGAAAATGTGTTAATGGTCCTTTTTACATTCTATTATGTTCACATACGTTGCATTTTTACCTACAATTGTTACAGTAGAGCTCGAATGACTTTGTATCTCGGTGTATGATTTCTTCATTTCCCCTCTTAATTTTCTTATGAGAATATTTTTTGAGTGAATTCTGTTTTTCTCACTGCGTTCAGTGTTTAATAAAGAATATTAGTGAAATTTTCACTTATTCTAAGAAGAAAAGAAAGTTACTAGATTTAAACCAAAAGTAATTCTTAACAACTTCTACTTCTCTCTCTCTGCTGTAGGTCCATTTGGTACTATTTCATTAGCGTAATCTTATGGCATGCACTATTATTATTTTTATCACTGCCAAAGTCCTGCATCGTCAAGACTGCGCGTCGTTATGTATTTTTAGCATATTTACCTACTTACAAATAATTACAAAAATTAAAAATAAACAACTATTTCCACCATAACTAAACATTTTTTAAGCACCGCTGGCTGATCACCCTATCCCAGTTAAATATTAAAATTTCCTTTGCACTCCAGTCACCATTACTGTTAATATTCGAACGAAGTTCTTCAAGTTAACCACATGAATTTATAAAAAAGTTTATTTGCTTACCTTTTTTTTAAGAACTCAAAACTTTTAAATTTAAAGAATCACCTTTACTTGCCTGCAAGTAAATGCGGTTAATGCGAATTTAATATGCAAACAAACTTTAAATTAAACCGTTTTCATAAAGCTCTTAAATGCCCCAACTTTATTCGTGCGTCGTTAACAGTTAAATGGATGAAATTGATAAACCAAAACAAGCAAACAAAGGTCAGTTTTCAGTCTTTGCTAGGCGCAGAAAAAATATTTGCTTACCAAAGTGACTTTCAGCAAATAAGTAACCAACCTTTTCTTCCTCTTTCATCTAGACTCTTATGTGCATATTTCGCCATTGTTCTTGTCACACCCACATCCACAACGGTCCGGGTAATAGACAAGCACATTAAAATATAAACTTTACAAGACATAATATTCAAAATTTGTTACGTTTATGACCGTTTTCCTTTGTCCGCCGCTGAGTTACCCAAAGAAATAATAGCTAGCGGCAAGGCAGCAAGTAACCGCAAATGCATAAGTACTTGTAATTATGGTACATCCCTGTAGGGAAGACTTGAAGTGGTGTAGAATTTTAACCAGTTTGCTATGCACGTCGCGATTAATGGCAGCTTCTTTCTTCTTCATTAAAACGAATAGTCGATTTTCAAGCTCTGCCATGGATGGCGCCTTGTGTTGTGTGTGGCTTCAAATGTAGTGAATTGCTGATTGAAGTCGAACTGGAAGGTAATCGCCACACGTTAGGCAATATGGTACTGTTTCTTTTAGTAAAGATGTAATTTTAAGAAATTGAAGCCGAGATCCTCTTCTATTTTATGGTGAGCATATTGATGTTCTTTCCACAAATGCCTCCGAACGGCAGATATTTTTTATCAGAAACTTTTTAATGGTAGAGATACACTCGAAGATTTATCATTGTCTGTCGAGGGATGGGCGCTATGTTGAAGTGGAAGTTAAGATCTAGCAAATAAAATAAATACTTCAATAAGGGGATGTTGTACTTGGTTAGAAAAGTTATGACGGACAATACGGAATGAGTTTATGCGTTGCTTTGCTCTAATGTTACACACAAATTTTCAAAAAAATTAAAGGAAAATATTTTTCGTATTTTTATTCAGTAATCTCAATGTCGGAAAATATGAAGGCAGAATATTTCGAGACCATTAAAACAGCTTCTCATGCGATGAAAGCAACGTAACTTCGTAAAAGAAATTCTCGTTGATATTAGCCGTTTCGTCTTCGACTCGAACTCGGTGTATATTATGGGACTTAGTTTGATATGCGTAGCCATTAATTCTGTGCATCGACCGAATTTAGCCTGTTTTCCTAGATTTGAAATCTTTGTTGCAGAGTTAAAGATTTACCACAGTTCCCCTCTGGTGGCATAATCGTGGTTAACAACTTTAGATCTTTCTTGAATCATAATCCATTACATTTGCTGCACGTGTACACGAATCTAATCCCAATAAACTAGAGCCTAAAATAAAGTCAAAGTGTTTGATAATGATTCGCACACGAGACGGGAATGAACTCATTTCGCTATGTCGCAATTCTGCTGAAAATGAGCTCCCATTGCCCTGAGCATTTTTTTTTTTGTTGATTTTTTGCACAAGCTTCCTTTTCATTCTCTATGAAATCTTCAGAATTCAAGTGAACTTCGAGCATCCTAGGACGCAACGCTTCATTAGATTCTTACCTTATACGCTGTATTGATAAGTTCTGTCAATTATTTGGTTCGGTACAAACTAGCCTCGAATACTCATAATCTCTAGAGCTGAATGCTTCTACGGCATTGCCTGCAACAAGAGAGTTTATAACGTCTGCCACCCGAAACAATTTTTTACCCGACAAATGATTTTTTTATTCTTTTATAATATAAACAACAAAAAGCATATAACTATTGGGTTGGCAACTAAGCAATTGCGGATTTCACTCATAGATGGCTGCAGTTGAACTTTTAGGTTTGCAGACGTAGTACAAATGCAAAACACATTTTGTTATTTGATAGTTCGCAATTCAGCTGTCAATCAGTAAAAAAGGTTTTTGATCGGTTGCGTAGTTTTCGTTCGGCGTTCGTTGAAAAATGGAAAATCAAAAGGAAAATTTTCAATATATTGTGCTTTTTTATTTCCTCAAAAGGAAAACTGCATCGCAAGCTCATAAAAAGTTATGTGCTGTTTATGGTGACGAAGCCTTAAAAGAACGGCAGTGTCAAAATTGGTTTCGTTCTGGTGATTTTGCACTAAAAAATGAAAAACGCTCTGATCGTCCAGTTGAAAGTTGATGACGTTCTAATCAAAGCAGTAATAGATTCGGATCGTCACAGTACAAAACGTGAGATTGCAGATAAGCTTCATGTATCACATACATGCATTGAAAATTACTTAAAAACACCTTGCCTTTGTTCAAAAGCTCCATACATGGGTTCCTCACGAACTGAAAGAAACTCATTTAACGTAACGCATTAACAGCTGCGATTTGTTAAAGCAACATAATGAAAATGATCAATTTTTAAAACGATAAAAAATGAGTTTTTTGCAACAATATGAAGCGGAAAAGATCGTGGAGCAGACCAGGTGAACCAACTCAAACAACATCAAAAGCTGATATTCATCAAAAAAAGGTTTTGTTATCAGTTTGGTGGGATTACAAAGGAATTATCTGCTTTGAACTTTTACCACCCAACCGAACGATCCATTCTGATGTCTAAATTGAACAACTAACGATTTTAAACAATGTAGTTAAAGAAAAGCGGCCCAAATTGACAAATCGAAAGAGTATTGTACACCATCATGACAATGCAAAGCCACACACATCTTTGGCCAATGCGCAAAAATTATTGGAGTTTGGTTGGGATGTTTTGCCACATCCACCATATAGTCCAGACCTTGCACCATCTGATTACTTTTTGTTGTTTCGATCTTTACAAAACTCCTTGAATGGTAAGAATTTCAATTATAATGATGATGTCAAATCGTACCTTATTCAGTTTCTTGCTAATAAAAACCAGAAGTCTTATGAACGTGGATCATTGATCAAAATGGGCAATACACTACACAATAAAGTTATTTAGTTTCTTGGAAAAATTGTCTTTGATTTACTAAAAAAAAAATCCGAACTAACTAACTTTCTTCTGTAATGTATTGTCCATTTTGATCAACCCAATAAAAGTTTATATAAAATTGTAAAAAAATTCAATAAATTTTCATCGAAATTTCAAACTATTTAGTTTTTAAAAAAATTCTGGATATGCAGTTGTGTAGCCCATTAAATTTTGCTACAATATTATTATACAAGTTCAAAGTAGCTCAAATTTCGTATTGGTTTCTGATGATTTTTGCGCTTACAATTTTTTTTATGGAGAAACTGTACAAAGCCACCAACAAAAAACAAAATTGTCAAAAATCAAAACGATTTTTCAGCCACTTGAGACTTGCACTTTTAATAGGCTTTAAAATTGCTTACTCGAAATTTTTTTAGAAATTCCGATTAAAAGTTTTGAGTCTTTGATGAAAGTTTATTGAATTTTATTAAATTTTTTGGTTTTCTTTTGTATGGTTTTTGTAGAAGAACGAACTATCTTTTAAGAAAAAAAATGTAGAGACTATAAAACGGCATACTCGAGATTCTTCTAGAAATTCTTAGTAAACATTTTGAGACTTTGATGATATATTAGTTTATTGAATTTTTTAACATTTTTTTTTATTTATATAGATTTTGTTGGAAAATGAACTATATTTTCATAATTTTTTTTCTTAATTAAATAAAAAAAAACTAAATCAAATCTTTAGAATATGACGCGCTGCTATTATTTGGAACGCAGGTGTATATATTAAGAAAGAGAAAAACGCGTGCTATCGCCAACATTTGTAGAAGCCTTAACCTACCTAAAAACCTTAAAAAAATCGACTGAAATATTTTTGCTCTTTCAAGCATGAAACCTAAGGCCTTCAGATATACCCTAATAATTACACTGGTTTACAGCCAAAATGCACCAGAGACGCCGTTATGAAATTCCTATGTAAAATCACCGTCTGATTCCGAAAATCAAGGTTATTTTTTATTCTATGGTAACGTTTTTGAGATATTTACGAATTACCGTTATTTCAATAAAACAAAAAATTGGGCCCACTTAATCATATATATCTCGAAAACGAATTGAGCGATTTCAAAACCGTTTAAAGCTTTTAAAAGGTAATAAAATTTCTTATAAACTGTGTGTAAAACACTTTTTGCTAGGTCCTGCAGATTCAAAGATAACGAACTATCATAACGGATTTTTTAAATTTTTTTTGTAAAAATATAAAAAAATTTGTACTTTGAGAGAAAGGATCTCGAAAACTGTTTACTTTTTCGTGTATTTTTTGTTTTCACTCTAAGCTCTGTTTTATTACAAAAAAAATAAACTTTGGTTAAACAAAATCGATGAACTAATACAAAAGTTACAAGCATTCAAGTAAATATATCCATATAGTAAAACTTAAGTACCCTACAAATAATAGCATATGTACATATGATTCTTAAACTATCTATTTAGGCGACATTTACACCAATGAAGTGGAGGGAACCAACTTGCCATTCAACGGACTGCTATATTTATATTTGAGGTTGGAAAGTCTAGAAAAGTAACCTATGCGAGCATATCTACAGTGTCATTACCAGAACTAAATTCAACGGAAGCTACATTGCCAGAATCAAATTTAACTTTAGTTTCGGCTCCAGTTTCATTGTCAACAGCAGTATCTGATTACGCAGCATCATGTTGTACTGAATTGCAAACGGAAAACGAAAGAAACCCTTTGTCACAAGCACAACTCACTGATTGGATAAGGGATTTGGAATTGTCAAAAGAAAATGCCGAACTACACGCCCCTCGTATGCAACAATTTAAATTTGTTTCATCCGATGTTAAGGTAACATATTATAGGACTCGTCACGAACAATTCTCCCAGCACTATACGAAGAAGGACAGTGTTTGTTATTGCAAAAACATTGCTGGTCTATTTAAACAGTTTGGTGAATCATATGATTCAAAAGAGTGGCGATTGTTCATAGACGGCAATTAAGGCCGTATTATTGCATATTGGCAACCAAAAGCCATCTATCCCGATCGCGCATGCTGTAAATACGAAGGAAACATATGAGACAATGCAAAAATTGCTTAAATTCATTAAATACGAAGAACATGATTGGAAAATATGTGACGATCTAGAAGTCGCTGGAAAGCTATGTGGTCTACAATCTGGATATACAAAATACTGTTGCTTTCTATGCAAATGGGATAGCCGAGCACGTCAAGAACACTACATCATAAAGGATTGGCCAGAACGAATCGAGTTTCAAGTTGGGGTGGATAACATAAAATACTCACCACTTATAAAAAAGGAAAAAATAATTCTACCTCCGCTCCACATCAATCTCAGCCTTATCAAAAACTTTGTCAAGGCTTTGGGCAAAGAAGGCGAAGCTTTTCATTATTTGAAAACAATCTTTCCACAGATTTCAGAAGCAAAAATATAGGAAGGGATTTTTGTGGGGCCGCAAATAAGGAAAATAATGGCCAATACCCATTTCAAAGAACTATTGTCACCAGTGGAGGCAGCGGCGTGGGACTCTTTTGAAAAGGTCGTTACTTCTTTTTTAGGCAAATACAAAAGTCCTAACTTCGAGATGATAGTGAACGATTTAATCAAAAACTATGCAGAAATGAGTAAATAAAAAACACATATAAGACCGTTTTCTCAGTTAACTTTAAAACTAAACAAAAAATTTGAAAGCAAATTTTTAAATTTACATGAGAATATATAGCCCTTAATCTGAATTTATTGCCCTGCTCCGAACAAACAAGAACGACCAAAATTTGTTCTGAATTGGAAGATTAATGTGTCACTTATGTATTTATCTAATTCCCTTTTTAATTTTCTTTCAGGAGTAAATATGTCTTTAAAAATTCATTTCCTCCACTCCCATTTAAATTTTTTCCCGCAAAATCTTAGCGACGAGCACGGCGAAAGGTTTCACCAGTAAATGAAAATGATTGAAAGTCGGTATCAAGGATTCTGGGATGTCGCTATGATGGGTGACTACTGTTGGTTTCTCATAAGAGAAACCGATCCTTATATAAATTTGCGTCAAAACAAGACACATAACTTTTTCAATTATAAAATAAGATCATAGAGTTAAGACAGAGTCATATGTACATATGCTATTATTTGTAGGGTACTTAAGTTTTACTATATGGATATATTTACTTGAATGCTTGTAACTTTTGTATTAGTTCATCGATTTTGTTTAACCAAAATTTATTTTTTTTGTAATAAAACAGAGCTTAGAGTGAAAACAAAAAATACACGAAAAAGTAAACAGTTTTCGAGATCCTTTCTCTCAAAGTACAAATTTTTTTATATTTTTACAAAAAAAATTTAAAAAATCCGTTATGATAGTTCGTTATCTTTGAATCTGCAGGACCTAGCAAAAAGTGTTTTACACACAGTTTATAAGAAATTTTATTACCTTTTAAAAGCTTTAAACGGTTTTGAAATCGCTCAATTCGTTTTCGAGATATATATGATTAAGTGGGCCCAATTTTTTGTTTTATTGAAATAACGGTAATTCGTAAATATCTCAAAAACGTTACCATAGAATAAAAAATAACCTTGATTTTCGGAATCAGACGGTGATTTTACATAGGAATTTCATATCGGCGTCTCTGGTGCAGAAAAAAAGTTGAAATTTGTGATCCAGTGTTATTATTCAACTACAGTTGTACGAGAATACAGCTTTCATTTCATTGATATAATTTTTGAATTAAACGCTGTGTCGGAACAAACGGATAAAGAGGAACGATGTACCGAATATATCTCATTTACTAAATTGATTAATTAAGTACCCGTTCCATACTATCGGAAGGAGATGCTGTGGGAGCCACTGACCCTTCTTAGAATACTAAATAGCGTCTTATATGGAAATACAAGCTAGTCATAATCCTGAATTCACCAAAAACACGAGATTAATTATGTATAGTCGTTGAATTTTAAAAGCCACATTTTGTTTGCTTCGTTGTCGGTTGAATGAACTATTTATACACATACATATACATATATATAGGTATATTCCGCTTATGCTGCTCAATGCTATTAAAATTAATTAATGCAGAATTTACCGCGAACTTGCATCGTTTCCACTAAAAATTATCTACCAAAAAATACTAACGCGCAGAATGTGAAGCATAGCTCAGACATTTCATATTGAATTAAAAGCCCAAAAAAAGTATAGTTTAAACAAAAAAGATAAAAATAAATATAATAGAAAAGTCCAAAGTGGATTGCATTTGCATTGCATTATGAGAATCTGATGAAAAAAGTATTAAGTTTGCAAATAATTTGATTTCTCTCTTTTTTTCATTCTATACAACCACTGCCATTGCTTTGTTGGCCCACTGATTCATTTTCTGATTTATTGCGGATTGCACTTCTTTGGCTTCACAAAACCGTTTTGTGTAAATTAAAATTTATATTGAATGAATGAAGCCCTGTGACCCTGTAAGTATAATATGAGGAAAGTTCTCAATTGATTGGCAATAAATGATTACTCTTGGTTGTATGTGCTTAGTAATATAAATTGTCTTTAAAAAATATAAAGTTTATAAAGTTACAGTAAAATATGGCTGATGTGGCATTAATTGTTAGAGGAAAGTTTATAGATACCCTGTACCATTTAATGCAGGGATATCTGAACGTAGTTGTTCGATGGGCAGCAGATTGCGGCTTATCGGCGAATCCTCTTAAGACGGAGCTCGTCCTTTTCACGAGGAAATATAAAATACCCAGAGCTCAAATCCCCTCGATGGGGGGCGCTCCGCTGGTGCTTTCTGACAAGGTGAAGTACCTAGGTCTAATCCTTGGCAGTAAGCTGACGTGGAAGCCCAACATTGAGGAGAGAGTAAGGAAGGCAACAATCGCCTTGTATGGGTGCGAAGGCGCAATTGGCAAAAGGTGGGGCCTCTCGCCCAGAGTTGTATTCTGGCTCTACAATACCATAATAAAGCAAATTTTGTTATATAGAGTCACTGTCTGGTGGAACTCACTGGAGAGGACGACATCAGTTAAAAAGCTAGAGAGAGTCCAGAGGTTTGCACTCATTGGAATCAGTGGGGCGCTTCGAACTACTCCTACTCTGGCGCTTAATGTAATGTTAAATGTGGTACCTATAGACATCGCAGGCAGAATTGCCGCTGCTCGTACCGCAATCAGACTGAGGGGCTTGGGCTATAAGCTCAACCTCACATATGGGCACTCAAGCATCCTCAGAAACTTTGAGTTCATCCCCTCGTCGACGGACCAGTGTGTGCCTTCGCTAGTCCAAGCGGCACTTTCTCCACCCATATTCCACCAAGGGAGGAGTGGACCGGGGGCAACATCTAGGGACAGGGCCTCGTTAACCTGTTCACGGATGGCTCGAAGCTGGACGGTAGGGTTGGAGGAGGAGTATTCTGCAAAGAGCTCCCCATCAAACTCAAATTCAGGCTACCGGATCACTGCAGAGTGTTCCACGCAGAGGTGGCCGCAATTAAAGAAGCAGCTGACTGGCTACTTACTTGCGTAATAACTGTTAAGAAGGTAAATATTTACTCCGATAGCCAAGCGGCCATTAGAGCCCTAGGCTTTATTATGGTGCATTCAAAGCTGGTCAGGGAATGCCTGGTCTCACTCTCGATTGCATCAGAATTCTTCGACATAAAGATAATTTGGGTACCTGGTCACAGTGACATTGCAGGAAACTGCGAAGCCGACGAGCTGGCCAGACAGGGGACCTGTGAGGCAATGTGCCCGCGAAAGGAGAGGATCGGGATCCCCTTGACAACCTGCGCTCTACTCCTGGAAGGACGGGATATGCACCAACTCAGCGAACGCTGGGCAAGTACACGAACGTGTAGGGTCGCGAAGTCCTTCTGGCCACGTTTGGATAGGAGGCGTTCGAGAGATATCCTGGGGATTTCGTGGGCATCATCACGGGGCACTGTCCGTGAGGTACACATGCAGTGAGACTCGGAATTACTTCGAGTCCTTTTTGTGTCAGCTGTATGGAGGATGAGGTGGAATCATCTCAGCACCTGCTCCTTATCTATATCTATAAGTATCTTGGTTCTCACTTCTTTTCTGCGCCCTGAACTACATCAGCAGCATAATGATATCTCATATCGGTATCTCATGAAAAACTTTAGTTATGTTGGTTTTCAATGCCTCAATCGAAGCTAATTTATCCACAATGCATTTGGACTTTACCATCATCATCATCATTTTTGGCGGGACAACCCTAGCAGGACATCGTGTGCTGTAGCGTATGCCTCCAATTGCCTTGGTTTCGTGCCTGTGTCCTCCATGCCCAAAATCCCAATAAGCTTGCGTCTTCTTCTACATCGACAATCCATCTAAGCGGCGAGCGGCCCCTTCTTATCTGTTTGTGGCAGAAGAGTATTTGCTGAGGGAGGTAATCCGTATTAGCCCGCAATAAGTGACCTGCCCATCTCAATCTGTTGATCATGCTTGTGGTTATCACAGATAGATGCGCGTATAGTTTTTCGAGTTCATGATTGCAGCGTTTCCACCACTTGCCTTTATCACATATCGCACCGAAAATTTTTTGCAAAACTGTCCTCTCGAAAATCAGCAGCTTCTGTTTATCCACATCTCTGAGTGTTCACTACCGTATAGCAAGATGGAAGTAATAACTGAGCGATACCGTGAAATTTTTGTTTTTCTGCTAGGAGGCGACTCTTTAGGTGTTGACCCAACGAAAAATAGCAGCGATTGGCCATATGGATTCTTTTGCCGATTTCTGCAGAAATTTTGTTGTCATGATTAATGATTACATCAAAGTATTTAAATTCCTTCACTACTTCGAGACCATGGTCGCCAATTTTTAGTATTATACCCACATTGTATCTGAAAGGGACCGATGTAGTTGAAACTAGCGCTAGTTTTGGCTTCGTTTATTTCTAAACCCTTACATTTTGCTGCTCTCTCAATACTTAAGAGGACTTCTTTCAAACTCGGCAGCGAAGCTGCGATTATGTATATGTCGTCCGTGTAAGCCAGCAATTGAATTGATTTAAGCAAAATAGTTCCCTTTGCGTTTACGGTAGAGTCCGTGATAACCTTTTCAAGAGCACTTTTAAAGAGGAGACATGAGAGCCCATCGCCTTTTCCGTTCAGGGTGACGACTCTCGCAGCGGATTGTTCTGAACCCTTACTACGTTCCTTCCTTTCTGCATGGTCGAGCGTGTTAAACGTATTAACTTATTGGTAATACCGAATTCTGCCATCGCTGAGAAAAACTGGCTCCTAATTATGCTGTCGTAAGCTGCTTTGAAGTCTATGAAAAGATGATACGTCGTCATGTCGTATTCGCGAGCCTTTTCTAAAATCTGTCTTAGTACGAAAATGTAGTTAATCGTTGATCTTCCCTCTTGAAAACCAGTCTGGTAGCTACCAATGATGCGTTTAGCATGCGGTTTAAGTCTAGCGCTTAAAATATTTTAAAATATTTTGTAGATGCTGTTCAAGATGTAGATGGGCTGATAATTTTCACATATCAACATGCCTTCTTTTTTATGTAGATGGCAAAATATTCCAATTTCCCAAAGATGTGGGAAGCATGCGTTCTTCATTCCGGATTTTGCAAACAAACTGATATATGGTAACGAGGTTTTCATTACTCATGCGTTTAAAGAGCTCTGCTGAGATCTCGTCAAAACCACAGGATTTGCTGTTTTTTTGGCTTAAATTGCTGCCATGAACTCCTGGAAGGTAAGTTCTTCCCCCATTTCTGAAGACTTTAACTGTAGGAGTTCGGGTTCAATACCTGTAACGTTTCTGTTAAGAAGTTTATCAAAATACATGGCACACCTTTCGAGGATTTGGTCTTTTTCCGTTAAGAGTGAACCATCTTCATTTTTACAGTCATTTTCACGCCTTTAAAAAATCTTCGTGAATTGTGACAGTTGAAGTCTGTTTCTATTTGCTCAAACTTTTCCTTATTAAAAATTTAGACTTTACGTACACCTACAAAGAAAAGTTCAAAGGTGTGATATCACACGGTCTTGGTGGCCAATCTACTGGTCCAAGGCGAGCGATAAATTGATGACCGAAACGACGATGCGGTAAACCCATTGCTTCACGGGCTGTATGGTGAGTAGCACCATCTTGTTGGAACCAAAAGTTTTGGATATCACGGGTTTCAATTTCCGGCATCAAAACGTCGTTAATTATGGCAGTGTTACATTGGCCTCGTCTTTGAAGAAATATGGACCGATGATTCCTCCAGCACATAGGCCGCACCAAGCGGTTGTTTTCATTGGATGTAATGGCTATTCTTGAGTGGCTTCGGGTTGCCTACGTATTGACGTAGCCATTAAGCCAAAAATGGGCCTCATCGCTGAACACCATAAGCTGGCTTAAGCGCGCGATGAACAATTTGCACAGAGCGTCGATTTTTGTAATACAATTGTTCGATTTGTAAACGTTGCTGAGGCGTAAGTCTTCCCATGATGAAATGTCAATTAATGTTAAAAAAAAGTATGTATAGGGTGGGCCATGTAAAATTTGCTTTTTGAATCGGCTATAAAAAAAAAAACTAATAAATATTTTATCAAACTTTTTTTTTATTTTGAAGATTGAACATTGTCATTTATGAATGAAAAATAATATTGTTCAAATGACTGCCACGACTGGCTTTACAGTAGGCCATTCGATCAACCCAATTTTTAAGCACAGTTTCGATTGTTTGGGCTCCAATTTCATGAGTGGCAACTTCGATTTCGTGTTTTAAGGGATCAATCGTCTCTGGATGGTTCGCATAGCATTTGTCCTTAACGGCTCCCCACAAAAAATATTCCAACGAGCTTAAATCACAGCTCCGAGGCGGCCAATTGATATCGGAATTCAAAAACGGTAGCCAAAAGTTCGAGTGTAACTTTGGCAGTGTGTAACCAAATGTCGTCCATGTCATCCTCTTCAATTTTTGGAAACAAAAAACTCGTTGAGCATGGCACGGTAACGCTCGCCATTTACTGTAATCGCGAAAGAAGAAGAAGACTCACCACTTTGGAAATAGGTTTTCAATATTTCCCAATTTTGTTCAAGCGTATAGCGTCCCATTTCGTAAATGTCAAACCTTTAAGTAAATTATGAACACATTTGACATGTCATTTGTGTTACCATTCTCAAAAAAATAGGTGGTTCAAAAAGCAAACGCTATATGGCCCACCCTGTATTTAGTTTGATAGTAGTCACGCGTAATCTGTCAAAAATCCTTTTGGAAAAAGTACATCCAATCTGATTAACCCCTACTTTAATCTGTCCTTTTCTTATAGACCAAAACAATTTCTCGTTTTCTTGTTAACATTGATATTTCCGTATATTTTTTATTATCCTTGCAATTATTTTATACACATATGTATATATGTATAAATACAGTATGTGGCATGAGACATTGAACTGACTAAAAGTACATATTTCCTTTTTATAATTATGTATAAACTGGATTATTGAATGAGCGCAAATTTCTTTACTTACAACTTTGCACTAACTGGCGAAACTAATAAAATATTCGAACAAATAGACAACGCCTCTACTTCGAGTGAGTAGTAATCTTTCGACTTTTTCATAAATAAATGTTTAAATTTGTGCTAGAATGTGACTTAATATTAATACAATTTTTGTTTTATATATTCTATTTTTTCCGCTTCAAAAGTATAATACGATTATGCAATTTTTTTTTTTTTTTTTGGTTTTAGGTTTAAAATTTTTTCGTTTTCTATAAAGAAAGTGTGACAAAAGATACAATATTGCAAAAGTTAGTCTTTGTATTCAGTTTATATGTAATAAACTTTTACATATGTAATACTTTATATTTTCAAGCATAAATTCTTCTCAATTAAATCCATATTTCCATTTTTGAAAGTCATCTATTTCTACATATATCGAGCTGGTGTTCAATAAGTATTTTTTACACTAAAGCGATTCGATAGACTAAATTTATTTTTTGGCGCTTCAGTAAACAATAACAGTGTAAATAGCAATGATCCCAATAATCTTACGAATAGAGCAACTCAATATTTTAACCAGTTTTGACTATTTCTCCTTTTTTAGTGTTCATTATACTTTTTTTTTTTTATAAAAGCCATAGAAATCGAAATTTCACGCTTAAAAAAATTGAACAAATTTTCATCAATATTTTAAAATTTGATCAGAACTATGAAAAAAAATTGTGTGGAGAAAATAGGCAATGTCGTAAGAGGAGAAAATTAGAAAAAATCCATGACTATTTTGGGCCACTTTAAACTCACACCTTATTATACTACAATTTATAAAGAGTAAAGTCGGGTATTGTGGGCACCATTTAATGAAAAAGCAATCTTTCTTTCTTTCTAATAGATATTGAATTTTCTTTACGTTTTATTGCAAAATGTACCCTAATATAATGGTTTTCGTCTGATAATATAGAAAAACTGAAACCACCTTAAAAGTTGATCAAAAGAAAAATGGTGGATAATGTGGCCAAGGGGATCCGGGTAAAGTGGGCCATTAGATAAAATCACCAAAAACAATTGTAAGAGTTAATAATAAGCCAATGAATTTATGCATACATATTTTTTTTTTTTAATGAATGACCTTCTGGGTTGACTATTTGAAAAAAAAAATTGTTAAACTTAGGTAAATATAAATCCACATCTGTATAGCATATGGTTGAAATTTCTGTTTCTCATACTCTTGCTCAAGTAAAAACCTCTTTACATTTTCTTTTGTGAACCCATTGCACTTTAGCAATTCCGTCAATTAAAACGCCAGGGAACGAATATCGTGTCTTGTGAGGCCGCAACTGTAATGTGAGGCGTCTAATGTATATTTTACAAGGTATTTTTCTGTGGCTTCGTCCAGTATTGGCGTACGTCTAAGTGCGGTTTTTAAAAGCAGGCTAGGGGATGCATTACTCCTTGCCATTTTTTCCAATATAAAAAACGGCACATCAAGTCGTTGATGCAAAAAGTGTGCCCATCTTCTCATTCCTAACAGCTACAATGGCTTTTTTCATCATACCGAGGTCCCATTACCTTATTTCTCCATTTGTCTAAATATGTATAGTTGAGAAATACAAAACGGGAGAATTAAGGAGAATTAGGAAAATACTAAGGAAGTAGTGTGGGCTACTAGTTCACAATATCCGACGCTGACTAGCCCACATTAGCCACTGTACCACTTACAAGAAAAAAGTATTACAAACTTTTGTTTAAATAATTTAAAAAGAGTTTCTTACCGCAATAAAAAATGCAGATTAGTTTAAGAGTTCTATCTGAAGTTTCACACTCTAAGAATAATCATTTGCTAAAAAATACCATTAATATTACACGCCACTGAAAAACAAATCGACTCACAAAATATTTTGATCAACTGCTCATCAGTAAAGAGTCCAATTCAAAGGGCGTACAGCGTAAAACATCCATTATATGAATTTTCAAGTTCATAAGCAATCTTTCTAGTGAATATTCGTTATTATGAAAAGTACAGGCGTTGACCACATTACCCGAATAGCCCACAATACCCGATCTTACTTTATATATAAGTGGCGCGTACACCCTTTATGAGTGTTTAACCGAGCTGCTCCTCCTAGTTACTACATTTAAACGGGCTATAAAATATATAACCAACTTCTTTTTTTTTAATTCTGAAATGTTCATGAAAATTTGTCGAATTTTCATACATCTTGTGCAAATTTTTAAGCTCGGATTAAGATGGTCTTTGTTTTAGAATATACTTCATTTTTATAAAAAAAATAATGATTTACTTTAATAAATAAATACATAAAAAATAGTCAAAACTTATCAAAATGTTAAGGTGCTCTATTTTTTTCGTGGGCTATATGCATTTATTTGTGTTAGAACTTACTAATGTACCGAGTTTGAAGTTTCAAGATATTAATTTCGTTAGAGCTTTTTTGTGTTACTACATCCTTTTGCTCTCTTTTAAAGTCCATAAGATTAAGTAATCCTTGATATTTTTTCATTTCAGTGAGTATAATTTTTTATAAATTGATATATTATATAATATATGTATTTATATATATTTCCATTTTAATTTAAGAATCTTTAATATATAATCCATAAGTAATAATTATTATACGTAAATATAAATTTTTGAATTCTACAATTACAACATTTATAAAGAGCTTTTCATCGCTAACACTACGTATACTCGTACTAAATAGAATCAATAAATACAGTACAATAATGTATCAAATATGCAACTACTTCACTAGTTTTGCTTTTCTAATAAGTTAACTTTCATTTTCTCAAATATAACATAGAAAACTTCATTATTCATATACATACAATTGGTATATTTATAGTTGTTAATAAAAATTTTTGTATGCATAATTTATAAAAGAATTTTTATTTTTATAACTTTTTATTGAAAAATTAAAAAAAAAAAACTTTAAACGAAATATTCAACTAAAAAAATTGTAATACTACATTCAATATATTTTGAAATGGTAAAGTAAAATAATGAGAAAATGGGATCATGGGATGGTATTGTGCTGGTAAAAGAAGTATTCTTCAGTTATCGAGGCACTTACGCGTAACTACCGAAAAAAACTATCGCATGCTGAAAACGTTGGCGTATTCATTTTTCCAGACTGTTTCAAAAGAGGAAGACTTTCGCTTTTGAAGGCGAAATAAATTTTGCAAATTGGCTGAAATAAGACAGATTTTCAGGTTTGATACATTAATTTATTTTTGCCTATAAAGTTGCTTTGAAATGAACTACAGAACTCATCATATGATCACATCGAATGATCACCTAGTACATATGATCGTTTCATATGATTACAACATATGATCACATCATATCATCACATCATATGAACACATCATATGATCACGTCATGTGATATCATCATCTGATATGATCTCATGATATTTTTTATATCTATTTATTTGATCGAAAATCTACTCATTTGTGAGAATGACAATTATATAAGAATATTTTACCAAAACGAAACTTCACCTTTTCTTTACATTTTTGAACATTTCCACATACACTAACACAGTATACCATAAGTACTTGTAAATGTTGGCTAGCCTAGTGTAAGTAATAGGAAAAATCTATATATATAAATGTGAAAATCTGTCCCTATATTCGCTTAAAACTCGAGAACGGCTGAACGGATTTATCTTATCTTGGTCTTGAATTATTCGTGGAGGTCTAGGGAAGGTTTAAAAGGTGAGAAAAATTCGAATAATTGCCGGGAAAATGGTCAAAACGTGGACCCGGGTAACCTTTGGTTGTGTATGTACAATATGGGTATCAAATGAAAGCTGTTGATAAGTACTTTAATACGGGGTCATTTTCATACCTATTGATCACTAAGGTCTCGAAATATATGCCAAAACGTGGACCCGCCGTGTCTTTGCACCGAATTAAACCAAACTTACACACATTGTTAAGGAGGTATTGAAGATGGTTTCCGTATAGTTTGGATACCTATTGGTAGATACGGTCTCGAGATATAGGTCAAAACGTGGACCCGGGTAACCTGGGGATGTGTATGTACAATATGGGTATCAAATGGAAGCTGTTGGTGAATGCTTTCGTTCAGAGTATTTCCATCCGCTCCGTGACTAGGGTCTCGAGATAGAGACCAAAACGTGGACCCTAGAATATGTTTGTACAATATGGATATCAAATGAAAGCTGTGGTTAAGTGCTTTAATACGGGTTAATTTTCATACCTATTGATGACTAGGGTCTCGAAATATATGCCAAAACGTGGACCCGCCGTGTCTTTAAACCGAATTAAACCAAACTTACACACATTGTTAAGTAGGTATTGAAGATGGTTTCCGTATAGTTTGAATACCTATTGGTAGATAGGGTCTCGAGATATAGGTCAAAACGTGGACTCGGGTAACCTTCGGACGTGTATGTACAATATGGGTATCAAATGAAAGCTGTTGATAAGTGCTTTAATATGGGGTAATTTTCATACTTATTGATGACTAGGGTCTCGAAATATATGCCAAAACGTGGATCCACCGTGTATTTGCCCAGCGAAGCGGGCCGGGTTTGCTAGTATATAATATACGAGTATCAGGTAATTAAATCTGTATCAAAGGAATGATTACAGATGTTCATGAATGAACAGCACTCTGAAGTAATGCGACAGCGGTTCCAGGGTGGGCGACGATTCCACACGAGGAGGAGTTTTTTAGTCTCCAGACACATCATAGCCGCGACGGCAGCTTTGATAATGCATTAAGCCATTTTAAACCTCCTCATCGGCAATCAAATGTCCATAATTGAAGAGAAAAGCATTTGAGTGAGTCCGAAAACAAAACTGTCCTTATAATAATAAAAAGTGACTCACACAAAATAGAAATACCAGGTGTGGTCTAATCTTTATCCATGCCGGTGTTACAGCCTTACTGTACTATTTCCAGTAGATAACGCATACAATACTTTGACTCGTAGATGATTAATCCAGTGAAGCCACTGTTATTAATTCGCTACACCCCGTTTACGGGGATTTAAAGCGTTCAGACCTAATTACCTGGGAAGCCTAAAGGCTTCTGGTATCTATCGTTTGTTGGCATTTGCCGGCTTTGTTATTTGGAATTTTCAAAGTTTTACATTTTTCATGGCAATCATAATTGACAAATCAAAAAATCCGTGAAACTTTTATTTATGGCGACAATTTTGGGAAAAAATAGAAATTTTTCGTGCGACAATTTTTTACGAATAAAACACAATCAAAAACTACTGGATACGACTGGTTTGCTGAATTCAAGTTAGTCTTAGTGCCGAATGTCATACAGGTCGTCCCTCAACTGCTGGTTTTCCAGCACATATCGATGCTGTGAGAGAAATGACTGAGGCGGTTCGGTATGTGACATACCCAATCGAAACAATTTGTAGAAATTAGCTGCATTAAAGTTCGCAGCTCGATAATTGTGAGAGTAAGGATGGGAGTCGCCTGTTGGTGAACAAGCAGACGACCGAGCCAAAAGGCAGACAGACGCAGATCCACCCTAACACAAAAAAGCCGACCATGCAGTCTCTATGTGGTACGCTTTGGATAACGTTAATGCCGGCGGTAATGTTTTTTTCTTCAAATTCCTCAAGCTGTTTAAAAACATGTTTGAATATTGGAAAACATTTTTTTTTTCTTGTTTTCCTAAATTTGTACATTGTTTGCCATAAAAATGTGGAAAAAGGAATCACTTCAATAGTGATTATACGGGTTTAAGATCAAAAACATGATATTTTAATTTTTGAAATTTGAAACTTCGTAGAGTTTTTATGGGTACATTGAGCTGTAAAAAACTGGTTCCAAGTTATTCGCTTTATCAATATTTGCAATTTAGTGCTTGATTTTCAAATAAATCATCTTGCTTTTTCAAATTTATGTCACATAAGGGGGGGAAAAAAGATGTGGAATTTTTAGAGAAAATTCACTCAAGTCTTTGAAAACACTCTTCAATTACCTATGCGATTTTCAGTTGATGATATAGCGACGGTCAAAGACAAAACGATCCTGCATAATCATATTTCCTAGGAGTACCCATTACTTTAAAAAGTTGCTCCTTAAAAGATCTGAAAAGCTTCAAATTGCTTTTTTCCAAACTCTTGAAAAATCCCTGAAAATCTGAAAATTTCTTATAGTTGTTTAATTTTTTCCACTAATATTAATTCTCAAAATCATGAACTTTAACCTAGGCTTTTAACAGCACATTCACTCACGAAAATAATTCACGCATCTCACGACGAACAAAGAAAATATTTTAATTCATAAAGCTGTACTCGAAAATTACTCAACAGCATGAGATTAAGAGCCAAAAAAAATTCCAAAAATGTTGTTAAAGGTACTCTTAATATATACAAAACTTTTAATATACAAGCAAAAAACCCAAAAGAAAGCTCTTTAGTCATACTCATCGAAACCGCAATGACTTTTTTATTCAATACGACATGAGCTGCTTCGAAACTACATCTTCTATCCTTTAACACCTTTACTTCCAAACGGAAATGGTTTTCTCATTCTTCTTGAACCTCGTACAGAGGTGCAAGTGTCATGGGAACCCAGGTAATGGATCGCTATGAAACTCTTACTGGAGCCACACTTTTCTTTATGGTGATGGTGTGCCATGACTTAAGCTATATTATGGCCTTTCCAGATGACCTCACGAAATTCCGTAACAACTGCTACTGAATATGATGTATCTACTGGCTATCACAATAGATCGCAATGCACAAAAGAAGAGGTAAGTTCTTTTAATTTAATACTGAGTGCCACTTTCCGGCGGCTATTTTGAATTCTGCAATATTTTTTTTTTTTTTTTGTTTCTGTTGATTTTGAAAATCCGTTACCTCTGAAACTCATTGAGAGTTTGTTAGAGGTGAATTAAGTTGATTGTAGAATTTTACACTCTTGAATTTCTTTCTTGCCAATAATTTAAGAATAAATTCCGCACCTCTGTGCCATAGATAGCATTGAACCTCAATCATGTCATTAGTAAATCATTAATAGTGACTATTGACTCTTGTTTGAATACCGGAATTAATAATTAATAATCTTACAGGGTCCGGCTCTCGAAGTGTAACCAACTTCAGAGCGCTCGCGCATCTGATGCATGGGCATGGGCATCAGCTGTCTGTTAGTTGGTTTAATGACAGTTCAGAGTATTGTTTACAAAAGAAAATCAGTAATGGATTTTAAACGTAATAGTGTATTTGCATTATATTTGGCTGAAAAATCAGAACCAGCGATTGGTCACGCGCACTTTAAGTAAATAAAGTTTTTGTTTGTCGCACCATTACTCGTTACAAAGATACTGGTAGCATCGCGAAACGTCATGAAGGTGGTCATCAAAAGTCTGCAACGTCACGTGAAATGGTTCCGAAAGTGAAGAAGCGACTTGAGCGAAAACCCCGACGAAGTGCGAATCAAATGGCGAAAGAACTGAAAATATCTGGCCATAGCATCCGCCGCATACTGAAAAATTATCTCAAAGTCAAGCCTTACAATTTTCAAAAGGCGCATGATCTCACACCAAAACAGCAACAAGTCAGACTTGAGAGAGCGAAGGAGTTGCTTCGCTTGGCCGAAAGCGGACAATTTCCGAACATTGTGTTTTCTGATGAGAAAATTTTTCAAATTGAGCAATTCAAGGTTTATACTACAACAAAAGTCATGAGATACAAAACTTCAAACTTTGTACAAAATATTAAAAAATATTAATTTTTTTTATTAAATACAATATTATGCCAGCTTTAAGTGGTTGCCATTTTACGTTAATTTTTAATAATAGTTTTTTGTTTCTCTTATACAATCAATGCTCATATGGTGAAAATAGAAAAGACAGCCTGCAAAAAAACATAAAAGAAATCAACGCGATTTTTCCGTCGCTTCAAGTTCAAATTTATTGCACCAAAATTGAATGGGTCATAAAACGGCGTACTTGAAATTTTTCTAAAAATTCTGATTAAAAATTTTTATGAACATTTTCTGACTTGTTTTATTTACAATATACAAAATTTGAAACTTATAAACTATATTTTATCAAAAAAAAAAAACATGAATAAGAAGTAACGCTACTTTTATTATGAACTTAGATGGGTGTATTAGAGTTTGTGAAGTTTGCTATTCAATAAATATTGTACAATGAACAATGAATAATCTGAAGATGAAAATAAATATGCTAACAAATTTTCGAAGCCATTAAAGTTTTAAATTTAAATTTATAATATAATTATAAATATTGTAAAAATTTGTGCATATTTTGATGAAAAAATAATAATTTTGCAGTTTTCTATGAAATGAAATAAAGAAAAATTAAAGTACACAAAGAATGAAATAATGATATAGGCATGTATGTATGTAAATATAGTTACAAAACCTTTGAAAACGCAGTGAGTGAAAAAATCAATCCAACCAAGTGAAAATCAACGCATACGTATGTAAATAAAACAAACACATTAATTAGGTTCTTTTAAAAAGAATAAATTTGATTTTTTTTTAATTATACTCATAGGCAAATGTCAATTGCTTTTAACAGCATTTTTACGCCAACTCAGTTTTTACAGTCAAATATTTGCAATGATTGCAGTTTACTTTGTTTCACTTTACGGTATTTATAACAATTATTATTTTTTTTATATATCAATTTGGAGATATATATAATGAATACTCAATAAACATGAATAATAAGTGTGTCATTGTGTAAGTGAGCATATGTAAATATATGTATATATGTATTATATATATGTATATATTGATATATGCTTATGAATAGGTGTAATAGTTGTGTAAGTGTATGTAAAATTTGAATTAGTTTTCGTAATGCAAGAAAGAAAAAAAAAAACAACAACCCGTACAATAGCCTACTTATGTATATGTATAATATATGTAGTTTTATATGTATGTCGCTTCCAAAGAATTATGAAAAATTTCGTTCACAAATACATATAAACACGCACGCCGGCTCCCTTACATTTTTCCCATGGAGCGTCACTGCATTCATTACATATTCGTAGCAACGCATTAGCGCATAAATTGTGCAAATAATTCACCATTCATGCCCATAAATATTTTGTCTTGCTATTAGTGATACATTTTTCAAATATGTGCATTTTTCATTAGTAAATTGTTTACAAATATTTCCTACACACATATGGCAATCAACAGCACTTTTAAGCTTCATTTACTCTCAGAAGAATATAGACAAAAAAAATGTGTTTTATTTTGCTCCAGTGCAATTTTCATTGTTCCCATATTTTGTTTAGGGTGTAAATAAATGATTACTGCTCAGATAAATATATATGTATATATAATTTGTATAAAGATATTTTGTGTATTTTATTTTTCCATAGCTTCACAAACATGCCCACATCGATTTTGTTTTATTTATTTTATTATTTTTCAAATAAAGTAGAAATAAAGATTTTTAACTAAAACTATCACAACGATTGGATGGGCGCATGCCTTATATAAAATGAAACTTCGAAGTAATAATTATTAGAAAACATGCTGCCGCTTAAAACTAAGATTATGTGGTAAGGAACTTGGAATAAAACTTTTCTGCTTCTAATTCTTTACTTTGGGATTTTTGCATATTATTTTTCGACAAATGTAATTGAAGCATATCAAAGGCAACAAAATAATACCTTGGATTTTTTAATATATAAAAAAAGTTATATAAATTGCAGAAATAAAATAATACAATTAAATTTTAAAATTAAAAAAACAAATTATATAAATTGCATAAAGAAAATAATACAATTGAATATTGAAATTAATTAAAAAAAAATAAAATAAAAATGATATCATTGTATTTTTTAAATGTAAAAAACAAATTTGGAGTTGAAAAAAGTTATATAAATTGAAAAATAAAATACCATTGAATTTTTAAATGTAAAAAAAAATTATATAAATTGAAAAATAAAATATCATTTAATTTTTAAAATGTAACAAAAAGATTTGGAATTTAAAAAAATTATATAAATTGAAAAATAAAATATCATTTAACTTTTAAAATGTGAAAAAAAATTTAATTGAAAAAAATAAAATAAAATAATACCATTGCATTTTTTAAATATAAAGAACAAATTTGGAATTGAAAAAAAAATTATATAAATTGAAAAATAAAATACCATTGAATTTTAAAATGTAAAAAAAAAAAAAATTAAAATAAAAAAATTATAAAATAAAATAATACCATTGCATTTTTTAAATGTAAAACACAAGTTTGGAATTTAAAAAAAGCATATAAATTGAAAAATAAAATAACATTGAAATTTTTAAATGTAAAAAAAATTTAAATTAAAAAAAAAATTAAATCAAATAATACCATTGCATTCTTTATATGTAAAAAATAAGTTTGAAATTTAAAAAAAATTATATAAATTGAAAAACAGAATAACATTGAAATTTTAAAATGTAAAAAAAAATTTAAATTAAAAAAAATAAAATAAAATAATACCATTGCTTTTTTTTAATGTAAAAAACAAATTTGGAATTTAAAAAAAATTATATTAATTGAAAAATAGAATAATATTGAAATTTTAAAATGTAAAAAAAAATTTAAATTAAAAAAAAAATAAAATAAAATAATACCATTGCATTTTTTAAATGTAAAAAACAAATTTTGAATTTAAAAAAATATATATAAATTTAAAAATAAAATACCATTGAATTTTTTAAAAATGTTAAAAAATTTATATAAATTGCAGATATATAAAAAATTACAAAAATTAGGAAATTTATTAATTTTGTTTGGAAAGTATTATTATTAGCATGCATTTTAATAAAATTATTTTATTAACAGTTTGCGGATTTTTTTTTAGCAATTTCATTGCTTCAGTACTGTACTTCACTACAACGGCCAATTTTATGTATTCCAAATAAGTTCGAAGTTATTTTCAGTAGATTTATTATTTTCTAATTAAGAAATTGACATCAAAATACTACTAGAAGTAAGTGTATTCCTGTTAGCAGTGAAATTAGCAAACAGTAAGATTTTTCGAAACAATAAAAAAAAAAATCAAAGAAAGAAAAAAACAAAACAGTATTTTTTAGAATTGAAATCAGCAAACTTAAGAAGTTAAATATGCGAATTAAATTAAAAATTAATAGCAATTAATATGAAAAAAATAACTAAAGAATTAAAGATTAAGAGCAAAAAAAAAAATAAGTACCAAATTAAAATTTATAAATTGATAAAAAAATATTCAAAAAAAAGTGTAATTCAATTAAACAACTGGCTGGCAAATGCATGCATATATTCAAATTTATGTATTTACATGTCTACTAGCATTAATAACAGGCCTAACCAATTTTTTTGCTTTTCAAATTGCATCTATTTTAGCAGCTTTGTACATATGTATATGAAAGACTGCCGACAAAAAAAATTGGGCACGTTAAAGAAAAAATATTTTAAGACACTTCTAAAAATTATTTATAACGTTTCCCTTTTAAATTATTTTTTATTTCCGCTACGAAATAATAAAGTTAAATATTGGTTACGGCCTACCTCTCAATTTATTAATTCAACAACCAAATGAGAGAAAAATAAAATAAAAATATTTAATTTTAATTTATTAAAAAAAATATTAAAAACATGCAAATGCCGTTTTATAAAGCCTTTTTTATAAATATGGCTATAAAAAACATTCCCATGAATTAAAGATCAATACTTTTTAATAAACAAAAATCTTAGAAAATAAAGCTGCTTAGACGCAAAGTAGTATTCGCTGCAAATGTTTCATCTAAAATTGCATTTTGATTAATAACTTCGAGCACAATTTAGATTTTATTTTCGCTTTTTCGCAGAAAATTTGTTATTTAAATTAATTTATTTTTCCAGAAACTTTAGAGTTTGAAATTGTAGTCAATGTGACTATAATCAAGGAAAACGCAAATGTTGAATAAAAATATTTAAATTTTTAGAGTGAAATATAAAAAAAATATGTGTCACATGAACGAGTTTAAGCCACTTTTAAAACAATTAAAATAAATTTAAAAATCGTATATAAAAATATGAAAAAATAAAACAAAAAACATTAATCAAATAAAGATCAAAAATAAATATGTTATTTATTATTATTTCAAATACACTGTCAACCAACAAATGTATTCATTTGAAAAGAAAAAGTTAAAAAATTAATGAATCAATTGAAAAGTGCCAATTTGAAATATATAATAAAAAATAATTAGAAAAAATATTGCTTACGCAAAATGAAGTGTTAACACACAAATGTATACTCGTATATGTACATTCTATTGTCTTTCATAAATATTTTCAACAATCAGGTAAATAATTTGAATTTCGTTAAATATAATGAAGGCATTTAGAAAATTAATTGAAAAAAAAAATTATGTACAATAAATAATTTAAAAAAATAATTTAAAAAATTAACAAAAAAAAGTTAAATGTAAAATGAAAAGGAATGAAAAAAAATTTTATAAAAAATAAATAAAAAATATATTTCAGTATTTTATTTTATTTTTAATTTGAATCTGAAAATAAAATTCTATTCTTTAAAATATATTATACATGTCTTAAATTGTTGCCTTTTATGAATATTTCAACTAAGATATTTTTTTTTTTAGAACTAAATTAAAAAAGAAAATTTTTAATAAAAATTTTAGTTTTCATTTTAGTTTCAAAACTAAATTAAAAAAAAATTTAATAAAAATTTTAGTTTTCATGAAAAAACCAAAATTTTTAATAAAAAATTTAGTTTTCATAAAAAAAAATTTCTTTTGATAAAAATTTTAGTTTTCATAAAAAAAAATTTTTTTTGATAAAAATTTTAGTTTTCATTAAAGAAATTTTTTTTTGAAAAAAAATTATAGTTTTCATAAAAAAAATGTTTTTATTAATATAAAAAATTGTGTAATATTAAAAAATCTTAGTAGGCTTTAGAGTCACAAAGTGTAAAATACCCTACACTTATAAAACATATCGCTCATTAATCCAATAGTGTCATAATCAAACAAAGGGTTTGTTCGAGCTTCAATCACAACCGCAGTGTTGCATGATTTGTGAAAGTATCACGTTGGATGTAAAATTCTGGCAACATTATCAAAAGCATCATGTTCGAAGTGTCAAAAATTCGGCAAATGTTGCGCGCGAATACAAATAAATCGGCTTCAAAAATTTTTTGTTTGCCGAACATCAGAAAAGTATCAGTTGAGCAATTGCAACAGTGTTGCAAATTGTCATCAGTGCAGCAGTATTACCGCTTTTTATTACGTGATTGTTGTTGTTGTTGTTGTTGTAGAAGCATATGCATTCCCCATACATCTACGGGGAATGCTGCCACAAGCTCTTCTTTTGTGCTGTGTCAAAATTTCATGGCGATATCTATTAATAGAAGGCCTCTTTTATTCGCCACTTGTCTGATGCCTATCTCTCTGCCCATCTAACTTGAAAAAAAATTCTCATGCGAAAACAACCACAAAGTAACCAAATAACCAAGCTTAGCCGATAGTGAGTCTGATTATACCTCATTAAACTGGTAAAATTCACTATTCACTTTCAATTTACAAACGCATGTAATTTAAGGCAGCCTCTTCCAGCATTGACAAGATATGTTCATTTATACAAGGTGCTTCATCTGTTCGCCACTTGCTAACGCTTGACGAAAAGAAGAGGCTTAGTATTTCATTAGATGGAAATATATCTTTATTACTTCTACTTACGTAGGCAAAGTGAGTTCAAAAGTTTGCAGCCGTTTTCCTCAACGTTCTGCTTTCTTGGATTGTGACCTAGTGAAGTAAATGAGCGATATGTATATGAATTTTTATTAGTACGTAGTTTTCTAGAAAATTATTACTCATCCGAAGTCAAAAGTTTTCAACTAATCTTAGTAGTACAACTAGGTTTTATAAATCGAACATCATGCATAATTTCTTCTTACAAAAATTTGTATAATTTTTAATAAAAAAAAATGGTAATGTTTTCTTTGCAGATTATTTCTTTTATTATATTTTTGTTGTACATCAAATAGCGTTTTTGGTTGTTTTACAAACAATGCATATTTTTTTAATTTTCAATACTTGAAACTTTACTTTCTCTTTCCCTCCTCCTTCGTGCATTTTACAATATTTTGTTTCATTGTTTAGCTTCAATTTGCGCTCCACTTAAAATTTAATATATAATAGTTTTTGTGAATTTTATAAAAATTAACACAGTTCTCAAGAGCTTAAATAACTAAATAACTGTTTGATGGCTATGCGTTAAATCAGTTAACCGCATTATATAATCGCATTTGGTATATAAGTATATATGTATGTATGTATATGTATATTTAATAAATGAGATGCAAAATAAATATAATTTTTTTTAGTTAGATAAGTGCATACAAATTATATAACAATGAATTATTTAAACTAAAGTATGTTTTGTCATGACAAAATATCAGTTTATTCAAGTCAATGCAAAAAATGATTCAAAAAGAGCAAATAATAAAATGTTGACATTATAGAAATCTATTATTGTAATTTTTTACGCCAAAAAAAATATATAATAGTTCCGCTATACTCGTATATAATATTTTCCGCTTTCTCCAACACTACGCTGCGCTGCATTCCACATTCCAATAAAAGCGAATAGTCACACATATACGTATATATATATATATGTCCGTCCGTGCGCTATAAAAAAGCTTTCATGCTTTACATTCTACAACTGCAAAAGCTTTGAGTTGGTTTGTTGCTCTGCTACGAGTACAGCTTTATCGAGCATACATTTTGCCTCAAAAAAGACGACAACAATTTGTCATCGTCGCCACAAACACATATAAATTGAGCTTTCCTTCACTCGTCTTCCTTTCCGTTTGTATATAAAATAGTTATATCCAGCGAAGCTTTCGCAAAAGCGCTTTTTGTCACTCCTGCCACAGCTTAGGCGAACGAACGTTTCTGCTTCTTGATGAGCTCCTGCAATAAACGGGTCTTCGCTTTCTTCTCTTTGTACTGCGCATAAGTCTCTTCGATGGTTTTACGGTCATTCTTCAGCATCTTGCGGCCATTTTGTTCCTCAAAAATAGTCTCGTACTCGCGTATGGTACGCTTGAGTAGCTTTTTCTCTTCGCGTGTCTTCTCCAAATGTTCCCACAACTGTTCGATATTTAGTGCGCTAATATTTTCACTAGCGCCAGTTGATGTCTGAGTCGTTGCTGCTGTTGTAGTTGTAGCTGTGGTTGTATTGGTCGCTGATGCATCAGCTGCGACACCAGTTGTGGTGGTGGTCGAGTCATCGGATGATGCATTTGGCGCTGCCGTCGAATCGCTAGGCGAATTCGATTCAGTGCTATTAGCCGATGAAAGCTGATGTGGCGTGAATTCGAAGACCATTGCTTCATTTTCCAATATGGTTGGCAATTCGGGTGCGCCGGCGGCAGCGCTGCCTGATTGCATGACACTGCGCAAAACCATGCGTTTAAGTTGGCGGTAACGATCATAGAGTGGACGTGCTGCATCGCGTTCATCCTTGGTGGCGGGGCGACCATAGAGCGATTCAAAGTAGAGTAGACCATGCTGTACGGCACTTTTCTCTTGCACCAGCTGATCGGCGTTGAGTTCGTCCAGTGACTCGGAGCGATTGGTATCCTCGCGCTTGTCAGCGAGATTCTGGAAATAGAAGCGAAAAGAGAAGGATGAGTTAGTGAGTAAATATATTAATGGCAAGTAATAAAAAAATTATTTTTCTTTAAGTACAAGTAGGGGTAAAAATGTATGAAAAGCAAACAATTTGGTAATCTTTGATGCTGTCGATTATTTCTAAAAAAAAAAATACATATTTAAATTTAATGAGAAAAATGTCTCCTATGCAAAGCTGTTGCCATAAATATATTTTAAAACTCATAAGAATCAGGCATAGCAATGAAAAGTTTACTAATAATCGAAGAATCTTTGCACGTGGCCAGGTGGCTTACATCTCCTTCTTCCTGCATTAGACGAAGAACACCATCTTTGAAATCTATGTATATTCACATTTCAGGCAAGCAAAAAATATAGCTCACCTTGCCATTCGTTATGTTTTTACATGATACATAGTACGAGTAAATGGTAAAGAGAGGAAGGGACAAGTTAAGACTATCTGAATTTCGAAAAGACGATTTGCTCAAAGGTTGATATATTATATTTCCTTTCACAACTTGATATCGGAGGCACGACTTAAGATAGGATGGGACAAATAATATTTTGCACTCATATTTCTGGGCTTAAAAGGCAACTTTCTGCAGGTCTGCCAGAAGCGATTCAAAAAAATTTCTCTCCACTCTAAGATACATCCCAATGAGCCCGGTCGTAGATCATATCCATTATTTTGACTTTTCTTTGTCCTCAATAATGGATTTCATTAATGGTCATGAATCAAAGCATAAATTAATGTTAAATACGCTTAAATTTAGCTTTATATTGCTTCGAGGTGACCATCCGCTTGGATTTCCGGTCCACTATGAGCAAACGCGGGCACAAAAGACCATGAAGTCGAAGTGGTCCACTCTTCGAGCAGATACGCCAATGGTATTTTGACTATCAAAATTTCATGCAGAATGTAAACACACAAACAAACAACAAAGCAATAACAAAGACGCAGGTCACTTTGACATTCAAAATACCAAATCACAAGTGGAAAAGCAATATAGCTGTTCTAAGGCCACCACAATGAATAAATTCGCCTTGGGTACTACAAAGATTTCAACACAAAGTGGTGAGTTAAGACACAGTCTGCCTAATTTTTGTGAGACGTTATACCTTTGCTAGTGGCCTCTAAGCGTCTTGTAGAACAGCGTTCTCTTACTTAAGCGGTCACCTAAAGGGCTGAAAAATTTATGCGCTTATGAGAAAAGTGTAAAAAAAGTGAATAATATGTTATGGGAGAAAAAATGTTCTTTTTAATTCTTAAGGGTTTGTGGTAAGTACTGAAAAAGTGTTCTCTTAAAAGAGGTGTCTGTTCTGCGTGTTTGTTTGTTATTGTAATTAGCTGGTATTTATAATTAGCAAAGCTTACATTGTAAATAAATTTATCTCATTATGACTTAAATTCATAGAGCAGACACGTGAGACTTTTAGAATTAGACAATCGCTTTCATTGTTAGAGTTAAATAGAGCCTAGTAATTGATATATAGGGTGCTGTGAAATCTGCTTTTTGAATCGGCTATAAAAAAAAAAACTAATAAATATTTTTTCAAACTTTTTTTTTTATTTTGAAGATTGAACATTGTCATTTGTGAATGAAAAATAATATTGTTCAAATGACTGCCACGACTAGCTTTACAGTAGGCCATTCGATCAACCCAATTTTAAGCACATTTTCGATTGTTTGGCCCCCAATTTCATGAATGGCAACTTCGATTTCGTGTTTTAAAGCATCAATCGTCTCTGGATGGTTCGCATAGCATTTGTCCTTAACGGCTCTCCACAAAAAATAGTCCAACGGGCTTAAATCACGGCTTCGAGGCGGCCAATTAATATCGGAATTCAAAAACGGTAGCCAAAAGTTCGAGTGTAACTTTGGCAGTGTGACAAGTTGCACCGTCCTGTTGAAACCAAATGTCGTCCATGTCATCCTCTTCAATTTTTGGAAACAAAAACTCGTTGAGCATGTCACGGTAACGCTCGCCTTTTTCTGTAACCGCGGAAGAAGAAAAAGATTCACCACTTTGGAATTGGGAAACATTTTCCTATTTTGTTCAAGCGTATAGCGTCCCATTTCATAAATGTCAAACCTTTAAGTAAATTATGAACACATTTGACATGTCATTTGCGTTACCATTCTCAAAAAAATAGGTGATTCAAAAAGCAAACGCTATATGGCCCACCCTGTATTAAGTGTTCCACAAGTCCATTAAGCGTATTTGTATGGTTCCATGCATAGGCAGATACAAAAAGTCTCATAAAATAAGAGGGCAAGCCTCACTCACAATGAAGACTTAACAAGACTTATTAGGCTCAGTGTTCCACAAGTCCAATGCAGGTTTTTAAATATTTTAGAATGTGACTTTATAAATAAACTCATATCCTGCACTATATAATATATTCTACACCTTCTTTTAATATCTTATAACTAAAAATATACCTTTGACTTTATTTTCGATAGGAAATCTTTTATCAGTCACATTTTTTTAACGATAAAAGCGCTGTACCGCTACCATCTTACTCACTTCTTGCCTACTCACCACTAAAACCAATTGAAAAACTTGTCGCCTAATGCTTGACAAAGGTATTCATAAAAATCTTCCAAGTTTTGGCACTAGAGCAACAAAAAAGTTAAAACTAAAACTATAGACAAGTTGACGCGAAAAAAACAGAATTATTTCGTAAATTTTATTAAATTGTGATCAACTTATTTTCTGCTAATTTCAACGTGAAATCAAATTTCATTTAAATAAAGGGAAAATTATATAAACATTGGGTGTAGACAATTTTTTTTCGCAAGTTTTCAATTTTGTGTGTTAATTAAAGATTTTTCCACTACACTTCTCATTGGCAACGTACGAGTATTTCTATTTTCAAAAGCATCTATTTGCCCTTCACTCCTGCACAAAGCCATTCAAAATATTATTTGTATGTAGTTCAAGCTACAAAGACTTGCGTCAAAATAGCTGACATTTTCACAATTTGTTGACACTTACATTTAACATTAATCAGACGACCAACCGAAAAGCGCACAAAAGTTAGCTGCTATTTAAATGAGTCTAAATAAGTGCAAAAGCAAGTCACGAGTGCACAAAAAAACTGTTGAGCAAAACAAAGCAAAAAAAAACGATTTAAACAAAAAAAAACTGTTGAGAAAAAATTGTGTTATAAGAGTTAAGTAAAAATGGCGAGAAAAATAAAGGGTGGTTCATTTAGCATTTCCAATTTAGTTTCATATTTTTCCATTCACTCATTTTTATTTGGAGGGAGGAAACCTTGCGTTACGGCCCACCTACCTACCCACAAACAAACGTCAACATTGACAAATATGAAACGAAAGGATGCCTGCAGACTCACGGTAGTGATAATCCCTTAAAATATAATAGGCTTATCTAATAAGAGGTGTTATTTTGATATTCAATGAAAATGCTATTTTTTAATATAAACGATCGGATATTTATTTCATTATAAAGAAGAAGGTGTGCCGTTAATAGTGGAAAATAAAATCAGGCAAATGATCACCACGGCCATGCTTACAGGGCAATATCCTTTTCATGAAATTTTCCACAACCCAATTGCAAAGTGGCTGCCCTATGTCCTCGATAGCCTCACGAATTCCATCTTTGAGGTCTTGAATCGACCATGGGCTATTGGCGTAGACCTTCTCTTTCACGTGGCCCCAAAGAAACAAGATCTGGGTGGTCAATTGTGATCACCTCTCCGAGAGATAACACGATCCGGAAACTTTTCCCGTAAAAGATCAATGGTTTCATTGCTTGTGTGGCACGTAGCGCCGTCTTGTTGAAAATAAACGTTGTCCAGATCAATACCATCTAATTATGGCCATAAAAAATCGTTAATCATCTGGAGAAAAAGGAAACTATCATCCACTTCCTTTGTAAATCTCCTGCCCTATGAAAGGCGGGGATGTTAACCCTTGGCAAGGAGCCTTTTGAAAACCTCAAAGAGCTAGTCGGCATAGACGAAAACAATCTTATAAGTTTTCGCAATCGCACCGACTGGATATAGTCGTGAATTGCACTTTCTAAGCGGCCGATATTCGATTCTAATATGTTGCAACTTTGCCAAAGCGAAAAGCAGCCACTTTTGAAAATGCCTAACCATAAACTAAATCTTTGATCCGTCAAGAGATGTAACGGTGCATGGACCACCCTGTAAAAACGACCACACTTGACTTGATGTGCGACCAAGAAAATTGCGACATTGCAAAAATTAAATAAAAATTCATAGTATGAACGTCGCACATTTTCGAAAGGAATGCCAAAGGAAAAAAAATTAAAATTATGTCTTAGAAAAGAAATGGGGGAATAAGGCAAGCAAAGAACAGCAATGCATGCGAAGAAATCTTTTCATAATTTAGTAAACAAAAATATGCTTATAAAAGGGTGCAGAGCAGGGAAATAAGAATTTTTCAAGCGCTATACCAAATAAAATAACTGCCATGAAATTTATAAAAATGTGCTAATTGCATTTCACGAATTTTCCAACAAAATCAAACACAAATGCTTATACCTACCAACAACACAAAACTAAAAGATACATACGTACAATACATACATACGTAGCGTATGGCAGTATCCCTACAGTGAAAAGGCAAATTACTCGGAAAACATTCTAAATAAAGGAAGAATTCGCATACTAGTTCGAGAGTGACTACAATTGTACTAGTTGCAAAATGGACAACTTGAGATGTATGTAAAACAAATAGGCCTATTCAATAATAATATGTATATAAAAACTTGCCCTAACCTCTATTAATTCGTAACCCTACAATTTCGTTTCATTCGATTCTTTCGGTACTTTGACCGCTACTTTACTTTGTCACACCGACATATGAAAATTCGGTATTGCATAGACATATGAAAGTATATCTATGTACATATGTATGATAGCTCCAATTTATTTAATAAACCAGACACAATCCCTATACGGTTGGTTGGTCGATTATTGTGCGTGAAAACTGGAGCCGCTATTCAACCTGCAGCGCAAGCCTAATATCGAGGAAGTTCACTCGTCGTGTTTTCAAGGCAATTTAATGAATTTAGTTATGATTTAGTTTGATTAGTTTGGTCTCTCAAAATAAAGCAATACCCGCAATGGCGACTAGAAATGGAATTCCTTGTCTACTGGATTATTTTCATCCTACCCTCATAAGTATTTAGATAACTACAATGTAATGGAAAATTTTTGCAAGTGGCAAACCTGAAAATGTGAATATAATGCAATCAATCATCAAAATACGCTTTAAGCTGCCTAGAGGTGCACAACAATTCCCCTACAGCTTGTGCGCTTGTATATGTGTAAGCAAGTGTATATATGTATGTGTATATAAGTATAATATAAGCATTGCAAATATTTCAATTTGCAAATATCCTAATTGAATTGTGCCGTCTTTATTCAAATAATAATGTAAGGAAAAGAAAGACAAGTTTATTTTTAAATATTTTTAATAACAGCTATTCAGGTAATTATACAATAGTCTGCCACATTTTATAATCTTTACAGGTTTATGACGTTTACTGATCTTTTTCTACAGTTTCAGGCCTCCGCCCTTTAATGAAGTTCTATATTGAGTTTATGAAAGCAAAAAAAAAACAAAAAAAAAACAATGCAATTAAAGTTTGATGGTGATGATAAACAGAAAGATAAATAGTGAAATAAGTAAATCATTTATAATAAACAAAAGCTCTGGGCAAATGAAAGGCGTAACGTACCAAGGAACACACGTGATGCATAACAAACTGTAATGGGTCATCATTTGGCACTAGAGGGTCACCATTTCGCGATCAATCCTTTGCTACTTTTAAACTTCTAAATTATTTAGCAGCGAAATTTGATGCTAGCTAAGCTAACAAAGTTGCGTTATTAAAGAAAAAGCTTTGAGCAGAGGTCAAGAGGAAAAAAGTTCAAAGAGTTAATATTGCAGCTCACATTTCGTTCGAAAATGTACTGGACGAGAAGGCGTGGGAACAAAGCGAAAAAAATTTGTCAAAAATCAAGGGTATTTTGTAGTCAATTGAAATTGCACGCTCTTAGACTTAGAACTCCATGAGCTCTAAAACTGCAAGCCCAGAAAAATTCTAAAAATTCTGCACACATTTCGTTCAAAAAAAGGCGTGAGAACAAAGCGAAAAAAAATTGTCAAAAATCAAGGGTATTTTGTAGTCAATTGAAATTGCACTCTCTTAGACTTAGAACTCCATGAGCTCTAAAACTGCAAGCCCAGAAAAATTCTAAAAATTCTGCACACATTTCGTTCAAAAAAAGGCGTGAGAACAAAGCGAAAAAAATAGTCTAAAACCAAGGGTATTTTGTAGTCAATTGAAATTGCACTGTCTTAGACTTAGAACTCCATGAGCTCTAAAACTGCAAGCCCAGAAAAATTCTAAAAATTCTGCACACATTTCGTTCAAAAAAAGGGGTGAGAACAAAGCGAAAAAAATTGTCTAAAACCAAGGGTATTTTGTAGTCAATTGAAATTGCACGCTCTTAGACTTAGAATTCCATGAGCTCTAAAACTGCATATAACTTTTCTATAGAAATTCCGATTAAAAAGTTAAAAGGCTTGGTAGAATTTAAGAAATTAATAGGATTTTAAAATAGATAAAATATAAATTTTGAACTAATATAAGTTCTAAGGTTTTATAAAAGAAAAATAGTGGAATGTTTATAATTTTGCGAAGAAATCGTAGGGGTACGAATTAATAGCGCTAAGCGCAAGTAGACGACGGCATACAATATTCAATAAAGCTCTGCTTATTACGGTATTTTCTCAGTATATTTTTTTTTTGTTGCAATTCAGATTCAAGGTAAATTGTGACTCTATAAAGCAATTGTGACTCTAAAACAAAAATACTGATACGAGTTCGGCGATTTCTAGATCTCTTCCGAAGATACCCCAGATGTGTTCTCAAGGTTACTCAGGGATAGGTTATTTCAAAAATTTTTTGTTTGTATACTGAAACTACTTTTATTAGGGACGCAATTACCACAGCATAACGTTTTTTTTTAGTAAATAAAACCCACAAGTATCAGAATGTGGGTTCATCTCTAAGAGCGATCAGAGTAATTTGGTGGGTTATTGTGAGAACTTTTGGAACTACCTTGCATGAGTAGTACCGAACTAGTGCGCTTTTAGGGACAAACAAGTCCTAGGCCTTCTCTTTTACATACAAACAGCTAGTGAATTTTAATAGAAAAAGTCAAAGGGAGAAGAGTAAGCGTTGGATACATCATTATTCAAAAACAAAAAACAAAAAAAAAACTCAACAAAGCGTCATCAGCAGTGAATAATTTCGAAATGATGAAGCATGCAAAATAGATACATTCATATGTAAGTATACTCGTCTGAAATTGTATTAGTCGCTCTTTTTTTTCTAAAAATAAACGCAATTATCCAAAACTGACAGACGATGGCAAGATGGCTACTCAAAATAGCCACCTCTTAAAAGACTCACACGTCGTTTCGCAAATTGGACGCAGAAATTAAAAACTAAAAGCTTTTTTAAAAACAAATGTCTATGCTCTTATTTGGGGGTAGGGTATTCACTGTTGCTGCGAAAATGTTTGATTTTAGTTAGCATTTGTTTTGTTTAACATAAGTTAAGAGTAGCCACGGTGGCGCCAAGGCGGAGCTTTTTTTTTTGTTTTGTTTTTTTTTTTGGTAGATTATGTTACAAAGTGTTTTTGGCTGCATTATATTTTCCTTTTGGTATTTTAATTTAGTGTAATAAGTCATGGATGCCATGAAACGCTGGTGGTTTTGCATAAAAATCCACCAGGATTTTCCTAAGGTTTTCTTAGAAGGTTGCTTACTATTCATATAACTTAGTCTCGGCGCTACCTAGTGTGCGTATTTCGGTATAAATTATAGCCTATAACCCGTTTACAAGAGCCATCTATCGATCAGTGCAAGTCACAGCAAAATGCGTACAGCCGCTTAGGAAATTACACTGAACAAACAGACAGACAAAAAATTGAAAAACGCTCACTTATGTAGGTTTTAGTCACATAAGATTGTGATACGTATGTGAGGCTTAGTAAAGTTCCTATTTGAAAATCAGTGGCAGACACATGATTTTTTCTGTTGTACACCTGTGTGCATAACAATAGCAGTGTGAAATTTTAATTTTTTGCTTGTTTTGTTTTCATAAGAATTTAGTTTATACTACAACAAAAACCACGTAACTTAAAGTTTCAAACTTAGTGCAAAATTAAAACAAAAATTAAAAAATTTTCATACAAAAAAATTTTTTTAATCAGTATTTTTAGAAAAAATTCGAGATTTCTTTTTGTAGGCCATCACATTTTGGTGTAATGAAGTGCAACTTTAAAGTGGCTCAAACATTTTGACATTTGTTTTTTTTTTGTTTTTTTGCAGACGGTCTTGTGAATTTCCCGCGCTAAAACACAAAAATTATCAAAACTGAGCGCAACTTTGAGCTGCTTTAAACTGACTCAATATTGTATTAAGATTTAATGGGCTAAAAAATTTAAGCACAAGAAAGTTTCTAAAAATTCTGACGAAAAGGTTTAAAATGTTGATAAAAATTTGTTGCATTTTTAAATTTTTAAAAATTGTGTGCAATGTATGAAACTTTGTGTTATATAGTTTTTTTTGTTGTATTATAACCTATATTTTAATTAAAAGAACCCGAAAAACATAGTAGAAACCTTGCAATATACTATAGTACTACTTTTATTGTCCACACAGCTGTAGGAAGTACACAAATGTGTATTTTCATCACTCATTATTATCGTATTATTGTTGTTGCATATCATCATATTCTTTTAATATTCCGCTAATGTCCATTGCTTGCACAATTTTTGTGTTTCATCGTCGACGTATTTAAATTTAGCAGCGCTTAATCACTTGAATGCGTGGCGTATACACGTGAGGTGGCTCGCAGCCGTGTCTCCTTGCGAAATTTTTCAACGCTTAAAATACCAACAAGTAGTGGGCGTGCATTTCGTTTCGCTACTGTGTTCGGTTGTCGGTTCGCTTGCATTTCACTTTCGTTAAATTTTTCCAGTTTTTGTTTTTATCTCACTTCTTTGCTTACGTTATTATTGTTGTTTGGATATTTTTTTTTGTATACGGAGAACCGTAACATACTTGTTCATGTCGGTATTCGCAAACAAATTCACACACTTACACGCATATAAGGAGATACATACAAATGGGAATATTCTGATGTGTATTGAAGAAAGCTCAGAAATGTAAACAAGAGTTGATGATGCTGGTGAACAATAACAAAATATGAAAAAACCTCAAAAAAAAACTCAGTTATACTTATATAAGCTAATAAAATGAGCCTTTAAGGGTAACAAAATAAAAATAAAAATCAGTAGCAGAAAGGCATTTGATAGAGCTCAAAAATTAATCTCATTCTCTCTAATTGCTCACAAAAAATAAGGCATTTGAGCGATACTTTTACACAATTGTGCACGACAATAATATTTCCAATAAAACAATATTCCCTTACCTGTTCAATTTCCTGTAAAGTCTCCTTAATTTTCTTCAACTTCATAGTTGCATCCATGCCGCCGCTTACTTTCATGCCCAATGCGCCCATCGGATCTGCCTTCAACTCTTGTCGCTCTTTGCGCAACTTATTTAACTCTACTAATATATTTTTCATATATTTGTCGTTCATGCGTTCCGCCTGTGACGGACGATAGCCAACACGTATTTCATAAGCCTCTTCCAACTGCACGAGCTTCTTCTTCAAAGCTGTCAAACGTTTGTTGACCTGCTTGAGACGCTCTTCCGGCGATTGGAAAGACATCATTGCTGGTATAACCTGTTCCATTACATCGCGTGAGGTGAAGGCACGGAAAGTGCTGAGCGAATCCATGCAATCCATGTCGTCATCGAAACGCTGTACAGCGGATTGTTTGTGAAAATGCTGAGGGTACGGCATGACTTTCGAGAGTTTGGCAGCGGTGTCGAGATTATCGACGGGGTGATGACGCACGGGCGCATAACGGCGACTTAACATCGGTGTGGCATCTTCGGGCACGCTGCGGCCCCAAGGCAATGCCTCCTGTGCGGCGGTTAGCGGCACAGAGTTATAGGCGTTGCTAATAGCACTCGAACGCTTTACGGTTTGTGGCGCTGCTACTGTGTTAGACTTGTCCTCTTTGGGTGGAGCGGTTGCAACGCCATTGACACTTTTCAGTTGCAATTGCGCCGATGCCGCCACGGAGGTCTGAGCTTGAGACTGTGGTGCTCTTGAAGTTTGTTTTTGTGGCTGTTGATGGAAGTCAATTAGATTATTGTCGTTGTGATCGTTAGTCGTTTTCTCGCTGCTGCTGCCGCTACCGCTGCTGCCATTAGCGGCAGTACCCTTTTTGCTGATAAAACCGCGTCGCTCATACTTCAGCGTTGACAGATCATATTTATAAGCGGAATTCTCATCGCAGCGCTTCGAAGAGGCCAAATACTTGGCGGCACTACTTGCCGCAGTGCTGCCGCTACCGCCGGCGCTACTCTTCTTTACAACGCCCACTTTGCGACCTGGTGGCGGACGTGATTTGCACGAACGCTCACTGCTGCGACGACGCTCATGTTCGCATTCACTATCGTCGCTGTCACGATGCTTGCTATTACCGTTAGCACCACCATTGGTACGTATGGGCGAAAAACGTTGAGAACGTGCCGGGCTAGTTTCGTAGCGTGAACGGCGCGTCATGTCTTTGGTGGGGCCAGTGATCCAAGAGTCACGATAGACGGGCGCGGTAGTTGACTCCTCAGTTTGCTGATGTTGTTGTGTTTGCTGATTTTGCAGCTGTTGATGACGCTGTCGATTGGCTAACGCGCCGTCATTCTCATCGGCGGCACGTTGTTGCTGTTGCTGTTGCAATTGACGCTGCTTCAAATCTGCAGTGCGGCATTCAGCTGCTTCACGCAATTCCTGTTCGTAGACAGCATACGAAGCAGTCTTCTTGAAATCCTCCGACGAGACGCGTCGAATCACATCTGCGCTCTTAATCGTTTTCAGCGCATTACCGCCAGAATTGAGCGCATCTGCGCTCCCTACAGCTGGCGCCTGTTGTTCTTGTGTAAGTAGCTCTTCGCTATTAGAGCGTTGCAACTTGCGATCTTGTGTCACCGATGATGTGCTGTCAAGGCGCTCTTTGCGTTTACGTGATTTTTGCCATTCCAGCGGATTGATTAATTCGGGTAGATATGTAGAACTGAAGCGTGATGATGAATTAGTTTGTGTGCCGTTGTTGTTATTATTATTAGTATTGTTGTTATTGTTGCTAATGTTGATGATGTTATTGTTATTCTGCTTAAGTGTATTGGCGACCAGGGCTAATGTATTATTGGTCGTTTTATCGGAGTTTGTTAGCGTGGCGAGTGTGTGATGAGCGCACTCGTCAACGCCCTCCTTGTGCGCGGGCGTATTAGCCGCCGACGAAGAAGAAGACGATGATGACGAAGAGGAGGAGGATGATGAATTGCTGTCACAAGATGCTGTCGATGAGGATGAACCAGTGAGACGACTGAGGTCGTCTTCGCTTAGTCCTGTGGTAGGATGGCGCATGCCGCACTGCAAAGAGAATGAGAAAAAGTTAATTAATGGAAAATTGTATAATTTAGTATATTTGAGAAAGATTAGTACATATTGAAAGTAAGATACATACATACAAGTGTATTCAATTACAATTTTAGTGAAAATCTTCAAAATTATTTATATTAAATTGGAAAATGTTCACATTCCTTAACATTAAACAGCCCTCCTACTCAAAAATTCGAAATAAGAAATATTCTTGCTTCGAAAAGTACCTGTCGAGAAATTCTAAGTTGTGTTATTCAAGTATTTCGGGCACGGCTGTTGTAGTTGTTGCAGCAGCAAAAAAATTCACGATACATGTACGGAGAAAACTGCTAGAGGGACAGTCTTGGTCAGAGAAAACTCCGGGTCGTTCCGATAACGTAGAACCGACTGGCATAGGAACGTTTTGGAAATAGTCTTAGATTTTTATTAAAAGTTGTTTTTTTGCAGAATTGAATATAATAGGAAGTAAACTGAAAAACTTTTGAACAAAATTTTATAATGTTGCGATTTATGCAATGTTGAATATCTTAATATAGAGTTTTTTCGATTCTTTATGACATTTCAGAATTTCTTCTTTTTTTTGTTATTTTGTAGGATCAAATATACCTCCTTAAGAAATGTCCTTGGCAAAACAACTAGGTACTTTTTTTATATGCGAGGTTAAGGCAAGAGTATGCGTACACCGCATGTAAATAACCTTAAAATCCTTTATAAAACTGCAAATCTCCATTCCAGACTTTTTTTATAATTATATACTCGCAGAGAACAATTTTTCTAGCGTGACTGCTTTCCACTCATCGCTTTTGCCGGCAAATATGCTGTTTTAATAAGGCATTAATTTGTCGCTATTAAATTGATAAACTAACATCAATAATATTTCTCAGCTAAGCGTGCCGACTGGTTTCGTGTCTATTCCTCTACATACATACACACACATGCACGCATATTTAGTCGAAAAATGTATGTTTGCGTGCAAATAATTTATAGTTAAAACTAATGAGTAGTTAAAAGTGTTGAATTAATTATAAATAATATCTACTTAGCATTTGTCATTTTGTCAATTTACTTTAAACTCGTACTTTGTACTGGTTGCATCGATGGAGCACGCTGGCGTATGAGTAATATTTTGTAAATTTCCCCACACATCTGGGTTGTCATACAAAATATTCTCTCTTAACATTACAATTCCTGTTTGAATTGAAGTTTAATGACGTGATTGTGTAATAAGCAATTAAATTGCGATTAAAAATAATCTAATTTATACAAGCCATTAATTAATGAAATAATTGAAAAACTGTAGCGCGCATTTGAATTGAGCGTTGACTAATCTTTGAACGATTCAAAGCACTGATTTAGTGTAAATTGACTAAATATTAAAAAGAAATGTTTAAATGCTGACAAATATTGTTAATCAGTAGCAGTGGTTTTAATGCAATTTCTTCATCATAATAGATTTTTATCATAAAAAGGTTTGTTTACTTGTATGCCTTAGTCAATTTTCGCCTGACTCATTTCTTATCAGAAATAATTGAAACTTCACTTGTTTTCAAGAAAGCATGGCCGAAATGACCAAGTGAATTTTTATTTTATGGCGCACGATGTGGTAAAGTGTAGGCAAACTCTAATTAGCAGTAGTTGCGATTGCTATTTGCTGCGTAACTATTTACGGGCACAAACATATCTAAAAGGCATGCATATACATGTGATACATATATGTGACTATTGCAGGCGAATGGATTTATGGGTGACTGTAATTCTAAAAAATACTATAATGCTGTGCTGCATACCGGACCCCAGCGAGATTTAAAGCAAAGAAGCAATGAGGCTGACAACGGTGGCTGATAAGCGGAAGATCGGAGAACACTGCGATCGGAACGCCTCTGCGACCTCAACTAGTCATCTTCCAGATCTACAATTACCGAGTGGGTAAATTCAGAGCTCAGTAGGTAAAATAACAAAATAATTAGCGCATACACTTCTGTTAGGTTTTTGACCGAGCTCCTCCTTCTATTTGCGGTATGCGTCTTGATTTTGGGCCACAAATGCGACCTACAGTTTATGAGGAGCCAGTAAGTACTGCTGAAAATGTTCGATAGAAAATACATCAAGATATTACGTACAGCTAATGCCAACTGTACTAACTGATTACCTAACCGGTAACAATCGACTGTGCTTTCACATGCAGCAGTTAAATATGCTGGCTCAATGTTCAGGTTGATGAGACGTCTAATCATATTTTGTATAACAAGTTGACTTTGTTAAAAGCAGAGAAAGAAAAATTTTAACTCCCATTTAGTTGAATCTCTTAACGTGGAGAATTCGTCTACTAAGGACTTCCTAGCATTCATTCGGTATATCCTAGATTCGAAACCCGCTATGGATATATATTAAAATATGCATCAAGTGATACAAAAAGTTTTGTTCCCACAACAGTCGGTTCTACGTAACCGAAACGACCCGGTTTTATAACCGACTAAGCACTTGCGCTTCATCTGCATTCCCCGCATATGTATGGGGTATATTTATGCTGCTACAGCAACAACAAACAGTTTAAATTTTTTTTATTACATTTTAAATATTTTATAAAATTTTAATTATTTTACTTCAAGTTTAGTAAATTTTAATTTTTGATTTTTGATTGATTAAATTAAATTTATGTATTGCTATTATTTTTTTTTTATTTAATTTAATTTAATTTAAACATTTCTTTAGTTAAGATTTTATTATTTTTATTTTTATTTCTTTACCTTTTGTATTGCTCTAATTTAATTTAAGCTTTCTTTCAATATTTTTTATTTAAATTCTTTTTTTTTTTTATTAAAAAATTAATTTTTTTTCTTTTGAATTAAAAATTTGCTTTTTATTTATTTTATATATTTTTTTCTTACTTTAAGTTATTTTTTTATTTCATGTTTTTCTGTTCAATTTTATAATATTGAGTTTTATACATATTTTATTTTAATTAATTTATTTTATTTTGCAAATCCAAATTTTTATTTTATTTTAATTAATTTATTATATTTTTTTAATTTAATTAAGTTCGTTGTAGTTTATTTTATTTTACCTAAATTTACAATTAGAATTTTATAAATCTCCTCTTTCAAATTATAAATTGGCCAATGGGAGATAAGCCCAAATTTGGTATGCTTTCGTTACGTCATACTTTAGGAAAATTTTGAGGAATCTAATAGGGTGTATAAATTGTCATCTTCGTAGTTTTTTGTTTTTTATTTTTTATTATGTAAAAGTTGAAAACCTCTAACATAGCAGAAATTGGAAAAAAAGCATACTGAAACTTTCTACATTTTTTGCTCGATTGTAAGGCCTTTAGAAGCACCTGAGCAGTTTTTTTTTTTGCTATCAATAAAATTAGTATTGCATAATAAAAATATAAATCAATGTGTAATATATTAAATGAAAATTACCAAGAAGTATGTGATGAGCCTGGGTGTCATTTTAAAATTATTTAAATAATTGTAAAATACTGTTATTCGTTGGAGATGCGGTTGTAGCACTCGAGAAATTACTCAAACTTAAAGTCACCAGTCGCGTTTTTCAAACGGAAGGTATTTCCAAATTCCAAATCACTTTATCGCTAATTACCAATTTTTCTATCCGTTATCTAGCTTGCTGTTTGCTTGAATGGTACATATAACGATTTAACTACGCATGTATTTGTTTTTTTTTTTTTTGCTCGATCGCTTTTTATCGCATGTGATGCATACGGCGCGGGGCTTGTTCTTTGTTTTAATCACTGATTGCCTTAATTGAATTCAATTATTTTGTCGCGCACGATATTAGTGAACAAGTAATTTTTTAAAGACTTGTGTTCAAATGAATTTGCAAAAAAATTTCAGCGAGCTCGTACTGAGCTTTCAGCGTTCATCAAAATGTCTTTGAGCGCGTTCCCAAATAACACTCCAGTTGTAGTTTTGGCGAAGGGAATTATTTAAGATTTTTTCTCTAACCATTCGTTTAACGTGCTTAGGCGTTAATAAAGAAATCAATATTTCTTCTTTTTTTTTCTTTGATTACAATATTGTATCTTTTTCAAAAAATTCTTAATCTTTTTTCTTCTAAACTTTCTTTCATCACACTTTTATATTACTGCTCCACGACGAATTGATGGTCTCTTTGCGAAATCTGTTTCACTAATAAATTCAATGCCGCCGCAGCAGGCCATATTATATATGCGAAAAATTGCCGCCTTCGAGAAGGAGGAACGACATTTGTTTTCGTGATCTACTCTCTCTCACATACCAAAAAACGCTACCCAGCGCACACTGTGAGCGCACAATTCAATGGTATAGATTACGCTCATATTTATCTTTAGTATCTGTTTGTGTTGTGCTCAGCTCTAGCGCTCGATCATAGCATTACCACCCAAAAGTACTGAGCGAACATACGGTTGACAGATGTGACACCAGTTGCCGTGAGAGCGGTTAAGTTCATTGACAAATGCCGATAAGATAAAACTGCATTAGGCGAGTGAAGTAAAGTAAACCAGAGCAACCCACCCACTCGCGCTAGACAAGTTGGAGCAGTTGACGAGGGTGGGTAAATAGTCGTTCGATTAGTAAATCACTTCGAACACAGGAGTCACATGTGAGCCATCTCTAGCAATATTCGGTTAAACACAGAGTGGCACAGAGTGATAGTGAGAGGGAGAGAGAGAAAGAGAGAAAAATGTTATTTGAGCTTTAAGAATTAAATGCTCGCAATGGAATTCAGAAGAAAAGGAAGTAAGTTATTATAAACACTGAGCAAGAGGGCCGGCTCGAGCGTATGGGAAAGGGAATAAACTGGATTTTGCTGTTTAACCTCTCAAAAGAATGTGCAAACAGCAATTTTTTTCTTTTTTTTACTCATATCATGCCATATGTGCCATTTTTTTAATTTCCTAAATGGATGTCGCGGACGATGGTTTCACTTGCGCTGTTTTCGCAACTGCATGCGAATTTCTTGAAATGAGACAGCTGCCCATTTAACCAGAATAGGTTCTGATCAGACTTTGTTTTATCAAAGTACAGCTGAAATAGTCCATTCCATGGCTAATGGAGCTATTATCTGATAGTGAGGGGTAAATATTTTATATTATCAATTGAAAAAATCAGATTACATTTTGATCGTAGCTACAAGAAATCTAGTAAATGTAGCTAGGTCTACAGGCATTGAATAGATGAACAAACTTTCGAGGCTTCCTTATGCCATTTTAAAAGGTTCCAATTCCATTAATGATAACATCATGATAAGAGGCGCCAAACTTGGGTCTAAAGCAATAAAACAAATATTGTGCGGCCGCTCTGATAATAGACACCAAGCTTTCGGAGAAGTGTTATTGAGAATCGAATATATCCATTGTTTAGGCTCGATTGTTATTGTAGTTGTTGTATCAGTTCATTAAGCCCTGGCAGTACGGTCATCAGCGCCAATCCGCATATAATAGAAGACTCAAGATACTTCCTGTTGCTACGGAGGTTGTCCAATGGGAAAGGGGGTGGTAGGTGAGTTAGTCAACAACCATCCACAGGATTTTGTTGTTTATCTGACAGTGGAAGTAGTTTCACCACATTGAGTCCAAGCTGGGAGCATCACAATGCTTAACAAGGAAGCTCTCTCTACACTCTTATGGAGAATGGTAACTAATCTAACCTAACTTAACGTAGATGAGTGGTAACTAATCTAACCTAACCTAACGTAGATGAGTGGACTTGAGTGCGCGTGCATAGAAAGTTGGTATCATGAGGTGAACCTACTATTGAACGGAATTGTGGTAAGATGACGCAGGTCTCACGAAGCAGCTGCCATTTGAAATGGACGAAGTCGGTCAACTCACCTCCCAACGCAGATCTTCATTTTTGCTAAATTTTCGTTATTTCTATGATATCACATTAAGGAATGCGATTACGCAAACTTTTTGGGAAATAGGCACGGTATCGCCTGGCTTCAAATAAGTAAAGCAAAAGGGCTTAATGCAATTAAAACACGGACTAGATATTAGTATCAAATTCGGTGCAGGAGGAATATATATTTGTATTTGAATACAAGCAAAATTACGGAACGTTTGGAGCAGCGTTACTGCATTAAATTTTGCTAGACTCCATAAACAGTGATCCTGACTTCATGAACACCATTATCACTGGTGATGAGTCCTGGGTGTACGGGTACGACCCGGAAACCAAAGTGCAGTCGTCACAGTGGAAGCATTCCACGTCAGCAAGACGTATTCAAAAACCGACGAGAGCACTACCATGTTACGTTCACACTGCTGGACAGAAACTGACGCTAGCGACATGCGTAAAAAAATTCACAGATGTGCAGGAAGGTTACAGGTCTGCTTATGCGAGCGCGTGTAATTCAAATTTGTCAGGTGTTAGAAATAACAGACCTCGTAGATGTGTATACTTTGACCAGTTCTTCCTCCTATTTATGTTGTGAATTTTGATATTTTCCATAAATGGAGAAAACTACAATTTTGAGCCTCCTTCGAACGGCAGATGGAATTTTATGACAAGCTTTTTCATGGCAGAAATACACTCGGAGGTTTGCCATTGCCTATTATTATAGACACACGTTTTCTATCATTAGGTGTTTCATGCTCGGAGTTTCGAGTCCGAGCCCTACCGAATAACAGTCACGTACCTAACCATTCGGCTACGGAATCAACCGGAATCACATTTTGCCTTAATAAATTAGATCTGGCATCACCAAAGCGAATTAATTAGATCAGTGCGATAGCCCTCCTCATATCGATCATTTCAACAAGAGAGTAAGTCAACAAGCTTTTTGAGCGCTTTGATTTAAATAGAAATATTTGAGCGTAAGTGAGTATTTAGGGTTAGATAAAAATATTTGTGAAATGCATACATACATACATACGTGTATTTGCAAGTGAGCAACAAATATTTTGCAGACTCACTGCTGGCTCATTTCTCTTTCTCTACCTCTATTTCTCGCGTTTATTCTCTTCGAAAGCTGTCTAGTGTAAAATCTGGCCAATTTGCAGAAAACAACTTTTTGTTAATATTAGTATTCTGCTTGCATACAAATAAAATGTGTTAAAACGGTTTTTAGTTTTTTTTGCCTATATTTTGTTTCATGTATGTTTGTTTTTTGTTTTTTTCTTTGTTTCATTTCGTTGGGTGTTTATGACGCTAACTTTATTGGACTATATACAGACATACATACATATGTGTATACAAACATGTATGCAGCCAAATTTGATTAGCATGTACGAGTATATAGAGTTATGAGTCCAATAAAATCGAAGTTCATACGACTGTCCAAATGTGAAGAAAATTAAAGCAGTAAATTAAAACTTTTAGCATTAAAGTCAAATTTGGAGCGAATTAAACATTTTGATAAAGGAATAGGAGAAGTCACGAGATTGTGTGTTATAAAATATTTACATAATTACTGTAACTAAAACAATTACTGGAATAAAAATTGTATATCTACTTATATATATAATTAGGTATATGGCGCCATACTTACAGCTAAAGCACTTTTGCCCAAAGCTATACACATATTTGATTTAATGGCAATTGGATGTTATATGATTTTATTTTGTGGAATTCTTCTATAATGATTACACTAGTCTACAGTACAAAAATATAAATAAATAAAAAAAAAATAAAAAAACGCAAGAACACCACTATCCAATTACTACGAAAATTTGGTGGCTGAAAGCCGAAAATCAGACAACCCATACAATTTTTGTTTTTCCCTTAATTTAGTTTTAGAGATCAAAAAAATTGCTGTTACGATATCTGTGAAATTCGTTAATTAATAAATTAAATTAAAACTAAAAGTTATTAATTTTTTTTTATATTACACTCATTCACTATATTTCAATAAAGTTACGAGTTTGCATGATGCTCATCATCATCTATAACAAAATTTTGCAAATGATCATTATACATACCTACATACAACAAATCAGTATACATACTAGAAACGATCTTCTAACTAAAGCACGGAACAGAATTGCAGCGGGTAACGGGTTGACGGTTGAATTCAGCTGATCCACTTCCGTCCGAAAATTTGACGGTTAAACACGAATAATTTATCATCAAGTAATCAGAAAGTAACCCTGAGTCTGCAACCAGTCGGACAAAATAGAAACAAATCTAATTGTTTTTCCGCCGTAAAAATAAGAGATAGCAAGAAATTCGTCCCCGCCGTAATTCTGTGCAATTTCATGCCATTAAATGTGTTTTGATTTTGACAGCGGGTACCCGTCAGTCCCGCTGCAATTCTTTTCACACGGTAAGGTTATGCAACTTCATACACTATTGTTATTATTAGATCCCCAATGTGGTCTATAAAACCCCGCGACAAAACGATGGCACACCAACATTTTTACCAGTTTTGACTATTTTCAGTTTTTGTTCGCAATTTTCATTATTTTCTGTAAAAAGGTGTAGCTCATAAGCCATATAAATCTAATTTTAAAATTTTATACAAAAATTCTACAAACTTTTCTTTCTAATTTCATGGTAAAAAATTCCATTAATTTTTTATAATTTTTTTCCTTTCTGGTGTTGCACATTTTTTCGTGCAATTTTTTTGTATATAAAGAAAACGAACAACTCTGTCAGCAAAAAAAAAAAAAAATTTAAATTAACGCGATTATTCAGCCACTTCCAAATTGCACTCTATTGTATCGAAACCTAATGGGCTATAAAACTGCGAGATTTTTTGCGCTTTTGAAAATTTTTTTTAAAAACATTTGTGGCATTTTTCTGATTTTTGATTTTTGTTTGATGTTCTGATTTAGTTTTTTTTCTGAGAAAAGTATGGGTTTGCTACTCGTTTATTATAAAAAACCTATGAACATAAAAATAAAAATTCAATACTGTTTAAAATGTTCATGTGCTGTATTATTTTTCGCGGGCTGCATTTTTATTAACTACTCAAAATCATAGCTTAAAATTTGCATAGAAATTTGCGCTAGAACTTTGCTCGCACAACTCAGCTATAAACAGAAATCTGCCGTGGCTTCAACTAAAAAGAAAATGCAATAAAATATAATAACAAGCGTTAAGCAGAGATAGTGTCGCTTATCCAACAATCTCCGGAGGTGTGACTATTAGGCAAATACGTAATGAACACGTCAACGGCTACATACGTCACGTCACGTTAATAGAAAATTGATTTTTGAGCCAAAAAAAAAAACTTAAAGCGAAACTAATTATGTATTAGACATATACTATTCATTCATATTAGAAATAATGAGAAAGCTATTGAAGATATTTATTTTTATGTACCACAATCATTATTGGACATGCTTGCCATTTTTTAGCAGCTCAGATAAGTACTATCAAATAACAAATATGTCGAAAGGTTGAATGAAGTTAATCAATTTTGACAAATAAAAAAAAATTCGAAACTACATGTTGAGTAAGAAGCGAAATGCGTTCAAGTTTTGCACCTGTAAGGTTGCCTGTAATAAAACATAAATTTGGCAAAAACCAAACCAGAACCAAAAAACCAATTTCGCACACTTTTATCTCACTAAGTCCCAAATACTATTTAGCGTCGAATTAAATATTATAACTTTCCCCTAGATGTCTCAAACTAGCGCTAATAGACAATATTGGAGATTTAATATACGATTTTTTACATCCCATTTATGGTAAAAGCGAAATGATTGTACAAAAAGATCACCAATTCTCAGGCGGTGGCAGCGATAGGAGAATGGAGACCTTCAGTAAAATTATGCAGATACTACCGTATAATCTTCAAAGGCTAAAAAATTTTGAACGATTCATCTTGATCACCAGTGAGACGGTTCGGTCTTAGATTTGGATTAGTTAGAAGACTTATCCACAGCTTGAGTTTCAGAACAGACATTCAAATGCAAGCAAATCCTTAACGCTTATGTACACTTCAACTTAAAAGACGAAGCCATATGCCCAGATTCATATTTCAAAAAACACACAAAAAAAAAACAAAAAAAAACCAAGATGAGTTTCACAATTTTTTGAGTGTTTCATAGTTCACATAAAGACAAATATTAGATATTTATAACTTTTCTTTAAATTTCTAGACTAGTTTTGGATAATCTTACATTAAATTTATACGAAAATATCGTAAAGAGCCGAGCTATCTTATCATAATTGCGTAGTAGCCTTCGACGATAAGCTGTAGGAGTTTTATAGCCAAGAATGATAGAATCCAAGATTTGGTCACCCTAAGCCAAGCGGCCGCCTTGGCCGAATGGGTTGGCGTGTGAATACCATTCAGGAGTGCGTAGGTTCGAATCTCCATGCATGAACATTAAATTTTTACGCGAAGTTATAAGAGTAGCTTTGGCTGATACGTTAAGGCGGTGTTGTGAACAGAATTCTGCCCGCTCAATCCGTTCCAATCAATCGTTTTTCAGACGGCAATAAAGTGACATGAGCAGTGACTGCGTTAATTCAATCTGGGTTTTCGCCAACCTGTGTTTTCAACAAACCGCTGTCATATCCGTTATTACGTTAGCAAATCAGCTGATTCCTTCAAATTCGCTGAGAGCCCATTAGCAGTTTGATATTGGCCACATCTTTACATTCTGAGCATAAGCATTCAATGCGTAAACGATGTTGGTGGCAAAGGAAGAAGAAGGCATTTTCTAGGGTAGAAAAATCAAGTGGGGAAGAACTCGGATTTAGCTAATATTACAAATTCGTTACTATGAGACTGCATTTCCCCTACTAACTTGGAGGTGTGCTTATGCCGTCAGAATGGACTTTTCCTATTATTTGATGTTTCATCTCTACAGTGAACATCGAACCCCAAACGTTAACTATTCGCTTGGCATTTATCGAAATTTCAGACTATTTATTTTGTTAATTTCAGCATATGCGGGAAGTTGTGCTCTGACGTAGGTTTGTTGGTAAATAAAAGTTGGTTAAAAGGGGGAAAAACAATTTTAAGTACATAAAATAATTATATTGGCAAAATAAAGAAGCACGTCCGCCATTTAAGCTGCCAATAAATATAAATTTGTAAATATGTAATTTTTAATTTGCTTTAAAAATATTCCACCAACAATACATTAAAAAATTAGACAGTGAAATTCATGTTAAGCCACATATTTTTGTGTTGAAAATTGTGCAAATACGCAACCAGGATTCGCAGCGATTTTAAAATCGTATCGAATAACAAAATTTATACGAAAATGCTAACGTCAATATTTGCTTATGATTTTAGTTAGCTGATTACTTATTTGCCACACCCAGCCTTGCTACCTTTTGTTTTAAAAATTTTGCACTGATTTTCTGAAAAAAAAAAGGTTTAATTGATATGAGCGTGATTTTGTATTAAATAAAAGAAAGCAAAGAAGGCAAGCCTTTTGAAGCTGATTGTTTATTATTTAATTTGTAGGTATACTGCACAAATGTTTGCTTTATTTTGAATTATTTTGGCTGCTGATTTGCGAACATTTGCAGTAGCTCGTCCAAAGTCACACGACTCGGTCTTAGTGCCAAAATATAGCGCACTCGCACTACGGCTGATTCAAAAACACAAACATTAATAACAAAAAAATAATGTGAATTTATTTACTAAATTGGCTATTATTTCATAACATTTTTAAACTTATATTACTTTCAGTATTATTATAATCTCGGTGAAAGACCAAAATGAAGAAAAAAGTTTTTTCTAATAGCGGTCGCCCCTCGGCAGACAATGGTAGACCTCCGAGTGTATTTCTGCCATGAAAAAGCTCTTCATAAAAAATATTTGCCGTTCGGAGTCGGCTTAAAACTGTAGGTCCATTCATTTGTGGAATAACATCAAGACGCACAGTACAAATTGGAGGAGGAGAATTCAGAATTCGTTTTAGAGGTGTGGTTCCTTCGGCAAAGTTTCTTATTTTGATCCCTAGAATATGATTTTCACAGAGCAATGGGCGATTTTTTTGCCTTCCCACAAATCGACCCGGCCTAATATATATATATGTATTATAATTGCTATAATTATTATTATTTGCCTATTACATTGGGCAACAAAAAAAGAAAATAATACCTATTAAGTAAAATATATATTAGCACTATAGCGGCCCTCTTATATTCTCATATATTTTTTATATGGATATGCTGCAAATACTAATACCTTTACTTTTTGTTTCACTTTCGAGAATCTGTTAACTCTGCCATGCTGTGTTAACATTACATTACAGACGTATGTTAACTTTGCATTGAATTTTCTATTCCTCTTATTACAATATTTTCTAACGCAATTTTTACTCAGTTAAACTGACTAACTAACTAGCAGTTAATTTCTTAACAGTTTCTCTTTAATTTGATTCAAACTACTAGTATATAAAGAACTGATTATTGTATATTAAATTCATTCGTACTGCGACCAACAAACTTTACACATCGTTTACTGAAACATCTACTCATTTTATTTTGCCGGTCATGGGTTTAAAAAAACGACGCAAATAGACTGCATTGATTAGGTAGGTTACCAGGTATGTAAGCGAAATAAAATTTATGGAGAAATTTATAATTTTTGCAAATGGCGACATTAGTCAATCATATTTGACTTTTGTTCTAGTTCACAGCTACAGTGTACAAACAGACGAACAATGGAGCGCATAAAAATCACTCAAAACCATTGTTTTCTTTATTTAGTAAAAGTTATTTAAAAAGAGAATTGGATGATTAATTTTGCTTTTCTTATAATCACCATAGGGATTAACCACCTCTCTACAGCACTAATTTCTTATAGATAAAACAACCTTTTAACAGTTTCGCTTACAAAAAAATGTAAAGGAAAATTTGAAGTTCTACAGCTCAATTTAAACATTTATATATACTCCAAATAGATTTGGAGGATTTCAGATATTGTTTTTGCAACAATATTTCAGAATTTCACACAAAAAGCCTTCCTTTTAACTTTGAGGAGGCATAAACAAAGATACCGATACAAATATTTGGTAAAACATGTGTCTTCTAATTTTCCGTAACTTATCAGAAAAATACTATCAGAACCAGGAACTAACTAACTGACTAGACTTAGACTTATTATATTATATTGGGTACGAGAATAAGTTTCCGCTCTTATAAAAGAGGTGTCGCTGCTGATAGTATTTTTGTGTTCGCTCTAGTAATATACTGGTGATTTGAAGGTATATGTATGTGAGGTCTCGATCGCAGTACTTGAAATTCGTTTGAAGCGTAAAGATCCCTTTTTCATCTGACGTCAAAAATATCTGCGTTCGTCCCGAAAAAACAGCATTAGCGGTAAGTCATGCTTTACTATTACCTTTAAAAGTGTAGCTGAAATATGTCGTGTATTGATTAATATTTACGGTAATCACGCTTCATCAAATAGAACTTGTGGCAATTTCGCCGTGAGTGATAAAAATCGAAGTTCGCGAAGGGGCACCGAAAAAATTCGAAGATACTCAACTACAGCAATTATTGGATGAAGACGCATGTCGAACCTTTGATGATATGTCCAAAGAGTTGAATGTTGACAAATCAACCGTCGGTAAACGTTTGCATGCGATGGGAATGGTTCAGAAAGCAGTTAATTGGGTGTCACATCAATTGAAGGAGTGGGATATTTAGTGATGTTTGCTGACGTGTGAGACGTTTCTTGAACGGCTGAAAAGAAAAGGTTTTCTGCATCGCATCGTCACTGGCGGTGAAAAATGGATCTATTATGAAATGTTGGAGGCTGTCTGGTGAGCCAGGTCCATCGACACCGAAAAACAATATTCATACATCAAAGGTTATGTTGTGCATCTGGTGGGATCAGAAGGGTGTCATGTATTATGAACTCCTTAAACCATCTGAAACCATCACTGTCGATCGTTACTGACTGCATCTAATGCGTTTGAATCGAGCTCTCAAAGGACAGCGGCTGGAATGGGACGGTAGACATGACAAACTGATTTTGCTGCATGACAACGCCAGGCCACACATTGATAAATCGGTCCAGAAATATTTAGAGGGACTGAATTGGGAAATCTTGCCCCACCCGCCGTATAACCCAGACATTGCACATTCGGACTACCATCTGTTCCGATCAATGGAGTTAGCCATAATTGGAGAGCGATTCACTGCTTACGAGAGCAATGAATGGATCAAGTCAAAAGAACTCGAATTTTTCGTTAGAGGAATCCGTATGCTGCCTGAAAGATGGAGTAAAGTTGTAGCTTCAACTGCCACATCTATCTCTCTCTCCACATACTTCACATAATATCATGTTTTATTTAATTGTTTAAATAATTCGTAACTATGGCTAAGAAAGGGCGGTAACTTATTCCCATACTCAATAATTATTATTATTATATTATAATTATTATTACTGTTATTATTAATATTATCTTTTCTTTTTTTTATAATAGCAGACAGTTGAACGCATTGAGTGGAGATACAGAGCAAACGAGAACAATTCACCACACAGCCCATGGTGAACAGATTTTTACAGGTGTAGCCAAAACTAGACCGTTAAACGGCTCTTCCCGGTTTTGAAGAAATCAGCTGATTGGCTGACGTAATCGTTCGTTTTTCACCGTAGCTGAAGGTTAAACCTGATAATCTATAATTCTTGCAAGCAACCAGCCTGCGCTAGTTCAAAACTACCTCGCTTAACTAAAATGGTAGTAGTAAGCAAAAAGGGATTGGGTAAACAGAATTTTTTTTATTTTTATTTCATTTTTATTTCTGTAAGAAAAAACGTTATTTTCACACAAAATGATTCATTGCCAAAATTTTGTATGCACAAACTTTCAACTTTCTTGAAAAAATATATATGTAAGTTTTGTATTTTTTGAATGGATTGTAAACCAAGAAAATTGTATCTACCTATATATTACAAAACAAAATTGCACTGACGTGAACTATTCAGTAGCACAACTTGCTTTATGTTTTTATTACTTATATACAAGTAAATCAAATGTTCGTCCATACATCCTTTCAAACCAATAAGAATAAAAAAAAAAGTTTTCCTTAAAAAAAGAATGGAGAAAATAAAAAAATTAAATGATAGTTCGAACTTTTAGCAATAAATCAGCTGCTTTTTTGTGTGTTTATGTTGTGTTCTCATATATACATTTTTGAGGTTATGTCAAGTGCGAGTCTAAGTTTAGCACTTTTCGATATTCAAAAATACTAGTTTTTTTTTGCTTTTTATGTTGTTAACGTCTTTTTTTAACTCTTTTTAAACTAGGCTCATGCATTTTTAATTAGAAAATATTTAACAAAATGGAGCTTACTTTCAGAAAATTCAAGAAGTCAATTTAAACTTTTCATAGCAATGGAGATTGGAAATCAAACATTAGCAGGGAATTATATTTGACTTTATATACTGTTCGAGATTTGGTCCTATTAATAACAGCACTCCAAAGAAAAATAAGAAGATAAAATAAAGTAATGTTAAATGGATATCTTTCATCAGAAAGCAACCGCCATTCGTGACTACACAAAACTGAATTTCTTGGAAAAGCAAAACCTGTATACTCTGTGATATGTCAAAGGTCAAAGAAAGTCATTTTATAAGAAGATTTGACACGAAATTCATACAATCTAAATCAGAGGATCGAAGTCGAAAACTCACTAAGAGAGTGAGCGGAAAATGGAGATATACATATCTGTGTTCAAAATAATAGAAACGCGGTTTTAACTATTTTTTCTAAGTTTTTTTTATTTTTGTTTTTTTTCTTTTTGCTGCTTTTTATAACACAAAGCTCCAAACTTTGCACAAAATTAACCAAAGTTTAACAAATTTAAAAAAAAAAAACATCAAAATTTACAACTTTTCATTCAGAATTTTTAGAAAATTTCCCGGTATGCAGTTTTATATACGAGTATATACGAGAATTTATAAGTTTGAAGTTGCTCAAAATTCTTATTTATATCAACTCTTTTTCTCTTTATATAAACATAATTCAATGCGTCCCACAGGTTTACATTTTTTCTGCAACGTTGGATATGACTTCAGCTCATGACTTAACCGCTTGTCGATTTTGAACGAACAGCGCCATCGTGCGGTGGGCATACTTGAACGCAGCAACCCGAGTGCTGCTCATAAGTTTCGACATATTTGTACTGCATACGACACATGAACCCATCGTACTTGCTAATCGCTACATGCCATTTGTTATTTTTATTTTTAAACAATATAAACTTTTTAAATAAAAAAAAGAAACCTGATGGTTTTTGGTTACAAAGAGAAAAAAACCGATATCTACAAATATGTGCAATTCCAAACATTTACATCAAATATGACTTTACAGCTTTTTTTATGCAGAAATTTTTTTGGCCACACCGTAGACACACTTCTGTATTATTTGCGCAGTTCGCAGTAAAGCATAAGTTCATCTCTGTGTCAAAAATTCACACTTTATGAATTTATGATGAAAAGCAGAGTAAACATGAAAAAGCGTGCTAAGATCAATAAAATACAAGTTGTGAATTAAATTGTTTTCAAAAATAAATCTTCACACATTAAATTTGTTTTTTTTTTTGTTAAATAGACCGATCACGATAATCCACAAATTAGAGTGTTTTAAAATAATATTTTCAGCTATAATTAGCCACCAATAGAAAAAGTCTAGAGTATAATCAAAACTTATTAGTTAATCGCTTATAATCTCGTACCAACCATACCATTCGCACACCGGCCTTGGCTTAGCGCGCAAGCTAAGTATTCAAGCAACTTCGACCGGTCGTCGCAGTCACACGATCGACCTATTATTTCGCTGCAAATTTATGCGATTCCCGTGACTTTCAGCGCACATCCGCAAGTCCGCATTTGAACGGGGCGTTAAAGGCACATACAGGAAAAAAAATTTAATAAAAAACAAAAACAAAAAAAGTGTTTGCAATATTTAACTTTTATATTCGAGACGAGACTTGATGGCGAGTACTAAAAGCACAACCATTTGGTCATTTGATCATCTCGTTTATTATGCAGCCACCCGGTTCGCTGGCTTTCTGGTTGCCTCGCCGGTGGCTGATTCTGGTGGAAGCGCGACAAATAAATTAAAGCAACAAAATCATATGACTCGGATACATGCACAAATGTGCATGCATATCTACATACAGACCAATTTAAGTTTATATAGAATGAAGTTGAAGCGGTTGATGTTAATAAAAGTGTAGGGTCGGTCGAGTGCGAGTTTCACTTTAAACTCAAATTAAAGGCATTATCTATTAATTTGCATATGTGGTGAAGTGGAGCGGCTACAGTTCATGAATGATAAATGAAATTTGCAAAATTCTATTGGTAAAAATTTTTATTTTTTTTAACATAATTGAAACTCCATCTCGGCAAATTTGCGCCAAATCTTTTCTTCCAAGGCTTTAATTATTTCTGGTTTATTCACAGAAATTCTCACTTTGAGACTGGTCAGTAGAAAAAAATGCGAAGGCGTTAGTTCGGACGATTTGAGGGTCACATTGCTGCCAAATATCGTAAAATTATTCCTAATGGAAATTTCGTTTGTAATAAATTGCTTATTCCATTAGTTGTGCGGCGTCGTCATATTGGAAACATATTTCGACAATATCCATATATAAACAAAAACTTCAATAAGGGGTCCAAAAAAAATTTTTTTTCTTGTTCCTACCACATAAATTTTTTCTACGGCAAAAAAAATTAGACACTCAGTTTTTATTTTTATTTTCAATATTTATCTGCGCCGCCAACGCTTTGAAAATTACCATTAAATTCCCATGGGAAAAATGCACTTTTCCGTAAATTTGGGATATTATTTAATATCCTTCTTTAATTTATCTTCACAAATAGCCACAAACTGATAGCCTAATTTAAAAAAACTGTAAACCCTCCCCCTCCAAAATTGAACAAAAATATTAAAAATTAAAAAAAAAAAATGTTAAAAATTAAAAAAAAAATGTTTAAAAATTACAAAATTAAAATTTTTCTTAAATTAAAGAATAAAGGATTCACAAATTAAAAAAAAATGTATTGAAAAAAAATTGTATACTTATAAATTTCAAGGGCCGATGTTGAATGTGAACCACACCTAAAGGTCAAGTTTTTTTCTGCATTTCATTTCACATTTTTCAATTTCAGACTAACTCGATTTGAGTCATGGAAAGACATACAATCGAGCAAGGCGTTAAAGTTATTCAGGCTTATTATGAAAACGGGCGTTCAAATCAAAATGCATATCGCGCACTTCATCTTCAGTGATAATGCACATTTTCACCTCAGTGGATTCGTCAAAAAGCAGAATTGCCGCATTTGAGCGAATGATAATCCAAGAGTGATTGCCGAAAAACCAATGCACCCACAAAGAGTGACTGTTTGGTGCGATTTATGGGCCTGCGGCGTCATTGGGCCGTATTTTTTCCAAAATGAGGCCGGTCAGGCAGTTACTGTGAATAGTGTTCGCTATCGTGAGATGATAACGAACTTTTTATGGCCCGAATTGGAAGATATGGATGTGGACAATATGTGGTTTCAACAGGATGGTGCCACTTGTCACACAGCTAACGAAACAATGGCTCTTTTGATGGCTGAATAATCTCACGTCGCGGCGATGTCAATTGGCCGCCCAGATCATGTGATTTAACACCGTTGGAATTCTTTCTTTGCGGTTGTTTGAGAGAAAAGGTGTACGTCGATAAGCCAGCAACAATTCAAGAGCTAAAGGATGAAATAATTCGGCACATTAACGGCATAGAACCTCAATTATGGATCATCGTCATCGAAAATTTGGACCATCGGATGGAAGTGTGCCGCCAAGGCCGCGGCGGCCATTTGGCCGATATTTTGTTCCATACGTAATTGAGCCATACCAATATTATAATAATAAAGAGAAATGATAATAATTTCCTAAAAAAATTGTATTTTATTCAAAATCAGCACCGGTCCTGGAAACTTAACCACCCTTTATATATTTATCTTGTTTTTATTAGTTCTGACAGCATTTTTTTGGCCATAGAACTATTTAAGGGGTAGCATCAAGAAAAATTGTTCTTTGACCACCTTCTCATCAGCAATATTTTCAATGGAACGGCAGATATGATTGTGAACTGATATTTTTTCTGTCTTTCGTCAAAAATGTCTGAATTAATTTCTTACTATCGTGTTCTATTTAATGATTCTACTGACAGGAAGTATTTACAAAACTAGGAAAAGCCAATTTTTAAAATTCCACCATTTGCGCTGTGGATTCTATACATTTTTCGAGCGCGATAAAACTTTTTTTAGTAGTTGTAAGTTAAAAAAAAAAAGAAACTCACACTTGAAAGACCCTATACATGCACAAATTCGTACAAATGGTTTATGAATGAACGCGTTTTGTTGCTACGTGCGAAGAACTGGCTTTGCAGCTCATTCATATTTGTTTGCTAAGGTGCATTTATTAAAATTAGAGATTTTATTAAAATACTTAACGAGTTTTTACACACACGAAAATATAGAATTGTGTATTTAATTTAAATTTATGGTACTTTCGAATCACAAACCGTCATTTTTAATGGAAACTTTAGCAGAAAAGACACTATAAATAAAACAAAAAATATTTGCATATTTTTCATAGAATAAAGAATATATAATTGGACCAAAAGAAAAAAGAAAACAAAATTAAAAAAATATGATCACATTTCTACAAAAAAGTGGTTGTATAAAATATGCTCAACAGAATTTACTAAAAAAAAAACAAACAAAAACAAATATATAATTAAATGGCACACGCGATCAATTGTGAGCACACGATCATTTTTCGTGATCGTTTCAACCGGTTATTGTTAAAGAGATGATGTTATTCTACAGCTGAACGCCGCACTCAAGCCGAGGTAGCAAGCATACACACACATACATATATTAGAGGAGGCCAAAAAGTACACGGAATGAAGCAGAAGGCATCAAAATTAAATATAAAATTATTTTTCGATGCTGTCGCTATATTCTTCCTTAAATTTAATACTCTGCTTAAATCTTTCATGAAACTTCACTGCAACTTCATTGGCATGCACTTTGGTCGACTTGGCTGCTGTGAGCTGCCGTATTTTCGCCCAAAGGGTCGCATCTGGTGCCCATTTAGGCCTACATTTCTTCTTACTGTCATCATGCAGCTTAGTATTCTGTCGTATAATAAGGTATCAATAACCCTGTATATTCGACTAACAAATTGTTTCCTGTAATCCTCCAAAAGCTTCACTAACTTTTTCAGCCCACTACGCCTCCTCGGCTGTCTGCGATGGTGCTGCACCTATTTCCTCGACCGCTGTAGTCGAATGGGTTGGTGCGTGACAACCATTCGGGAGTGCGTACGTTCGAAATATCAAATTATAGAAAAACTATTTTCTACTAGCAGTCAGCCCTTGGCAGGTAATGTTATTATTGCCATGAAAAAGCTCTTCATACAAAATATCTGCCGTTCGGAATCGGCTCAAAACTGTAGGCCCCTCTATTTATGGAACAACACCAAGATGCACAGCACAAAAAGGAGAAGGAGTTCGGCCACACATCTAACAGAAATGTACGCGTCAATTATTTATATATTTTTATTTTATATACTCCTGTTTCTACCCCGATTCATAGTGATTGCTAGTTTCGGAGTGGTTTCGGAGTGGTTTTTGCATTGCCGGCAACCAAGACGAGTTGATCAGGGAGAATGTTTAAAACGGTCGTAGATGAGACCCCAACCATTCTTGTGATTAGTTTCGTATCCAAAAACCCATCAACCTGAACAAGATCTTTCGAACAAGACTTTTGCAACAATCTCAGAGGACGACACCTCAATTGGTTTGTCTGGCATGGGCTATGCCACCTATGTTGTTGTTATTTGGGTAGCTGCATTTTCTGAACTTGGTAGTACTTACTCAGCGTCTAGCGCCGATATATTACTACAATCCCCTGTTGTTTTGGTCGTGGATTTTTCAAAGATGTTATTTCCCATAGCCATTTCGTTGTGTCTAAGAAGAGAAGAAGATACCTAAATTTCAAGCTTGCAATGTCGATAATGAATTGTTTAATCGTCGATATTTCGCAAGATTCGTGAAACGATTTCAGTTAAACTAACCATTTATACTTATTTTAAGCCGCCAAGTAGTGCCAAGCAAAAAAAAAAAAACATTCCGCTCACTAACCACGCCATTCCGAAAACTTTTTGACCTCCCCACGTACATAAATCTCTATTTGTACATACTTGAGTAAAATATCATACTTACATTTGTATGATTAACAGTAATTTTCAATGTCAACATCGCGAACTGGCGGGCACCTCTTGAACTTGACACTCGTTTGTCGCCTGCTGTAACCAGTTTCATTTTCCGAGTTTTAAGCTGACAAATATTCTTTGTATCAGGCGTCAGACGTAGAGTGGCATTAGTAAATTGCCGGCTACTGACTTGGTATTCAAGTGCATGGTAGAGAGAAACATACGTGTCATTTTTTCTTTAACTGGATAGCGAATTACTTTCATAATTAATATATCAAGAAGTAGGATGAATAGTAATACAGGGTGCGCCATCTTTTATGTCGATATGAAAACATTGAATAACTTAAAAAAAAAAGAGAACAACTGATTTGTATAAGTGAGGTATTTTTATTTGGTTTTGTTATTTACAATTTATTAAAACTATTTTTTGAATACAATAACAATCAAGTGGCCACCATTATTAGCAATCACAAACTGCGATCTTTTTTCTGCGTTTGTCAACACCTTGTCAAGCATTTCGGGTTTTATAGCGACGATTTCGCGTTGTTTCGGTGTAAAGTGATCCATTGTTGAAATTGTACTGAATTGACGTACCGAAAACATGCATGTTGAAGTCAATCGGTTGGTAAATAAGAAAGTTATGCATACTGACATAAAAGATGGCGCACCCTGTACGTTAAAAATGTGTTGCTTCCCTCAAAGCTAAAATCACTTAAATGGTCAGTTCTAATCACGAGTGAGCACTCCTCTATGCGCAATTGTTATCAATGAAGCAAATTGGCAATTTTCCTATTTTAAGTCTCAGTCACAGAAGACATTTGTATGTGCATATGTAAATTGCTGTTTCTGTTCAAATACACATCGCTTAAAAGATCAATTATGCTCACAAGTATTTCGTATTTAATCACATGGGCATCAGTTCACTTATGCACACTCCGCGTTCACTCAGTGGCAAGATCAAAGTCTAGTATACTTCCATACATATGTAGGTATATTGTATATGTTAATATGAATATTTTTGTTTACTTTTCTTACTTCAATTAGCGTTACTTAATTTCTTTTATTGCACTGCAACGCCATTGCAGCATGAGGTGCGTGCTAGCGCTTTATGACGTATCATACTTTTACGTGGGTCTGTCTGTGGTGAACGACCTTCGGTTAACGAGCCAATACAATGTACTATTTGCTGAAATGAGTCATTGTTGTTGTTATATATTATTTTGACTTGTTTTCGTTTAAGAATTGAGTGAATTAATATTTTTGCGATTTTTTTTTTTATTGCAAGAATTGTTGATTTTTCATTACTTGTCAAAAACCAATATACGAGGAGACTAACAAAAGTTTGTTTAGTTCGCTGCACTGAACAAATTTTTGGCTGCCTTGACTTATTATTCGAATATTTAGTTTAAGATTTCACTGCAAATAGCCAGCATGGAGATAGTCAAAAGGCAATGCAATTGAGAAGGAGTCGCTATCGCCATCATAGCAGGAGGTTTGCTTTGTCGCTCTACATGGATTTCGGTGTCACCTGTAGGCTGCGGAAATATATTTAATAATAAATCATCATTTTTAAAGGTCTCGAAATGCTTTCGAATATTACAGACGAGTACTTTTTCTGTCGAGACCAAGTCTTACGAAGCTCTTTCATCATCTTTGCCAAAACGATGGGCAGAGCATTGGATAAACTTTTTACAGATATTGAAAATTGTTCAGGCCATGAGATTGAGCTCGAATTTTTTTTTTTTTTTATTTTTAATTTCTTTTTATACAAATATGTATATGTAAATATATAAAAAAATTAAAAACAAAAAATGGTCTAAACTTAGCAAAATGTCACTGGGAAATTATTACGGGGGAATATGATACTTAATATAACAAACGATGTAAGTAGGAGTCTTTAAGAGGGTATTCTAGTGTAGAAATTCGAAAAAGTCTTTTTTTTTTTTTTTGATATTCTCAAAGCTTAACCTTTCAAGAATATGTCCTTAAATGGATTTCGTAAAAATTTTAATTATTTCCAGAAATATAGCTATTTTAGTGTCACGACTTCTAAACTGGCTCAGCTGGAACGCCACAGGGCGTAATTGCACCCAAAACTATACATTTTTTCTCGAAACTATATATTTCAAAGTGTTTACCTTGATTTCTCAGGTTCTACTTAACCGATATACTTGAAATTTGGTGTGAGCCTTTTCAACATATATATCTATTGCACTTACTATTATTATAAACAGAATAAAAATCTGTACTAAATTTTAAAAAGTAACAAAAAGTAGTAAATAAATTTATCATTTTTTCGGGCAGCCCTAATTTGGCCAAAAAAAATTTTGTTTAGACTTTTTTGTAGTAAGTACGATAGCAACATTCATCAAGATTAATAATCTGTTTTATTTTTTTGTTTCAGATGATTAGAACGCTTGCAATCGTGGTAGGTGTGGCTCGCCATTGCTTGTTAACCTTCAACAAATTCTAACTTTTCGAGTTTTTCGTTTGTTTTTCAGATTTTTAATTTTTTATGTCTTTTTAAAACATTAATAAATATCTTATTAAAAAATGGATGGTAAAAATATTTTTTATTTTTTATTTATAGCACCTCAAATTCATGCCTCTACACTGGGTATTCCTTAACATTTTTGAATAATATCGGATGGCTTTGTTCATTGACCAGAATTGTACTAATGAAGAGGTAATATAAATTCAGTTTAAGCAAACTTACCCAACGCCAACTAGTTTAATGGCGATAACCAATCGCTACATGAAACTAAAACGAAGAGGATCTGTTATACTTCCGTCTCAATCACAATCATCTATGAAAGATGTAGGAATAAATTAGAGAAAGTTAACAAATTTGCCTGAATTCCGGATACTCCAAGGATGAACAACCAGCCAACGGAATCTGAAGAGTTTATATCGACCCGTAGGTTTTGATAAAGGCAAGATAGTGTGTTAATTTGAAATAAGCGAAGTTGATAGTAAAAAATGTACACACACATACAAATCTGTGGGCTTTCGACAAAACAACTTAAGTCGACTCATTACTTTCTTCCTCCTAAGCAGACAATTGCTTGACTCTAAGCCAATATGTAAACCTTTAATTATTCACAACGCTAGCACAAAAATAAAACTTGGATAAAAATATGACAATTTTTCGGGGAAAGTCAGAATTTATCGGCGTAAAAGAAACCTCTACTATAGTCGTATGACTGCAACTAATAAAAAATATTTAACGAATATCCAGGATCAGAGGCTGACGAAATTCAACAAATTTGAAACGTGCCACTTTTACTGCAATAAACAATAAACTCGAATAAATTATATGATGTTATAATTAATTGTTATTCGTTTTTATATTTTATTGTTTAGGTGCTAACTACTTTGTTATCTCTACAGTAATTTTAAATAAAATGTCATAATAAAGTATTGAATGTATTAAGACTTTTACTGCCCACACACTTTTGTTACTAATTGCAATTGCAAGTGAAAAAATACCATATCAAACCCTATATAAGTGTTCATGCTTTGTTGCTTGATTCTAAATTTTTTTGAACTGATTGAGAATTAAAAAAATAAAAATTCCTATTTTTGTTTTTCAATGCAAAAGTATTTCTAGACATTAGTGGTGCCTTCAAGATTGTGTCGAGAGAAGCCATTTTAAGGGGTTTAAATACAACGAATACAGAACCCGCTGTTTTTTCATGGAAAAAGAACCTGTTAGATTGTAGAATAATAAGGGCGGAATGGAGCGAAGCTAAACTCATTAAAGTAGCATGCGAGGGTACGCCACAGGGAGGTGTTTTATCGCCACTTCTCTGGCTACTCGCTGTTAAAGAGTTACTAAAGAAATTTGAAGGTACGGCATCGAAACTAGTAGCATATGCAGATGACATAGCCATAGTAGTGACAGGCAAATACCTTAACAACGTGAGTGACATACTGAATAATACACTCGCAGCAGTGCACCAATGGACAACACAGGAAGGCTTAAGGATAAATGCTGATATGATACTTTTTACTAGAAGGTACAAGATCCCCCGAAGCTAAACGACGTGGAACTGACTCTTAAAAACCACACAAAGTACCTTGGAGTAATTCTGGATAGTAAGCTATCATGGAAGCACAATATATTAGAGAGGAAGAAAAGGGCCAGTAACCTATACGCATGCAAAAAGATGCTGGGAGTTACATGGGGTCTATCCCCTGCTATAATGTATGATACACTTGGCTACTCAGCTATAGTAAAGCCAATATATAATAAGAAGATCGACATATAAAAAGCCTATGGAAAGTATTCAACGTCTAGGTGCACTCGCACAACAGGTGCATTGAGGACTATTCCAACGGCAGCGCTTGAAAGAATGCTCAACTTGTCACCGATTGATATTGCGGCGGAATGCCTAGCAGCTAAATCCGCCGTAAGACTCAGCGCGAGAGGCGAATTTACCAGTAAAACATTCGGACATAGCTTAATAGGCATTAGTTATAGGGTCCAAAGGGACTATATGACTCCGAAATGCAATTGGGTGAAGAAATTTCGAACAACAATAGAAGAAGAGGGATGGCAAAAAGGAATGAAACCTAACCCAAATACTCTATATATATTTACTGATGGCTCGAAAATGTTAAACAGAGTAAGGGCAGGGATCTACTGCGCAGAGCTAGGCATCAGGCAGCCATTTAAGCTTCCTGACCACTGTAGTATCTTTCAAGCAGGAGTCTTTGCTGTAGGTCAGGTTGCGGAAATAGCATTCGCAAAGACATCAAGCAACTCCAAAATAAATATATATGTTGGCAGCCAAGCTGCGAAAAAGCAATAAACCCATATGAAATTTCACCTAAAATGTTTTAAGAAGCAGGGAAGCCATAGAGAGATTAGCCGCAGACAGACTGTTGCATATCTATTGGGTACCCGGACATAGGGGCATTGCAGGAAACGAAATTGTAGATGAGATTGCCAAAAGCGCTGTTTACAGACAATTCGTACAAAAAAACGACATACTGAAACCTTTAAATACGGTATGCAAAGACATCGCTGCGGACATGAAAATACGGGTAGATAGGAGGTGAAATAATCTAGTCACTTGCACAACCGCGAAAATCATGTGTACACAGAGTGCAGATAAATACGTCCGATTCGTACTAGCTCTGCATAGAAAAGAGAGCAGAACTATCGTAGGTATGCTGACAGGCCACAATTTGCTAGCGGCGCACGCATACAAGATAGGAATTACACACAACGGTAGCTGCAGATTTTGCAATGAACTAGAAGAGAGCGAAACGCTAGAACTTGGTGAACTTAACAATATGAGAAGTTAGAGTATCGGCGATAGAGCTCTAAAGTTTACTTAGATTCGCAAAAGACGCAGACGTGTTACAAGATGTCTACTACAATGAAGCATAAGGGTCTAGCTCCATCTGGTAACACTAAGGATCAATAGGTCTATGTGATAGCTTTCAGCCAGCCAAATCAACCGATCCTAACCTTCAATGCAAACAATTTCTGCAAGGTATGAAATTGCCTCAGGCGAAATAAAGAGTGCCCAAAAACTATTTTTCATTCCTTTTCTTAGTTTACTTGCCGTACCATTCACACGACATTTCCAGTTATTTTTATGTTTTCCTCCGTAATTTTATAGCTTTACACTCTATAAAATTATCTATAAAATTAAAAATATTATCATATTTATTAAATGCATTTGATTGGTATACAGAGAGTAACGGAATCTATTATTAAAACCGTTTTTAATAACCTTGGCAGTTCGTCAGTTCACTCGGTTGTTTGGACGCGGTAAGATATGAACAGAATTTAACTGGATTTTCGCCGCTGGGGAGTCATTTTTTAATAGGTTAAAGCTACTTTTTTATCCTGGAGATAGCATCAAAATATTTCTAAAAAGCTCATTTATATTCAGATTTGACTCATATTAAAAATATATATTGACTAGATGAAATCAAATGCTTTTCCAAAAAAACTTGCCACGCTAGGTGGTGCTCGAATCAAGATATTTCGAAAAATATAACTGTTTCAATTGTTGTTAAAAAAAATAGACCACCTAGGAAACACTGTGCCCGAGATATTTCGAAATGATCAATTAATCAATCAATAACACTGGTTAACAAATTTGTATATTTTTTTGTTTTTCAAGCAGAGTTTGGCGTAATTAAAAAAGTAGCGGGTTGGTTGCTTACCACTGCAACTACTGTGAGTGGGTAAATATCTACTCCAACAGCCAGGTGGCAATTATGGCTCCGGGCTCGTTGATTGTGCATTCGAAATTAATCGCGGAATTCCTGGCTTCTCTCTCGACTGCATCCGAATACTTCGATATTAGGCTCATTTGGGTCACCGCTCACAGTGGCATAGCGGAAAACTGCTGAGCTGATGAGCGGGCCTCATCGCAAAATGAAAGAAAAGAGGTTCGCTTGAGAATCTGTAATTTACTTTTGAACAATGGAGCTTCACGTCAACTCAGTGAGCGCTGGGTTAGTGCGCAGACGTGCAAAGTCGTGAGATTCTTCTGGTCACGGGTATATCAGGGGTGCTCGAGAGAAATTCTGAAGCTAACAAAGCCACAGCTCTCAAATTTAGTGGGTGTTTTCACTGGGTACTTTCCGTTAGATGTCCATGCGGTGAGACTTGGTCAAGTCCTTTCTGCAGAAGTAATATTTTCCTCTATATTACAGAGCCTATTCTGATAGAAAAGAATCAAGCTACTAACGAAGAAAATCGATGGGTAAATAAGAAAATTGTAACAGTTTCAGTAAATGGGTTCGTAAGATAAACGTGGTTAAGTGTTTTTCGAAAACTTCTCAGTAAAAAAAATTAGCGCGAATTTTGCAATGAGTCTGCACAGGAATTGAATAGTTACATTTGGTGTGCATTTTCTCTGTCAATCATTCTAGTGAGACATTCAATCAATAATAAGAATTTTTCAAACAAATTTTGACATATTAATTTTTTTATTTTTAAAAATAAATTTTCAATATTTTTTTTGTTGTTTGCCTTAGTCACCCGTACATTTTTTGAAAACAACTACGGTGAGATACTGCTTGTCAATATTTTTTGACAAAATAACTCACAGTGAAAAGACTATACTTCATTCTTCATTTTACTTATAGTGAAATATCAAAAATATTTTATATTAATTTTCATACCGCTAACACGAAAAGATCAAAGTTCAATAAAGGCGCAACTATAAGTACTTTTCGCGTTCGGATTTTAATTAACTCAAAATTAATCCAACAAGCTTTTTTATTAATTTTAAATCTATAAAATCAGGCACTACAAAGAGAGCAGCATTACGTAAGTGGTTGCGTCGAACGGTACTAATAAAATTTAACTGAAATGCATGTGATTTTCAGCGGATTTACGCTGATATATGGTAGGAGTACAGGGTGTTCCATTCAGAATTTGGAATTTGAACTCTTTTTTTTTTTTTGTTTTACTCTGGAAAGTAAAATTATGTACATCCCTAATGTGCCAGAAATTTAGTTTGTGATTAAGCGTTTAAAAATGAGTGGCTTTTCGCTTAAACAAAGTTGCGAAACATTGGTAGCATTCGAAAATGGAATAATCAGCCGAAATGGTGATTTCATTTGGTCACCAAAAGTTTCGATTTGACTCGATTAAGCTATTTTTTGGGTCACCGTTAAGGATATATATTAGGATAACTGAAATATGCACTTGTGAATTAAGTAGGGAAACTCACAAAAATATAATGAAAAATTGGATTGACAGAAAGGCCCACTGAAATGCCAACAATGGAAGTTATTGTACTTAAATTTAATTGTGTTTCAAATTGAATGGAAAGGTTAACTCTTTCCAAAAAATGAATGCAAGTATTAATGCATTTTTTATTTGTAATCAAATTAAATTAAAGGCCAAACGCAAGATGGAACACCCTGTAGATAGTAGACATTTTTTAATTGAAATAATAAAATATGTTATATCATATCCGATGAATTATTGTATGCAAATGTGTAGTAGGTAAGATCAATTGTGGGCGTATGAAGATCAATAGGGGAGGCAGAACCACGTCAGTCATTAAAAACGCTAAGTTACGGCAGCATTTATTGATTGCTACTGTGTGTGTTTGTTTGTTTTTTTTTCTTTTGCACTACAAAATGTAAGTAAGTCCCCCAAGTGCAATGCACTTACGGCTACTACAAATTTTTACTGTAGATTTAACTTGAAGCTTGAAGTATTTTAGCGGTAAACGGGTGCCAGTTGAGCTTTCTCTCTCCTTTCATTTTTTTTTTTTTTAACTTTATTTTTGTATTTAAATGCATAGATAAAACAGCTGCTGTTTTAATTTATAACTGTATTCAGGAAAAAAGTCGGAAGTTTATACTCAGTGTTCAAGTACTTCATTGCACATTGCAAGTTGAATTTTTGTGGGCTTAGTCACATAGCTACAAATAATGCAATACGTCATCGTTTTTGTAGCCCATGCTTCATTCTAAAGTAAACAATTCAATCTTGAAATTCATTCATCATTTCATGAAGTGGAGAAATTGTAGCGCAAGCGCATACATGCATACATACATAAAAATACAGTGGCGGCGAAAGAAATACGGACAAGAAGGAGGCAAGCAAAAAGTATAGTAGTGATCAATATTAACACATTTCGTTAGGGAAGATCAGTGCTTTGATAAATTGTAGGACTTCTGTTCGGAGTCATTCAGAAACAGTCAGCGGCTCTCACGACAAAAGTAGGAATCCCACACGGGCACTAGTAAAAATCTACGTGCTCTGATTGCACACCATTTTGAATTCTTATTGTAGTAGACGCTTGGAATACGGCGAGGTGTCCCTCGTTCCGTTCTCTCAACAATCGGTTATAGTTTATAAGAATGACCCAAATTTAAATCCGGCCAAGGACTGTCATTTCAGTACAATTCTACAGAAACTTATGGAGATACAATTATTTTAACATATTTTCCTCCGCTTTCTTAACTTTGCAATGCTAAGGCACAAACACGTTGTCTCCCACTTTTATTTTAGCCATCTACGAGATTTGGTAGCCAAATTAATTTAATTAATTTAATTTCATTAAATTATTTTTTGAAAGATACTATAGATAAATATTTTGTAATCTTGTCCCCTATTTTGTGCAAAAGAGGTGATATAGAGGCGACTCAAGACTTTACCTGAGAAGGATTGTATCAATTAAGAAATTTTGTGCATCCCCATGCATAGTACGAGTGTCGTTTGAAAAGTCCGTGCAAAGCCACCATCGTCACATATCAAGGTTATAATGTATTTAGCTAGTAGTATTTAGAGGAATACACACTAAGCTTCAGCCAAATCGGTATATTTCTCTGTATTGAGGAAGTCGACTGATTTTCCATCTTCATCACTACAACGTATCCGCTCACACCTTAGCAATTTTCAACTCGTTTCACATGGTTTAATGGTTCCAGCCCGGTTTTGCTTACGTGAAGAAGAAGAAACGAGAAGGTGATTGCAGAAACGGTGGCTATTTTTCAGACAAAGGGACCTTGGACCTTGGGAAGGGATCAAAGTGTATTAGCTTAAAATAAGACTATTTTGAATTAAGAATTAAGTAGTTTTAATTTTTGTATGGTAATTTCAAACGACCGTCGTATAAAACGATGAAATTTTAAAAAGGGATGTTTTTTTTTTGTTTTTTGGTATACTGATTTTAATGTCCACAACTGTACATGTCCGATAGTCAAGATAACAAGTATTGAACAGACACTCTTTAGAATGGGGGAACCACTTGCTACCGAAAGTGTGTGTGAGATATTTCGTAGAAGTGGGCGTGTGAGAGTACGCACAGTATAGAATATTTCTTTGATTTTTAGAAATTTGCATTATTTGACAATGTGTCAATGGCTACTTATACACATGCACGCCTATACTCATACATGATTGCATACATACATATGTACAAAAATACTCCAGTTAATAATTAATTACATGGCTGATAGCGTACGAGTAAACTTCTCGTTTATCTTTGCTCACATTTGCACTTCTAAATATACACACTTACATACATACACATTCATATATATACGTATGCGCATAAACATATGGGAAATTGTTGTGTAAGTCCTACAGAAAGCCTCACGTTTCGTTTATGTAAACATTGTTATCACGAAAAATAAATGACAATGTGGCTTCGCAATTAGTCTGGAGTGAAAAAATGAAGAATATTAAGAAAATGGAAAGTAAAGTATTTGCATGTGATCAAATTGTTTTTTTAAGCCTATTCTATGGTGGTAAATGAAATATTCACTTCGAAATAGTTGCAAGTTATTGCGAAATACATATGGTGATGGGAATTTTTCCAAAAAAAAAACCGAAAATAAAAAGCAAATAAAAAAAAAAATTAAAAACTAAAAAATTTAATATATTAAATAAAAATAAAAATAAAATAAAACAAACTATGTATAAATCAACTATCAAGTCTCTTTAAACAAGAAGTATCCGAAGAAGTCAGCATTTTTTAAGCAAATTTTTTAAGAGTAGCAAACGAAAATTTAATTTAATTAGTCATTGATTGCAGTATCATAAAATGATGTCATGCCTCAGAAGTTTGGAATTTGCTTAATAAACGATCTCCATGGGCATAGAAGAGAAAGTCTGAGATGAAATTGATGACCCCCAATCAGCTGTACCGACTAGGTTTGATTTTAGTACAGAGAGCGCGATCTAGAGTTGAGTCTTACGAAACGGCTCAGCAGGCTGGAAAAAAATCAGAGCTTTCAAAAGAACAATCTTATTATTCTTAATTCGCGTACGTTAGTGCTAATGAAAACAAAGGATACCTGTTCTAAACCCTCCCGCCCTTGGTGGTATTTCACTGTCAGTTGGGGAAAAAGCAAACTACCTAGGAGCAAAATGAGCTTAACCCCGAAAATAGTACAGTGGCTATATGCAGCAGTGGTAAGACCAATCATGGCAATCGGTTTGTTTATTTGTTTAACAGTAATAAAAGCCCCGTCAGTGAAGGGCATATTACCGGTCATTTTTGTCTAGCTCATCTAAAGGTAGGCCCAGGAAACATGCTGTTTCGACGGGTTGGGTCCAGAGGGAGAGGGGAGTGTTAGATGAGTCGGTTTTAGAGGGCATGTGAAAAGATGGTTAGTGTCGTGCGGGGTGCCTTCACATGCCGGACATATGTTTGGTATGTCGGGGTCGATTCTGGATAAGTAGGAGTTTAACCTGCTACAATATCCAGAACGTAATTGTGCTAGTGTTACACGTGTCTCACGGGGAAGCTGGAGCTCTTCATCTGCTATAGGTGGTGGTTGGATTCCGATTACGGCATTCACAGGACGGGAGCTTAAGAAGGTGGTGACGGTCTCCCGGTGAATGTCGTTTATTGACTGTCTAAATGCTGTCTGGTCCAGTAAAGTCAGTTTTGTCCTGGATTTCGTCGGCGTAGTTTAAGAGGTGTCTCCTGACGTGCCTGGGAGGCGGCTCAGGTTCAAGCAGATGTCTGCAAGGGTGTAACCTGCGGTAACATCCCAGCAGGAACTGCTTGCTGAGCAGTTTGTTATGCTCCATTACAGGGAGCATTTGTGCCTCGTTGAACAGGGGGCATCAGGAAGCAACTGGCCGCTGTCCGAATGGCAGTATTTTGGCATGTCTGCAGCTTTATCCACTGCGTGTCAGCAGTTCCAGGCGACCAGACAGGCGCAGCATACTTCAGAACCGGCCGACCAATTGCCTTAAATGTCGATAGCAACAGTAATTTGTCTTTGCCCCAAGTGTTGCCGGCAAGCGATTTGAGGACCTTGTTGCGGTTTTGAACTTTAGTGGCAATTACGGTTGTGTGAGCTAAGAAGGAGAACAAACTGTCGAAGGTTACATCCAAAATTTTGGGGTTGTTTACCATCGGAATTGGTGTATCGTCAACTTTTACCTTAAGGGACTGTTTGACCTCCTTTGTCCAGGTGGTAAAGAGGGTCGCCGTGGACTTTCAAGCGGAGGTGTATGCAGTTCAAGGAGCGATGAACTTTGTTGTGAAAAACCGATGGAGAGGCAGATCTATATGTGCCTGCAGCGATAGCCAAGCTGCACTTATGGCCTTAGACAGCCCCCCAACCACATCAGGGGTAGTCAAGTCCTGTAAATCCAGGCTGAACTATGTCGATAGACATAATAGCCTGATGCTAACATGGGTCCAGGGACACGTAGGTATCGCGGGTAACGAGACCTCTGACTCGTTAGCTAAGGTGGGTTCTGAGGCTAACTTCTTTGGCCCAAAGCCCATTTTGCCACTCCTTTCTGCGGCCATCAAAGCCACGGTTAGCAAATGGGTAACTACCACCCACAAGCGAGATTTGGAGGCTAAGAGAGGCTGCAGATGGACTAAACTGATGTTACCTGTCATGTCCGATCGACTGTCGCAAACCATTCTGTCATTAAGCAGAGGGGAGTGCAGACGGCTGGTTGGACTGATGACGGGCCACTTTCTGTGGGCGAAGCACATGGAAAGGTTGGGCATTTCAGACAGTGTACTCAGCCCAGCTTATGAAGAGAAGGATGAGACTGCGGACCACTTCCTGTGCATCAGCCCCGCCTTTGCTCGAATCAGGCTTGAGGTCTTTGGCACTGATGTGTTAAGAAGCGACCATCTTGGCTCCTTGGCACCACAAGATCTACTCAGATTTCTTCGGAGATCGGGCAGATTTAAAGAAAAAATTAAAAGGGAATCCAAGTGTAGTACAATGGACGTAATTCATGTCTGAGTGCTGCACTTGCTAGTTGTTCCGACAAAAAAACAAAAAAAAAAACGGAGGCCTTCCTTCACTCTGAGAAGATAAATGCGAGCATTTCCTTCCGGTTACCGCATCATTGTAGCGTATTTCAAGCTGAAATTCTGGCTATAAGAGAAACCCTGTTAGTCTTCAAGAAAAATGTCCTCACCGTTTCTCTTAAATACTTAACAGTAAAATAATGTATCGACGTTTTGACAGAACTAATACAATACTTTACAATGATGTACCACATTACCGATCCAACGAGATAAAGCCAACATACCTACACCGCTTTGTAAACTACTAATAGATAGGCACACCATCAAATCTGACAACATGATATGAACTCAGTTCCTGAGCTGTGCAACAAGTAGGATGACGTGGCCACAATGGAATAAGGAAGGGCGTGAGAAATCTTTTTGGGGGTTCTAACGGACATTACCTACTACAAAAGCTGGAAAAAGCTAGGAAAAAATTTTTACAAAAATTTGGCAGATGTAGCCAACTTAAAACTAACAAAGATTGTTAGATACATAAAAGTCACAGGTTGGTTCAATAAGGGCAGTATAGAAAGAGGAGGGGAACAGCCCTGTTGGTATCTACACCAGGCCTCGGTACGTCAACAGCCATTATACCTACCTACCCAGTAACAATGAAGATTTTTCTAAATTATATGTTTTTACAAGTGGAAATTAGTTTTTTTTTTAACTCTTCTTCTTCTTAATTGGCGCGATAACCGCTTACGCGATTTTGGCCGAGTTTAACAAAGCGCGCCAGTCGTTTCTTTCTCGTGCTAACCGGCGCCAATTGGACACACCAAGTGAAGCCAAGTCCTTCTCCACCTGATCTTTCCAACGCAGAGGAGGCCTTCCTCTTCCTCTACTACCACCAGCTGGTACCGCATCGAATACTTTCAAAGCCGGAGCGTTTGTATCCATTCGGACGACATGACCCACTAACTATGTATATTTTTTTTTAATGGGGAATTGCATAAGTTATTTTCCAAGAAATCGCAGAAAAGATGGAGCGCCATTTCTTCATGTGTTATTTCGAAAACCCTGTGGTCTCAGTACAATAGACGGAGGACTCGAAAAAGTCCTGGGATATCCATGCCATTCCAAACTTTTAGCTGTGCTTACCGGTCATTGAACGATCGGCAGTCACGCCGAAAATCTAGGATTACCATTTGTTATCCATTTCAGAACCTATGGGGACCTTTCAGAGAAGGAGACTGTTATGCACTTTCTTTGCAAATGTCCGGGTGTGGCACCTAGACGATGGGTGCTCCTTTCTTCGACAGCCTGGGGCAGTGCGCCAATCTAAGTCCCATCAATCTTCTCCATTACATCAACAGCTCTGGCGGGCTGTAGATATCTGCCTATTGGAAGTCTCATAATGGTGTCAAAACGGCGCTTTAGTGCTACTTGAGGAATGCCAGAGTGATACCGCAACCATTTCACTTACCTACCTAGAATCACTTCAAAACGGAAATTTGTTACGTCAATGAACGATACCTCATTGCCGCCGCGAGAGCTCAATGAAAAATGTTCCCAAAGACGAAAAACCAAACGTTTACTAATATCGCCGCCCTTGAATAGCATTTTGTTTGACCTTTGATTAATTAGCTCTTTTATGAGTTAGGAAGTTGTAATATTATTTAATCATTTAAAAAATAAGTAGTTACTAATCTGCCACTAATGGAAGTTGGAAGTTGCTTACAAAATAAATTTATTTTAAATTAATTTTATACGCAGAGATTTCCTTGACCATTGCAATAGAGGAAACAACAAGAACTACAAGAAATTAGAAATACCCTTGAACAAGAATATTGAAATATTTCTAAAGAACAACAGAACAACACACATACACGCAACCATACAGATATGCACACATCCAATGCAGCCGTGCTACGCGTCACGTACGCACTGCTTTGCTCTATTTGCCACCCGTTTGCACTTGCATGGAAAAAAACTTAATTAAAATTATAGAGCTTTCATACAACCAAAACAGAAACATAAATAGTGCAGAGGTAGATAAACAAAAACAACCAAAAACATAACAGAGATGGATAGTTGTTACATATGTATGTACATGTACGCTCACTTAGCCACACACATACATAGATATTGTCCAGAAAACTTGTAATTTTGGATTTTAAGGAATGCATAATTAAGTGCATGATGATTTTTTTTAATTTTTGTTTTAATTTTTTTGAGTTAATTTTTTTGAGTTAATTTTTTTTTTTTTTTTAATATTATTATTTATTTTATATATAAGTAATATATATAGTCCAATCTTTCAAAAAAACATATAAATCACACTTTGGAACTTTATACAAAACTTTGAAGCTTTACAAAATTCATCATTTCATTTTCAATCCTTTTAATAAAAATTTTTAGAAAAATTGCATGTACGAAGTTTTATAGTCCGTCATGTATTGGGATAATAAAGTGAACGTTTTATTTAAGAAAACTTATTTTTGGTGGCACCCTTTGCGGTTTTATACATACAAACATACATATAACAAGTGCAATTTGTAAAAACTGGAGATAATTATAAATTTTTTTTTTTTTTCAAATGGTCTTGCACATTTTCTTCCACCACAAATTCGTAATAAATGCAATAAAGTGCAAACAGACGTCAAAAATACTATTTTTAAAAATCAAATCGATTTTAGAAGCTTTAAACTAAAATTTCACGAGCTATATTATAGTGCATACCCAAAAATTGTCCCGTTGGACAATCAAAAAGTTCAAAATTGTGACGAAATTTCGTTGAATTTTCTAAATTTTATACAAAGTTTGAAAGTTTGATTTATACGCCGCCTTTGGTTAAATAAATAATTAACAGTTAAAAAAAAATAAAACATCATAACTCGAAAAAAAATTTCAAACCTTTTAGTCAGCATTTCTAGAAAAATTATGGGTATGTGTAAGCCACACAAACAGAGGCACTAAATATTATACTTAACCTTTTACTAATAGAGCAATTCGGTAAGCAAACAGCTGCCAAAGCAGCTCTCAGACTAAGAGAAATCGGCCTACTCAGAACGAACCAAAGAGGACACTCTTCAATTTTAGAAAAATTCCCCTGCATTCCTGGCACAACGGATTTCTGTAAGAATAAGGATATCAACTTAAATAAATCCTTTGTCACAGTATTTCCTTCCAAAGAGGAATGGGATAGCGGGCTTATTGTTAAGAAAAATGATATAAACATCTACACAGATGGCTCAAAACTAACCAATCATTTCGCCTACCTGATCATTGCAATGTATTTCAAGCGGAAGTCAGTGCCATAAAAGAGGGACTTACGGTAATAAAAACGAGAGTATTATCCACAAATGAAGTCTTCATTTACTAGGACAGACAAGCGGCAATAAAAGCGCGCGAATCTAAAACACACTCGTCAAAAACAGTTTTAGAATGTTTTAAACTACTAGATGACGTATCTAAGTGCTACAAAGTACACCTTATTTGGGTGGCAGGCCACAGGTTATAGCAGGAAACTGCAAGGCGGATGAACTTGCACGAACCGGTACAACGCTCGATCTCGAGCCGGATAAGGCGCTGATACCCATGCCTATAGCCAATTGTAAATTACTTATAGACAGGGAAACCATCAAAAAGGTAAATACAAGCTGACAAAACCTCACAACATGCGAGCTAAGCAGACAGACATGGCCGAACTGGAACAGCGGTCGATCGAAAATCTTGCTAAGATTTAACAGAGAAGCTATAACGAAAATGATAGGGGTATTAACTGGTCATTGTTTAATAGGCAGCCACGCTAGAAGGTTAGGACTCCCGTCAGGCACCTTTTATGTGAGTGTGAAAGCTTAGCTATGAGAAGGCTGCGCACTCTTGATACAGCATTTTTAACCGATGTAGCGGACATAGCCCATCTAAAACTAACGAAACTCTGCTCGTTTATTAAAGTTACCGGATGGTTTGAAAAGGAACACATAGGGTAAGGATAAGCTCCAGTGGTATCACAATGGACCTGCGAAAGGTCTAAGTGTGTCTTTATGACAACCACCCTACCTGCCTACCTAAGCTTAAAATGGCTTCTGACAAAAATTGGAATTTTTTTAGTTTTTTTCAATTTTGTACAAAATGTGAACTTCGAGTTATATGTCTTTCATTGTATTATAACTTATGTTGTCAGTAAAAGTAAGAATAAAAATACAAATAAAAAAAAGTCAGAACTTATAATAGTAAAATGTCGCTGTGAGGTGTCAAGGTTTTTTTATATGGGAGAAAACACCCAAGACGAACAGCAAAGAAATTGTTAAAAATCAAGGTTATTTTTGAGGCACTTCAAAGTTGCATTTTATTATTCACAAATTTAATGAGAGTGCTTCAAAGTTTTCTTAAAATTCTCTCTAATAAATGTCAAATTGTGATGAAAATTCATTGGATTAAAATTTAATTCTAAATTCACACAATTTGTGCATGAGTTAATACAACATTTTTCAACTAACCAGACCGCAAATTCAAAGAGGTACGATACACTAGATACGGCTAGTTTACGGGGACGGCAGCCCTTGGTCGGGTCGAGTTAGTCCGATAACGTAGCACCGGCTGCCAAGGGAATGACCGCCCATTCATCATACGCACCGGCAACTTCAATATTGAGTAATTACATTTGCATTGCAAAATAAAGGAACTTTTGATGATAGTTTCAAAGCAAATAGTTAGCCTAATTAAAATATGCATTGTTTTTTTGTTTTTTTTTTTTACTGTTTGTGCTTTTTTAATAAGTTTTGTGGCACATTGTTTTTTTTTTACTTTTCCTTTCAGTTAATTAATACAATTGACATTTCTTGGTGCACAATTTTTCATAAAAATCTTTAATACAATTTTTTGCTGACTTTCGCATTAAATGAATGCCACATATTTGCACGTTTGGTATTTTTTAGTTTCCGATTGCACGTATCTTAATCAAGTTAAAATTTCTTACACAGATATTCCGAGTATTACAGAAATATGAAGTCTGAGCGATTATATGCAGTTACTCAGCGAGCGAATAGGCAAATATTAAAATATTTCCGACAAGTTGTAGCTGATAAAAATAGACTGAATTACAAAGTCCATCTATATCTTATAACTTGCAACAGTAATAGGGAGTTTCAGAACTACTGCGATAACTTAGCTTTGTCTATCAAGCAATCGTATTCAGTCAGGTTTGTTGAAAATAAATAATAGATAATTAAATATAAGTAGATAAAATTGTACTTTTTGCAAAGCCTAGTAATTCGACTCTTTTTTTCTCTAAACGCTTTATTTAAAGAATTTTTTATTTTATTTGGTCTACAGGAAGCTGTTAATTTTTTTTCCTGAATGCCGCTGGAAATCGAGGTTATACCAACAAAACCGAAACTGATTCAGTCACTCAAACACAATATTTTCAGCGGCATTGCTGGAATAGGATTCAAAATCATTTAAAATGTGCTTAAAAATTGGAATGAATGAACGCGCTACTGCGAAGCTCGCCGAGGAAGATATTTCAATGAAGCTTTTCTCCCCATAGTTAATCGGAGAATTTACCATTTCTAAAAGAATAAAAACAATATCAAAAAAATATTGAACGGCGCCGTTTTGCAGCAATTTCTGAAAATCAAGCAGTCGGAGGAGCCCCACCCTTTATTTTTTTAATAAAAATACATGTTTCTGCTAAATTTGATGCACGAAGGTGTCCCAAATTCCCTTTTCTTCTAAAGCAAACAACGCATTAATCAATGCAGCTTTTCCAAATACGGGGTTTCCCGTTCATAACACTTTGATTTTAATTTTCCGCACCTTATAGCGATATGAACAAAGAAACCTATTAAAGGATTTACTTAAAAAAGAAACACAAAAGTTCAGCAAATACAAGAACAATCAATTTATCAAAAATTAAGCACAATAGTCAATGTTGAATGACACTTTGAAGACTAAAAATTATCGAATATCAATAAAACAACAATAAATCAAAGTGAGGCATGAGCTAATGTATTAGAAATATTTGTGTGCCGTAAATGGCATATTTTAAGCTGCCTAAAAGTATCAACAGTTTTTGAGATTCACATACCAATATTTATAGCTTTTTTTTTTTTTGTTTTTTAATTATCACTACACTTCAGACAACACAAAAAAGTTCATCTATCAACTATAGACTGTAAACAGTTTTGCAATAAAAAAATTGTGGAAAAAGAGACAGGCGCGCGCCGATAAAAAGCAAATGTTCAGTACTCGAATTTTTATAAGATAACCATGAGAAAAAATAAATATAAACGCATAAAAGCCCTCATCATCGTCTGACACTTGAACGCTAAAATAATCCTACAGAAACATCGGCGCAAAAATCAAAACAAGCTGAACAGCGCTATAGAAAGTAATAAATTTTTCGTTTCAGTAGCAACAGAAAACTTCAAACTGAAGTGCGTGGAATACCAATATTAACACAATTTATTGTTCATGGTTAGTAACTTGGCCATTAACGGTTATAAATATCAGTTAGTTGGCTATTGATATGAACGTAATATGGGCACGGACTGCTAATAATTACAAATGACTACAAAAAAAAATTGGAAATAGTTGTAAGTGCCTTGTACATATACAGGAAGTTAAAAAATTTTAATTTTTTAAGAACCACAGAAAGGGCACATTATTTTCGCCCCAGGTTCAAGATGAAAATTCAATCATGAAATTTTGTCACTCCATTTTAAAATTTTCAAAATTTTCATTTTTAGAAATTTCATTTGCGAGTTAATAAAATCAAACATAAAAACGTAGAAATATTTAAAAATTGAAAAAAAAAAATTTAAATTAAAGAACATTTTCCAAAAACCTTTTTTTTTTGAAAATTTTTTTTAAATTGTTAATTTTTAGTTTTTGTTAACCTTTTAATCGAAAAGTACGAAAATACTGTTCTGGTTCGAAAATGTTGTTCTGCTTGTTATGATGAAAACTCAAGATTATTTGGGTCTAAGAAAGCTAAACACGTAACAAAAAAAGTTGTTACTTGTGTAAATCTCTAAAAATATATTTGGCTACATTCATTTAGGTTAGATTTATCATTTAACTTCAATACTGTTGGCCCCACGAAAAGTATAACGACAGGCCCCAGGGACCGTAGCCAGCCACGGGGGAAGATCGCGCTCAACGTGTTCAAGTTCATCTACATTGAAAACACGAAGTTTTTAGGCGGATACACTAGACATTTTCGGCCCTTAGCACTAGGGTCTCCAATAGAAAAAATCAAGTATCGCGCAGTAATTGATTTTTTTTTTATTTTTGGAAGGTTTAAAAGCACAGGAAATTCATGAACGAATGTTGAAAATCTATAAGGCTCCGAAACTAGTTCGTGTCCAGAAATCGGGCAAGAAGTTATTAGCATCGGTTTTTTGGGATGCGAAAGATTTTTCGCTTGCCGATTATTTGCAAACTGATAAAATAATAAATTCTGAATTTAATTGTAACTTTTTAGATCAGCTGAAGGAAGAAATACCCAGTCTGTAAACGAAAAAAAATTTGTGTTTCATCAAGACAATGCACCGCGCCACAAGAGCACTTTAACGTTGATTAAAATCCATGCTGTGTAACATCTACTTAATTCACTAGATTTGGCTCCTGGCGCCCTCCATCTGCTTCCAGACCGGCATTCGTGGAAAGCGTTTTTCATCAAATGATGAGGTAATACCAGCTGCGGAAGCGTATTTTGCAGCCCTTCCAGATTCTCACTTCAGGGATGGATTTCATAAATTGAAATCTTGTTGGAACACGAAGTGTATTTCAAATCATAAAATCGTGTTTTTCTAATCGAACCGCAAAACTTATTGAACAACCTAGTATATAAATCTTCAGAGCACAAATTTGGCGCTAGTCGCGAATTCTAACAACTTCTGTTGTAAATAAATAAATGCAAATATATATACTAATGTAAATTGTTTACTCCCATTTTTAGCTTTCATCGTACCCAAAGAAAAATGCTTCACAGAAATTCACATTCAATCGCTATTAAATATGTACATATATGTGTGCACACAGATGTACATACTTTAACTTATTTTAGCACTTATTTTATTAGATGCTTAGTAAAATTTAGATGCTTAGTCAAAAAAGCATCCAAGTCTATCAACAAGCATCCACAATGAACTGCCTTAAAGTGGTTGAAAGTAGTGTAATGCCGAAATATTAAGTACATACTAAGTAAGAAACAAATGAAACCATGCGCTGCCAGAGTATTATTTATTTGCTTTTAACTAAAGTGTACTTATATGGAAATGATGGATGGATAATCATCGACAGGCCATGTGACCAAATATAAAAAAGTAAGTAGAAAATTTTATTGCCCAATATCTTGACAAGCGCAACAGAACTCCCCACGCAATAGTTGTCACACTAAGAAATAAAATAAATATATTGAATTACATAGATATAAGTACTTATACGTAGTTATCCTTATCGTCGAATGAGTCCATTTTTTTTTTTTTTGTGGTTTTTTGAGATGTCGCGTAAGTTCTCATACAATATACAAAATACAAACACTTATAGCTTTCGAAATTAAAAGCTTTAGAAAAAATCTTGATTACTTGTCAAGTTAACATATCTTTAAAATTTGTGAATTGCTAAGGAAGTTATTGCTGAAATATTCGAAACTTTACGTAACTCAAACCGTAGGCTATTTTTAGTGAAAATTACATTTTTTTCGGTTTACGCTTTTGCTTTGTAATCCAGGCAGATGGCAGCGTGTCTGCTGATTATAGGCCTCTGCGCGCTGCTGGCGCCAAGCAAAGATAAACAGTGAAAATACGAAGTATACGCTAGCGGTTCTCTCCTTCCGCAATATGCGTCACTCATACGCCATGCCTGACTATTTATAGCAACAAGCTGTTTGAGCGATAACCAGATGTTAAAGGGCTAGATAGCTTTGCACTTTTTATTCATTTATATGTCTTCCTTTTCTTTTTTTGCAAAACTCAGAGTGATTCATTATTTTATAAATAGATAGTAGATTATGGTGAATTAGCAGGTTTTATTCTCAGTTGGAGGATTGTAGGCAAAATTTATTTCAACAATAACCAAAAAAATGTTTCAAGTCAAATATATAGATACATGTGAATGTTCTTATCTCTTTTAAAATAAGACACCATACTAATACAAATCCAAAATACACATATTGACGTAACAAAAGAAGATGATATTGACAACATCGGCAACCGCGCTGTTCCTTCTGCCTTCCACAAACTGGTGGTGAACGAGGACAAAACGAAGTACCACCTGTCTTCAAACAAAACAGGCGGCACACCCGCGTATCGGCACCCACGTCACTGTTGACAGTTATAATTTCGAGGTTGTAAAAGACTTCGTATACTTAGGAATCAGCATTAACACCTATAATAATGTCAGCCTTGAAATCCAACGTAGAATCTCTCTTGCCAACTCGACGTCTTTCTTGCCAACAAGTGCTACTTTGGACTAAGTAGGCAATTGAGCAGTAAAGTCCTCTCTCGACAAACAAAACTAACACTCTACAAGGCTCTCATCATACCCCTCCTAACGTATGGCGCAGAAGCGTGGACGATGACAACATCCGATGAATCGACACTTGGAGTGTTCGAGAGAAAGATTCTGCGGCTACGTTGGCTGGGTCATGTCGTCCGAATGGATACAAACGCTCCGGCTTTAAAAGTATTCGATGCGGTACCAGCTGGTGGTAGCAGAGGAAGAGGAAGGCCTCCTTTACGTTGGAAAGATCAGGTAGAGAAGGATTGGCTTCACTTGGTGTGTCCAATTGGCGGCAGTTAGCACGAGAAAGAAACGACTGGCGCGTTTTGTTAAATTCGACCAAAATGGCGTAAGCGGTTATAGCGCCAGCTACGAAGAAGAAGATCAAAGAGGATAATTCAAAATTTCTATTTATTATTCTTTCATTCTTTTTTGGTCAAACGCAAAGCTATTAGCGATTTTATAGCCAACATCTTAGTATCACAGTGAAGTTCGCTTTGAATCTGTTTGAATTATCAGTTTAACACCAGCGAAATTAATCGCTTCCACACACTTCATAAGAATTGGACCTGAAATGGCAAGTTTTCGGATAAAGATCATGAAATGCTCCAACTTCCACGTGCGATTTGACTCTCTTTGAATTGAAGCTCTTACGGTTGTGATAATTTCGTTATTTACAGATGATTAACGATTTTTTATGACCGAAAATGGATGGTATTGATCTGGACAACGCCCTAATTTTCAACAAGAAGGCGCTACGTGTCACACAAGCAACGAAACCATTGATCTTTTACGGGAAAAGTTTCCGATTATCTCTCGAAAAGGTGATCCCGATTGGCCACCGAGATCTTGTGATTTAACACCTTGTGACTTTTTTCTTTGGGGCCACGTGAAAAAGAAGGTCCACGCCAACAGCCCAGAGTCGATTCAAGACCTCAAAGATGGAATTCGTGAGGCGATCGAGGACATAGGGCAGCTACTTTGCAATTGGGTTGTGGAAAATTTCATGAAAAGGATATTGTCCTGTAAGCGTGGCCGTGGTGGTCATTTGCCTGATTTTATTGTCTACTATTAACGGCACACCTCCCTCTTTATAATGAAATAAATATCCGATCGTTTATATTAAAAAGTAGCATTTTCTTTGAATATGAAAATAACACCTCTTATTAGATAAGCCTATATATATTTCAAAGGATTCCCGTTTGGCTGATTGCTCTCCTATAGGTCAGAAACCAGTTATCACTACCGTGAGTCTGCTGGCATCCTTTCGTTTCATATTTGTCAATGTTGACGTTTGTTTGTGGGTAGGTAGGTGGGCCATAACGCAAGATTTCCTCCTTCCAAATAAAAAACCCTTTATTAAGTATTATTTTTTTGGTTCCCCAAGAACAGGCAATTATTTTTTGAACTGTTACTAATGCCAACTCCAAGTTTTGGTAAGAGTAGCGCAAATTTCATATTCTGACTGATGTACGCACTGAATGCTATAGCGTCCACGATCATCCAGATGAACACTTCAGTAAAGATGACGTGAATGAAAAATTCCCAAATTAGCGGTACTACCGGGATTGTAATTTTTCAACGTAGTGACAGCTACGGTACACTAGGTCAAATTTTACAGCTACAATAACGAAAATATTAAATCCCGACTGTGAGACTACCATTTTGGAACATAATGAATGCTACGGTGACATAGATCAAGTTTTTCACTAATGATGACGCGACAAAAATAGCTTTCACGGCGATCGCGATCAAATTTTTCAGCAAGAATAAAGCCAATCCCGAAAATTCACGGTACGTCGGAATAGCCTTTGTAAAACCCCCAATTTCGAGGATTTGTAGGTCCGGAATCTAACGCACTGCAATAAATGCCTTATTTCAACAGATTTCTGTTTGGTGAAGGGAAAGAGAGAACAGGAGCGATGAACAAAATTTCTCATACAATTACAAAAAATTATAATTACGAAACTTCCTCTGAAATTATCACATCCGTTATACGTTTTCTTATCTAAAATGTATACTCACACAAAATATTATATGAATTTGCAAATATTTGCTATGATGAAGATTACGGAAATTAGCAAAAATGTGAGTAAAAATGAAAAAGCTTCTATTTTTATCCCTTTATATTTGGTAACTGGCCAGTTTATCTTAGTAGCTGGCAAAATTCTTTATAAAATTCTAAAAATAGCGTACTTTGTACGCACACTTCAAAAAATTCTGATAAATCGGAACATCAAAACGTGGCTTTAGTGCTACTTCGGGAGCACCAAAGTGGTACTTCAGCCATTCCACGCTAATTGTATAAATTTCTTTTTGTTTAATTTTTTCAATGCCCACTTATTCGAATTGTGATAAAAATAATATTTAATTAGTCTGTTTATATGTTTGCTAGCATATATTTTTCGCAATAGATTGCTTTTATACAAATTTAGCTACAATAATAGAAGACTTTAATTGAGTTATTTAGGTCGCGCCAAATTTATCAAAAAAATACACTGTTTAATTAACAGATAAGCAATAATTTAATAAACTCATTTGCTGCAGATTAAAGAACGCCGAATAATCACAGTATGCTTCTACGTGTTTACCTAGCATTTGGAATTTGAACTGTAGACTTGTTTTTGGGTTTGGCAAGTAAAATAGCATCTGTACCGTGCAAGAAATTTAGTTTATGACTAGACATTTATACAAGGAGCACTTGTTCCCTTGAAAAAAGCTCTAAAAATTTAAAAGCAATCGAAAGTATTCGAAAGATGCCATTTGATTTCATTACACAATTTCTGTGGGGCGCCGTTAGAGTTAACTACAAAGATGCGCTTCAAGAGTTCAAGTGCGAAATCGAATGGATCGACACAAGACAAGCAGCATTTAATAAATGTAAGTTCCAAGGCGGCTTCTGTCAATGGTGCCCTGACGCGACTTCTCCCTAATATAGGAGGGCCCCAGGGAAACCGCTGACTCTATAATTCTTTATGCAGCACCAATCTGGGCGGGGACCAAAAAGTCTAACCTACGGGAAGTCACCCAGACATACAGGCAAGGCGCGCTGCGTGTAACTTGCGCGTATAGAACGGTGTCTGATGATCTAATCTGCGTTATAGCTAGAAAGATACCTCTAAACCTCTTGGCAGATGAAATCTTTTGGCTCTATAACAGACAGGGAACGCGGCCCACACCAGGAGAAAAAGCAGCGGAGCGACTGCTGACAATAGGCCGGTGGCAGCCGCGGTTGGATGAGTCACAAAGCGGACGTTGGACCTACAAACTCATACCACGTTTTGATGAGTGGTTATGAGTAAACATGGAGACACCGACTATCACATTTCGCGGTTGCTTAGGGGACTTGGCTATTTTCAGGAATACCTGCACCATTTTAAGCTGACAGACAGCCCTTTCTGTCCAAACTGCCTGAATACTGACGAAAACGCAGAACACGTCATGTTTCATTGCGACCGCTTTAGAGAGGAACGAGCTATCCTGGAGCAAGCCCTGGGCCATGAATCGGCCTCCAGCACCCTCATATGTGCGCAATCAGCGGTAAGTGGGAGGCAACGCAAACGTTTGCAGGTAAGATTATGACGCGACTTCGCCATATTGATTGGGAACGCAAAGCGATGCAGCAACAGAGAAGGCGGACAGTTTCTGACGAACCGACAACAAGCACAGACGTTTGCGTAAAGCACTCAATACAGTATCGTACAGAAGACAAGACGGTAGTGAGTTAAGATAACACTACTGCAAGTTTTCCGAAGTCTTCTTTACTTTGGAACCACCTATAAACACAGTGTGAGTAATTGGGACTATCGACGGTGTATAGCCTTCATATGCCTACAGGAGAGTAACCTGAACGCAGGTACCTCTTGTGTCTTCGGACAAAAACGCGGCTCTACCCAGAAGTTATACTTTTGTGGTCCCAGGGAAGAATTAGCCGAGGTGGAGGATTGTGATAGTATTTGTGGGAGCGCGACCCACAAACTATTGGTGTGACGGCACCTTTGAGATGTTTCTGCCATTTTGATTTCAACCTCCTTTAAAAAAAAAAAAACAAAAATTGCGAAATCGAAATTCACTAAAAAGTATTCATACGACTTTATTTATAATTAAGACCAGACGAACCGTCCCGTATTTGCAACACAAAACAGTGAGCTTAGCGCTTGCGCAAAATAGACAAATGACAAAAAAAATGAAGTTGCATCACAAGAAAAATTCCCACGATCCCACAATGGTGTTTGTCATTAGACACACTACTCACACCGCTGAATTTTTACTCTCGCCAGATCGTCGAATTCCCACATAATTTGTATGCAACTTGCAAGCAGCTCGCAGAGAAAAAGAAAATTTATTAAGCAATGTACAAAAACAAACCAAAGCTGATAAAACAAAATTAATTCAAAACATGATTTCAAATATTTTTTTGAACTTTGCATGAAACTAACGAATGCCATTTAAATTCAATGTTGCTGCGCAAGCGCAAACCCCAACAATTAAATACTCAACAAGTTTAGCAGCAATGCAATTGAGACTGATAAAATGCTATAAAATATGTGTCTAGCAACTTCACATTGCTACTCAAACATATGTCTGATATGATACAAATTTTTAATATTCCTTATTTGTGACGAAATTCTATTTTTTTTCTGTATCATTCGATTCATTCCGAATTCAAAATAAGGAAAAAAATCAAAAACTAAAAGCAAGCATTTGAACTTCAACACAAAAACAAATAAAAACACAACAACTTCACCTATTTATTTTTATTTTTGCTTATGAATGTTGTTTAGGCGAAAAATATTGTTTATTATTTACAACCACAAATAAGTAATTGACTGCAGGTAAGCTAAAAACCTTCAAATCAAAGTACAATGCAAAATAGTTTAATGAAATAGAGGCACATATAAATACCTACATTCAAACTTTCATACGTCCATACACACATACATACATAGTATTATATACATATGTTACTTCCGATATTTTTAAATGACTGCCCCCCCAAATGATTATTCGAACTTTTACAAACATTTCTAAACTTTGCACCTGAGCGATTCTAAATGATCCAAGTATTTTGGACCTTGCAGCAACTTTTTCTAAAATGGAATATAATAACTAAACTGAAAAACCTAAGAAAATATAATTTTGAGATTTATTCAATGTTGTAAATTTTGGTACAGAGAATTTTAAAGTCAAATATTTTCGGTTTCTTTTTTAAATAAATATCTTGCACTTTTTTAATGTTTTAGAATAAAATATACTTAAACATTTTTTTTGTTGTAAAAAGAAAATTTTGTAAAAACAGTTTCTAAGAATTTTGTAAAAAGAATTTGAAAAAAAAATTGTAAAAATTTTGTAAAAAAGAGGCACCAAGGCATTCATGAAAATTTCCAAACGTAAGAGCTAGAACTTAGCTCAAATCGGTCAACTCTACTCAGTGAATTGGTAAAAAATCTCTTTATGCTCAAGCAAGCCTTGGATTGCAGGCCAACAATACATGAATCATGGAGTCGCCTTGTGAGGTAACTAGAGAAGTCCGGTCCCACATGTATCTCGACCGACCTTCCACTTATTCCGTAGCAGGCATCAGGTATTTAGGCGTCCGCCGTAGCCAAATAGGTTGGTGCGTGACTACCATTCGGAATTCACAGAGAGAACGTAGGTTCGCATCTCGGTGAAACACCAAAATTAAGAAAAACATTTTTCTAATAGCGATCCCCCTCGGGAGACAATGGCAACCCTCCGAGTGTATTTCTGCCATGAAAAAGCTCCTCATAAAAATATCTGCCATTCGGAGTCGGCTTAAACCTGTAGGTTCCTCCATTTGTGGAACAACATCAAGACGCACACCTCAAATAGGAGGAGAAGCTCGGCTAAAAACCCAAAAAGGGTGCAAGCGCCAATTATATATATATATTATATATGTGTATCATCACCAGGCACTGCACAATAAGAACACATGGGAAGCGCAGAAGTTTTGCCTCTAATGACTGCTGTTGCCGCTGCCAAAATGAGGAGGAAATGGAGCGTATTGGTCAATTGGTCTCAGCTTTTCATTCTTTGTGGCTGTGTGCCAGACTTAGCCTTCGCAGCGAACCACAAAATTTACTTTTGAAAAACAAAAAAAACTTATTTTGTTTGTCCAAATTAGAAAAGAACACCTCCGTCTGATTTTCTTCTTATTTTTATATCAATAGCTTAGGCTATACTCAGTGATCTCTGCAATTTCCATAATGGGATTGCCATTAGTTTTTCAGTGAAAAATACCGTGCATCTGCTTGCTAATGTACGTAGCGACGCTTCGATCGATATGGGTTCAATATATGAGTGCGTATGTATGCTGCGGCATAGCTAGCAGTAGTTTTCTAAGCGGACTCAGTGAAAAGGCTGCATATCTATCCAAGTATTTTGGAGATTTATTTAATGCTGAAAATGTCGGTAAGGAGTTATGCATTCCCTGATTTTTATGATAAAAGGTACTTAAAAAAAAATGTTAGAAAAAAAACAGTTTTTATTCAAAATATTAGAGAAAACTGTTTGTTTTTTTTTTTGCATTTTTGAAAAAAATCCCTCTCAGATTTCTTTCTGAGTTTTTTAGTGACAGATTTGACTACTATTAGTAATTCATCAGAAGTTTAATAATAAGTTTTGCTTGATCAGAAGCAAGCAAAACGGACTTTATAAAATTTCATCGGATTCGCTTTAGAGTTAGTAGGCCTCTTCTATTCGCCACTTCTCTGATCGGCTCACTGGAGGAAACATTTTTATGTGAAAGCAACAATAAAGTTATCAAGCAAGATTCACCACTAGCAAGTATGGTTATGGCATATAATCACTTTTTTACCGACAAATGTGATTTTAGGTAGATTTGTTTATTTATACCAGTTGCTTCTAGCGCTTGGTGAAAAGAAGAGGCCTAGTATTATATTTAAGCGAATTGGCGACGTTTAGACTTCTGTCAAACTACACTCTTGATTGGTTTAATTCTTACTTAAATTAAAATAAAAAATTTATATTGAATTAAATTATAAAAATCTATAAACATATATTCGAAAACATGGCTAGTTTTCCAGACGAAAACGAATGCATGCCGCAGTCAGTGAAAATTGAACCATCTGAAACGGTGCCACCGCGCGAACCAGCTCCGTATATTTGAACGAGGCGGCATGCATTGCTTCGAAAAAAAATAAAATAAAAATATCAAACACCAAGAAGACAGGTTTTCATTAATACACAGCTTGTTGTATTTTATTATCGACTCGCCCATAATAAAAATGTCTACACTTCGTTAAATAATTACAGCACTAAGACTTAGTGACAAGTTTTGACAATTTATTTGTTTCTTATTAAATTTTAATATTTTTTTTTTATGAAAATATAGTTTATTCTCCTACAAAAACCATATATAAGTACATCCAAGTTTCACACATTGTGCATTTTACACTTTTCTCATCAGAATTTGTAGAAAAGTTTCGTGTATGCACTTTTATCACCCATTAAATTTCGGTACAATAAAGGGCAAGTTTCAAGTGGCTTTTGGCAATTTTTTTTTTGGCGGTTTTACGCGTTTGCTCCACATAACAAACGCTCGACATTTTTTCAAACGGATGAAATTAACGCGATTTTTGAAGCACTCCAACTTGTACTTAATTCGAAATTCAATGGGCTATAAAATTACGTACAACAATTTGTTTTTTTTTTTTTTTTTTTTTTTTTTTTTTTTTAATTTTGATTAAGCAGCGTGAAATTTTGCTGATAATTTTAATACTTATTTTTTATTTAATTATCACAAAGTGTGATGCTTAGATTTATATGGCTTTCGTTGGAAAACTAACTTTATTTCATAAAAGTTTGTTAAAATTATTTAAGAAGAAATGAATTGCTTAATAAGCCCTAGTGCTGCAGTTATTTAACGAAGTGTACGAATGTAATACTAAAACAACTTCGCTGAATTATTTACATTTTATGTACAGGGCACTAACCTGCATATTTAGTTAGCTTTTTCAACAATAAAAAAAACCCCCAGACATGTAAAAAACTTATAAAGACTTGACACCGGTTCTAGTGCTTGTGCTAGTACGAAACCACGGGAAATCCTCCTTGCAAATAGACACTCATTTTCCATGTAGCATTAGAGAAGCTTTACGCTACATGCGCCATTAAATATCGATAAATGTAGACGGCGACAAGTGGAATAACTTAAATCCGACAAGGACTTAAAAGATTAAAAGTATGAATATAATATGCATTGTAACATTTCAAGTACGTGCAAGGAAATCGAAGTAAATTTAAAAACCAGATACGTACACTTGTGCGCACTTAATTAAGTCACTTTACATTTTTACAGTATTCCCAATATTTTGCATGCCAAATTCTTTTCGGTAATTTTTTATAAAATGGAAAGTAGTGCATAAAATACTTCTTATACATCAAAGTTTCAAGCTTTGTAAGAGATCCACAAAAATTGAACAAAAACTTTCCAACACTTGCGTTATATGGATGAAAATTTTAAACACCGTGTGTTGAAGCTCTATTAGCTAAAGGGTGTTTTTTTTAGAGGTTAGGTTTTCAAGTTGGCACTACTTTTTTCGTAGATGGTCTTTTTGACAGCTGTCACTTGATTTATGCTCTGTTTGGTTTGCCATTTCATAATGAATAGACTTACACCTGAACAACGTTTGCAAATCGTGCAAATTTATTACGAAAATAATGGTTCGGTTCGCGCGACGCATAGAAGAAAATTTTGTTCAGCGATGAAGCTCACTTTTGGTGAGCATTTGGAGTGAACATAATCCACAAGCCATTGCTGAGACGCCGTTATATCCTCAAAAAGTCACTGTTTGGTGTGCTCTATGGGCAGAGGGAATCATTGGTCCATATTTCTTTAAAAATGAAGCCGGCCATAATGTTACAGTCAATGGAGAGCGCTATAGAGCCATGATTAATGACTTTTTCGTGCCTGAATTGGACGATGTTGATGTGGTTCCAACAAGACGGCGCTACATGCCATACAGCCAACGCAACAATCGATTTATTGAAGGAAACTTTTGGTGAGCGCATTATCTCGCGCCGTGGACCTGTGGCGTGGCCTCCAAGATCGTGCGATATAACACCGCTGGACTATTTCTTGTGGGGCTATGTGAAGTCGCTTGTCTACGCAGATAAGCCCGAGACGATTGACGTCTTGGAAGAGAATATTCGGCGCGTTATTGCTGACATACGGCCCCAATTGCTGCAAAAAGTGATCGAAAATTGGGCCTCTCGGCTGGAATTTATTCGAGCCAGCCGCGGCGGCCACTTGCCCGAAATCATTTTTAAAACATAATGGCAAACCCTTATCTTTATAATAAAGCTAAATTCTTGGCCATAACATTAAATTATATACGTTTTATTTCATCTTGAAAACCTAACCTCTAAAAAAAACACCCTTTATAATAAAGTAACAGGCTCTAGATGTTTGGTGTTTGGTTCGCCTAACTGCTCAAGGCATAATGCTTCATTCTATCTTTACAGTGACCCCGAGTGGAATGAATCAGCTTTTTGAGGGAAAAAATAACTTCCACACTCCACTCTCTCTAAGCTGAATAAAAAAACATTACAACCACATTAAATTAAATTTCTTTTCACAACATAAAGCATACAAAATTGTCTGCTACTTACCAATCTCATTTTCACTATCTTTAAAGTAAATTTATGTGTAGATGTATTCATTATTCACTGAGATTTGAACAAAATATTATATAAAGATATTTTATATTTTCCGATGGCATATCTCAATATCAGAATGTTCACCAAAATCTCACAAAAACACGTAATCGATTTTCCGGTTCACTAAAATCCACACACTTACAGTTGCTCTCGCTACATCCGCATCATGACAGCTACTAAATAAAATGTCGCCTTGGCAAAGACAAACAGAACCAAGGAAAGCAACAACGCCGGCAAACAGGACTCTCTTGGTTTGAGATAATTATATGCCGGCTGCACAACTACTATCTTAACTATCTTTTGAAGTGCCCTCTTCCCTCAGCTATTTATATGTATTTTATAGCTGCCCTAGTTTTGCTGCATATAATAACTACAGGAAAGGCATTTCGGAAAGCACAAAGAAGGAATAAAATATTGGGTTGAGTTACTAAGGTCAATATTTAACGGCACGTGTCACTCAGTCTCCAAAATGCGGAATTTATTTTGATTATGTGTGACTACACCTTTGCTGCTCTGAGTATGTCAAATGTGAGAATTAAATTTTTAGTAGTTGGTGTATTTGGAGGAAGGATACGCACAGCTCGCGAAGTGCATAAAAACAGTGTTAAATTAGGTTTTAGGAAGGCTATACCACTCTCTGACACAATGACACAAATGTCGATAATTGAATGAAAAGATATTAACCTCAAATATATCGAGAATAAAAAATTACGTTAATCTTAATATGAATATGAATTGGAGTACGAAAATTAATATTACTAATAGCATGAATAGGAATGTGAATATGAGTATGAATATAAATATGATATAAGTAAGGAAATGAGTATGAATATGAGTATGACTACGAATATGGGTAGGAGTACTAATATGAGTATGAGTACGAATATGAGTATCAGTACTAATATGAGTATGAGTACGAATATGAGTATGAGTACGAATATGAGTATGAGTGCGAATATGAGTATGAGTGCGAATATGGGTATGAGTACGAATATGAGTGCGAATATGGGTATGAGTACGAACAAGAGTATGAATACGCATATGAGTATGAATACGAATATAAGTAAGAGTACGAATATGAATATGAGTGTGAATATGAATACAAAAATGAATATGAATATGAGTATGAATATGAATATAAGAATGAATATGAATATGCGTATGAGTACGAATAAGAGTAAGAGTACGAATATGAGTAAGAGTAAGAGTACGAATATGAATATGAGTAAGAGTAAGAGTACGAATATGAATATGAGTAAGAGTACGAATATGAATATGAGTAAGAGTACGAATATGTATATGAGTATGAATATGAATATAAAAATAAACATGAATAAGAGTATGAATATGATTATAAGAATGAATATGAATATGAGTATGAGTACGAATATGAGTATGAGTACGATTATGAGTATGAGCATGAATATGATTATGAGGACGAATATGAGTATGGGTACGAATATGAGTATGAGTACGAATATGAGTATAAGTACGAATATGAGTATGACTATGAGTATGAATATGAACATAAGAATAAATATGAATATGAGTATCAATATGAGTATGAGTACGAATATGAGTATTAGTATGAGTATGAGTACGAATATGAGTATGAGATTGAGTACGAATATAAAAATGAACATGAATATGAGCATGAATATGAATATAAGAATGAATATGAATGAGTATGAATATGCGTATGAGTACGAATAAGAGTAAGAGTACGAATATGAGTAAGAGTACGAATATGAATATGAATAAGAGTACGAATATGAATATAAAAATAAACATGAATAAGAGTATGAATATGAATATAAGAATGAATATGAATATGAGTATGAGTACGAATATGAGTATGAGTACGATTATGAGTATGAGCATGAATATGATTATGAGGACGAATATGAGTATGGGTACGAATATGAGTATGAGTACGAATATGAGTATGAGTATGAGTATGAATACGAATATGAGTATGAGATTGAGTACGAATACGAGTATGAAATTGAGTACGAATATGAATATGAGTACGAGTATTAATATAAGAACGATACGAATATGAGTATGGATGTGAAGACATTAAAAATTCTCATAAAAATCTCATTATGGAGCTACGAACACTTGTGTTGCAAAATTAGTCTCGGAATGTGTTTATTCCAACTACACCGTTTGAGCAAACTACTTTTTTATTAGTAAATTAAAGAGCTGCCAATGCGAAAGTAAGGATTTTTGATTGTAGGTCAATACTTTGAAAATCTACTGATCAGTTAAATCAGGTTTCTCCGCAGAGTAATTTTCACTCAAACACCAATTGAACTCAAGTTACTTTTTCACGGCTTTGGGTTGTTTTTTTTATCGCATTGTTAAATGTTTAACACTTCAAAACGCACCTGAGCATTGAGTTCCGTTGCGAACAAATTTTGGAATAGAAAAAAGAAATAATGTTAGCAAACAAACAGAATATTTAAAAGTAAGTAGAAAAAAGAAAAAACAAATTGCTCTATCCAAATCACAAATCAAATCAATTCATTGGATAAAAAGAAAACTACTCGTACAATTCAATCGTGTTGACGTAGTCAGGCATACAGTAGGTCAATAAGGAACGATTTTTTTCCCAATGGCATAATAACTGACTTTATTATCTACATACTTTGCAGTTATCAGTTAAGGCGTAATGAAGGTTAACGAGTATTATTCATGTAGTTGTTTATTTTTATTTTGAATACCTTTGCCTGAGAGACACTCAATGCTACTGAAACGTGGCAAAACTGATTTCAATGACTTAAATTTTTTACCCACTTCAGAAAAGTAAGATATGAACTCATCGATAAATTGTTTGTTCCGCTTTTAATGTTTTGCACTCGAGTAGGAATTGTTAATACTAGGTTGACTATTATGAGAGGAGAGAAGGAAGTTAACCTGAGTTTTGCTTGAGCTCGGGCATTTATACATTGAGCTATGGTCTAGAATATAGAACATTGGTGTACACGCAAGAGTCATCCGGCTTTGAAGTATAGATAAGTATTCATTTCCATTCACTGAAATTTAGAGAGTTTAAAACAATCTCGAACCCGTAAATATACTGACTATATAAAAAGGAATAAACGCGAAGCAGTACTGGTGTTAAATGCATTAAAAGCGTACCAGTTCGGTGCAAATAGTTTTTTCTACAGGGTAAATAATCGCTGTCAATTTGTAGAAACCTTCCCTTACGCCGACGCGTCGTTACTCGGACTTTTTGGCAATTTGTCAAATTGGAATATTCAACAATGTAATACCCGTAATGTGCGAGTGTAGAGATGTATATATGTAATATTTAATTATGTATAAGTGTAAATGTGTGAATGTGTACATATGAGAATGTAGAAGTTGAATATCAACGGTATCCAAGTAATGTAGAGTGAACAAAAAATTAAAAATAAATACGAACAGAGACCGTTTCCGTTTTTGGAAATCGGTAAAAAGCAAACGAGTTTATTGTAATTCTCTGTTGAGTGGAAAATCACCAGCTAGAAAATGATACTATCGATTGGCATTCGGTTCGTTTGTAATAATTGTTACAAAATACTTATATTCATTTTTACCTATAAGACGAATGGCATGTAAAGATATACGCGCACACATACCCTTACAAGTGTATTTACATCTATGGTATTTGAGTATTGAAAAATGTTAGCTGTACAAATTTTGATGAGCATCGATAAAACAAGTAGATTTCTTTCCAAATGAACTGGGGGATGCAACCGCCCACTATGTGTGTATTTTGTTAGCATTTTATTTTCTTTGCATTTTTTGCTGCTATTGGCAGGCATGTGGCAAGCCGCACAATCACGTGAAGCCCCTGAGGTGTGCATAAATCGCATGTCGCTCGGCAATTGTGAGCAGCTAATATGAGGAATGCCACAAATAAAGCCGAATTTAACTTAGAAACTACATTTCAACTAAGCACACTTATTGTTGTTGTTTTATTTTTAAGATTCGCAAGCGAGTCTTATGTAACTTTACCAATAATATAAACTTTGTTGAATTTTCAAGAAGAAGATCGATATATGGATGTCACACGAATTGATGTAAACGAACTTTTTGAACGGAAATGACGCCTGGTTTTGAAAAATGGGAAATATAATAGAACAACAACTCAGATTAATGGTTAAGAAAGTTGTTCTGTGTATTTTGTGGAATCTGACACACCCAATTTTTACTTTTATTTGTCACAGTTAGCCAGGCGATCGGCCATAAGCGACCATTGCCGAATAGGAAGGCTGTTATGTTCTGCCAAGAAAGTGTCAGAAGGCACATATCTTTATAACGTCTTTTTTGGAAGATTCTGTCTCATCCGCTTTATATGTAGTTCGGATATGGCGCCAAGCGATTGTCACCTTTTCAAGCAATCGCAAAGTTCTATTGATAGTGTAAGAAAGCTTTGTGAAAATGAGCTGATTAAGAGTCAAGTTTTTCTTTCTTACTAATGGGGCAGCACCTTTTTAAACGTGGCGATATGATTCAAAATATACACAAATTATTGAAAAAAAACGTAATATATTCTGATTTGAATTGAATAATCTGAACTAAAATTGTTAATTTCATCGTCGAAATACGGGGAAAAAATGCTCTAAACTTTTTACTTAATCAATGCAAATTTTGGCATAAAACATAAATAAACAAAAAAAACCAAAAAAATACGTTGAGAAACAGAAAAATTATAATAAAATAATATTTTCTGATTATTTCCTTTTTTTAATTAAATCATAGTTTCACTTATAAATTGCTTTATTTACGCAAAGTCAAGGCGACCGTTTTATTGATATCAAATAAACAAAAAACAAAAACAAAAAAGACAAGCACAAAAGATAAATGTATTTTATGTTCCGCCATTATGCACAAAAACATTAATATTCATAGCTTTGTATGCATTATTTCGTTGACAAAATACGGCATAATAAAGTTGGCAAAAATTTAATGAGTGTCTCAGTACCATAACTCATAATAAAAAGGAAATAGTAAATCATATATTCTATTCTGTTGGAATATTGAATATGATGGAGTATAGATATGAAAAAGCATGTCGCTTCGAACAATAAAGTTGCCGAAAGGATAGAAATAACTATGCAGTATTGATTTGACGTGAAACGCACTTTTACTTTATCTAACTGTACATTTTATTATACTTATATACTTGCATTATACTACCTCTACACTGGCTAGTGTACGCATACTTTTACATAATAATTTCTGATTTGCCATTTATAGCTTTAGTCCAATACCAGACATTTGGGAGAAAATTTAACATCAAACGCGTATGTATCACTTACGGTGAAAAAAAATATTTACATATCATAAAAAAATTAAAAAAAGCAAATTAAAAAAATAAAATTATTAAAAAAAATTAACTGAATCTGAGATACCAATTCGTGTCGATCAAGACGCCAGCGCTCGGACAGATGCAGAAATAGCCAATGTGTTTGCTGAGCATTTGAGGATGGTGTTTCAACCAACCCACCTACCAACTAATGGGGTTGAATTGCCTGCAACTCAAACCGATTTTACGAATTTTAGTAGTGAGTCTCTATCACCACTTAACAATGCAATAAAAATTGAGAACGAGACGAGCAGAGACTCCAAACTGCGCCTTTAGATTTCTCAGTGTGCTTTTTAACACAATTCTTCAAGTTAGCCATTTTCCTTCTTAATGGAAAAAAATGGAAAAAATTAACCATTATAGTGATCCCGAAGTCAGGTAAAAATAAATCCAAGGCAACTTCATGCAGACCGAGAAATCTCCTGGCATCTCTTTCCGAACTATTTTAAAAATTGCGGAAACGAAAACTGATGCCGCATCTGCAGCAAAACAACATTGTCCCAGCTCATCAGTTCAGTTTTCGTGAGAAGCACGGCCCAATTGAGCAAGTCAATCGCATCAGCTCCGAAATAAGGAATGTTTTTGAACGACGGAAATATTGCTCAGCCATATTTCTTGATGTAGCTCAAGCGTTCGACAGAGTATGGCACGAGCGACTTATCCACCAAATCCAACGCACACTGCCACAAAGTTCACTCGAAATATTTCAATCTTATCTTACAAATAGGGTGTTTATGGTAAGCTATAAAAAACTATCTAACTGATAGTCGATATTAAAGCCGGCGTACCACAAGCCTGGGTTCGCTCTTATATGTAATATACACGGCTGACCTTCCAACAACCCGCAATATTCACGCTTGCTGACGACACTGCAATCCTTTGTCGCTCTGAGTGTCCAATAAGAGCGTGAACAGTCATCTGAAACTCATACTAAAGTCGTTGGCAGGCCGGCGCAAGTGAATGAGCAAAAATGTAATCATACGATTTTTACGCTAAATAGAAGCGACAACTCAAGTGTACACCTAAACTCCACACTCATACCTTATTCTAAAGAAGTTACATAGCTTGGTGTTCGTATCGACAGTCGCCTGACATGGAAAAGGCACATTGAGGCCAAAACAGATGAAGCTAAAAACGAAAGATCTTCATTGGCTAATAAATTCACGTTCCGACCATCAAGCCAATCTGGACGTATGCGTCACAATTGTGAGATAATGCAAGTGCCAGCAATATTGCAATCACACAACGAAGGCAATTTAAAATATTAAGAATGATTACTGGAGCGCCGTCGTACATAATCAATGAAAATATCCATCGAGACCTAAATGTTCCATTATTGGCAGCAGAAATAGCAGTAATCCAACAAAACTACTACCAAAGGCTACCCAAATCCATTGGCTCGGTCGCTGTTGCATACCGTCAATTTGTTACGCGTGAGGCCCCCATATAAACCTTAACCTTCTTCAAGAAGCTGTAGGTATTCTAATTTAGGTTAAGAGTCGGAACCTTATTGTTAGTATGATGATTAATTAATAGATTCAATAAATAATAATAACAATAAAAAAAAAAAAAATTTTAATTTAGTTATTTAGTCGTTGATTGACCGCGCGAGCGAACACACGTGTTTCTCAATATATAAATATATTGTGTTCCGCTATTGACAAAGTGACTGAGAGTAAATTAAATAAAAATAAAAAAATAAAAATATGAAAGAATCAGGAGAGAACGATGATGAAAATGACAATATTGTTTCGAAGTGGCAAAATGTACCAACTAAATCTGCAAAACGTGTAAATGAAGAGTCTCCTAAGTTACATCAAAATAAAAAGCAGTTTGTTATACATCCGAATCGATTCGACCTACTTAGCGATGATGGCGATCAAATGGAAGCTGGCGACGATGAAAATCTAGCAGCGAACAAAGAAGCTGAGCCAACTACTCCAAAACCACCACCATTAATCATTCCAGGGGTATCGAACATAAGTGAAATGATAAATTACATTTCTAGTGTAATTGACAAAAAAGAGTTTAGTTATAAATCACTAACAGATGGAAAAATTAGACTTATGGTAAATAACATTGAGGCTTACAGAAAAACTGTTAAAAATCTAGATATAAGCAAAATAAGTTATCACACTTATCAACCAAAACAAGAACGATCATATAGAGTAGTGTTAAAAGGAATTCACTATTCCACTCCCATCGAAGAAATTACTAATTCAATTACACAGCTAGGTCATAAAGTCCGGAATATTTATAATGTTAAAAGCAGAATAAATAAACAGCCGCTATCAATGTTCTTTGTTGATTTGGAACCGAAAGACAACAACAAAGAAATATACGCAATGAGACATCTGAATAATGCAATAATTAGAGTTGAACCTCCTCGTCAAACAAGTGATATCGTTCAATGTCATAGATGTCAAGAATTCGGCCACACAAAGTCATATTGCAAAAAACCATATAAATGTGTTAAATGTAATTTAATGCACCCAACGGAACAATGCACAAAACCCAAAGACTCTCCACCGACATGTGTTCATTGTCTCCAACATCACACTGCAAATTACAAAGGCTGCGCTGTATACCAACAACTTCTTCGCAAGAAACCGGTTTATTCTAATCGCGCCAAAGAGAATATAATTATCAACCAACAAAATAACACTCATCTGGGTAATGAAGCTAATTATACTGAAAATAATTGCAATGAATACAACAACAACAATCTCTCATATGCAAATGTTGTAAAAGGTACAGGCAATTACAATGAAAAGAATAATGAAAACACAATGGAAAAAATTGAGCAGCTACTTACTAAGCAAATAGAGTTAACAAACACCCTACTCAATATGATGTCTCTGCTCATTAATAAATTATGCAAGTAAACCTGAGATTAGCAATATGGAATGCCAATGGCTTAACCTGTCACACTAATGAAACAGAAGTATTTTTAAACGAAAATTTTATTGATATAATGTTAGTTTCAGAAACTCATTTTACAGCCAAAACATTTTTCAAAATTAAAAACTACGATATAATCACATGTAATCATCCAAGCAATAGGGCACATGCTGGTTGTGCTGTAATTGTAAGATCTAGTATAAAGTATGATATGCTAGAACCGATACAAACCGCATCAATACAAGCCGCTGGAATCAAAATAAAAGCAAACAATGCTGACTTACAAATTTATGCATTGTATTCACCTCCACGGCATACTATCAAAACCACTGAATACGAAAACATGTTTAACTCATTCGGACCTAGATTTCTAGTGGGAGGCGATTATAACGCGAAGCACCCTTGGTGGGGCTCACGTACTCCTAACCCAAAAGGAAGAGAGCTTTATAAATGTATTGTTAAACATAATTTTAAAACGTTGTCGACGGGGGAGCCTACCTACTGGCCGAGTGATCCATCGAAAATTCCGGATTTATTAGATTTTGCTGTATACAATGGTATCCCAGCCCAATTACTGGAAGTTGTCAGTTCTGAAGAACTCAGCTCAGATCACTCTCCAGTCATTATCAGTTACGACACTCTAACTAGCTTACGGCAACAGAAATACAAAACATTAACTAGTAAGAGTCAAATAAAAATTTTTCAAGATTGGCTAACCCAAAATTTGGAACTTAATATTTCAATTAAAACAACAATTGAGCTAGATAATGCAGTCGAATATTTCACAAATAAAATCCACGAAGCGGCCTTTTTTTCTACTCCCCAAAAAGGTAATGAGATCAAATATCGTAGCCGTATACATGTATGTGGAGAGATAAGAGCATTAATTAAGCATAAGAGACGCCTTCGAAAGAAATGGCAAACTACTAGGAATCCAAGAGACAAAACTGCTCTAAATAAAGCAACAACTGACGTTAAAGAAAAACTAAAAGAATTTAGAAATAAATCAGTATCAGATTATATACACAGCCTAAACGATAGAAATGTTGATGATCATAAGATTTGGAATGCTACAAAATATCTCAAACATCCCAAAAAGAGAAATGCGCCTATAAAAGATTGTGGCAACGTTTGGTGTAGGACAGACAAGAGTAAGGCTTATGCATATGCTAGATATTTAGAGGCAATATTTTCTCCGTTTATAAACCAAAGCAACAACGATGATGATGTGTTAGCATTTCTCGATACCCCATGTCAACTATCTCTACCGATCAAACATATTACACCGAATGAAATTCGCTTTGAAATTAAAAACCTGTGTAACAACAAATCTCCTGGATATGATAAAATTGACGCCAAAGTAGCCAAGTGTTTGCCGAAAAAAGGAGTTATGTTCTTAACTCTGTTATATAACTCAATATTAAGATTAAACTATTTTCCTACACAGTGGAAGTGCGCCGAAATAGTTATGGTCCTTAAACCGGCAAAACCTGAAAATCAAATATCCTCTTACAGACCAATCAGCTTATTGACAATATTCTCCAAAATATTCGAAAGACTATTTTTGCGCAGAGTATTCCCAATACTGAAAGAAAATAAGGTCATACCCGAACATCAATTTGGTTTTCGCCGATACCATGGTACACCTGAACAATGTCACCGTGTTGTTAATTTCATAACCGACTCCTTTGAACGAAGGGAATATTGTTCAGCCGTATTTTTGGATGTACAAAAGGCATTCGACAAAGTATGGCATCAAGGCCTGTTATATAAATTAAAAAAAATACTTCCTGCACCATTTTATCTAACACTAAAGTCTTACCTCACCGAAAGATCATTTTACGTTAAGGTAAATGAAGAAATAACTGATATTAGATACATAAAAGCTGGAGTACCACAGGGTAGCGTACTCGGTCCTATACTTTATACGATTTTTACATCTGACATACCCGAAACCGAAAATGTCCTAATGGCTACATACGCTGATGACACCGCTATACTAGCTTCAAGTCCGTCCCCAATTGATGCAACCAATCTAGTTCAGATAGAACTAAACGAGATACAGACGTGGCTGGACCGATGGAAATTAAAAGTTAACACAAGCAAATCTGTGCATGTTTTGTTTTCATTGAGACGGAAAGAATGCCCTTCACTCTATCTAAATGGTAATTTAATTCCCAAACATGATACGGTCAAATACCTTGGCATACATTTGGACAAACGGCTAACCTGGAAATGCCATATTCAAGCAAAAACAACCCAGTTAAAGATAAAAACAAACAAACTTTACTGGCTACTAGGACCAAAATCAACACTTAATCTAAATAACAAAATATTAATATATAAGGCTATACTAAAGCCAGTATGGACCTACGCAGTACAACTGTGGGGAACTGCTTGCAATTCTAACATAGAAATTCTGCAAAGATATCAGTCAAAAACTTTAAGACTTATCACAAGTGCACCCTGGTTCGTCACAAATAAAGCCATACATACTGATCTAGAAATTTCCTTTATAAAAGATGAAATTAAAAAAATTACCACAAAATATTTACAGAGATTAAGTTATCACGATAACCTGCTAGCAATTACATTACTTGATGAAACTAATGAAATTAATAGACTTAAAAGACATCATGTATTAGACATTCCATTCAGAACCTAATAGATAAATCTAATATTAAAAGGTATTAAAATCTAACACATAAGTCTGAATATAAGTGTACATTAATCGTAGTATACATATATATTATTATTGACCTCAATGGAGCTCAATAATATAAGTCAAATTGTTAATAGTTAGATAATTTGCTTATTATTTTAAAAATAGATTGCAAATAAACGAAAGTTAAAAAAAAAAAAAAAAAATTTTAGTTATTTAAAAAAATTATTATTAAAAAAAAAATAATAATGAAAAACAAAATTAAAATAAAAAATATAAATGTTAGTAAAATACATAAACATTGTAAAAAATATATATAAAAATTAAAAGTACAAAAAAAAACAAAAAAATATGGAAATGCTAAAAGGAAATAAATATTTTAGAATCCAAAAATTTGTATATCAAAATTTTCAGCATTCATAAATCACAAAATTATGAAATTTTCCAACAAAAATGTAGCACAAAAATAAAATTTTTCCCCCAAGCTATTCTTTTTTGTTTTTTTTTTTCAAATATATTTATCCTAACAACTTTACAAAACAAAAATGATAAAAATGTGACAAATAGCCGAAGGTATTTCTCTTTGAAAAGCTATATACAAAAATTTTTAACATTCATAAATCTCAAAATTGGAGATTTTCCCACAAAAATTTAACAAAAAAACATTATTTTTCCAGAAACATTTTTTTTAATTATCGTTTTATTTAGTGTTATCGTCTCAAGCAATGCCAATCAAATTAAGTATCTGTAAAATTCGCTACACAAATATCGTCACAGCATCTAATTTTTTTTAATTTTTAATGAAATGCATTGTTGTTAATATCTAAAGTTTAGGGGGTCTCATTGTAAGAATGTTGTTAATGAAAATACAAACTCGGACAAGCACAAATATTTACAAAAGTTTGCCAGTCGGTTTTCTACTTATATTTTCTCGTTGGCTATTCATCGATTTGCTCATTTTTTATGTGAACAAAATGTTTCTAGAATTTCGAACACTATTGATTTACTGATTTGTACATTCTTTCCATTACCCTTCACTCTTTCGCCACTTTAAAGGGAAATTATTTACAAAATAAATAAAAAATAAGAAAAAAATAACAATTCCCATGGAAATTTGCTAAAAATTTATCTGCACATCGCTAAACTAATTATCGTCTATTAAATCAATTTGAGCATTGACGAAGCCAGTCAAGTTGGGATGACATTTTATAGATGCATAATAAAGAAAAAAAAACGTATAACTACTTATTAAGTAATTCTTCACATGTGCCACTAAAGACGCTACTAAATTACAATCTAACCGAGTGTATAGTTAAGGAATTTTCCAAAGTAAATAAGTAAATGCAATGTAAATCAAGCGTATCAGACTCAGATTGAGCTACGTGTACTGCTTACAGCAATTATTTGTACATATAATTTATAATATCGTGTGGAATGAAATCCATTTTCGATCGGTGAAATGAACTGTCACATTTGAATTTCTGTTTTATTTATAGATTTCCAACGACTTTCTCATATTTGTTAAACCTCATTTCAGTTGCTTTTTATTACAAATATATTAGATAGAGACGATAACATTTTTTAGATTCATTAGAATTCGAGCTTAGAATAGGAGGGACTTCCAAAATAGGTATATTTTTCATCTTCTTAAATTCACACAATCATCATCATGTACAGACTGCGGAGGTGTGACCAACATCAGACCGTTAGCCGACTCTCAACGATTTTGAAAGAGTCAGCTGATTGGCTGACGTAACCAGCGGTCTTCTCAGCGGTTTGTTTACGAAAGAACTGAGAGCATGTTGGTGGTTTATGTAAAATAATAACACTCAAATCTAACAACAAATAGTTTCCACTCATGTTACTTCGTTGCCGTTTAAACAACGACTAATTGTACCGTGCCGATGACGTGGCAGCCGAAGTTACTCTTACAGTTTTGCTTCGGATGGCTAAATAGGGTAATCTTTCTTCCTTGCACAATTACGGGCTCATTCAGATGGATTAATGGCGCCGTTGCTGAGGTTATACACAAGTCAAGTCGTAGCTGTGGTAAGCGAGCAGTCAAATATGGGAGTAAGAGTACTAAGCCAAAGATTATCCGAGCGTGAATTATGTTTTTTTTTTGTTTTTTGGATTTACTGAAATATTGTTTTAGTTTACAATGAAAAATTGTTTTAGTTTACAATGATTTGTTTGCTGTTTGGCAAAGGGTAAGTATTCATTCGATAGAACTCTTTTTGCTCTACAAAACTAATATATGTTTTGAAGTTATTTCATTTTTTATTAGTTTTGCGGCTTAGAAACATTTTCGACTGGATTTGAATGGTTTGCAAAATTCAAAATTGGCGAGTTTGATGTCCAAGACACGTCCCAGAGCGGAAAGGTTTCTGAATTCGATGAACAACGTCTTAAATCACTTTTGAAGGATGACGGTCGCCAAAGCAGTCGTGAATTGGCGGAAAAAATGAGCTGTGCTCATAAAACCATTCTCAGTCACCTTCATTCAATGGGATTTACCGAAAAATTGTAAGCCTAAGTGCCTCTCGAGCTCAACGAAAAAATAAAGAAAGTCGCCTTCAAATTGCTTCTCAGCATCTCGCCCGCCATCGAGCAACACGCGGTCATAAACAGTTGCTTTTGTACCCAATCGTCACAGAAGATGAGAAATGGTGCCTATACATCAATATGAAGCAAAAAAAGGTGGCTCCAGGAGATACGCCAAAACCGGAAGCCAAACCGGATCTTCATCCAAAGAAGATCACGATATGTGTTTGGTCTGACTAGGAGGGCACGGTGCACTGGGAAATGCTCGAAAATAATACCACGGTCAACAAGTAGCTCTGCATTGCCCAGCTAGACCGCGTGAATAAGGCTGTTCGACTGAAATACCTGATCGACATAGTCAAGCTCGTACGGGAAAGGGCATCTCAGCGAATTGGTCGAGAGGTGTGAATACGTAGAAAAATGCAATGGCGAATATACTCGTATAATTGATTAACTTATTGAATAAATACTGTTTTTTGCTATTTCTCCAGCCTAATAGTTCCGGTATAACAAAATATCCTTGTTAATCGAAGCTCATAACTTTATACAAAATTCACAAAAATTTAACAAAATTCAAAAGTGCAATCAAAACTTTCCACTTTTTAACAGAACTTTTAGAAAACTTCTGCGTATTTTAGTACACTAAAGTGGTACAAAACCTGGAACTTTGATTTATAAGTATTTTTTTATACTTTGATACAAAATTAATAGTAAAAGTTTTGCATAGAAAATATTTCAAATATTGTAAAAATTTAAGTATGTAGCTGAATTGATAAGTCACAGAACGAAGAAATAACTATCTCGCTAACCGAACTAAAATCTGATTAGACTATACAAATCAGAACTGGTTAAAAGTTATCTTATTTTGAAGAATATTTTTGTAAAAGCACTATTAAATGCGTAACTGCGCATTAAGTTACAAAAATAAGTTTACTAATAAAGCCAGTTTAGAACTCAGAAAATTCTTCAACAATTTTTTATTAAATTTTTTTGTAGTTAAATTCCAAACTTTTGCCTATCATCTGCTGCCCAAACTGTCAAAATATTATCAAATTCTCTATAGTTGAAATACGTATGAACAAATTTCTTTTTTGTTTGGGTTTGACAGCAATAATTGAAATATCAAGATGAATTCAATTAAGAGCTGGTACATGAGAAGAAATGTTTGCAGATATGATTAACACGTAGCAAATTTTCCCACTTGAGAAATTATTTGTAGTTGTCGATCTAAATCGATAGCCCGAACATGTTAAGTAGTAAATCTAGAAATTTATTTTTGTCGATGCCGTGTTAAGTGAGGTATATCGCCCGTATATTAATAACAAAAAAAAATGATTTCCTTAAAGGAAGTAGTACATGGAACTGGCTATTTATAGCTCTGGGTGGCATGAATTTCATGTTTTATCATTATTTTATATATCGTATACTCTAGACTTCGGTTAGTGCCTATACAATCAAAACACTGTGAGTCAAAAATCAACTTCTTTTGTTATCCCGTAAATATTTCATAAATATTTATTCACTAACTTAGTCTTTTAAAGGAAGTATAAACGGAGGTATCCGTTGCGTATACTTCACGTCACATAAGGAAAGTGCCACTATATAAAACAGCAAGGAGAACGAAGTTGAGGCATACATATACCTCAAATATATATTCTTTCCACGACAATGCATGAACCAAATTCAAGAATATTCAAGGATACATTTTTCAAATGGCATTATTGTACTATATTTGTCTATATTTGTACAATATTTGCCCGGCACTAGATGCTCTGATTGGTTTGCCACCACTTGATGCTTTCATCCAAGGACAGGCCTTGAAGGCCATCTGCAAACACAGTGGGAACTGGTACGGCCCTTGTCCGGCATTGGAACACAGAGAAGGCATGGACATCGATCCAACAATTCTCTACATGCCCCTTGACTCCATGCCATCAAGAGTCGTACTTGAAAAGAGATACAGTGTAGTGCTACCAGAGGCTCAGTTGTGGGGAGACTCAGAAAATGAGCCCGGCAAACACTGTTTTTGCATTTTTACGTATGGCTCCAGGACCGGGCATGGCTCCAGCTCTGGGGTCTACGTGGAATCCAGCGGGACAAAACTGCACTTTGCTCTTGGAATGCATGCATCTGTGTCATTAAGCAGAGGGAAGTGCAGACGGCTGGTTGGACTGATGACGGGCCACTTTCTGTAGGCAAAGCACATGGAAAGGTTGGGCATCTCAGACAGTGTCCAGTGCCCAGCCTGTGAAGAGGAGGATGAGACGGCGGACCACTTCCTGTGTGTCTGCCCCGCCTTCGCTCGAATCAGGTTTGAGGTCTTTGGCACTGATGTGTTAAGAAGCGACCATCTTGGCTCCTTGGCACCACAAGATCTACTCAGATTTCTTCGGAGATCGGGTAGATTTAAAGAAAACTAAAAGGGAATCCAAGTGTAGTACAATGGACTCAATTAATGTCTGAGTGCTGCACTTGCTAGTTGTCCAAACACTATATTTGTCTTGGCAAAAAGTAAACACAAATTTTGTTTAATAGCTGGATATATTGTATTCCATTTGGCATCCACATTATTATCATGGGGTCAGTATAAGTTCTTAAAACTATTTATAAAAAAATTCGAGTTCTTTAAAAAATTCAGTATGCGAGGAAATGAAAAACTAAGTATGCAGCATTGCTATATAAAATCTATCCATGTATCCAAGTTCGATCTGCATATGAAATATTTCCTGGATTACTTTTACTGTCGCACGGTGTTATAAGTCAAAAAGGTGTTATATTTGGAATTTATTTATACAAACGTATAATTAGAACAGAACTCAAATATACTATAAGGTAAGTGTTTTGGCAGGATTTATCACAACGAATGGCGAGTGGCTCATTCGAAGGGTAGTTCAATACGTATTTATAAGAACCGGCAGGCCGATAGGCTCAACTGCTACTGGTTTCACTCGTGTAGTGTAATTATTTATAATTGTATTTCATGTTAATAAAAAATATACATAAATATATAATAGGCGCTGGCACCCTTTTTGGGTATTTGGCCGAGCTCCTCCTCCTATTTTTGGGGTGCGTCTTGATGTTTTTTCCACAAATGGAGGGACCTACAGTTTCAAGCCGACTCCAAGCGGCAGATATTTTTTATGAGGAGATTTTTCATGGCATTGCCTGCCGAGGGGTGAACGCTATTAGAAAAAAAAATGTTTCTTCATTTTGGTGTTTCGCGGAGATTCGAGCGTACGTTCCCCGAATTCCGAATGTCAGCCACGTTGGATATCCCACAAAGGGATATTTTTTGGTTATTTGCTTAGCAGGATTTTAATAGCCAAATAAGACCAAAAATTAGGTGCATTTATATTCGTGGACAAACACATTTTATTCCATTTTATTCAAGCGTGCTTCCTTATGAAAATTCTCCTGGCAAAATTCAAAGATGTGTTTATCACGATCGAAATAAAATAAAAGCATAAAGCATAAAGCAATTAAGCGATCAAAGTTAAATTATTTGCTATTCCACTCTATACTGGAAAACAATTATCTTCTTGTCTGTATGGGTGTAAGTTGCTTTCTGTTTTAGCTAATCATAAATTTAGACACGCGCTAACCAAACACTGTCTCATAAGTAATTTAATTAGTTATACATAGAAATGACCACCAAAGGTTAACAAAAATCGAAAGCGAAAAATGCCATCTAACGCAGCTCGACCCTAAATATTGCACAATAAACAAGCCAATCCACCCACAACCACAAACAAAGCGAGCCATACGAGCGTACAAGCAATGAGCGGCAACTCAATTACTGGGTAATGACATTATTTCAAAAGCAAATACTTTAAAGCAATTACGAGGTTCATGTGTTTATTTTGTCTACTTTCCTACTTACGGTTTCATGCGAACGCAAAGGCATAAAGTACAAAATGCAAAGCTTAGAGGCATGCAACAAAATTACCCACTATTAGATCTATTATTTAACAGCAACTACTTAGATAGTACAAGTAATACAAATTGAAAGGCTTGCATTTAAAAAAAAAAACCTAATCCGTATATTAAAACCAGCCAATAAAAGTATGTTTATGTGAATGTAGTTGCTTGAAGGTAAGTGGGTAACCAAATCAATGTGTGGTTCAATTAACACACAGCCCGCGACAAACGTTAGCACCGCAGTTTTTTGAGTTCTGCCGTTTTTTTCTTTTTAGTGAAGAAAAATGTCATAGATTCATTATATGGCGAAAATGCGGAATACCGTGAGGGAAAAAATTATAAAATTAACAATTACGAAAATTTAATAAGCTATAAAATTGCATTACAAAAATCTTGCTCTAAATTCGAATTAAAAAACGTGGAATTGAGATTAAAAAGTTGTGGAATTTTTCTAGTTTTTCTATACAATTTAAAAATTGTGATTATGGTTTTCGTTAGATAATAAGCCATACCTTTACTAGTATATGTAAAATAATGAAAATTCATTAAAACAATAATGAAAATGTATTTAAAAAAATAATGGGCATTCAAACAAAAAATAAGAAAATAATGAACATTAATTAAAAAAAGTGGTATTTGCCCTGTACTGAAGAAGGGTGACCCGACGATCTGCACCAACTACCGGGGCATCAGTCTTCTAACCATCGCTTACAAGGTCTTGTCTAGCGTCCTATGTGGAAGACTTAAGCCGTTTGCCAACACAATGATCGGGCCTTATCAGTGCGGTTTCAGACGTGGAAAGTCCACCATCGACCAGATTTTCACATTACGCCAAATCCTGGAAAAGACCCACGAAAAGCAAGTCGACACCCATCATCTCTTTGTCGACTATAAAGCTGCGTTCGATAGCCCGATAAGGGATTGCCTGTACGCCACCATGTCTGAGTTCGGTATACCAGCGAAGCTCATACGGCTATGCAGAATGACGTTGAGCAACACAACCAGCTCCGTCAAGGTAGGAAATAACCTCTACGAGACATTCAGTACCATTCGAGGTTTCAGACAAGGCGATCCACTGTCATGCAACCTCTTCAACTTCGTGATGGAAAGGGTGCTCCGAAAAGCAGGTTTTGATCGCAATGGCACTATTTACTACAAATGTGTCCAGCTCCTTGCGTACGCCGATGACATTGACATTATCGGCCACTGTAAGCGAGATGTCACTGTAGCGTTTTCTGGTATCGAAAAGTATTCATCACGAATGGGTCTGGCGGTGAACGAGGGTAAAACGAAGTATATGCTGTCTACAACGCGGAACACACGGCGTGTAGGAACGCACGTCATTGCGGACAACTATACCTTCGAAGTTGTTCCAGAATGTATTTATCTTGGCATCGCCGTTAACAGCCACAACGCTATCAGCCTGGAGATCAAACAGAGAATCACTCTTGCTAATAGGTGTTACTATGGACTGAGGAAGCAATTGAGTAGTCGAGCCCTCTCTCGCATGGCCAAACTGACACTTTACAAGACGCTCATCATACCCGTATTGCTTTATGGCGCAGAGGCATGGGTAGTGTCACAAAGCGATGCAGCCGCTCTTGGGGTGTTTGAGAGAAAATTTCTTCGTAAGATCTTCGGTCCTGTGCGCATTGGCGAAGACTACCGTTCAAGAATGAACCACGAGCTGTATGAGTTCTACGCCGACATTGACGAAGTTCAACGCATCGCCATCCAACGCCTGCGTTGGCTAGGGCATGTCGTGCGTATGGATGAAGAAGCTCCAGCAAAGAAGGTGTTCGAGGGCGATGTGCAAGGGAGCCGACGCAGAGGAAGATCATTGCTCCGCTGGAAAGACCAGGTGGAGGAAACCCTATGCTCGCTTGGTGTACAGAATTGGAGAAGACGCGCGCGGAGCAGAGCTAGTGAGGTCGGCCGTAACTTGGTAACGGGTTGTTATGGCCACCTAAGTAAGTAATTAAGTAATTAAGTAATTAAAAAACAAAAACATAATGAACATAAATTCCAAAAACCCAAATATGGAACATTAATTTAAAAACGAAATAAACATTCATTGAAAACCAAATAACCAACATTCAGTTATATAAAAATGAGTATTCATTAAAAAACACATGAACATCCAAAACCAAAACAAAAAAAAAAAAACAAAAAACAATCTAAACTGCTCAGAATGTGCCATCGTTTTGTAGCGGGGTGCATGTTAGAAGAAGGTAGGTGAGTTCAGTTACTTGTGCTGATATTTTTTTGCTGGTAAGTTTTAGTTTTTCTATTTTTAAGGCTGACAACTTTCCTATACAAGCCTCATTCTTCAAGTATATGTGTACGTATATATGTATTTAGCTGTGTTTGTATGCCTATACAATAGAGGCGCTGGCGACACATTCATTTTCATGGTCGTGTACTTTCTAAAAAGAAAATTAACTGTTGCGTGGTTTTAGGCGCAATTTACTGGTAGTAAGTCATACACACACAGACAATATAAAGCATACAGGCGTTCAGGTTTACTTTGTTTTTAATTTAACAGGGTTCAAAAATTATGCAACCGACCAGTGGGAACCGAAGAGTTCGATAGTTAGAATACAGTAGCGAGCATAGCTGAGTGTACAATAACATTTTTTTTTAATTTACAGTATTTCGCGAGTTAAAATTCGTTTGTCTTTTTTTCTTTCTTTAAAGTTTCAAACTGCATACAAAATTTAGAAAAATTCAACAAAGTGTGGACTAAATTTTAAAATTTTTAATATAAATTTTTAAAAGATTTTGAATTTTGGTATAATAAAGCCTAAGTTTTAGGCGGTGAACGAAGCGCGATGATTAAAAAAAATTTTTTTTTGGTCGGCTCTTGCACTCAGTTATGTTCGCCACTGTATATGTGTATTACATGTGTGAATATATGAGTATGCATGTATATGCCAGCAGTGCGTCTATCTTTGATATGGTCTGAGACCGATAAGTGTTCCGCAATGAATTATTTATTGCCTTAGAATCAACACGTATCGAATGTTTACATATTGCGTGGGTTCGTTGCTATTCACACACACTTACCCGACCGTAATGATGATTGAATGTGTCGGTTTTTAGTTGGTATATTACTTATATACATATGATGAGCTCAGTGGCAACTGTAAAACTCTGGAAAAGGCGGGATAAGGTCCAATACTTTTTTTTTACAAATAACCATTTTTTCAACAAATATCGCTAGTGGCGTATACAACAATGTTTGGCAAAGCAAATATGTATCAAACCCCTCAGCTCATTAAAATCTATTTTCAGCTAATGAATGGAATAACATTCAAAAATTTTACTTCATATCTCAAGTTTTGGCAGTCTTGCCTGTATCTAAAGCGGCTCCAGAATGTTAATTTTGGACATTTAGAAGCATCAATAGTTAGTCAAGAAGCACGATGGGTCTGCAGCGCTTCAATAATTTTGCCTTCGTAAATATTCATTGATTTAACTGAAAAAGATATTCTACACGATTTTCACAAAAAGTCTAAGAAATCTCAAAAGGACTGATTCTACTACATTTTGTGCGATATTTATATTACACTTTCCTTTTTATTTATATTATATTATTAACCCCCTTAATCACTTCAGAGCTTGTTCCAAGCCGCATGAGAATGTACGTCGTCAAAGGCACTCCTCAAGGCGGAGTACTTTCACCCCTTCTCTGGAATCTCGCTGTTAACAGTTGCTTCGAAATCTCGAAAAAGCAGGCTGCAAGGTCAATATTCTGCTCAATATTCAATAATCAAATTCAGCTAAATACCTAGGAGTAATTCTAGATAGGAAGTTGAGTTGGAAAATGAACATTGAAAACAGATGTAAAAAAAGCTTTTATAGCTCTTTATACTTGTAAGAAAGCTATATGCAAAACCTGGGTTTTTTCACCTCGGATCACTTGTTGGATAGGCTCTAAATACGTTACTTCACTTGCTCACTATCGATCTGGCTGGCAAATCGATTGCAACGAAAGCAGTGACACGCATGAATGCTATAGCGAAATGGAATAAGTATCTTAGCCATTCGGCCATACTGAACAGGAACACTGTTATCTCTTCCAGCATAGACTATCATCTTCCATCACCACCCTTGCTATTCTCCTGTTCACTCCCAACTAGGGAAGAATGGAAGGCAAATCTTACCGAAATCGATGGCCCTCTGATTATATATGCAGATGGTTCAAAACAAGACGGTAAAGTAGGATTTCGAATATTTTCCAATTCCCTTCACATCAATCTATCATTTAGATTACCCGACTACTGTAGTGTATTCCAAGCGGAAGTATGCGCTATCTGGTATGCTGCGAAAACTCTCTTAGAAAAGAGAATATCACTAGAGGATATCCGCTTTTTCACTGACAATCAAGCGGCCGTACGAGCACTCAGCTCCTCTTATACCCACTCAGATGTGGTTCGATCCTGTATCTTATCTCTTAACGAAATAAGTGTTCATAATTCTGTCCAAGTTATCTGGATACCCGGTCACAGTGGATTCGAAGGTAACTGCAAAGCTGATGAGCTCGCAAGAGCTGGAGCTGCGCAATCAAATGTTAGTAACTTACCCACAATCCACATTCCGCTCTCAACATGTAAAATGATCATTGATCGAGAATTTCACAGCATTGCTGATCGGAGGTGGCGAGTGGGAACTACTTGCGTTACGTCAAATAAATCTGGCCATCTTACAATCTAAAACAGACAAAAACCCTTATAAATCTTTCGAAACACGAACTAAGGCATATAATATCTCTTATCATCGGCCACTGCCTTTTGGGCACTCATGCACGTCGGCTCGGGGTTCCTCAAAATGACCTGTGCAGTTACTGTGAGAACGAAGATGAAGATGTATCGAGCTCGAACCTGAAAATCTAATCTCTCATAAAATTCTCGAAACCAATTAATATCTTTGACCAAAATCTATAATAAAAATCTCAGTTAGGTGGGGAAATCATGTAATATAATGAGATCTAGGGCAACACAACGAACCCAACTTGCGGTCTATGTGGCACTCCGATGCGGGGTCACCCTTAAACCAACCAACCAACCCCCTTAATCCGCCACTGGATTTATTAAAATATTTGTTGTAGCACTGATATGGTTTATATCAATCATCATCATATCAATATAGGCCCTACTGCAAAAAAACTTATTTAATTTAAAGTTACAAAATTTATATAAAAAAAAAATTTTTTAATAAGAATCTTTAGAAAAATTTCGAGAATGCAATTTTTATATCCCAGTGAATTTTGGAATATCTTGTAAGTTTCGGGCGAATAAAAATCGCTGGTTTTTTAGGACTTTTTTCTGACGGATTTCCGCACGTTATTCTAGATAACAATTAGACGCAAACTAACAGCAATACGCAAAAAAAAAAAAAACCAACCCAATTTTTTAGCCGCCTAAAAGCATAATTAGCATACTCGGCATTTTTCTAAAAATTAAGGTTACAATTTTTAAAAAGGAAATGAAAATTGTTTGAATTTTTCTAAATTTGGTATAAAGTTTGAAAATTTGTTTTACATTGTTTTGGTTAAATAATATTTAAGGCAAACCACTAAATTCTGAGCGGTACAAAACCATTTGTTTGTCAGAAGTTTTCGGAGAATTACCGAAAACCTAGTCTACAACGCTGCAGAACTGCAAAGTGTTTTGTGACAAGTCCGAACAGAACTTTCTACTAAAACTTGCAAGAAAAGACGTTCGGTTTATGGTCGGTATTATTACAGGACATAACCTATGAGGTCAGCATATGACCACTATTGGAATCATTGAGGACCCAAAGTGCCTGTCGTGCTTGGAGGAGGCGGATAGCACTGAGCACTTTCTCTGTGAGTGTCTTGCCTTTGCTAGAGCAAGGCTATGACTCATGGGTTCCGATGTCATGGGAATGAGTTCTATTCGTTCTCTTTATAGATTTACCAAAGAATCTGGAAAATTCTCACAGGACTAACTACATCTATCTCTGTTTCTATTCTTTCCTATCTCTTTTTCTGATACTTTTCTCCTTTCCTGCTTGACCATCTAGCTCTATCAGAGCTCTAAATACAATGGGCTTTTTTAGCCATAGTGTTTAAATTTCTTGGCGCTCCTTGACTCGACCAATTCAAGTATCAATTTCCAAGGGAAAACCAACTGTCGAAAAAGAATAATCTTTCGCTGAGACAATGCGAGCTTTACGTTTTGTTTGGGCACTCAAAAGATCGAATTAAGGGTCATGCGCTTTGCAGCCCTAATTTGACAACTAATAATTTCTTTTTGTATACGAACATCAAATGTAAATGTGAGTTCAATGTTTTTAATGCCTGAAAAAGCTGTTGAAAGCTTTAAACAACTCGTTTTGGAGATATCCACTTCTAGGTGGCAAAAGTGTTTTGAAAATTGGTTCAAGCGAATGTGGAAGTACATTGACTTCCAAGGAGAATATTTTTAAAAACAATAAATACATTTTCATAATTATTTTACTGTATTTTCAATATTGCTCGTAAACTACGAGTATATATAAAGGGCAACCCTCCTACTTTTTCTTATGTATGAATCGGTAGCGATCGATAGAGCGCTTAAGGGCATCAAAACCAAAAATTTGGTTAATGGGTTCCATTCCATTGCTAGTAGCGGAAATTATAAGAAAATGAAGACCCGAAGCCCATGACCCTTTTTGAGATCCTCGACTATGAGAAATACAAACAAAGGGCGGGCTAAGAACAAAAACAGGTGCGGACTACCGGCTGAGCTATTCAATACGAATAAGGGGAGCTGGTATTTTTCGGTCATTATGACAAGCAATTTGCGTGAAAGAGAAAGGCCACCAACAATGAACCTTATCGGTATGCGTATAGGTATAAAAAGGGAAATTGGAAAGTAGATGCAGGCGAAAGGCATGAAAAGGCATGACTTTTTCCAAATATTTCAGTCAAACTTTCAGTGGATATCGATTTTGGTGAGTATAAATTGAAGTAAAAGGCGCGAAATCGATTTCAGATCTATTTTGAATAGAAGCTAGCATTAATTCAACAAAATGGGGCGGAAGCGCTAGTTGGATTCTGGAAGAATTACCACTTTAACCAAGCACCAATTCACACTTGGCTCAATTTGTTAAGTGTTTTGTGAAACCTTTTTATATATACCTAAAGTGAAAGTGAATTATGAATCGATGTGGAAATGCTAAGAGCAAAAAACGCATGCATACATTAGCAAAAAAGTAAACATCAATAACGAATTCCAAAGGTTCACACCTTGGTTATTCTTCTAGTTTATTTCCAAAGAAGCGCACTCAAGTCATAATAAGACCAAAACAAAAACAAATAAACACAGCATTAGTTATGCTCGAGTACTTTTGTGCTTACGCGAATAACCTTATTGAAATTCGATACAGAACAGGTATGTAAGTGCGTGTGCATGTATGCGCAAGTAGTCAACCAAACTTTGTTTACACAGCACTCGGCAAAGTTCGTACTGAAGCACACAAATTCAGAAACCGCTACTATGTAATAATGGAAGAATCATATTGAGTGCAGAATAGAGTAGTTCTTTATTTATATTAATTTACAGTTCACAATAATTGCTGACAGACTAAAAAATAGAATTTTTAAACAAACAAATAAGGAATATACCACAATAGCGAATTATTTTGAGAAACATATCATTTTTTCCATTCAACACATTCACTACATCACAAGGAGTCAAAGTTGTTTTTTTTGGATTTTTGCAACAAGGAATTGCATATAAAATATTTATAAACATACTATGAATATGAAAAAGTAAGCGAATATTCCGAACGAATTCCGGATGATTACTAAGTAGGTTTTAGAGCCAACTGGTCTACAACAAATCAAGGTTTCATAGCGAAACCAACTTTCGAGAAGCTATACGCATATGACATTGACGTCTACTGCTTATTTGTGGACCTTTGTAGACAAGTATTTGACAGCATAGACAGAAGGCATATTAAATTTTTGCTGCAGTCTATAGGCATGCCGTAAATTGAGCTTTCTATTATAAAAAAAATAAATAATTGGCGCGTACACTTCTGTTAGGTGTTTGGCCGAGCTCCTCCTCCTATTTATGGTGTGCGTCTTGATGTTGTTCCACAAATGGAGGGACCTACAGTTTCAAGCCGACTCCGAACGGCAGATATTTTTATGAGGAGCTTTTTCATGGCAGAAATACACTCGGAGGTTTGCCATTGCCTGCCGAGGGGCGACCGCTATTAGAAAAATATTTTTATTAATTTTTGCTTTCACCGAGATTCGAACCAACGACCTCTCAGTGAATTCCGAATGGTGATCACGCACCAACCCATTCGGCTACGGCGGCTTTCTATTATGAAGCTCACAAATATCACAGCGAAGATGAAACAAGTTTATGGCGATGATTGCCTATTTCGTGCCACAGTTTATGAGTGGTTTACACATTTCAGAGGTGGTTGTGAGGATATAAATGACGACGAACATACGGGCTACCCAAAATTAGTAATCACCGAAAGTTCCATCGAAATTGTTCTTAACCCGTTACCGCATATGGGCCCATATATGGCATTGCAGACTTAGTTCAATTTTATTCATTAAGTGAATATTACAAAATATTATACTTCACACTATTTTAATCTATCAAATATATATTTAGCAAATAATATAAAAAACCAAAAAATTTCCTATTATTTTATGACATTTCGAAATAACCTCACTTTTGTGCAAGTGAGTGAAAGAGCAGAATTGAGGTGCGAGTGATTAGTTTTCAAAAAAACGATAATAGAGTAAAACATAAGCACTTTTTGACCAAAACAAAAATATTTTCATAGAGTCGATATACTCATATTTCTCGACGGATAACACTTTTTCGCTTTTCAACTGTTTTCTATACTCTACAACTAGTTTTTATATATGGCTCTGTAAAAAACAATATAAAACTTATATATTTTTCGATTAATGTCTTATTGGTAATTAAATAAAGCTATTTCCACGGCGAAACAATTTTCTTTTTTTTCGAAGCTTTCTAAGTTCATGCAGTAGAGGGTTAAATTTATCGAAAATGAACTGAAATCCTCGCTGAAATTCATGGAATCGGAGTTTTAATATCTCCAAACATCGATTTATTGCATTTTAACTGATCATTTGGGCTTACGAAAGGTCTGTGCACGTTTCATTCCGCACAAGTTAACTGAGAACCACAAATTGCTCAGAATTCAACATTCGAAAAACCTCATTAAAGAGGCGAGACAAGACGAGAACTTCCTTTACAACATTGTAACTGGTGATGGAACGTGGTGTTTCGAACATGAACCTAAAACTAAGCACTAAGCGTCAAAGTGCCGAATGGAAGGCCCCAGGCGAGCCACCACCCAAAAAATCGCGTTTGAAGAAGTCAAAAATCAAGTCGATGCTCATTTGTTTTTACGATTCCAAGCGAATTGTCCACATGGAGTTCGTACTAACACGCCAAACCGTCAATGCAATTTTCTATCTTAACGTTGTTGCATTGCATTCGTCGAATTCGCCCTGAATACCGCGAAGGAGGAAGGTGGCGATAATGGACCATCTCATCGATCCACTCCTGTGACTGATTTCTTGACTAGAAATCGGATTCTAACCATTAATCGGAAAATTGCATTTGGCTATGAAAAGAAAATGTTTGCGTCCGTAGAGGCCATCCAAAAGGCTTGTACCAACATCCTGTTTGGACTTTAGTTTATGGACCGGTCCAGCTCCGTTTTAAGGTATGATGACCTGCTGAACGGAGACTATGCGTTCAAGAGTGTGCAATAATTTGGGTATCAAAATATCAGCCTATAAGGATATGTCATTGACAATTAGTGACAGAGTTTTAGTAGCAAATAAGCCTTATTACGCTAATTTGAAACTGCTTAAGTCAAAATTATTATTTCGCGACCAAAAGTTAAGAACACACAAAATCTTGATCCACCCTGTGCTTACCTATGGTTGCGAACTATGGATGCTCGAAACTACTGACATTAATCAGCTTGACATTAATGGTCTTTGAAAGAAAAATGTTGCGAAAAATTTATGGACCAATAAGACTGCAGGACAGTACTTATCGAATAAGATATAATCATGAGCAGGAACTTTTATCAAAAAACGAAACTGTGATAAGATTTATAAAGTCTCAGAGGATAAGATGGCTTAAATACATGTTTAGAATGCCCAAGGGGAGAATAACTCAAAAGGCAATTAAATTGCGCCCTGCTGCAGACCGAAGAACAGGACGCCTCAGAAAGAGATGGCTCGAAGACGTTGAAGATGACCTTGCTAAGCTGAACGAGCGGCGGTGGAAGGAAGTAGCCATAGATAGAGACGGGTGGCGAAAATTTGTGAACGAAGCAATAGTTCACCCAAGGATCGTGGGGGTAAGAAGAAGAAGAATTGTGATAATATTGGGCATCTTCCACTAAAATATTCAACGTCTTCTGTTTTGTTTAGATTACAGAGTGTAAGATTATTATTATGTAAGTACTTATATACCGTTTACTTTCAAAAGGTGCTTTGAATATTACGGATATTTTGTACCTGCCAATTTTATTGAAAATTGAATTAAGTTTTCCCTATGTTGAAGTCTAAATATTTATATATTCTTTCTTTACTTTTTTAGGACCGCGCCTTATTCTATCTCGAATTTTATTATTCCTATTCATTATACGGGTTGCTTTCTTTCGTTTTCAAACATTTTGCTTTAGATCTCTATCATTCCATCTTAAATTGAATTCCACTCTTGTTTTATTAAGGGGTTACATGGGTTTCGTCGGGTAAAAAAGGCCTATTTTCTATTTTTTTTTCTGTGTAACAAATTATTTATTTAATTCAAACTTTTTTCTGTCTTATAGATACACATTTAAAGAATAATTTCTGAAATTTAAAAAAAAAAAAAAATTAAAACTCCTCCATTGTGACGTCATTTTCGGTGACCCCTCGAAAAAAGGTGCGTCCGCGTTGTCAGCATAACTCCTGACAGGCTCATTAAAAATGAAAAAACAAAAACAAGTGTTTTAGTTAAGAGCATAAACTCGTGCTTGAACGAAGGAAAGAAAAAAAGTAAAAATTGGAATTTTGGCAGACATTTTTGCAAATAAATGAAAATGTCGGTCAAATTTCCTTGACATTTTGTTTTTTTAAATAGTTGTAAATGAAAAAAAAAAAACAAAATCCTTCGTTCAGGCACGAGTAAATTGTAATTCAAACACCTGGGTAAAATTTCATCAAAATCGGTTCAGTAGTTTTCGAGAACATTTGACAACCGACTTTGAAAACACAGTTCCGAGAAAAACGCGTTTAAAGTTTTGAGTAACAATAAAAGTGGCTTGGACCGCACACATTCCAAAGGCTGTATCTCCGAATTTATTATTCGGATCGACTTGAAAATTTAGGATAATATTCCTAAGAAGTTTTAGAAATTAATAAGCAAAAAAAAAATAAATCGATTTTTTGAACCAAGGAAACCCATGTAACCCATGTAAATGATTCAGCCCAGAATATTTTTTTCGCAATACTTTCAACGACACAAGTGCGGTAGTCTTTTGTTGATGTACTCAAAAATTGGTCTTTTTATATAATTTAGATGTAGTGCAAGAGTGTAGATGTGCCCCCTTTTCATATTCGTTTCGAACATTATGGCATAAGTAGGGTAATATTCTGGAAATCCTACGATTTGTTTAACAAATTACAGTTGGAGGTTGTCAACGTCTTCAAATAGAATGTAGCCTCATACTTGAGCGGCATAACTTTGAGTGACTTGAAACATTTGCCATTTTGAGCTAAGATTTTTCCTCTTTTTAGAGTAGAAGCTTGTCGAAGCTGAATTTATGCTAATTTTTGCTAATGCCTGTTTTTTGAAAGCTCACTTTAGGGCTCAGTACTAATCCCGGATAGCAATACTCATTTGGAGTTGCTATATGTACAGTTTTAAATTATCAATTTTCCCGACGCGATAATTTTCCGCCCTGTCTAAAAACCATTATTGCTGATTTCTGATTTCCAAATTAACCTTCATTCCACTTGTTGCAGTAAATCTCTCACTTGTTTATCATACTTTGTAATACGTCAACTTCATCTGCCATTATCACTATGCCATCTGGATATAAGAGCACTCTAATATTCTTATCATCGATATGCGAGTAGGGGTAGCCTAACTCTTCATGTATGCCATTTAAATATAGTGCAAATAAAAGCGGCGACAACAAACACGCTTTTCTAACTCCTGATAGGGTAAAAACTATTCTGATACTAAATCATTCTCTTTTAACACACCTTCTTTTTCATATTGAGTGTATGGAAGGGCGGACAAGGCACTACGGCATGCCGGAGCTATGAAGATAGAAACAAATTCTATATTAACAGCGGCACGAATTGCGTAGTTTTAATTAATTATTTCTTTCGTAATTCATTTTAATTATTAATTTATTTTGTTAATTTTTTTCACATTTTTCTCATGCCTTTTTTGCTTATAAAAAAAACTCCCGAAACTTTGTTATATAGAAGAAAGCACACATAACCGTCAACCAAAAAATAAAAAAAAAATGATCAAAAATCAAAGCGATTTTTCAGCCTCTTGAAACTGGCGCAATATTATAACAAAATTGAATATGCTACAAAACTGCATACCCAGTATTTTTCTAAAGATTCTGATGAAAATTTGTTGTGTTTTTTTTTTAATTTTGTACAAAGTTAAAAATTTTGGCTATGTATGGTTTTTATTATAGTAAACAAATTTTTAAATAAAAAAAAAATAAATAAGTGGTTAAAAGTTGGCATTATTTTGCGCTACTATTATTGTGAACACAGGTGTAGTCAAACAGAAGCCCACTCTGGCATGGTTGCCACAAACTACTCATATACATACAATAGCGCAGGGAGAGCACTTTTAAGCTGTGCTAGTAGGAGCCTACGGAAGCTTGGAACTTCATTGCTTGCACTTCTTTGCGCAGACGGCGCAAATTAGGATTTTGCCTAAGTATTAAATCTCGTACATGAACCGTAACGCTGAATGCAGAATTTTTAAAAAATAGGCTATCTAATCGAAGCTACTTCCAGAGGAAGGATAAGGAAGTGGGCTTAAGCAACGATTACATCAATGGTGTATCAAAATGGACTTTGACAGATCTATAACTCAATTGGGTGTTTAAGAAATTTCGGAATGCAAAAAACAGAAATGCTATATCTACTCAAAAAATATTTGAATGAAAGTTCTCGAACTTCAATTTGACAAAATTTTACAGGTCGCATCGTAGCCAAAAGATATTTCGAAGTTTGATAAATGGAACTAATATCCCAGTTACTCAACTGGCGAATTGTATGCTGTCGACTGTGTCCAAGGGTCATTTATTTTATTTACTTAGATGCACCAGTATCATTTATTGAGTTTCATAAAAAACAAATTTAACAAAATACCACTTAAAATGTTTGAAATAACAATTTAGTTTTCAAGGAGGCTAAAACAACAAAGTTTGAAATGTCAAATACAGCATCAACAAAAAAAAAACATGTTCCTGCAGCTGCTGTGATTATATTTTTTCACATTTAGTTTTTTTTATATAATATAAATATAAGTTCGTTTTCTACAAAGAACCATAGGAATCAAAGCTCCAAACTGTGCAAGAAATTCCGAAAAATTAATCAGATTTTCATCAAACTTTTTAACTTTTTAAACAGAATGACTTAAGAATAACTCCGTGCCGTTCGAAGTCGGCTTATAACTGTAGGTCGCTCCATTTGGGGAAAAACATCAAGACGCACCCCACAAGACCCACATCCACAAATAGGTGGAGGAGCTCGGCCACACACCTAACAGAAATGAAGCCCAATTAGTTATTTTTAACTTTAAATAAAATTTGAGTATGCAGTTTTAGAGTCCAATCAATTTTGGTGAAGATTTGAAATGCCTAAAAAATCGCGTTGATTATCAAAAAAAAAAAAAATTTTATATATAAGAGTACTGAAAAAAAATTAAAACAAAACTGTTCCCAATATACATTAGGGCGGCTCTACCACCCAAAATTTTCCTAAGACAAAAAACATGTTTAAAATCATATTTAGAGGTGCCTCAAAAACCCATGAAATTGTAGATGCCTTTTATATGGGAAGAAATTGTTTCGTGGATTTGGCACGAACTCCTGCACCAGAAACCTTTTCTTTCGATATATTCCGACTATTGATTGAAATTCACGCCAAAAGTGCAGAAGAAATATTAATAGCTATTTTTTAATGCTCTCCCTATTTTTAAATTCCATGCAGTTCTGGGTTGCCCCTATCAAAACTAGTTGATAATAAATTATTGGCTATAACTTTTCGAATAGAAACGGAACAGCACAATAAGAATATAATGTTTTTTTTCAGTATTTTATATATGTAATAATAAATCTGGAATTGTTTTTCTTTATGAAAGGGTTTTTTTCAGGATTTTATATTAAATCTGATTTTTTTTTCTTTATAAAAGGGTTTTTGAGGCAATTCAAAACATAATTTAAAAAATACAGGTTTTTAGAAAACTACTAGGAGGTGAGCGCTGTAAATTTTAAACTTTATTTTTGCTGCATTTTTGTTTTTCTTTTTCACCCTAATGTATAAACCTGGTAGTTTGCTCTTTGGCTTATATGCATCGATAAGAGTTAGCTGAATTCACACTTGAGCACACACAAGCACAAATGTAAGAACTCATATATGCATATGTGAGTATGTATAAATGCTTCCACATATACATGCACACTCATATAAATGCATATCTTTCCGCAAGTGTTTTCGCGCGCTGTTACAAAAGGTTTTATCGCTGCATTTTGCGCTTCCACAGTTCCACAGTGCACTTGTACTTATTGTGAGTACATAGGAATATATGCACATACACATATACACATATATAAACTGTTGTAATATGGTCAAGGCAGTGCCACGATATCAAGCAAACAATAGCTTGCAGTGAGTGTGACTAAGTTTAAATGTCATTCCGAGAATGCCGCATGTGTTCAGATGAAATATATATTTACAAGTAGGCACGTCCATATGTACATACACTTGGATAAATAAATAGCAACAATTTGCTTGTAATTTTCCATTAAGTATCAGTTTTGGAATCTCAGTACAATATTTTAAAGTTTTTATTTTCTCTCTTTTATTTTCATTTTATTTTCATATAAATCGATTTTTTCCAACTACCTGTAAACTGTGTAAATCTTTAGTAAGTCAATGTAAAATTTGGTAAAATTGAGCACCGGAGAGAGTAACGCACTTTTGTAAAATCGAAATGAGATATTAGAAAATAAATTTTGAACTGATTGTGAGAAAAAACTGTAAATAAATATGTATGCATGTAAATTTGAAAAGATTAACCATCTAAATTTTATATATGTACATCCATAATAATTGAGGACCAACAGTATCTGTATATGACACATGCAGCAACAGCAAACAATTATTATAAACAAATATTTAATAAACTTAAAAAACTATAATTATTATATTATAATTTATAGCAATGTTGCACAAAATTAACCACCCTATGGGAAGATTTACAATTTGGGCAAATGGAGTCGTACGTTAAATTCCAAGGGCCGATGTTGAATGTGAACCACACTTAAACGTCAAGTTCTTTCTGCATTTGATTTGACATTTTTCAATTTCAGACTAATTCCATTTGAACCATGGAAAGATACACAGTCGACCAACGTGTTAAAGTTATTCAGGCTTATTATGAAAGCGGGCGTTCAAATCAAAATGCATATCGCGCACTTCGTGATTTCAGTGATGAGGCACATTTTCACCTCAGTGGATTCGTCAATAAGCAGAATTGCCGCATTTGGGCGAATGATTGCCGAAAAACCAATGCACCCACAAAGAGTGACTGTTTGGTGGGGTTTATGGGCCGGCGGCATCATTGGGCCGTATTTTTTCCAAAATGAGGCCGGTCAGGCAGTTACTGTGAATAGTGTTCGCTATCGTGAGATGATAACGAACTTGTTATGGCCCGAATTGGAAGATATGGATGTGGACGATATGTGGTTTCAACAGGACGGTGCCACTTGTCACACAGCTAACGAAATAATGGCTCCTTTGCGCGGAACATTTGATGGCCGAATAATCTCACGTCGCGGCGATGTCAATTGGCCGCCAAGATCATGTGATTTGACACCGTTAGACTTCTTTCTTTGGGGTTATTTGACAGAAAAGGTGTACGTCGATAAGCCAGCAACAATTCAAGAGGTAAAGGATGAGATAATTCGTCACATTAACGGCATAGAACCTCAATTATGCCTCAGCGTCATCGAAAATTTAGGCCATCGAATGGAGGTGTGCCGCCGAGGCCGATATTTTGTTCCATACGTAATTGAACCGTACCAATATTATCATAATAAAGATAAATGATAATAATTTCTTAAAAAACTCAACACCGGCCCTTGAAACTTAACCACCTTTTTTTGGACATTTGTTACTGCAAAAATCTCAATAGAGATTTCCAACACTCAAAATAGTTTTATTGTTTTTTTTTATATTAAACAAATTATGCTAAAACGAATGTGGGTGATTAATTTTGCGCCAACTTGTAAAATAAACAATAAAAAAACAGAAAAAGGATTTACCATTATGACTAAATTTTGCAGCGTACATAGAAAAGCTAAATTGAGCTGCGTGAATAAGCTAATAGCAAAATAAAAGAAACAAAATTTAAAAAGAATTTTTTTTTTAATTAAAAAAATTAAAAAAAAAATTTAAATGTTTAAATAAAAAATGTTTACTTTTTGTAAAAGCTTTCTTTACTGTTCCGTAGAATATTCTGATAATTCTTAAACAAAAGACAAAATCTTAGAAAAGTTTACAACGAATTTTCCATTGACATATTCTCACGTTTTGAAAACATCAACACGTATTCAAAGTATCTCCACTTGCTTATGCACTCAAATATTACATTGTACAACAATAAAAGATTAGAAGGTTTTGACAATGGCTAATCATGGATGGGGCCAAAGACAAATATCTATTATATATCTATTTTAAGCTTCGTGTCCGAACATTTTCCAGATTAAGTCAATGCTCACTCCTTTTTAAGGTGCAATGGCCTGCGAAATCGCAAGATCGTTTCATTGGAGATATCAAATATGTTCCGCAACTTAAAGTGGTCTCAGACCCCGCGGCAGAAAATAGCAAACCTCGGTTTATATTTCTGGCGTGAAAAAGTTTTTCTTAAAAAAAACAAAAACAATCTGCAAACACGCACATGACAAATTGGAGGAGGAGCTTGATCAAACGCACAACAAATGGTGTAAACCAAACAATCAAGACGGGGTGTAATGCAAGGTGAAGTCCAAAATAAACAAGACTCAGCTAAAATAGAAACGACAGGAGCTTTGCTCTGATAACTTTGGGTTTATTTATTCACAATAGTCCCCTCTGGCCTCGATACACTGTGTTTGCGTGATCTAAAAGCTTTTCGAAAGAGTGTTTCAGATCATTGACCGGAATGTCCTTCAGGATGTCGGTACAAGACTTTTGGTTGGTCTCTACGGACGCAAAGCGTTTTCCCTTCATGGCCAAATGCAATTTTCCGAATAGGTAGAAGTCACGGGGAGCCACATCAGGAGAATACGGTGAGTGATTGATGGTTATTGATGCGATTTCTAGTTAAAAAATCAATCACAAGAGGGAATCGATGAGATGGTGCATTATCATGCAATAAGCGCCAGCTTCCTCCTTCGTAATATTCAGGGCGAATTCGACGGTTTGGCCCATTGGTACGAACTACTTGTGGACAATTACCTCGGAAACGTAAAAAGAAAGGAGCATCGACTTGATTTTTGACTTCTCCAAACGCGATATTTTGGGTGGTGGCTGGTCTGGGGCCTTCCATTCGGCACTTTGACGGTTAGCTTCAGGTTCATGTTAGAAACACCAACAAAGCTTTGTCTGCCATTTGGTGTTTCAGGCATGAGCTGTCGAACCCGGGCCCAACCGAATGGTAGTCACATGCCAACCCATTCGGCTACGCCGGCCGCTTCATTAACTAATAGTTATTTTCAATACAATTTGTTTTCTTTAAATAGACTTTCTCATTCAGTTCGTTTGTTTTTGTCTAAGAAAGAAAAGTTATTCAAAAGAAATGTGTTTTTTCCCCCCTTTTGTGTGGTTTTAGGTGGTCTTTTTCACACTTTTACAAAACACGGAATTCTAAAAGTTTTTGTTTATCAACAACAAATAATTGGAATAACAAAATAAATAAACAGCATTCATTAACATCGATTTCATAAAACAAAAAATGTATTAGACGTAAAATATTACTAAAATTTTTTCACATAAACTTTTTGTTTCCAAACGATAAAAAACAAAAAAAAATATTTCACAAGTTCCAACTTTAACATTGTTCTGCTATTGCTTCAGGCAATATCAAAATAATAAGGCAGTATTGCTCCAGTTATCAGGGAAAAAACACGGAGAATTTTTAAGTATTTATACTTTGCTGATAGAGAAAAACTGTTTTGATAAACAAAACCTTTGTTTCGTAATTTTTATTTTATTTTTTCTTGTTGTTGTTTTTTTAGGTGCACAGAAATGTTTAATGATACCAATTTAGTACCTTACAACATTAACGTTTTGGCTTGTAACAGATAAGATTTTTCCTGAACTGACCTATCACTGCGCGACATGCAGAATTTCTTACTAGTTCCTAGGTGTATTTGAGTAATCAAGGCAGCAATTTACCGTTGAAGATATTTGGCATGCAGGGAATAATTCTCTAGCCTTTCTGACATTTAATTGTAGTAACAGTACTAATATATTTCTTTCAGTTTTATTTGCAAAGTTAAATAAAGGTGCGGCTCGTTAATGTTTCAAGCATCACAGCAGACACGTGACTACATACCTAAGCATGTGGTAATTACTTGTTCCGCTAATTGCGTGGTATACTCGTATAAATAAATAATAATCAAGCGCATATTTTTTATTGTATGTTAATAGTTGGTAAATATATTCGACAAGTGATTGTTCACGATAACGGTCCGAAATTGTGGCAATAAACCATTTGAAGATCGGTGATTTCAATTTACCTTCAGCCATGAAAAGTTTTAACTTATATCGTAATAAAATTCACAGCGAAAAAAATTACTAGAAAATGCGCTTGCCAAGGCTAAAATGGCTGCTTAGAGTAGTGCAGGCAGGTATATGAAAGCAAACTAAAGCAAGCATTTTGGTATTCCTTTCTCTTGAGTTCGAAATTATTATTTTGTATATACAGGGTGAACGATATGAACCTATTCAAAACACCATAACTTTTTTGTGTGAAATTAGTTTTTATTGATTTCAAAGACAAAATTGTTCAAAAATGATTACAATTTTAGCACATATTCACTTTAGCTCGATATGACCACCTTGAATATGCCTTGAATATAGCTTTCAATCGCTCAAAAAATGAGTTGCATGCTGCACGAATGTGATCTTGAGGTATTTTGTCCCATTCTCGTATAATCGCTTTTTCAGCGCATCCATACTGGCATATTTTTTAGTCCTCACCTTGCTCTCCAAAATGGACCAGATGGAAAAGTCCATCGGATTTGCGTCTGGCAAATTCGAAAGCCATTTTGTGGACGAAATGAAGTGTGGAACATGATTTTTTAACCATTCTTGGTTCACACGAGCTTTATGAGACGGTGCCGAGTCCAGTTGGAACGTCCATGATCTACGACCGAAATGTTTGTGTGTCCACGGCTCTAAAGCAGCTTCTAAAACATTTACCGGATAATAAGTCGCATTCACTTTGACACCAGGCCCGATAAAAACGATTGGGGAGCGCCCATCTGCGGTCACTGCGGCCCAAACCATTACTTGCGATGGGAAATTGCTTCGAGTGGCCATACGTTGACTCAAATTCTCGTATGAGCGTTCGGTCAAGTAAACACGATCGTTTTGAGTGTTTATGAACTGCTCAATTGGGAAATTTTTTTCATCTGAAAACACAATGTTAGGAAATTCGCCACATTCCTGAAAGCGCTACAATTCCTTTGCTATTTCGCACCGAACTTTTTTTTGCTGGGGTGAAAGATCGTGTGCTTTTTGGAACTTGTAAACCTTGACCTTGAGCTCGTTTTTCAATATGCGTCGAATGCTGTCTTGCGATATTTTCAGTTCTTTGGCCATTTTTCTTCCACTTCGACGTGGATTTCGTTCAAGTCGAGCACTTTCCGAACCATTTCTGGCGTTGTTGCGATTTTTTGAGGTCCACCTCCATAGCGTTTTGCAATGCTCCAGTATCTTTGTAACGTTTTATAATGCGATACACAAACATTTTATTCACTTTGAGGTGACTGAGCTCACGAACAAAGGCTGGTTGTGATTTTCGAGCCAAATATAACGCAATCACACTATTGCGTTTGAATTCCATCTCAGAAAAAAATATTCAACGAAACTGAGACGCAAATGCTTTTAATGGCTTATAAACAATATATTGAACTATCATGAGAACAATTTTGAGGTTGATATCATGAGCTATTTTACAGATACAAGCAGTGTGAAGCTGGTAGCACTTTATATCGTTCATACAGGGTGAATAAATAAATCAACTCGGCAACATTTTTCAATGCCTTTCGCATAACATCAAAATTTTAAGATTTTTCTTTGGCCCTTTGATTTGAAAACTTTGGTATTTATAAAAAAGGGCAACCCTGTTGAAAATTTTTGCCTCTAAAAATTGTTCGTGACTCCTATACACTTCATTACTAGAAAATGTATTGCTCATCAGATGTTTATTATGTTATTACGTAAATTATTTAGTAAAAATATATGGCAACTCTGCCCAAAACCCATGTGTTGGATAAAAGAGTTCTGAAATACTAATCTCTAATTCGAATAATCGAACTAAACTTTTCGAAATTCGTTCACTGAAAAAAAGTCGTAACTCAAAAAATTAAATTCATTCAGATTTTTTTTAAATAATATTTTTTAAATTATTAAGAAAAAGACATTTTTTAAATATTAAAAAAGCAAATAAACAAATTTTAGTAAAAATATTTTTTTTTTTTTTTTTGAGTTTTTCATTACAAATTTATTTTTTATTTCGTCTTTCTTAATAATGAAAAAAAAACAAATTTATAAAAAAAGTAGTAGTACTGAAGTACTAATTGGAGTTCGAACTAAACTTTTCGCAATTATGTGTACATACCTACTGAAAAAAAAGTCGTAACTTAAAAAATCAAATTCATTCGATTTTTTTTTAATTAACTTTGTTTTAATTATTAAGAAAAAGGCATTTTTTATTATTAAAAAAAAGGAAATAAAAAAAAAATTTTAGTTAAAATATTTTTGTTTTGTTTTTCATTACAATTTGTGTTTTTATTGCGTCTTTCTTAATAACGAAAGAAACAAATTTATAAAAACAATTTTATGAAAAAAATCTAAAAGAAATAATAAAAAAACAATATTTTAATAGGAAAAATATTGTATCAAAACAAATTTCATTAAAACAAGTTTTGTTTCATAAAGTTTTTTTTTTATTATTTTTTTCAATTTTTTTATTGTTAACTAAAATTAAAAACAAAACAATTTCATGTTCCAAAAAAAATTTAAAAAAATAATTAACAAATAGTCAAAACTTGTCACCACAACACGAGTATGGCGTACACTTTCTTTTTTCAAAACAAAATCCTGCAGAGCATAGTAAACGCGCCATACTATACGAGTATAAGGAATAACGACCTTCATCCTGATCTTGGCATAGCAACTGTAACTGAAGTGACGAAGCACTTTATCATAGGTCACGAACAACGACTGAAAAATCATGTTAGCGATGCAGCAGCATCCAGTTTGCTTCAGCTGGATTCTTCTCAAATACGTTTAAAACGCACAACGGCAGCAGACCTTGTGCAGAGCTTCTTAAAACAAGTTAGATTATAAAATGAAATTTGCTTATCAGTTTTCTTTTATACATCTAGGTGGAATTGTATGACGCTTCTAAAAATGAATAAAAATCATTAGTACAAAAAAAAAAAATACCAGAAAAAAATTGTTTATTTTTGACGCTGGCAGTATTTGTATGAGCATATAAATGCACCCCCAAATTAGAGGTGTTTATTTTTTATTAGAAAATATCATCAAGTACGCCATTATGTATTGAATATGACACTTCAATGGCCCCCACGCACGACTCCCCAGCCAGTCAACATCAATCCATCCGTATTGGAAACGCCTATATAATCATTTTCCTCATTAACTGCCGCTAACTATTATTATACGATTTACGTATGAATGTCAGCTTCACTGGAGTCAGCATGCACCGCTTTTACGTTTACACTTGGTTAAGAAATCTATTGTAATCACGAGTAAGTAAAGAGGTATTTTTGGTTATATTATCATTGATAAGATAATAAAACTTTTATTTTTACTAACTATTTACCACGATGGCGTAAACTTTCAGGGTTGCAGACATTTCAGCGCCTACTTCAAAAAAAAAACAAGCTCTGTACTATATAAGTACCCAACTTACATAGTCTGTATGTACAAAGCTTATCACCCAATCAAATGGAAAAAAATGGTAAATGTAAAAGGTAAACATCGATACAGGGTGGCAGATCAAATGTAGTATTAAGTTGCACTTGTGGTCACATAAAAAAGTCGCTTAATTTTTTTTACAATATTCACACAATTTTTCACATAAAAGTCTTCCGAACATATGCTGTATATGGAGAAAAATTCTTAACAATATATACCAAAAAAATTGTAAAAATCAACACGATTTTTGAGCAAGTTCCAACTTTCACTTTACTAAATACGGTATTAAAATTGTTGTAAAAAGTTTACAAAAAATTACGGTTGAAAATTTGAAAATGTTGCTAATAATTTTTTTCGATTCGCTAAATTTATGTGAATTTAATACAAAGTTTGGGAATTTGATTTAGAAGATTTTTGTTATTTTATAAGATTTGAGCGAATTCCAGTTTTCACTTTATTATACTAAAATTTAATCGAAAGTAAAACTGCATTAAATATTCTGGTTGAAAATTTTGCTTGATAACTTTTTGCGATTTGCTAAGTTTTTCTGAATTTCGTAAAAGGTTTGGAACTTTAATTTATAAGGTTTTTATTATGCAATGAATTATTTTTTATAAAAAATTAATAAAAAGATTCGATGAAAAATATTGCTAATATTGTAAAAAAATGAAGTGAATTAATTATGTGACCACAAGTGCAAATTTCGTAAAAATGGAAAAATGGGATGATGAGAAACGTAAATGGAGTTGGTAATTTCTGTTTAATGGGAATTTCGACGAGCCATTGTTGGCGGTACGCCTTGGAGCAGACTACCCTGCAGACTTGTTGATCCGCTGAACATTTTTTCAGAGAATTCTTCGCATGATATAAGAGGACAAAACCATGACCGATGTCAATTGAAACCAATTTCAGCCAAAACAATATGAATAAGCAAAATTGCTGAATATGAAAAGAGTCCAATCCAAAAATGCTCTATAAGAGAGAATCACACCTAGCTCGAATAACAGTGTACGGTCGCACTGTAAAGTTCTTTACAAATGTTAAAGGAATATTTCCTTCCATAAGTACATTGAAATAGAACGCTTTCCAACTTTCTGTTAAATGGGCAAAGTTCCAGAAAAAAGCTCATGATAAATTGAAAGACCAACAAAAATTGGAAACAAATATACATTTTTGAATTCTCTTGACGAAAAGCGTTAAGTGTACTTCTTTTTCGGCAAGGTATCTATAGCGTCGTAGAATCTTGGTTCAATACCTATGAGTCGGAAATAAATCAGCAATCGACAATATGAGCGTTCACAGATGGGTTTAATCCAACAAAATTGGTTCGTGGAAGAAGCATGGGAAAGTAGATCGTTGGTTGTTTTTTCGGAAAATCTGGTGAAACTTGAAACAGTCAACTCTGAGTGGTACACAACCATTTTTTTTTGCCAGATGTTTTCGGAGAATTAGAGAAAACCAGTCGTCGAAGACAAATTATTCTTCACCAAGACAATGCGGGCTCAGCCGATACGTGTCTCGTACAAAGGAGTTGTTGAGCGTTCGAAAAACAAATTAATGGATTATGCACCATACAGCCTTGATTTTGGCACCTAATGATATCTTTTTATATCCGCGCATTAAAAACAAATAATAATCGGGATCAACCAGAGAAGCTGTTGAAGCCTTTAAACAGCTCGTTTTGGAGTTGTCCACTTCTGAGTGACCAAAGTGCTTTCAAAATTGGTTCAAGCGAATGCAGAATATTTTGAAAAATAAGTATAGTTTGAAAAACAATGAAGCTATATTATTTTCATTAATATTGTACTTTGTTTATATGTAGTATATGCATCTGTTTATATATTGTACCCAAAAATTAATTGTAACAAATGTGTTTATACTCACAACGCAAGCCTTAATAGACTTCCAAAAGTTCCTCGCAAAGTCTTCAATCTTGCCGCTTTTTCCTTAAATCCTTGCCCTGTTACAGTTTCTTCGTTTGGCACCAGCAAACGAAAATGTTGAGTGAGATAAATTATTTATTCGTTTTTTTAACTCTTTCACAACTCAAAATACCTAAACTATGTAAAACAAAATGCTTTCGATTTTTCACTTTTTAATATTATCGATTTCTTTTGTCAATTTCTTCTCTCACTCTTCACAAGTTCTACACGCAAACTTTAACACGCTTAAACAGTTCTTCACTAGCTCACGCACACGCTGTTTGTGGCTGATACTGGCAAAATTCACAACACGCGACCGATTCCGATCGAACGATAAATCGATTGTAGTGCGTAGTTGAACAAAAAATCGAAGCTCAGCAGTCACATTGCTAAATCTTTTACGGAAAAGTGCACGATACAATTCAATGAACTGTTAGCTTTCAAAAATACATATACATATACGCAGATGTAAGATGAGTGGATATTATCGATGTCGATGATTGCAGCAAACGATAAAAATAAGTCGACTTTAACTTGATGCTGTTAACTATTTAGCTATTAAAAAGCGTATTGCTTCTCCAAGCTGTTTTTTAAGCACTTAATATAATTTTTTTTTTCCAAAGAAACTCAATATGATGATTATTGACTGACGCTTGGCGTTTATCGTTTTCGCACGCACTCGTTAAATAATCTAAAGCACATCTACTGGGAGACGCAGTTAACGAATGGACAATTCTTGTTTCGAGGGTTTTCTTTTTGACTTTGTGACACTTTGCTTGTTTTTTTTGCTAATCGCTTTAGCGTCTTTCCCTCTCTCTCTCTGTTTTTTTGTATCTATCAGTTCACTCACTCCCACCCTTTCAGCGCACAGTTTACTTCAGCTTGATTTTTTTCTTTACTTTATATTGGCGATTCCGTTGATCTATGGCAAAATCATATCGCGATCTCTGCACATTTTCGCTGTTGAAATTGTTGTCGTACGTACCGAATAAACGGAAAACTTTTAGCGAATACGTTGTGACAAAAGTTACAGAGCCAGTCGAGAAGAAGTCACCACGACCCCGTGTGTAACCTCTGAAAGGATTTAAGCACCAAATACGAGGGCGGCTACTGCTGCTGTGGCTGACGATTGACTCAAAAATCGCCTTTACTAGCGCTTTCCAAGAACAACAGTTGATCCAAAGAAAGCTTTTTCTCAACCGACTATCAAATCAATTAGCAGACGAAGTCTCCTACTAGAGTTTTGGGCGTTTTCAGCTGAGGAATCCACTATCCGCTTCCAAATGTTTTGCGGTTGTTGCCGGCTAAATGCAGCAAGTCAAAATGTCTAGCTTGTGGCTAACGGCGCAGCGTTTTATTGATTAAACGACTCTTTTGTACCCGAAACGGCGGTGCTGTCGCCGACGTTGCTGCCTTCGCTCTAGTAAGCGATGTCGTAAGCAAGAAATAAAGCTGACTGGTAGTCGGATTATCCGGATATGCAGTTCGGCAAATGCAATAGAAATCCTCCTCTATCTGCCTGCGATCGCAAACGCAGCTGGCGAATTTCCACGGAAAAACTTGCAAATATACGCCGGCCACAATAATGTGTTTTGTTTTTTTTTTTCTTCTTTACTATGTAGTCAACTTTTAGGCTCTCGGGCGTTATGCCTATTAATTGACCTACCGCTCCAACTCTTCCTCGCTTTTTCTCGCTCTCTCTCTCTCTTTGTTCTACTCTGCGCGAACGCACGCCTGTTTATGTTGCGCTCTCACACAAAATTTGGCCTTCCTTGCTACTTTCGCCTGCTCGCTCACGCCTACTTACTCTCTCACTGCGCTAATCACGCACACGCACTTGTGGCACTAGACGTACTAGCCTACGAAGCGTATGTCAGTGTGTGGGTGTGTAAGGGTTGTTTTTTTATGTTTTATTTGTAGGTATGCTTGTTGTTATGTATTTGTAGGTGGTGTTATTTTTTGTGTTACACTCGTTTCACGTTCGCTGACGCGACTCGGCTGGACTCGTCTCTGCTTGATTGGCTTGGCGGCGGTACACAATCTACGGCTGTTTGAGGAAATGTGTCGACACCAGCCGATATCTTAGCATGGGGGGTTTGTTGTATACGGTTTGGGGTGTGTGTCTGGGTGTCTCCTGTGTTAGTGGCGTGTATTTACGCTACTTTACAATCGTTTTTTACACACATATTAAATGTTTAAATTTTGGGTTTTACACACACAATGCGGCGACTGTAGAGAATTCCTTCAAGACAATTAGAGTTTGTCTCAATTGATGATAGTGTGTAGCTGTGCGATTATGGCACTTGTGAAGTTCTTTTTGCAAACTTTTTTAATTGTACTTTATATTAGCATCGATGAGATTTGTCTCTGGATAATGTTCAATTGCTTATTGAGCAATTTTTAGCACAAAAAATGCGGTGAATTCTCTGGCAACATCCACTGCCACTTTTCTCGGGAAATATGAGTTTTCTGCAAGATAGAAAAAAAATATTGTATATTAGAAATTAAATAAATAATCATATAATTGCGTACATATTTTTGCCTAAGGTACTAAAAATACATCCATTTATAACAGCAATTTTGATAAGCTGAAAATAGTTTATGAGATTTTTTATTAGCTGTAAATAAAATGTATATATGTATATTCACATTAGGGTTGATCTAAAAATCTAAAATAGTTTTTTTTATGCTTTGGAAGCAGTACTAAAAATTGTATTCTTACTCATATGGCTCATACACTTATAACGATAGATTACAAAAGCTCAAAATGAATGATATTTTTTAAAGAGTGTGTCTTTACTCATACTTCTGCATATGAATAAGAGAAATTTTCAAAAGCTTCAAATATTTTATCAGATTTTTTATTGGCTGTCAATAAAATGTATTTAAATTAGCATTAGGGATGACCTAAAAAACAAAAATATTTTTTTTTTAAACTATGAAAGCAGTACTTAAAATCGTGACACACAAACAACACATTTCACTATGGAAACAGTTGTGCAGCACACACATTTACAGTGAATTTCAGTGAAAATCGTACAATTTTTTTTTTTTTGTAATCTTTACTAATAGCTTTTAAAAAACTTTTTAAAAATTAATAAAATTTCATAAAAAAATGAAGAATTTTAAAGATTTTTTATTAGAATTTTTTCGGTTATGCAGTTTTGTAGCTCATTCAATTCTAATATTATTTGGTGAAAATTTGAAGTGATTACTATTAACAACTGTCTTGTATTAGAACTGGACTTTACTGGGTATAGGAAATTCGTAACCTAAACGTCATAAACCAAGCTTAGAAATATGGTAAACAAACTGTTTCGACACATTAGTGATTTTGTTTTGGTATCATATACTTTTGCTTTTGTGAAAATGTCTGATTTTGTGCCGAATAATCGTCATTTGCGGCAAGTGTTGATTTTCCTCGTTCATTCGAAAAAAAACGGCGGTTGCAGCGCATCGAGAGCTACAAAAAGTGTATGGAGATGCTGTCTTAAGTGAAACAACGAGCCGAGATTAATGCCGTCGCTTCAAAGACGGTGATTTTAATGTTGACGACCGTCCGATGGAAGGAAGACCAACAACCTTCGAAAACGCTGAATTGGAGTCATTGCTCAACGAGGATCCGTGTCAAACGCATGAAGAGCTTGCTTCAGTATTAGGAGTTACCCGCCCCTCCATGTCCAAGCGATTGCATGCTTTCGGAATGATTCAGAAACAAGGGACTTGGGTTCCTTATGATTTAAAACCAAGCGATGTGAACGTCTTTTTTTTCTTTTTCGCCTATGAACAACTGGTTTTCTGGTGGTGAAAGGTTTTCTTCATCGCCTTCCGACTGTTGCTGACAACTTCTTTCCTTTGTTGAACTGCTATTTCACTTCCACTCAAAATCGAAGCATATTATTTGCCCAGTACCCAAAGTCTTCGACCATCGTTTGTTTTTTTTTTAACGTTCCCACGACAGTCGGTTCTACATAACCGTAACGACCCGGATTTATATCCCGCCAAGGACTGTCACTTTAGCAGCATTTCCCCGTATATGTATGGGGAATGATTCTGCTGCTACAACAACAACAATCGTTTTAAATTGGTTCTGTGATGGACAATAAAGTTATCTGGGCAAGACTTTTGAGAATAAATTTTACAAATCAGGACTATAAATAACAAATATTGAATTTTGGTAACAAATCCAAACCGGTTTTTGTTTTTCTTTTTCTTTTTTTAGAATTATCTATGTAGACAATTACCAGCTCAATTCAGAGACCAGTTCTGTCATTACTTTATAATGTTCTAAGGTATGACTTCATATAAAAGCAAAGTGTGAATAACTAATTTTATTTTCTCTTGATTTATATACATGCAAATGCATTTGAAATGTCTGATTGCCCAACTGAAATCACTTTTATTTACCTTTTTCATTTATTTTCTTTTTATTTGTCTCATAAGTATTATTTCTGTAATTTATTTCCGTTTTGTTTGTCCAATACAAATAAATAGCGTCTTTGACAAAATTCAGTTGGATGTTATATGGTATAAAAACAAACAAAAATAAAAACTTTACCTGCGCTATAGTACTTGACACATTTCAATTTTGTATGGAAATCACATATGAATTTGAATATGATTTTTATATCGCTCATAAACTATGAAAAATCACTACTCATGGGGGCGACTATAATGAACTGTGCTGATACTAAATATTGCATAAGAAAACAAACAAAAAAATGTTCTAAGATTTCAAACACAAAAATAACTTTCAAATTCTTTCGCAGTATGACACTCCAAGCCATTTCGAAGCAACTGCAATCGCAATTAATAAGGCCAATGGACGTTGAAAGAAGTTGGTCAGTATTGGACTTTCCGTTTATATGCCAGGAAATGAAAGAGTTTTTGCATCAGCACCGAAGTCAAATATGCACAGATCAAAGGGTATGCTCTGCATTTGTTAAAATCAAGGTGAACTCCTTTATTCTGAGCTGTTGAAGCCATAGCTGACGAATAGTAGGAAGCTTAAGGAAATGTATTCAACCGATTATTACTTGTTTTCGAAGCGATGCGATGAGGTTGTTGTTTATTTTTCTGAAGAAACAATTAAGTTCTTTAGTTGTTCTGATGCATACAAATGCTTTGGCAGCTTACTGCTTTCGTTTCTATGAACAAATCACATTTCTATGAAGAAATATTTAGTATGTGTATTTATCTCAGTTGTGCCCACACAAGAAATTCCAAAGTGATATGACCTATGATTTCACAATTTCACGACAAGTTTCACATCACCATATCTGACCACACTTTTATGCATCTTGAAAATCCACAGAACACACAGAGATTTCTGTCGATCTTACTGTTGGTAACTGCAACTTCCTTTGTCGACTTCTGAGTACAAAGCCACTACTTAAAGCCTTATCTAACTCTACATTGACTTGGTTAACTCTCTTTTGAATTTGAAGTATGTAAATATTTTGCTTTTCATCAACGCTATGCAGGTTCTATTCCGATTGTTTAACCCTGGAACGTTATGCTTATTTCTTGTATACTTAGGTCGTTTTGAGGATGACCTTTTCAAATTCATATTAAGAGTATCCTAATCCAGGTGGATTTTATTTTCATGTTCATTTACTTTTTAATCAAAGTTAAAAGAAACACCTATCATTTCATCACTTTTATAGCATAAAGCTTAAAGCAAAACAGACGATGAAAACATGAGAGAGCTTGAAAATAAAAAGGCGCGTCGCCTTTTAGAGAAATGGTGACGGTCTAGGGTTAAATAAGAAAAATTACCTGTAGGTAAAGAAGCTTTGAAAAAATTCTGTTTTTTTTCTATAAATAAAATTGACTAAAAAACTATTTTCTTTGTTATAAATTATATACCAGTTCATTAAAATTTTTCACTTACTTTAGTATCTTCTTACACTAATGTATTTAAAAAATAAGCGCCATAAAAAAATTTAAATAATTTAACTTAAGTAAATAAAATAAAATGAAAGAAAAAATTAAATTAAAGATAAAAGTAAGTAAAATAAAAAAAAATAATATAAAATAAAATAAAATGAAACAAAATCAAAAGTTTAAGCTAAATTACATTAAATTACATTCGATCCAATTAAATTAAATTTAAAAACTTGAATAATTTAAACAACATAGTATATATATATTAGGGCGGGTCGATTTAAAAATCGCTCATTAAAAAAAAAACATAAATAAATAATTGGCGCGTACACTTCTGTTAGGTGTTTGGCCGAGCTCCTCCTCCTATTTGTGGTGTGCGTCTTGATGTTGTTCCACAAATGGAGGGGCCTACAGTTTCAAGCCGACTCCGAACGGCAGATATTTCTTGAGGAGCTTTTTCATGGCAGAAATACACTCGGAGGTTTGCCATGCCTGCCGAGGGGCGACCGCTATTAGAAAAATGTTTTTATTAATTTTGCTTTCACCGAGATTCGAACCAACGACCTCTCTGTGAATTCCGAATGGTAATCACGTACCAACACATTCGGCTACGGCGGACCCAAATTGGGGGCATCAGAATTCGTTTTAGAGGTATGGTTCCTTCGGCAAAGTTTCTTATTTTGATTCCTAGAATATGATTTTCACAGAGCAATTGGCGATTTTTTTGCCTCCCCACAAATAGACCCGGCCTAATTTATATATAAAGGCCGCCGCCACGTAACATAAATAATTAAATTAAGTACAATATAATGAAATAAAATAAATTTAAAAATGTAAATAAGATAAAATGTAATGAAATAAACAAAACTAAACTGAATATAAAAAGTAAAATAAAAGCAATTTGTTAAACAAAAAATAAAATAAATAATTGGCGCGTACGAGGTGCGACTCCTATTAGAAACAACTTTTCCCAAAAAAAAACCTTTAATATAATAAAATAAATGATATAAATTAAATAAAACAAATTCAGATAAAGTTAAATATAATAAAAAAAAAAAATTAAATGAATATATAAAAAATATAAACATAATAAAAACACTGAAATATGTAAATTAAGCTATAATAAATTAGATAAAAAAAATATAAATAAAAAAAACATTAAAAAACATATTGTACAATTTAATTTAATTCAATCAAATTATTTTGAATATTGCTGAAAATATAATTAAATTAAAAAATTATTCTGTAGTTATATTAATATAAATTATACTAAACAAATTAAAAATTAAAATACAAAACTTCATTTCATTTAATTTCAGTTATTTAAATTAAATAATATATTTAAATAAAAAAAAATAAATTAAATTAAATTAGCAAATTTATATAAAACACATTAAAGTAAATTAGAAAATGTATATAAAACAAAATTTAGCAAAATAAATTTAATTTACTAGAATAAAATTAATTATAAAAAATTAGATAAAATTAAATATAACGAACAAGATAAATAAATTAAAAAACTTAAAAAGCAAAAACAAAGTTTAACTAAAGTATATTAAAAAAATTTACATTAGTAAATTAAATTAAAAATAAGAAATTTAATTGATTTAAATTGAATAAAACAAATGAAATTTAATTGATTTAAACTAAATAAAACAAATTAAATTTAATTGATTTAAATTAAATAAAACAAATTAAATTTAACTGATTTAAATTAAATTAAAAATAATAAATTTAATTGATTTAAATTAAATAAAACAAATTAAATTATATTAGACTATTTACATTAAAAAAATATATAAGGAAAATAGAAAAATTTGATAAAATCAATTGAATTATAATAAAATAAAATATAACGAAATAAGATAAATAAAAAGTAAAGCCAAAGAAAACTTTAATTAAATTAAAAAAGCTGTTAATCACAACTTTCCCTACTCGTGCATATCATCTTTTCATACTTTTCTCAATAATTTTTCAAATTTTCCTATTCCATTCGAGCAATTTTCTCTATATTTAGTTTTCATTATTTCAAAGAAAATTTTTTATGCTTATACTCAATTTCCATTCAGTTTTCTGCCTATTATGCATAACTAAAATTCCCATACACACATATTTCATGTCATTTTCATAATTTTACACAAATTTTCTGTTCACATCTCCTCGCCTAAGAAAATCAATAACCTGCCTCTCTATCTAATGCTACTTTTTCGCACTTGTCGCCAAAAACTCTGTGTGCTGTCGTTTTTTTCATATTTTCATTGCAATTCTTTCGTTGCAGTCAAGTTTTTGTGCCCACTTTCATTTACAAATTTATTGCAAAATATAAATTTGTTACGCTAAAATTAGCTCTGCCCTCCTCCCACGCCTGCCACAACTATTAGTGGTGTTACCTTCAACTGTATTAGTTAAATGCACATTTTTTTTATTTTCGCTTATTCTCTTTATTTTCTTGTATGCTTACCACGAGCACAAGTAGTAGTAGAGACAATCGCAATGCACACGTGTGTGTGGTAGTGTGCACTGCTGCTTATTGCTTGTTTTACAACAGCCAGAAAAAAACACAATTTGAAATAAATACTATTCACTATGGCACTAGCGTACACTGTATGGACGTCGTCCGATTCACGTTGTGTCATTCGAAAGACGCAATTTCTATCTGCTACTGATGCATGCAACCGAAGCCAAAAAGAGCGGTGGCAGCGGCAAATATATCGATGGCAATAGTGCGAGCGAACCAAATTACACTTCGTTTGGGCTTTGATGGCCCCTTTGGGGTCTCTTGCCCTAGCTGCCGGCTTGTGGTTATTTCAAGTGAGCAACTGTAAACGTATACAAAATTATTTGGTGGTGGTATGTGTTTACTCACGTTTCTCTCACGTTTTGCACGTTGCCGTTGAGCGCTCTATTACTCGCATATGTTTGTGAGTTGACAAATGGTTGCTCGTAATTTTCGGTTCGTCGATTTTTTATGTTTTGTGCACATATGTGCGGCCATCGTGTTCAGGGCTGCCATGGTGATTAAAAATGATTATTGAAAAAAAAATTATGCACTCCCTAAAAACCGAGAATACGCACCAGCTCATTTCATTTATAATGGATACAGGTTGATCAGAGAGGATCTCCGTAACGCAATATGTATTCTACATTTGAAAACGAAGCGTTTCGGGAACGCACAAGTCATCAAAAATCTTGTACCGATATTTAGAGTATATTATGGCCGACTATTCAAATAATTCTTCACTCGTACGTGATTTTAAATTGTGCCCATCGTTGTATCGGTTGCGATGGGCACTGCATTATTGGACATCGGAAACCATATACACGCACTCATTATTATTTTCAACATTCAATGCTTGTTTCAAACTCATCAATATCAGAAAAAGTTTAAAATTTAAGCTATTTAAACTAGCCAGCAGAGTAGTTTTTTTATTATATATAAATACTCACTTGTGATTTTAGTACACTTCCATAGGCAATAAATATTTTTTAGGTCAACATGATGAAATCAAAAGTTCTAATGTGGCAACTCAAGAGGGCCGTAAAATGCTTGCCTTAGCTGCTACGAGTATTGTGCTTATGTTGTTATTTTTCCCTTGTTGTTTTTGGTCGCGTAAATCGATGAGTAATCGCTATCTATATGCAAGCATACATATACATATGTATGTACAACTCCTTCGGCCAAATAGCAATGGAAAATTTCCAAATATTTACAAACATACATAGATATGAGTATGTTGCTATGCTGTGAATGAGAAGTTGTAGTAACTTCGCGAGTTTGGTGGAGTTATGAATGTACCATACAATACGTATAGCAACAACAACAAACCGTAGGTATGCCTTGTGAGTATGAGCAATACAAACTTTACTTCTCACACCTAAACCACCTTTACTCAATTGAAATAAGCTCTCTCTCACTACTCTCACTTTTCCATTGCTCAATCTATGCTAGTCTTGCCACTTAAAAAATTTATTCCGCACAAATTTCCAAATAAAAATACCTTCGCCATTGGGAAAGGTTTCAGCTAACAAGTATTTATTAGCAAAAAATTATAAATATCTACAGACTGCCAATAGAATTCTAAATAATAATTCCAATTAAATTTAGTTGCATCAAACATTTTTTTATTCACATATTTATAAGAGTTAAATAAATAAATCGGCAGATTTTCCAACGCAAACGCACAACATACAGCAGTTCATGCGCAAAACTCTGGGTTTCTAAATGCAATTTAAGGAGGCTGGCCTAAAGCTTGATTACCAATAATCTCAAATGTATGGATATCATATAAATTTGAGGTTGGATGCATCTTTTTCTCCGTTCGCTTAGAATTGAATTGAAATTTAAACGGTTTAGGAACTTTCAGCATACATAAGACATACAAACAGATTCAATTTAACTTACTTGTATATAATATTTTATAAGATTGAAGGAACTTTTCAACTTTTCAATTGAAACAGATTTTACAGCAAATATATTTTTAGGCGGCAGCCGAATGAGTTCCTGCATGACTACCATTCGGAATTCACAGAGAACGTAGGTTCGAATCTCGGAGAAACACCATATTGAAGAAAAAAGTTTTTTCTAATAGCGGTCACGCCTCAGCAGGTAATGGCAAACCTTTGAGTATATTTCTGTCATGAAAAAAGCTCCTCATAAAAAATATCTGCCATTCAGAGTCGGCTTGAAACTGTAGGTTCCTCCATTTGTTGGACAACACGCACGCCACAAATAGGAGGAGGAACTCGGCCAAAAACCCAAAAAAAGGGGTGTATGCGCAAATTATATTTATATATAATATTTTTCTAAACCGAGCAATGAACTGAAAGTATTTGTATTATGACTTTAGGTAAGGTGCCCAAACGAAAAATATTGTAATTTTCCGTAATGGAAATGTAGATGAAATATTTCGGAAATTTGAAAAGTGTGTAAGCCGATAGTAAACTAATACGAAAACTTAGATAAGGTTATTGTACACAAGGAAAATGCAGAAAAAAAATGTGTTCGTAAACACAAAAAGTTATACAATTACGTCAGCGCAACATCAAATGCTGAACGCTAAATAGCGGAACTGCCATATGCAGCGGCTCTACATATATACACTCAACCATTAAACAAAATCTACTTTGTTATATCCTGGTCGGAATGAGAGTCACGCAAATTGATAAAGTAAAAGATTAAAAGAGAACATAAATATCTCTGATTACTTTCTTCTGATAAGACTTTAACAGGTGTAATTAGTTGTGATTGCTTATAGTGGTATTATGAGTTTCGAAGCAAATGAATCATCACACGAAAATAAATTTTACGTATCACTTCTTACTTAGAATGGTCTTGCTTTGAAATGCCAAATTGCCAAATTTGTATGAATGCATTGTCAGGTACATTCTGTTTTTTTTTCTTGTTTTTCTTTTGGTATACAAACAGCAAAGTGTTCATTCGTCCCTCATAACGCCACTATTGATGCTTTTAAATCACATCTTAATATGAACTTAAACTCTTGTAAGAGATGATACACTAGTACCCACATAATAGAATGCAAACTTGAATTTGCTGGAAAATCAAAATCAATTATCAAATTTTTATAAAAATCAAGGAGATTTTTGCTAAGACTTAATAAGCAATAAAACTGCATACCGTTCTGGAAATTCTAATTAAAAACAGTTCAAATGTGAAAAAAAACGTTGTGGAATATTTCTAATTAATGATAAAAGTTTGAAATTTCGAATTATATACATAGTTTTTATAAAACTAAAGTAATGAAGATTCAAAAAAATGGGAACTGATCGAAATGGCTATTTGATATCGTTTGGCGTGGGTTGTATGTAGAAAACAGATTAAATTATAAAATCAATATATTAAATATTATATAATACATATATAAATAATTATTTTGCTTGATATTGCGAAAACCTGTAAAAATTTACTTTGACCTAGTAAGAGGAAAAAAAACCGTCCAATTTTGATGAGGAATGCCCAAAACTGGCAACACTCATTTATGCTTCACTAGAATGTACTTCAAGTGCTTTTATGCGCTTCCCCGTTATGTTGCAAGGCCGTTTGTTGCTTTTGTATTCTGACTTACATATGTATGTATGTATATTTTCACTGATGTTTGCTACTGAAAAATTCTAGAATGTTCTATCGAAACAGCAAATAGATACGTTTAGGATATGTTGTAGCTTACCGTACCTATTGACTTCTATTGCTCTTAGGCCTGCTCTCTCTCTCTCTCTCTCTTCCTCTCTTTGTTTATATTGCTTGCAATCCGTTATACCACATCCCGCAAGTAAGTAATGCTGATTGGCCAATTTGATGGGTGTGTTGCACGGCTAAAAATGCAACGCAGAACTTGCGCCGGTATTCTGATTGCATGCGTTCGAATAGAGAATTAAGTGATTTGCCGGTTTCTTGGCGCAGCGAATTTGTGATAAATGAAATGCTCTCCTTGCAGTTGAGCACTCGCTTTTACCACAGACAAAAAACAGCAAAATGATTCAATCAAAAATTTTTGCTTAATCGCTAAATGGTTGATTTCACAAATAATTTGTTTATTCGCTTTTTTTTTGTCGATCGCAAATTTTTATGACGTCGCAGCTGTTCGTATTATTAAGTGTAAAGCCAATATATTGCGTTTGCTGTATGTTATGACTGCTGTTTACTGCTCGCTATACTTTCGTCTACACGTTGCTGGAATTATATTGAGAGTAAATAAGAAAAATTAATGGTTTTGGCGAACTAAAAGTTGCTCAACAATTACAATTATTATTCTGTTATTATATTTTACTAATACTAACTTTTAAAAAGTTTATTTCTTCTATACAAATCTATAAAAGTAGAAATCATATCAGCAAGATAGACCCACTGTTTCACTAAAACCCCCTCTATTAATGTCACTTTTCACTATTAATTGCATGCGTTTTTCATAGTATCTCATTTAAGCACGCAAGCCTAGGCAAAGTGTATATCATGCATACGAAGTACCCAGCAGGGAAAACCCGAAGTAAAAAAATAAATGTCTGTTTTAAAACTAGTACAACCTCGCCAGTTGCGCACCACATCATCGCTCATGACATAAGTAGGGATAACTGTCTTCAAAACGTGAGTGTCTGAACCCTCTAACGGCTCCGAGACATTCAAAAATTATCGAGTCGGCGTGTCTTATTTTCTATTTGGTTGGTATTTTTGCGGAAGAATCCAGAAAACTTATGTAATTGCGCAAAATTTGTTTAATCAAATTTTTTAAATTGTTGCAAATTTGAAAAAAATGGGAGTTTTTTATACCATAAGTTGCAAGAATATAAATTCAAAGATGGTGTTAGTCATTTCGACTAAGAAAACCCTCAAAGCGAATTTGAAAGCCTCACTGATTTGCCGATGTAACCGGGATAATAACAGCGGTTCGTTTACGAAAAAACTCAGATTGCGTCGGTGAAACACGAAAGAAATCAAAGCAGCCATTAACTTCGTTGCCGTTTGAACAACGACTGATAGGACGAATGTGTTAAAACGTGTAAAATGAACGGACATAATTCTGCTGTCAAGTACCATATGGCGGCGCAACCAAAGTTATTCTCACAATTTTGGTTTGGATGGTCATATCTTGTAATCCATTTTTGTTTACAACTATTAGTTTTCCTTCTCTAAGAAGGAATTTCTATCAAACCGTGTCGAAGCCCTTTGAAATTCCCTGTGCCGTAAAACAAAGCGACACGCTTTCTACATCTGTCTTTAATCTCCTTCTTAGCAATGCGATAAGAAATGATATCAAGTTTGGAAACCTCAGACGCTCAGGAAGAACAATCGCATATGCGGAAGATATCGTGGCAAGGAATAAAAGAGATCTATCTGAAATCTTTTGCAACATTAAAAGTCGTGCAAAAGCAGAAGGCCTTAGAATAAATGAAGGCAAAGCTAAATATCTGAAGATCTCTCGCAGCGCAGACGAAATCCTGAAAATATCGAAATCGAGGCATTTAACTTTGAGGGAGTTCTACACTTCAAATATTTGTGAGTGTTAAAAAAAGTGACAACAGTAGTCACAACGCAATACAAGACAGAATATTAGCAGCAAACAAAGCATATTATGCCCACACAAAATTGCTTAAGTCTAAACTGCTAACACGCGAATGTAAACTCCGCCTCTACCAGTCAATAATACTGCCGGTGCTGCCGTATGACTGCGAGTGCTGGCCAAAGCGAAAGCAGCTTAAGAGTGTTCGAGCAGAAAGTGCTCCGAAGGGTGGTTGGCCCCATACGCTGCAACGATGGCATTTACCGAATGCGCTACAACGGTGAGTTGTTGAACTTATGCCGGGGAGAAGATGTCGTTAAACACATTAAATCCCAAAGGCTTCCATGGTTAGGACACACAGTGCGCATGAAGGACAGCCGCCCTCAAAAATCCGAAAAATAAACTCTCTAACGACCCGGGCCCAAGGACATCGAAAGTTAACCTAGCTTGACCAAGTCATAGCCGACTTGAAAAGGCTACGAGTTATGAGCTGGATGTCTATTGCTATGAGCCGTGTATATTGGAAGAGGATTGTGGACGAAGCTAAATCTCCCCACGCGTTGTTATCGCTACTTGATGATGATGATGATGATGATGACATACCTTCTTATAGTCGAAACACTGGTATTCGGCATTTACTGCCCTTGAGAGTTGGCTTCCCCCGAAGTCCCCTTGCCCTCGCGAAAGCGTTTCTTTTTGATTACCCGAGCACTTTCCAGGTTTAAGTAATCGCTACGATTGTGGCTGAAGAGCAAATTGGAACTCAATCTCTAGCCTCTCCCCGACCTCTGCCACAGGTGGCTCGGCAGTAAAATATCTTGCCATGGAAAACTACACGGGAGGTGCGATGTGTACTCCTTTAAAACAGCGGAAATATGATCCTCTTGTTTTTGGCCTACTGCATGCAAAAGGAAATGTTCTTCTGAAGATGCTACAGAAGTAGCAAAAACAATGAGAAGAAAGAAACGATTTACCATCTCCACCGTATAGAGTTGTAGACTTCGGCATCACGGAATACCATTTTCACTGTAGTTCCGGCCGCCGCTACCGAACGGATTGGTGCGTGACTACCGAACTTTCGGACATGAAACACCAAATAACAGAAAAGTTTTTTTTTTAATAGCGATCGCCCCTCGACAAGCAATGGTAAGTCTCTGAGTGTGCCGTTCGGATGCGGCATAAAATAGTAGGTTCCTCCAATTTTGGGTGAATATCAAATAGGAGGAGGAGATCAACGAAATACCCAACAGGTGTAAGCGCCAATTATACAGGGTGGGCCATATAGCGTTTGCTGTTTGAACTGCCTATTTTTTGAGAATGGTAACGCAAATGACATGTGAAATGTGTTCATAATTTACTTAAAGGTTTGACATTTACGAAGTGGGACGCTATACGCTTGAACAAAATTAGGAAATATTGAAAAACTATTTCCAAAGTAGTGAGTCTTCTTCTTATTCCGCAATTACAGTAAATGGCGAGCGTTACCGTGACATGCTCAACGAGTTTTTGTTTCCAAAAATTGAAGAGGATGACATGGACGACATTTGGTTTCAACAGGACGGTGCAACTTGTCACACTGCCAAAGTTACACTCGAACTTTTGGCTACCGTTTTTGAAAACCGAAAACCGCCTCGGAGCTGTGATTTAAGCCCGTTGGACTATTTTTCGTGGGGAGCCGTTAAGGACAAATGCTATGCGAACCATCCAGAGACGATTGATGCTTTAAAACACGAAATCGAAGTTGCCATTCATGAAATTGGAGCCCAAACAATCGAAAATGTGCCTAACAATTGGGTTAATCGAATGGCCTACTGTAAAGCCAGTCGTGGCAGTCATTTGAACAATATTATTTTTCATTCATAAATGACAATGTTCAATCTTCAAAATAAAAAAAAAGTTTGAAAAAATATTGATTAGTTTTTTTCTATAGCCGATTCAGAAAGCAATTTTACATGGCCCACCCTATATATATGTACGAGTATGTAGAATAAGTCGACAGATATAGGATTAAAGCGAGTCATCATATTCTTTTTGAGAGATACTGGAAAAGCGGAGTAGTTAGCCTAACTGTGTATCAAACGGGCCTTCATCTTAATGAACTTTCTGTAAAATATTAAAAAAAGAAATGATTTTTCAGCTGTACATATCGACTTATTCCAAATAAGTGAACGAAATCTTGGAAAAAAACATTTGTCGTTGGAAATTTGTTGTGAGATATCGGCTTACCGCCAAAGCAGTTGCTACAAATGGAATTTTTTCCACTTTAGTAAACAAAAGAAAATTAAAGCAGATGCAAATTCAGTTATTGTATATGTAAATACACAGCGTTAAATAGTCTCTACAATACTGAAACTAAATATAAATACTTCTAAAATAGAATATTCCACAATAGCCAACCCGTGAGTACGTACCGATTTTCATTTTTATTTTTTATTTTTTGTTTTTTGTTGGAATGTCGAAGAAATTTTATATCTTATGAAAGCACGTAGCGTTACAAAGACATACACATACTCATATCAGTGTTTAGACCGGGTAAATCAAAGCTAAATAAATAAATAATTGAACGGCATAAAGCGAAATGCCGGCAACGGAGGTAATCGAAAGAACGCTAAATGATAGAATTGTGTATGTGTATCCAATGGTTGCAAGTATGAGTGCATACGTACATACATATACACACAGCAAATCAATACAATACAATAGTACATATATATGTACGTACGAGTAAAATATTGAAACACTTGATGGTCAATGGTCAGCTTAGCGGCCTAGTCAGCTCGAACGCTCGATTGCACAACTCACAAAAATGTTCAATAACTCAGTTTACTCAGTTCCTTATAATTAATGCCAATTGGCATCAATTTCACACATTTACATTGATTACACACCCTTATGTACAAATGTGTGTACATACATACAATCCGGACGTGGTGCAGGTCCAAGTGTAATTGTGCATTTGTATGTAGGGCCGCAGAGATAGGTAGCATTACATTGAGTGTAGCCGGGAATTGGCACATTGACGCAGTCTGAACTCTGGTAATTTTTACTTATACATGAATGTATGTGTGTTTGTGCATATGTGTATGTACATTTGTATGCGTGCATATAGGAGAAATGAAGCTTGTTGGGGTCTGGCATTGATGGACAGGCGCGCGCATATGCATATTTAGTGTTTTACACCTGAACCCATGCCATTGCAAATGTAACTACGTACATACACTTGGGTATATGGAATACCCTAAAATAAATTGCTGCCAATTGCCAGCAAAAGAAAAGTTTGTGTCAGAAACAACTGTTGCAGCTGCCAAGTGGCAGTTGACAGAGCAGAATGAAATTTATACCAATGAGCTCCACACATACATACATATATACTTATGGTATGTACATATGCTTGCATATGCAGTATTGTGCAAAACAGATGCAACTTCTGCTGCTGAGTCGTAATTAAAACTTCTCTTTTCTAAATAACACAGGAGTAGTTCACAATAATAGGAGCGTAACGAGTTGCCAAGTCTTCAAATTTTTTTTTGTGGTTTATTTTTCCTTTTTACTGTTTCTATCAAAATACAGTGCTTTCTGCACCAAAAACTATATAAGACAAAGCTACAAACTTTGTACAAAATTAAGAAAAATTGAAAAAATTTGAAAAAATAATCGTCAAAATTATAAAATTTGTAATATACTTTAGCTATTTCTGGATATGTAGTTTTATAGCCCATTCAATATTAGCACAATAAAGTGCAATGGGCTCCAAATTCCCGCTGATTTTTGAAAATTTGTTGCTGATGGTACGAGTGTTGTGTATTTTCCCCATATAAAAAATTTCGAGCATTCCTTACATTCATGTGAAAGAAAATGCATAAAGCCATTAACAAAAACCCAAATGTTGAGCCACTTTAAGCTGGCACAATATTATATGTACGAACGATTGCTCAATGCATATCTTAGAGAGAAGATTACAAACACAACAACTTCAACATCCCAACACGCCTATCTCAAAGGGAAATCTACAGAAACTGCTTTTATTGAAGTTGTGAGTAGGGTTGCGAGAAGCAAATAATACAAACAACACTCACTTGTCGCTTTTTCCCGACAAAGAAGATGCTTTCAACAACGTTAACACAAGGCTCTTCATATCTTAGGCTCGGACATTGATCTCAACGACTACATAAACAACATGCTTAAAACTAGAATAATCATCGGCGTGGTGGGTAAAACATTAGTTCAGCTAATGACTTTTACATAAAAACAATCGCTACACGCAGCGCGGTAAAACTCAGAAACATAAGAAGATGGACAACAAGATCGTACAATCACTGCAAGATCGTCCTACAGGGACGCTCACTGTGCAAAAACAAATCAGACTTCACAATCCCGGACCATAACTTCAAGAAAGATTTTACGGTACGTTTCCCACCGACAGCCAAATGGAGGAAAGGGAAGGTGATTGGTTGATTCGATATTGAAATCTACACTAACGGTTCTAATATGAACTACCCTCTATTCGAATGAGCTGGCCTCTATTCGGAAATTATCCAAATCAATTCAACTTCCTGACTACGCCAGCGTATTCCAGGCGGATTTATTAGCACTCAGAGAAGCATACAAAATATTAAAACACTACAAAGAAATTGGTACAAGAGAGAAATTGGGGTTTCTATCTTTCAAGATTCCAATTCCATTGCATCAAAAACAGTTTTACAGTTTAGAAAGAAATTAAAATCGCTTAGTCATTCTCTTCAAATTACTCTGATATGGGTTTCCGGTCATAGAAATATATTTAGATGGTAATGAGATAGCCGATGAGCTGGCAAGAAAAGGTTCGCACTAGACATAACGGAGACGATGGCAGTCGCTACCCCATTCATCAGAATAAAAACATCCATTACCGCACACTACTATGGTTTAGCCGTAAGAAGGTGGCAATTAACTTCATGCACTGCAATAAGAAAAGCATGGCCATCGAATCATCTAATCACCTATTGCTCTCGCCCAAACATCTCACGTATCACTGCAACCCTTATAGGTCACCAAACGATAGGGGATCATACAGCCAGACTTAACCTCTCTTTCAATCTCATCTGCAAAAGCTGTCAGGCGAATGGTTGAAAGAAAGACTTCTACTATTTATGCGAATGTTCAGGTCTAGCTAGAGCAAGACTCCGCTCTTTCGGTAAGCCTTAAGACACCACTCGAGAACAGGGGTAGTAAAACGGCGCTGTTTCAGTAGAAATACTGAACCACTTCAACAAGAACAACATATGTATGAAAATTTAATGTTCTACTAAAGTGTGTATCCTGATACTTCCAAACATTTTGACTGAAAGGCTTGAATTTTTGATGAAAATTGTTTGAATTTTTTTTTTTAATTTTGTACACAGTTTGAAACTTTGAGTTATATTATAGTTTTTGCTGTAATGTGAGTTATATTGTTTTAAAAAAGGGGAAAATAAGCAAATGAAATTTAAAAAAAATATACATATAGAGAAATAAAATAAAAAAAATTAATTAAAAAAAATTAAAAAATTTAATTAAAAAAAATAAAAAATTTAATTAAAAATAAAAATAAACGAATTAAATAAAAAATAAAAAAAAATTTAAAAAAAATAAAAAAAAATATTAAAAAAACAAAAAAAAATATTAAAAAAATAAAAAAAAATATTAAAAAAATAAGTAAAACGCAGTTAATATGCTTTTATTGCGAACAAAACTGTATATACGCGTGTATGTGCAGTAATGTGCAAAACCAATGCAACTTTTACTGCGGACTCAATATGATCTTGCAAATTTAGCAGTCTTTGTGGCCCCATATCCAGACAAATGGCACGAAAACGGATTAGCCATAATTAAGGGAACAGATACCTGTAAAATTTCGAAATTTTTTTCTTTTTTTTATAAAATGAGAATTATATATCCTTTAAGAATATGTCAAAAATTTTTAAAAACGCAAACTTAAGTATTTCTTATATTATAAAGGGTTTTTCAATTGGCGCGGGTCGATTTTGGCGCCCTGTGGCAGCCATTTTGTTTTGGTGACTTCTGTCAAATCTTTTGTTTATTATTCAGTTGGTTATGCCAAATCATCATGGAAAGTTACAAGATTGAACAGCACGTTCAAATGATAAAACTTTATTATCAAAATGAGTGTTCATTAACGCAAACGTTGCGCGCATTGCGCCCATTTTTCGGTAGAGGTGGTGGTCCTTCAAAGTCGACTCTTCAACGTTTGGTGGCCAAATTTGAGACGACCGGGTCAGTAAACAATCAGCCAACACCCGCACGTTCAAGGAACGCAAGATCAGCCGAGAACATTGCCACGATCGGTGAAAGTGTACAGCAGAACCCGAGGCAGTCTATTCCTCGCCGTGCACAAGAACTTGGCCCTCCGCAGACTTCAACTTGGCGAATTTGGCGTCGGGACTTGGGCCTACACCCGTACAAGATCCAACTGACCCAGGAGCTCAAAGTTGATGACCATAGACAACGTCGTTTGTTCGCTAACTGGGCTTCGAATCGTTTGGAAGAGAACCCCAGTTTTGGGCGAAAAATCATCTTTAGTGACGAGGCGCATTTTTGGAGAAATGGCTGTGTTAACAAACAAAATTGCCGTATATGGGACGACACCAATCCACACGAGGTTCACCAGGTGATAATGCATCCTCAAAAAGTTACCGTTTGGGCCGGCGGCGTCATTGGTCCGTATTTTTTTGAAAACGACGTTGGTGAGGCGGTCACCGTCAACAGCGAGCGCTACACAACGATGATAACCAATTTCTTATGGCCCATATTGAACCATATGGACCTAGACGACATGTTCCAGCAGGACGGCGCTACATGCCACACAGCAAACGCCACGATTGACGATTTCAACATCTACCCGCCCTTATTAAAAAACCCTTTAGATCGTCAACCGTGACGACTCTATTCTTTGCGTTCGAGTGCGGGGAGAGGTATAGTTACGTTGTATTCAAACTTTGGAAGCTTTTTTCTCAAAACTATATTTTTCGAATTGGTGTACACGATAACTTGAAAAGTTATTGACCGATCTCCCTGAAATTTTGCACACATCTTTTTTATGATATTAATTTCAATGTTAATTTACAAGTTTTCGAAAATTTTTCAAAAAATAATTTTTTTGAAGCAAAAATAATAAGAAAATTCGCGCCAAAATTCATTTTTATTTTTGAAGCATATTATTCCGCGATTTTTTTATTTTTTATTATGACATTCATAAACAAAAAAATTGTTTGGTCTTTTGTATTCAGGTCACTGACGCCGATGCTACAATGCCCGCCGATTTAGAAGCCCCGCTGCGACCTTCCTGGAAGATTTGAGTGCACATCCGCCATTTTAAATGATTAAAATAAAAAAAATGTGTATATTATTTTAATGTATCAATAAAGTGTATGCCAATTTAAAAAAAAATATATTGACTTCTTCATTTTAAATAATTTTAGTGAAAATCAGGGAAGATATGGCCATTTACAGGTATCTGTCCCCTTAAAGGAGAAACAGCGAGACTTAAGCTGTATAAAATTGTATTATGTGTATCAATATTTGTTTATAATTTATGCTTAAAACACTCATCGCTGTTTCTCTCACATCTTCAACGCTATGGCTTTGCTGATTTCCCTTCGAAAAAGAAGGTTGCACGCTAAACAACTGGGTGTCACTGTCGCCGAGCGTACGAGCATTTCGTCCATAGCAGCAGGATTTTCTATAGTCACACCTCAATTACGAAATCAGCTATAATTGCTTTGGCACATTTTACGACAATATCTCTTTTTAGCTTCATTATTAAATTCACCACAGATATTTATTTCAAATTTAAATTGAATACTGTAAGTGAACTAAACCGAAAAACTATGCAATAACATGGATTGAAAGAAAAATATAAGCTAATATTTAGCTGTAGGAAAGAAAGCTGCTTAGATTATGCACAATACTGTGCATATTTACTTATATATTGCTCAAAGTCTATTCCAACTGAATCAACCCTAAGCACCTCCTCAGTGTTGTTATGAATTGACGCTTGATTTCCTCTCTAGATCACCAGAGCAATGTCGACAAAGGATGCCGATGCCACAAACCACACATGCGCCCACTCACACATTTACACATATAATTTTGCAAGTGCTACACCGACCTAATGTGTATTGCGAAATGTTCTAGCTCAGTCGGCTTTCACTCGATAAATCATTGGCAACACAAGGCGAATAAATGCAATTATTACACTGATTTGTATTTAAATTGAAATATTAATGTGCTGCATTGGTATTTGTGGATATATAAACAGATGTGTGTATGTCTGTAATAAGTAAAAACTGCAGTTTTTAGAATTGCAACGCAGTAAGATTGCCGGCAAATATAAAAATAGTGTAATAAATTTGTAGGGCAGTATCAAATGAAAAGTTGTAAGTCTAATAAAAAGAAAAAAAATGTTTAAAGCTCATCACAATGCTAGTAAATATAGGACTTATATAGGATTATTTCTTCTCACAACAGCAAACTTAGCGCAAAATAGAACGCAACAGTTGTGAGAAGCTTAGCTACGAATGTTGAAAACCAATAAAAAATCCACTAAAACGAGACTTGTTATTTCATTAGTTTTTAGTTCTCAATCTGCTTCTGAAATGCTTAAAAGATATCGAGTGTTCAAGAAACCAAACTCTTGCTAACAACAATTTTCCATACTTATTTTGGAGCGCTTGCGGAGTACTACAACTACGAGTATGATATTTGAATATATTTGGCCAACAGAAGTAAAATTGTTAGAGTAACTTTGGCCACCAAGTCATAGCGGATTCAGTCGTTGTTCAGAAGGCAACGAAGTAATGTAACCAATGGCTGCGTTGCTTTTTTCTTAAATCACCAACACGATCTCAGTTTTGTCGTCAACAAACCGCTGTCACAACTCATGTTATGTCAGCAAATCAGCTGATCCCTTCAAATCGCTGAGAGCTAGTTGGTGTCTGATGTTGGCCGCACCTTCTGAACTCTACCCACCGGGCCACGACAGTACCAAGTGTTGTTCCGATGCCTGTTGAAATTGGAATTTGAAAAAGGCGAACCAAGAAGCACTGACCGATTGGTAACTCCTAAAACATTCGAACTAAAAAAGTCCATTGTATTCAAAGCTCTGGAAAGTAAAAGGGTAGATAGTCAAGGAGGAAAGGAGACAAGTAACAGAAAAAAGAGATAGGATAGAATAGAGATAGAGATTAAAACAGAGATAGCTAATCTTGTGAGAATTTTCCAGATTTTTTGGCAAATACAGAAATATCCTCATACCTCCTTAATGTCATTCTCATGACATCGGAACCCAAAATTCCTCTTACAAAGACAGGGCACTCACAGAGAAACTGTTCAATGCTATCCGGCTTCTCTAAGCAAGACAGGCAAATGAATTCAACAGCTCATCAATAAATCCAACAGTGGTCATACGCTGACTCCATGCGTTGTTTCCTGAAATAATACCGGTCTTCCAAATTTTAGAATAAAAGATACCTGCACTCGTTAAAAGTATCGATGCTACAAAAGCATCTTAATGAAATGCTCAACACTAACTAGTATCGGACTCATTCTGAAAATCACCCAGAGAAACCTCTTGCATATTTCATGAAGTATACGAAATGTGCTTTCAAGATCTTCCCATTATTCTAGCGGGTTAATCTTTACGATCGCAATGGGGGCCACTAAATATCTTGAAAATTCGCCAATACCGTTTTTTACCTTTCTTTACCCAAGCACGAGAACTGCAGTGGTGAAACAAGCTCTCTAATTTTTTGGACTGCAACAGGTTCCCTGAAATGAATACGTTTGAATCTAGAGTACAAGGTTGTAGCTCTAGCAATGGGTCTTTGGAACTCTACTTCACAAAATACTTTTACTAAACCGCATCGTAGATACCCACCTTAATACTTGCATGAGGAAATCGACTACAAAAAGTACTCAGTATTTTAATAAAGTATTGACTATTTGGAGGAGATTTTAAAGTGGCGGGTCCCAACCTCAGCGCATAACCCGATATTTTGGGTTGCTCCTCCTTCTCACATTACCTCGCTAACGAATGGATGTTCGGAAGATACTTGAGCGAAACCTGGAGGTTATGAGTTGCTTGAACGATATGCAAAAGAGTTGTCATGTCCACTCCCAATATAATGGCGATCAGGGACTTTTCCCAATTGCGTGGACTTTTACATATAGGACCATCTTCCCGGCCTAAATCGCATGAGCGGATATCGCGCCAATCAAAAAGAAGAAAAGCGATGAATGATGAATGCCTGGTAGTCTGTATGAGTATGTATAATAGATTCGTCAGTATCACTGTGACCAAGTTGACTAGGTAGAGCAACTCAGTCAAACAAAATTGTGTCAATACAGTCCTGATTGTTACAGCAAGGTGGTGCATCCAACGATTCCCCTCTGCTGATATGGACGCCGCAGATGTGCCATGTTTTGGTAGGTCAATCGTCGAAAATGCCGACAAAATCATAGAAATCATAAAGTGGGGCTGGGTAATCGTTTATGACCATTAGCAAAACGTTCGTCTTAAGAAGAGGCTAGATGTATTGGTATCACACGAATTTACGCAAGCGAAACATTTGAATCGAACTGATTTCGAAAATTCTGTGCTAAAACAATTAACAGTGAAAAAAGTTTTTCTATATGTTCCCTTGGGTTGGAAGGGAATCGTTCAGTGTCAGTTGCTTGCAAAGAGACAAATATTTTATTTTCGGTCAATAACTGACTAGATTAGATCTAGCGAAGGATCAGAAGAAGCCCGAATGTGCGAATAGGAAGGATGTTGTGTTCCATTAAGCTAACGTCAGAACACGCACATCTTTAGCTACGTGTCACAAGCACCTAAAGCCTAAATGGACGTTCAATCACATGCACCGCATAGTCCATATATCTGGCACCAAGCGACTATTATTTTTTCAAGAAGTTTTCTTTATGGCACAAAACTGGCCTCATGAAAATAAGCTGGTCAACTAATTTTATCAATAGAGACGCGAACTTCTTTAATCGCATAACTAAGAAATTCATGGCTCAAATTAAGCGGAAACCCGCTCAGGACTACATATTTACTTGGCCAATATTTTTCAGCAAGGGTACATTAGACCGTTCGATAAAAAGTTGACCAATATTTTTTTTCCGGCCGAATGTAAAGGTCGCCTTTTTACATTTTTCGTCATATTTTTGGCATTTATAGTCGGAAGTATAATATTATAGTTAGATTTTTGATTACCTACAAAATCATCTTAACACGAGGTACAAAAAATAACGGTAAAATCACAATGCCCGACGATTTTTAAAATAAAGAGTGGTTCAATTTCAAAGGGCGATGTTGAATGTGAACCACACCTAAACGTCAAGTTTTTTCCACATTTCATTTGACATTTTTCAATTTCAGACTAACTCAATTTGAACCATGGAAAGATACACAATCGAGCAACGCGTTAAAGTTATTCAGGCTTATTATGAAAACGGGCGTTCAAATCAAAATGCATATCGCGCACTTCGTGATTGCAGTGATGAGGCACATTTTCACCTCAGTGGATTCGTCAATAAGCAGAATTGCCGCATTTGGGCGAATGATAATCCAAGAATGATTGCCGAAAAACCAATGCACCCACAAAGAGTGACTGTTTGGTGCGGTTTATGGGCCGGCGGCATCATTGGGCCGTATTTTTTCCAAATTGAGGCCGGTCAGGCAGTTACTGTGAATAGTGTTCACTATCGTGAAATGATAACGAATTATGGCCCGAATTGGAAGATATGGATGTGGACGATATGTGGTTTCAACAGGACGGTGCCACTTCTCACACAGCTAACGAAACAATGGCTCTTTTGCGCGAAAAATTTGATGGCCGAATTATCTCACGTCGCGGCGATGTCAATTGGCCGTCAAGATCATGTGATTTGACACCGTTAGACTTCTTTCTTTGGGGTTATTTGAAAGAAACGGTGTACGTCGATAAGCCAGCAACAATTCCAGAGGTAAAGGATGAGATAATTCGTCACATTAACGGCATAGAACCTCAATTATGCCTCAGCGTCATCGAAAATTTGGACCATCGGATGGAGGTGTGCCGCCGAGACCGCGGCGGCCATTTGGCCGATATTTTGTTCCATACGTAATTGAACCATACCAATATTATCATAATAAAGATAAATGACAATAATTTCTTTAAAAAACTTGTATTTTATTCAAAATCAACACCGGCCCTTGAAACTTAACCACCCTTTATATTCGATATGAAGCCTTCCGAATCCTAAGCTGTAAATGAGTTGAGATTGTTAATAGCTACTTGAATTGACATGCTGATACCACAGCTTGGCATACTTCCCAATTACCCACAGTCATGTCCCATCCTATAATAGCTATCGTAAACCAAGTGACTGAAATTTGACGCAGTCAGTGGCTCACTACTTAGCGTAGCCATCGATTTTTACTTGGCCACTAAGCACGTGACACAATTACATAGGACGGCGGTGTACTGTGTTCAACATTCTTGAACCTGAGCAAATTTGCTTGTTTGTAACAATAACTCATATTTCGGTTTCCTCAATAGGTTTTTCTTTTTTTTGCCGCCTATGCAATAATAATACAAAAGCAAATTCATTAGGTAAGCAGTACGTTTTAGCTGCAGGAATAAAACATAACGAAAAGAACGCTTACAAGCCACACCCTCTAGGCAAAGGTTGCTTTTAATTTCGCACAACTCAAACCGCTGGAAACCACGACACTGACACAATTTTATTCAAGCGAAATGCATCGAAAATTGAGCAGCACAAACATGAAAGAAATTTACATTTTAAAAGGATCAAAAATAGCAGGTTAAAAAGCTGAATATGCAAAAAGGGTGCTTTTGAATGTCGACTTGTTATTTTTTTGTTTTTCGAACCTTTATTTCTTTCTTTTTTGCGATGTGAGTGGTGGCCACTTGAGTGAAAACGCCAATACTTGAGGCTGGGAGGTTGTTTGTTGTATTGTATGTGGGTGCAGGTTGTTCGTTATTTAAGTGAAAATGTTGTATTTTCTTTTTTGAACGGTGCGGTGGCAGCGTTTACCAATTCATGCATGCAACACAACCAGTAGTTGCAACTGTAAATAACTTTGTGGTGTAAAATTGGATTTGCAAACGAATATGTCGCACCCTAAATACAAAAGGGTCACAACTCAAAATGTACGTTCTGCTCAAATATGAACGAGACGTTATCAATAAAACGGTTCGCGGATGACATATGGCAAAAATAAATTTTTTGTTTTTTGGTAGAACTGTTATAAGCTTACATGGCAAATTTCAGCGTGATATGTCACATAGTTTGTTTTCTGTGCTACTGTAAACAAGTCAAGCTCGAGTGTGGAAAATTTTGAGTTGTGACCCTTTTGTATTTAGGGTGCGATGTGTATAGATGTAAATACATATACATATGTGTGCAGACATTTATAAAAAAAAGTTTTGAAAAGCGCGAATAAAAACGAGTTTATATCGATAACGAATTTTTAAATTGAATTAAAGCGCGAAAAATTTACTGTGGATACTGGGTAGTGATGAAAAAGTGAGCAAAATACAAGTAGTGTTTCAATTTTTTTAAACGTTTGGATATAATAGTCTTATATGAGCAACTTTAAAATTCAAAATGATTTCGAACAATATAGTAGAACAGAATAGAGCAAAGGGACTTCGACCTTAAGGTAGTAGCGCGGTGTGACGGGTAAAAAAAATTGATTTTTTTTTACATTTTTCGGAAGAAAAACATCTTAAAAATATACTATAAAAATTTCAGACAGAAACTTTAATTATTTTTAAAGTTATAGCTAAAATAAGAGAGCGCGCCGTAGAGTGTATGAAAGCTTGTGACACGCCAGTAGCAGCTGCTCTGACCGTCCCCTCTTTTATTATCGAAACCAAGTTTTCGAAATTTCGGGGATTCACTGACTCAAAACTATTGAACCGATTTGGCTAAAAATTTAACCCGTTATTCTAGACACACATATCTAGATCCCGGATCTTTAAAACATTTAATTTTTTGATAATAAACTATTTAATTTAAACAATTTATGAAGAAAAAAAAACTAGATTTTGAGAACTTTTTTCACAAGTCCGCCATTTTGTTTTTGTTTTTTTATTTTTATGTATATTTTAGGTTCGGGGCCTAAAATAAAGTCTACAGAATATTAATCTCTTTGAATTTTTTATTTCAGATGGCTTTGGAAGGTTGTGTGTTTCCCCGAACCAACTAAACTTTTTTTAAGGACTCCACTTTGGCGTCAAAAATTTTAAACAAATTAATATCAAATTAATATAAGTTTACAAAATTTTTTTTATATACTTCAAAACACCAATAAAAACATGTAAAAACTTTAAAACGATCGCATTTTATTTTCTTTTTAAAAAAAGATTCATGAAAAAACGTCGAAACTTCGGTCGTTACACCGGGCTACTACCTTAAGATATGTTGAGCCCGATATAGCGCCAGCTACGCTATGTTGCAGCTGTGTTTTTTTATTTGAAACAGCTCCGAAACTGACGGATTTTAATGAAAATTGTAAACTAGCAGCTGGTATTTTAATATTTATAGCATTACATAGTATCTATTATAAGAAAAAAAAATTTTTGAGATATGACTATTCTAGTAGTGGCGTTCATGGAAATTCACCCACAAACCTGTACAAGTACTATTACAAGTACAATACAATAAGTTTTAGGGTTCGATAAGCGATACATTTCTTTTGCTGGTACACTCTTCATATGAACGTATGTGAAGTTTCTTGTACAAGTACTGTCAATTCATTCTTTGCTCACAAGCCATTTAGTATCGAAGTGTCACAGTATTTTCTACAATAGCAAAAATCAGGTGTGGTACAGTGATTGAACTTTTATTTTTGGAAGGTTTAAAGCAAAGGAAATTTTTGAACAAATGATGTAAGTATATAAGTACTTTTCGCTATCAATGAGTACAGCACAATCCTTAAAGATTAAAATACCTGGGAGTCCCATTGTTTGAGGGTCTGGAGGACGTCTCAAAAGGGGATCTTCCAGCTCTGTTAAAATTCGCCAAAAGCGTTGACATCCTACACGAAGTCTACTTTCAGTATTCATAAAGGTCGGTATCCATCTGGCATCGCTAGGGCCAAAAGGTCTATGCGTGGCTTATTGCCAACCAGGCTAACCTAACCTAATCTTGAAGACGACCAACGGCAAGGACGTCCAAAAGCAACAACCAAAACAGAAATCGTAGAAAAACGCCAGAATATCGCATAGGAAAATCATCAAGTGATTGATAGAGACTTAGTAAAAGCCATAGGCATCTCATTGGGCAGTGTAAGCAATATTTTCTCTAAAATATTGGGTTTCAGAAAGCTGTATGCTCAATGGGTGCCGCATTCCTCTATAAGGGAACAAAAACACATTCGAATGTGACTTTCTCAGCAATATTTAGAGCATTTTTGAAAGCATAAAGTAGATTTTGTGCATCGACTCATCACTAAGAATGAGACTTGGGTCTATCTAACTCAAAACAAGAGGCTAAAGAGTGGTGTGAACCTGGTTCTTCGACTCGGCTTGTGTCCAGTCATCGGTCAAGCAGGTATTAGCATCAGTTTTTTGGGATGCGGAAGTAATTTTGTTTGTGGTTTATTTGCAAACTGGTAAAACAATAAAGTCTGAATATTATCGTAACCTTTTGGACCAGCTGAAGGAAAAAATTTCGGGAAAAAAGACCCAGTTTGCAAAAGAAACAAAATATTTTTCAACAGAACAATGCGCATTTTGCGAATGGCTAAAGTCCATGAACTAAAGTTTGAATTGTTGGAGCATCCACCGTATTCACCAGATTTGGCCCCTAGCGACCATTGGAAGCGTATTTTGCAGCCCTTCCAGTTTCTCACTTCAGCGATGGAATTCATAAATTGGAATCTCATTGGTACAGGTTTTTTGATGTTCAGGGAGACTATACTGAATAATAAAATGTATTTCAAATCATAAAATCGTGTTTTTCTTACCGAACCGCAAAACTTATTGAACAGCCTAGTATATCAGCGGTTTCATAGAGTGGCCCTACTATACCTAATATACCTTAAAGTTATTTCTGTGTAGTATAAAAAAACCAAGAGTCCGACTAGATATTTAAAAAAAATTTCGCTATGGATCCTAAGCTTCTATAATGTAACACCTTGTGTTATTACGAGCGTTGCTAGTAAAAAATTGCCAAAACTTGACATTTCATTTGTTTTTTGTTTAATTTTAATAGTAGGTTTTATAACAATATAACTCATTCTTCTATAAAACCCATATAAATCAAAGACGCAAAATTTGTGCAAATTAAAAAAAAATTCCTATAATTCATAAAAATTTCACATTTATTAAACAGAATTTTTAGAAAATTTTCCGGTACGCAGTTTAAAACCCGTTGAATTTTTGTGTAATAAAATGAAACTTTCGAATAGCTCAAAGATCGCGTTTATTTCAAGTAATATTTTTATTTCCTGATGGTATTGGGTGTCTTCTTTCAAAAAACAAAACGTTTAAAAAAAAAAAATATAACAAATCACGGGATATTTTAGCGAGTTTAAAGTTGCTTTTATAACACTAAAATTTGATAAGCTGTAAAACTACATACCAAAAATCTCAACAGAAGATCTTTTTAAAAACAGTGAAATTACGATGAAAAGCTTGTGGAATTAAGCTCATTTTTGTATAAATTTTTCAAATCAAATTCCTATGACAATAATTATAATTTTATAATAAAAAGCATGAACATTAAAAAAACGAAGAAAAATAGTAGAAGCTGTTCTAAATGTTGACATGCTATCGTTTTGACGCGTAGTGTATGTGGCATGGTAGGTAGGTAGGTAAAATGGCAAGAGTGCCACAGGTACAGTTCAAGTAGCACTTACGTGCCGTCTTGATACCATAATGTGGACCATAACCTGTGCAAAGAAACATTTTTGGGAAGAGAAAACCTTCTACAGCCATCCAGTGTTGTTGATGTAGTGGAGCAGATAAAAGGGATCAAGGCTGGAGAATTTCTTCAAGTCATCCCCAAAGGGCATGCTAAGGAATCTCAAGCGCCTAGTCGCCAGAGCCGGACATTTGCAGAGAAAGTATTCAACAGTCTCTTTCTCTGCAGGATCCCCACAGCTTCTGCAATAGGGGTTGTACGGAATTCCAAACTTCTCCGCATGAGTACCGATCACCCAATGACCAGTGAACACCACAATGAGTTTGGAAATTGAATGGCGGGGAATTTTCACCACCTTAAGCGTTCTGTTTCTATCGTATTGGGGTCATAGTGTTTTCGAAATAGCGCACGATGAGACAGACCTCCATCTGTCTTGCGCTTTTTTAGAAAGAATTTGTGTAGTTTCCCTTTAACAACGGACAAAGGGACGCCGATGTCTGAGAGGGGGACAGCTGAAACCGGTTCTGTCGACCCCTTTCTGGCAAGCTCGTCGACAATTTCATTTCCCTCTATATTGCTGTGCCCAGGAACCCAGATAAGGGAGATGTTTCCTGCTCGATCGAGATATTTGAGTTCCTCCTTACAGAAGTTCACCAGAAGAGAGCTGCAATATGGCGACGAAAGGGCCTTGATCACAGCTTGGCTATCGGAAAAAATATTAATGTCTCCCTCCCAACAGCGATCCAGAAGCATTTTGCATGCCTGCAGGATCGTGAAGACCTCTGCTTGAAAAACGCTGCTCGTTTCCGGCAATTTAAAGGAGACCGAAATGCTGGCTGCTTTAGAGAAAACCCCTGGTCCTACTCCAAATTCATCTTGGATCTGTCAGTGAAAACAGAGGTATCTATATCCGTGCCGACTCTCCCTCCTTCCAGTCTTGCTTGCTCGAAAAGATAGCCCTAGCACAACCGTCAAATCCCAGTTTGCGGATGGAGAGATTAGTGCGAAGAACAGAGAAGGAAGAGGAGATCTGATTCAAGATGCTCCTATGTCCTACAGGAAATTGTCTCCAGAGGCCAAGCTAATTCAACTAAATAGCGCTCTGAGCAGCAATGGATTTAACCTGCAGATCCAAATAAAGAAAGTGCAAAATAACGTTGAGCGCAGCAATGGGACATGTTCTACAAGCACCAGTGATGCCCACACATGCAGTTCGCTGCACTCTCTCTAGTTTAGTGGTGTTGTAGCCCTTCTGAAGAGCTACCCACCAAACTAAGCAACCATATGTTAAAATTGGCAGAACCACTAAGTTGTACATCCAAAGAACGACACGTGGCTTGAGACCCCATTTTTTGGCGAACATAGATTTACAGGCTATACTGGCTTGTTAACTCGATTTTCTATGTGCAGCTTCCCGTGGTTTTACACCAAAATACCTGACTTCCGATGCGAGTGTACCAGTGGTAAGACACTGGTTTAGTCTTGGAAGCTTAAAAGGCGGAGGCTTGTATTTCCTGGTGAATATCATCAACTCCGTTTCGTCAAAGTTCACTCTGAGACCGCAACTGGCAGCCCAACTACTGAGTGTAGCCAATGCATCTTCCAAAATGTCAGCCTTTGCTGATGGGAAGGGTCCTGAGACCATTAGGACCAAGTCATCGGCATATGCTACCACCTTTACTCCTCCCCTGTTAAAGAGAGTTAAAGCTTCATTCACAGCTACTAGCCAAAGAAGAAGCGAGAGGACGCCGCCCTGTGATGTAACTCTATGAACGAACGATTTTAGCCCCTCCGGCCACGGCATTTATTTCCCTACCGCCAAGCAGGGACGAGATCCAGAGGTAGATAGGTCTTTCTACCCCCAACCTATTTAGAGCAGAAACAATTGACTCAGCCGTAATATTATTAAAGGCGTCCTCTATATCTATAAAGGCCGCTAAAGTGAATTGTTTTCCCTCCAGAGATTTCTCTACAGTCCCTACTACCTCATGTAATGCTGTCTCGGTAGATTTCCCTTTCAGGTAAGCGTGTTGGGCTGGAGAAAGTCTGGTTTCCAAGTGCTCTCGAATGTGATAGTCGATCACTCTTTCGAACACCTTGAGAATAAAGGAGGTAAGTATTTTAATTAAATATTTATTTTATTAATGAATTACTTAAGAATGTTAATCTACGGACATTCTGAGTAGAATGTATTTATTTTGTTTAGTTTTGATCAAACACAGCGGAGCTAAGCTTTGGTGTGCGCACTTGCATGCACGTAGTGTATTTTATCTCTCTGCGCTTATCAGCGCAACTATCAGCTCTCTGTGGGCTCTGTCAGCTCTTATGTGCAATGCAAGTAACGAGCTAGTAAAACCCAGCGAAGAAGTATTTCTTGGCACAGCACCTCCAGGGACTCCGAGTACTAAATGGTGTGCAATTATTTTGTAGTTTCTGCTGATAACTCAGGTGGTACCTGAGAGGATGAGCAGACCAATATAGCTGTGAAGCTGAGTACAAACAAGCACGGTATGATTTTCTTATTTGAACTTTGTGCTAGATTGGCTATTTTGCTTACTCTTTGATTAATTTTTGTTAACTACTTTTTGAATAAAATTAAATGAGTCCTGTGAAAATACAACTTACTGCATTTCAATACAATTATTAACTTAATAATTATCAGTACGTCTATTCACCATTTCCACGTACTTATCGAACGAAACTAAAGCGTGTAGTCTACTTTCCACACGTAACCGCAAAAAAAAGACTTAAAACTCTTATAAAGTTTTAATTTTTTTAATAATAAAACGCAAGAATATATATTTAAAGTAAACGCATATCAAACGGAAATGTTTTTTGTTAATAAGACCGCAATTTACAATAGCGTGGCATAATATGCAAATTTGCTACAACAAAACTAGAGCACCGGAAATCATCATTACAAGAGGGAAATTTTTTTCGATACACACAATAGAGTTTGCAATAATTTTAAATCACATTTTCCAGTTCGTTGTTGTTATTGTAGCAGTGTACTTAACGCTGGCAGTGTAGTGTACATCACCGGTCGTCATAGTCTAGCTCATCTAACGCTAGGCCCAGGAAACTTGCTGTTTCGACAGGTTAGGTCCAGAGTGGGTTTGATGGGGCATGTGAAAAGGTGGTTAGTGTCGTGCGGGATGGGATGCCTTCACATGCTGGACATATACATTTAGTATGTCGGGGTCAATTCTGAATAAGTAGGAGTTTAAGCTGCTACAATATCCAGAACGTAATCGTACCAAGGTTACGCGGGGCTCTCGATGAAACTAGAGATCTTCATCTGCAATAGTTTTCTAGTTCGTCTTTAGCGCAAGCGTTTCATATTAAATGAAAATATTTTCAAAATGGCACGGAATTTCAATCTAAAGGTGAATCGGTGACTAATATTGGTTTTTCTCTTCCGGCACCTTTACTGTCATATAATAGAAGAGGGTGGTAAGCCATATGCCATGAGGACAAAGTACTATACAAATCGAATCCTTTTATATCAAGCAAATCAATCCATTTCCCAGAGATCAATTCCGCGACGAGCTGTTGAGAGATGTGCTTGTTATTCAAAAAATTCGACCAGAATGTCGTGAATTTGCCGGAGCGGCCGCTGTAGCCGAATGGGTTAGTGCGTGACTACCATTCGGAATTCACAGAGAGAACGTAGGTTCGAATCTCAGTGAAACACCAAAATGACGAAAACATTTTTCTAATAGCGGTCGCCCCTCGGCAGGCAATGGCAGACCTCCGAGTGTATTTCTGCCATGAAAAAGCTCCTTGTAAAAAATATCTGCCATTCGGAGTCGGCTTGAAACTGTAGGTCCCTCCGTTTGTGGAACAACATCAAGACGCACACCACAAATAGGAGTAGGAGCTCGGCCAAATATCCAAAAATGGTAGACGCGCCAATTATATACATATATATCACAAAATGGCCAAAAGTAGTATTTTCTGATGAGTTTGGGTTTGGGGACAGTTTCCAGATCGTGAAGGTCCTATCCATTACTCCTTTAATGCCATAATGTCCTTGACGTAAACAAACAAAAACATTCTTCGCCACACGAATAAAGTATGAAAAACTGATTTCTTTCCAACAAAGTAGAGATTTTCCAGTGGGTTGCGGACTTACTGGATCCCAATCTCATAGAGTGTCTATTGGAAATTGTAGATCGGAAGAGTCAGCGGGAACATTGCAAAAACAAGGCTCGCTTCCCATACAAGCCGAACTGGAAGCGCAATTCAGACGAACTTATAAGCAACAACATTGGGTTTAGACCCTGGAAATGGGAAGCAGCCATAAAAAAGCAATGGACAGACCCTTAATAATATTATGAAATTAAATTGTTGTGACTGCGTTAAAAAACTATAGCACAGGGACTTATTGGCAAGTTTGTTCTTAATTTAATTTTCATAATTTTTATTATATAATCCATATAAATCAAAATTTCGAACTTGCAAAATGAGAAAAAAAATTCACACTTTTTAATAGGAATTTTTAGAACCATTTCGGTAAAAGAAAGTCCAAATTTGAAGTTTCTGAATAATTGCGTTTGAATTTGAAAATGGAATTTGTTTTTTGCTGAGGGTTTTGTGCATTCTCCCCACATAACAACTGCTCGAATTTGTTTGATATGGAAAAAAACACCCAAACACGTCACAAAAAAATTGTCATAACTCAACATAAATTTTCTTGCATTCAAATGCAAAAGTCAAAAATTGCTACAATTATTTTTAACAACGCGTCCACGGTTTTTGAGCCACATCAAACTTACACTTTATTATGCCAAAGAAAATTCTAATTAAAAGGTGCGAAACTTTGAAGAACAGTTATTCAATTTTTTTTTTATTTTGCACTAAGTTGGGAACTTCAATTAATATGGCTTTTATAGGAGAATGAACATTATTTTCACAAAAATATATAAAAATTAAATGCGAAATAAATATGGAAATTGTCAAAACTTGTCAACAAGTCCCTATGCTATGGTAACTTAACGCAGCGTACGAGGGCTGCCTTTTATATTTCGGGATTTGGGAACCCTTGTGTTGCAATCTGGCAACTGGCAGCTACATCGCAAAGTTTGACATTTTTTGGCTTTTACGTACTCAGAACGTTTTGAAATACCAGCGCTATTTGTGTTGTTTACAGTAACTTAAAAGATTTATCTCGGTCCAAAAATGGAATTAAATCGTGAACATTTTCGTGCGATTATTTTTTACAACATTCGACGTGGATTAACTCAGCAACATTGCATGGATGAACTTAATTCATTTTTTGGCGATGAAGCTCCTTCAAGGACCAGTGTTTATCGATGGTATGGTGAATTCAATCGTGGTCGTAGTTCACTCCAAGACGAATTTCGTGAAGGTCGACCAAAATCAGTTGTTGTTCCGAAAACCATTGATGCTGTGCGCGAACTGATATTGCAAGATCGTCATGTGACCTATCGTGAGATTGAGACAATCTTAGGCATTAGTGGGACCAACATACATTCAATATTGCATAAACATTTGACTGTCAAAAAAATTTGTTCGCGTTGGATCCCACACAATTTGTCAATCGCTCAAAAAAAGGCTCGTGTCGATTGGTCGAAGGAAATGCTCAAAAAATACGATCGCAGGGCTTCGAAACACGTCTATGATATCGTGACAGGTGATGAATCATGGATTTACGCGCATGAGCCCGAAAGTAAACAGCAGTCGACTGTATGGGTGTTTCAAGATGAGCCAAATCCAACAAAAGTTGTTCGCGCACGAAGCCCTTCCAAGCAAATGGTCGCCTGTTTTTTCGGAAAAACTGGACATGTCGCAATCGTACCCCTAGAACAACACAGAACAGTAAATTCTGAGTAGTACACAACCATTTGTTTCCCAGTTGTCTTCCAAGAAATTAGGAAAACCAATCGCCAAAGACGGATCACTCTTCACCAGGACAATGCGAGCTCTCACACATCGGCTCAAACAACTGCATGTTTGAGCACCCAAAACATCGAATTAATGGGTCATCCGCCGTATAGTCCTGACTTGGCACCGAATGACTTCTTTTTATTCCCGTACGTAAAAAACAAACTGAGAGGTCAACGTTTTTCGACACCTGAAGAAGCGATTGCGGCATTCAGAATGCAAGTTTTGGAGGTACCTCATTCAGAGTGGCAAAAGTGCTTCGACAATTGGTTCAAACGCATGCAAAAGTGTATAGATCTTCATGGAGAATATTTTGAAAAACAATAAAGTGATTTTCGATGATTAAAATTTGTTTTTGTTCTCTAATCCCGACATATAAAAGGCACCCCTCGTATATTCACAACTCCATTCAACTGTTGATTTCCATCATTTCGCTTCGATTCGAAGCGATTTTCTTCACCAGGAGCGAAGATATATCAAACAATCGACGATAAGGTCGCGCAAACAGTGACTTGCCGTCAAAATTATTTTTAAAATTTCAACATTGGCTCATCCTGGATTCTATGTAATATGATATTTTCAACGAACCTTAACTAAAATTTGCGCTTAACTGCAGTTAAACTGAAAATTTAAATGCGCAAATCCTGTTTCAGAACAAAGTTTATTCAGTCTTGCTGGCCTAACAGACGATGTTATGTTAACAGAGTTGTCCGTATAACAGAGGTGAATTTTTTACAAGATAATTTCAGGCGCAACCAGAGGCGCCACTATTCAAACGAAAGAGGGATCGGCAATTGAATTTTGCGTGGCATAATTTTTATACAGAAAATTATTTTTTCTTTTATTTTTAGCATAAATATTGTTTCAAGTAAACAAGGAAAAAGTACACCAGTTATTAATAAAAATTGGCACATAAATTGCTTTACACAAAAAATTGGGGCAGCACTGGAAAACAGACAGACTTTACAACACATCTACGCCTTGTAACACTAACAGCTTGACATTTGTTTTTTTCTTGTCTTCTTCTTCTTTCCTTGCTCTGCTTATTAATGTGAGCACTAATCGTCCTAACATTTTATTTGAAAAATTTTGTCGAAAAAATCAGTTGTTGTTATTGTAATAGCGTAAAACATTCGCCACAATTTTCTGGGGAATGCTAGACTTGAGGGACAGTACTTAGCCAGATATAAGTTTGAATCATTCCGGTACCATCGACCGGACTGTTAGAAGAGTGGGGCAAATAAGTTCGTTGCAAACGCCGTCAAGGTGAGTTGTCAAACTAAAAATTCGTCGCTGACGCGGTAAAAGCTGCTCAGTTATCTCTTCGGTCAAAATAACTAGCTGCCTACTCTGCTAATGTTCACTGAAAACTTAAAGAGAAAAAAAACATTTTTTGTAAGGTCATTAAATACATACATATAATAAATACACAGGGATTGTGAAAGAGTTTTTTCAAATTTTTTAAACAACTTCATAGTTAGTTATTACTCTAATGTTAAAATTTTCGACGTGACAGAGATGCCTTTGGAGGCTCTGCCTCAAATTTCTTAACTGCTCGTAATTGTAGTTGAAAAAAGCCAATGAAAATAGGCTGGAAAATTTAATAAAAATGCATATAAACGAAAAAACTAAAACAAAAACGGTTCTCGCTAATTTTAAACAACTTAACCAACATCACAAATATAAAAAATTAGAACTTCCACCTTTGTGAGCCCACCAAACAATCACTAATTACACAGTCGGACTGCAGTGTGCGCCCTCTTGTGTTTCATACGATTTTAATTGCAATTTCAAGAGATACTCACGTACGCACTCACGCATGCAAACCCAAATAAATTAGAGCGCTGCTTTCAATATGCTTGGCCCATTTAAAATTTCGCACTTTTCACTTATCCACTCGCACGACGGCGGTTGAGTCAGAGTGAAGAAGAGTAAGAATTTCACTAACTGCGCCATACAAGCGACCAACATCAACTGAGAACAAATTGCGAATTACGCTAGTGCGGCTGCTGTTGTCGTTGCAGCCGATGATGGCTGAAGGTTGTTAGGTGTTTGGGTAAAAGTGCTCGGCTAGTGATGACGGGCAACTGGCTGGCAGGCTTTGCGCAGTAAATTCAGCGCTCACTATTTTCTTTCCTTTTTTTAAATTATTATATGCAAGATTTGAATGCACAAATACACATACAAAAATTAAAAACCAAGAAATATATAATCGCTCTTGCTATGTTGTTGTTATTGCTGCAGTTGCAGTTGAATGCAGGTACAGCAACTATCGTGTAGAAGCAAGCATGGCTTGTATGAATGAATTTCGCGTTTTTGTTTGTTTTAGTCCTTTTCGTATTTTTCGCTATTCGACTGTTTGCTAAATACGGCTGTACTTAACTCTCGAAATGTTGCGAACGAACTGAAAGCTTAGCAAGGACAACATACGATTTAAAACCGTAGGCAAAAAGGAAGCCAAAGTAGCTGGTTGAGCAGTAAGCGAAGAAGATTGTCGCGTACGCTTTTGTTTTTTTGATTTTGTAGTAGTGAGACTGAGGAGTGAAAACAGTGAGCGGGAGAATAAGTGAGAGAGAATAACGAACAAATTGCCTTTGTAGAGTGGTTTGATGCGAAATAGGCGAGGCAAATTGTCATGAGAAATATTATTTTAATATATTCAAGCTTTAAATTCTAATAAATGGATTTAACAATTACATATTTAATGTCAACATAACTGCTTTGAAACAAACTGAGGTCACAGGACGTATGAGTAACTAAACATTTATATGCAGCCGCATACGCCCGGGGTCGTATTGGACAACAAGGCGCAGAGACGCGCGAGGGACGTCATGAACGCATAAAAATGCAGTGGGAGTATTTATATGAAAAAATTAATAGTAAGTTGAGTGTGCGTGGGTGTTTCACATACATATGCATATGTATATTTATATGTGTATACAAAACATATATGCAGGAACACGTCAGGCGTATTCCTGTGAGTCTATGCCATTCAAGCTGCGTATCCTTCGCAAGCAGCGAAATTTTTTATATGTTTCTCCTTTTTTTTCTTTTCTTTTTACAGACTGATACTGATGCGCAGTTACAATTCGATAGGCGTGCCTGTCTGTTGCGCTCATAGCGGTACGACAAAACCAAACAACAACTCATACTAACCATTTGCATTGAACGCAATTACCGCATTCATAAAACAGCACTAATTTGCATACGTATATTGGAAAAGATAATAAAAAAAAGTATAAAAAATTCTGCAAACTTAAAAATGAAATAAAAATTGCTGTATTAACTATTCAGTTATGTATGAGCAAAAATTAAATTCAACAGAAATTGCACACTCGTCCATCACTAGGGACGTAATATACAGTAGAAGCGCGGGTTAATAAATCCTTGAAAATTTAAATATGAAACCCTTTATATGGTAAAAAAACAACAAAATTTATTTTCCACATAATATATTTTCAACTTAAAACGAGCAAAGCATCTTAAAAATTTAACAATATCCAAATAATTTGATTTGTCTTTTACCCATCCTTCGCATTTGTGTATCGAAAATAGTCATTGGGCCGACGCGTTATCCTAGTGGAAGGGGTCTTGCTTCCTCGCCAATTGTTGTCAATTTTGCTTCAAATTGATTTAGAATCGAACTAACAGCTTTGCAGAACATACACCGGTTATCATTTTACTTTTTTCGATGCAATTGATTTGAGGTGCACTACGCTCATATCAGCTCTTTTCCGTCACCGACTTCGATTCAAGCCGAGCAGTTTACTGCATCGGAGTTAGCTTGACCTGTTGTCTATTTTGATGAATCTGCGGTTATGAGACGACGCATTGAATACTCCTTTGAAGCTGACAAAACGATCGGATATATTTGACAATTGTAAGCAAATGCGACTAGCAGTTTTGGTATAAATTTTTCATATTCATATATTTATGTCGAACAAGAGCAAAAAGTCTCTTTAGTGTCTGCACGTTCACTCACTTTAGTATGTCATACCGTATTATTTTATCGGCCATTTCTGGTGTGGTGATCTCAATAGGGCGATCGTACCGTTCGGCATCAGTTGCGTTGGTACAACTAACCCGATATTGATTACTCGCTAACCACTGGTGGGTGGTGTCAAATAATAGTGAATATATCCGATACTTCTTTAAAGCTTTTCGTTTGTTTGGCGCAGAAAATATTTTTTAATGAGCACACGAAGTTTACCGCTTTCTCATTTTTAAGAAAATGCCCTTCAGCATAGTAAGAAGTTTGGGTCCGCTTTTATTTAAAAGATGGTTCTTAACAAGTAAAATGGATGATATGCTTACATTTTCAGTGACTTATTCACACATCCTCGTATTTGCTACATATTTCGTTTTGTGGCAAAAAAAGTCTTTATGACTACACATTTTTTTGTACTCGTACAATGTGAAGTGTTGAGAAATTACTTCAATTTCCCAGAAATGTCTCTCTACTTTTTTCTTTGCTACGTGGCATTGTTGAGTAATATTCAATTGGATGTGGTGAATTGTGTGGGAAAGTGTTGACGTTGCAAAGTTGCGATGGCGCAACGACGGGCAACTTGATGTACGCGTGCACGAGTAACGACAGATTCTAGGGTTTATTGTTTCTAATGCATTCCTTCCAATACCACTTTTTTCACACTCTTTTGAATGACGGTGGATGATGCAAGGCCAGAGTCAGAGAAAGTAAAAGACGTGACCGATGGTAAGGTGAAAAGGAAAAGAGTTTGAAAGGATATGCATAGCAAATTAAGAAGGCATACAATTTAAGCGAAATTGGGGTATTTTAACTGTAGTGGATAATTTAAGTACAAGCAAATTGTGCTTATGGTAGACAATTCGGTGTTATTTCATAGAGAAAAGCACATACAAAATGAGAGAAAATGTGAAAAGTTAGCTAATTTATATTATAAAGTTTTACGATACTGAATGATTTTATTGAAGCCAACTACCCGTGATTCTAAGACAACTCTTTTTGTGATAAAGAACGCAAAGAAAGGATATAGTTACGAAAATAAAGAGTGGGTTAAGAAGAAGAATAAAACAAGACAGCGATATAAGTACTCTATCAAACTTTGCACAAGATTTAAGAAAATTCATCAAGGTTGTAAAATGTTTAATCAGAATTGTTTAAAAAATTTGGGTACGCAGTTTTATAACTCATTAAATTTTGGTAAAATAAAGTGCAAATATGGGCTGGGTCAAAATTTGATTTTATCACAAATTATCAAAAATCAATAAAAACTTCAAGAACTAAAATTGAATGGACTATAAAACTGCATACTCAAATTCAAACTTCTTCTTCTTCTTCTCAATTGGAGCGATAACCGTTTACGCGATTTTGGCCGAGTTTAACAAAGCGCGCCAGTCGTTTCTTTCTCGTACTAACCGGCGCCAATTGAAAACACCAAGTGAAGCCAAGTCCTTCTCCACTTGATCTTTCCAACGCAGAGGAGGTCTTCCTTTCCTCTGCTACTACCAGCTGGTACCGCATCGAATACTTTCAAGTCCGGAGCGTTTGTATCCATTCGGACGACATGACCCAGCCAACGCAGCCGTTGGATCTTTATTCGCTGCGCTATGTCTATGTCGTCATAAAGCTCATACAGCTCATCGTTCCATCGCCTTCGATATTCGCCGTTGCCAAGTGGCGGGTCCCAAACCCAGCGCACAACCAGTGTAATGTTTCGAACGGGTGTTCGGAAGCTACCCAGAGGATACGTGGGCTAATCTCGGACGTTGTGAGCTGCTTAAACCATATGCAGAAGAATGGTCCTGGCCACTCCCAAGTGAATGGCGATCAGTAACTTTCCCCACTTGCGTGGACTTCTACACATTGAACCATCCTCCCTCAAATTTAAACACTTCTAAAAATTCTGATGAGAAATTGTCTAATTTTTATAAATCTTGTACAAAGTTTGAAACTTGGATTATGATGGGTTTTGTTAGAGAATAAACCACATTTTTATGAAAAAACAGTTAATTTAAACTAAAAAGCAAATACATAAGTAAAAAGTCAAATAGTCAATAGTTTCAATTTGTGTTGACTTTATAATAATTTCGGGAGGTGTATTAAGCACTTAGTGTCTCAGTAAAAATGCAATTTTAAAATGCTAACAATAGCAACCTTAGCTTGAGAATTCACCTTAATGAAAGTGGAACCAAAATGTTTAATTTTCCTGTGACAGATGATGACTTCAAATAAGTTTATTTTTTTCAATAGTCCACAGATATTTATTTAAGTTTTTAAATTTTTTTTGGAAAAATTATTGAAGTTCGCCTTACTATACAGCAAATTTTCATCAATGTGTTTTCTCAGTTTTTTTTCCACTAAGGCCATGCATAACATAACTATTTCAAAGTGTATTCGAAGAAATTTCAAATAAGACTAAGATCTGTACGCAAATTCGCCACAATATTAAGTGAGATAATCTCGATTTTTGTGAACGACGTGAAATACGACTGGGATAGTATTGATTATTCTAATATTCAATAAAGCAAATATTAAATCAAAGTCCATTAATACGACCGAAAGTTTTCATACTCGGTTATCTGTGACCACTGACTTAAAATTTACGTAATCATTTTCAGAAATTTCGAAACCTTGCTCATCACTGCTCGCAATTAGTGAAGAGATGACTTAATGAAAAAAAAAAAACGGATTCTCGGCTGGCCTGTATACAAAATCCCATCTTGACGGCTTAAACGTCAAATATAAAGATCTTAACAATTTATTCTTTTTAATTAAGATTGATCGCTATAATATCCTCGGAGAGCATCGCAGACAACTTTTGGCAATGATGCCGGCGTATGATCCGATCCATTGCATGCAAAAAACTGGCGAAGAAGTGTTCGCAGATTTTTATGTGCGTAAAAATTAAACACGTTTGTAATTATTTGAATACTACATTTTTTTTAGAATTTCTATACTTTTATAAGATTTTGAGTTTATTTCAAATCTTTTTAGCACAGTTCTTTAAACTAAAATATATGCCTTCTTCATTTAAGACTTTCTGTGGACTATTTATGTGATCACATTTGCCTTTGCATGTATGCACAGTTGGCTATTATTTTAATTCGATAACCTACGACAATAAAAATATTGTTTAACTTCCCACCTTCATTAATTCGATTACGACATCAGATGCGCTTCATACCCTCTTAGTAGATATTTATTGCCAATAATTTCTGGAGACATTAAAGCATCTACAGGGTGATTCAACTACAAGTATATATTGAAAAATTAAATAATATCAATGAAAGTATATTGTTTTTAGTATATTAAAGCGTCAATTTAGTAAAAGTTCAAGCTTTCATAAAAGCAAAAGGTTTAATAAAAGTAAAAGCTTTAATAAAAGTAAAAGTTATTTTCGAGTATATTAAAGCTTCACTAAAAAGAGTACTATCTGCACTTTCGGGTAGGAAAAATCTGTGCTTGTACTACAAGTCTAATACTGATTGACCGTCAAAATTTTGAGCCGGAGCCTTTAGTGCCAAAATAGTCTACTGTGATCACAAAAAAAAGTGATATTTATAACTTTTACAAATTTCATTTATTATTATGCAAAGTCTTTTTTATTATCTTCCAAGTACTTCCACTGAAATAAACTACTGAAAGAATTGTACACGTCGACTTCCGGAATGGCCTTCAAAGCATGCAGCGATTAGTGCTTTTTTCTACTCTTTTCTTCCTATGGTGTCAAAACGGTGTCTCCTCTTGGGCTGATAGAATAGGCAAATGTTGCGCAGTGCTAAGTCGGGCCAAAATGATGGTTGTGGAACGAGATTTACTAAATTTTACGCGGAATACTCTCGAAAAGCCAGGCACAAAACATATTTCTAAATACTTTGGCATGGCCAAAAAGAAACTGTTATCGTATCAGCTCTCTACCTCTAGTTGCACTGTACCGCAAGATCAAATATTTTGCAAAATAATAAAGTCTCGACAATGGATGCTGATAGAGAGGAGTAAAAAATATAAGTGTATTGGTGTTTTCAAAGTTGGAGCTTGAATTTTATTTAAAACTATTTATTCATATATAGTCAAAAAATAGCAGTGAACATTTTTGTAAAATGTACCACAAAAATACTTGTCATAGAGTTATACAATAAGTGTCTTAATACACTAAAGCTCAAAACTCAAGTTTTCAGAAATAAGTCAGAAATAAGTGTGTACAGTAACTTACTAATTTATATTAAAACTCGACCAAAACAAGTTTTTCAACACTAAAGAAATTAATCCGTATACATTTTCCGTTTTACTTCTTATTTGTGTCCTCTGTGCCAGAATCCATTATCATAACCATGTGACTTTTTTTTGTGGTGTACGGTGTTGTTAATCCATAATTCTTGGGGACCGAATATTTGGTTTACTTGACGCTTGAAAATATATTTCTTTTGTAACGTAACCTGGTTACCGATGGCTTTTTGCTCTTTCATATAGCACAAAAATTTCATGCTAGTACAATTTCATACATCTTGTTTGCTCAACAAAGGCAAGGCATTATAAAATTGATAAATAACTGAATACTTTTATTATTTTATTCTTGCTAATATTGGTATGTAATTTGACACAGACGTCGATAAAAGAAAAAAAATTCCCGAAATGATGAGCCTGCATAGTTTAAAGAGGAACGCCACTGTTGGGGGTCAAAAAATAATCGACTTTTGGGAATTTATTTTTGTAAATAGGAATGATTATTCGAGGATAGGACAAAAGGCCATTTATTATAAATATATATTATATATGTATTAAACTATGTTGATGTAAATTTTTATTAAAAAATATTGAAAATTGATAAATTTATGTAAAAATAAACATAACGAGTTAAAAAAAATGATGTCATCTGGTGGCAGCGATACAGCAATGAATAATCATCAGAACTCAAAAAACCAACAATTTTATTAATCCACACAATAGTGGCTATCGTTGTACGTAGCCGTTTTTTCCTTTTTTTTTTTGACAAAATGCTGGTGGTTTGAATTTCGATGTGTGTTTTTCACCATTTTTTTTGATTTTCAACAGGCTCAAAAAAATAGTTATTTTCAAAATTTTGAAAATCGGCTATGTACAACCAATGCGATAACAAAAATTTTGAAAAAAAAGAAAATTATAATCGGTTCATTAGTCTTCGAGAAATCATTGCCACCGTATCACAACAAGTCTTTTCGAGAAAAACGCGTTTGAAATAAAGCATCGTATCGTAAGCGCTACGGGGCCGAACCGACGGGCGCTCACTTAAGTGCACATAGAACCGGAAATAAAGCGAATTTCGCGTTAAAATTTTTACCACATTTTCTTGAGTAGTTATACTTACAATTTATGCAGAAAAAAAATCGATTTTTTTGAATTTTCACAGTGGCGTTCCCCCTCCATTAGAGTGGTATAACTCAAAACTGTGCAGTAGTAGGACCACCCTGTTCGTTTAGTTTCACAATAAAAGCGCAAGCACAGTAAACAATAACGCATACAATACGCTATTTCATCATAACAACGTCAACCAAATACTCAATTGCATTGAGATCATCGAGAAAAATACAAAATAAAACTTGACTAATGCAGTAAAATTGAGATCACCAGGGAAATGTGCAATTTTAAACAACACACCTTCCATTTTAGATGAGCACAAGGAGCGCAAGCAAGTCAGCAACAGTTCAGAATAAACAAATATTAGCCAAAAACGTACACATTTAAATATTTGTATGCACATATTTGCGTAAACATAGAGAGAACAAACGAAGTAACCTAAAACCAAAATGCTATAAAATGTATGAATCATATCACAAAGTACATAGCAGATAATCGAAAGCATTGTGTGGTCAGCTGAAATATTAAAAACCAACTATAAATAAAAGAAATTAAATTAAAAAAATGTATACCAATTAAATATACATTTTTTACCATTTAGTTATTCTATTCTATATTTACTGCTTCTGGCACATTTTTTTAAAAACAAAATTTTACAGTGGTGGGATATTCATTTGTATTGCTCACAACTGTTAGCAACTGAAAAATAAGCGATCCAAGCGAGTAGATGCTTTTATTATTTGAAATTTGTTCATCTCTGATCTGCAGAGAAGCAATTGGAAAAGCAACAAACATGTACAGTTCGACAAGAAGGTGATGATTTGTACAACAAAGTGAAATGATTGTGTATGAATATATATTTTTTAACATAAGTTTTTGGCATAAGTCGAAGTTTCAACGTTTGTCCGAAATTCAAAACAAGTTGATGCATTTTTCTTCAGATTTCCTAATTTTTTATTCAGAACTTATATGCTTTTTTGTGATATGCAATTTTATAGCTCACTTAATTCAAGTGCAGCAAAGTGAAAATGTAAAATTGCTGAAAATTCCCGCTGATTTTTAATAATCATATTTCTGCTGGCGGTCTTTCCGTTTTTTACTTTGAAGCGTTGTAAGGTGGAATACTTCAAAAATCTTAAATATATTTTTTTTGTGTAATATAAAAAATATAGTTTATAAAAAAATTGCCAAACTCACTGTACCAAAACCAAACAAGCATTTGCTCTGGAAATTATTTATCTAGTAGGGTATAATATAATCTAAGCCTACAGGCCTTAAAGTAAAACTATATGCCCAAAAACTTTCAAAACATTCTGGTTAAAAAGTTGAAAGTTTTGAGGAAATATTCCAAATTTTTTCCAAAGTTTAAAACTTTACATTACATGGTTTTTGTTGTAGTACGAGTTATATTTTTATAAAAACAAAATAGAGATGTGCTTATACTTTTGCAACGTGGTGTATATGAGAAGAAATCGTAGCGGTGCGACTTATTAGGGTTAAGGACTTGTACACGCATGTGAATACAAATATCAGGGTGATTGCGTAAACGACGAATACACAAGCCGTACCTTCTAAAACGCAGTATTGTCAATCCGACACTGGAGACTTGCAAATCGGCTACCTAGTAGACTTATTCTAAGAAGTCCCGCAATGGTTATTGTCACTGAGCATTCAATTAAATAAACCCGTTTTCTCTTGGAAATTCATACACAGTTTTGTCATGACACCAGATTCTAGAATAGTGTAAAGCACATAAAAGTGGACTTAGAATGCGATTCCAAGAGGAACTAAACATTAGCAGGCAGCGTGTGAATTGGAAGCTGAACTGATTGTATAAGTAAAATGACTTTCAATAATATGCAAGTCTATTCTGTATTTCGATTCTGGATATCTGGAATTTCCTACGACTCAGAATTAAATCTTTTAGAAGTCAATCCTTTTATGGGAAATATGATATGGTACTGCAGATCACTCGCAAAAAGGCAGATGGCCGCAATACAACGCACTTGTTTATTCTATTAATTTCTAATTTACCATTCATTTGGTCTTTATTTTCTTTTTGGTCTTTAATTTCCAAATAGTTTTCCAAATAAGCGAAAGAGCCGCTACTCAGACTTTTTTTTGTGTTTTGGAATGATCAAGACAGTAGCAGCAAAAACAACAATAGCAATGCATTTGTTTTTTTTTTTGCTTTTGATGCCTGTAATGTCAAAATCTAGGGTATAAAAAAACATTGACAGTTTAAAGTAATAAAATATAAAAACAAAATTCAAAACTTAAAGACCAAATAAATTGAAAACAAAAAAATCAAATCATCTACCTGTTCAGGAAGGGATCACCTTTTTATACAATATAAACATTTTTTTATAATATTTTTATTATTGTTTGTGGTAAATAAAATTTGTTTTATTTTATTAAATTTTATTTTTATAACTTTTTTATTTTCTCTAAATCGTCTTTTATTTTTTTAACCTTTTCTTTAACCTTACTTTCATTTTTTATTCTATTAATTTTTTATTTCGTTTATGTTTTTTTTACTTTTGTTTTTAATTTTTTTTTTAATTTTGGTATAGATTTGTTTAATTGTGTAGGTATTTTTTTTTTTTATTTTTGTTTTTATTTTATTTATATATTTTTTTAATTTTTAAAATTTGTTTTTTTTTTAATTTTTAATTTTTTTTAACTTTCAAAACTTTTTGTAAATTTTTCTAATTTTAGAATTTTTTTCTCATTTTTAAAACTTTTTTTAAACTTGTTTTTTTTTTTAATTTTAGAACTTTTTTTAGTTTCTAAAACTCTTTAAATTTTTTTGTTTCAATTTGTATAACTTTTTTTTATTTTTAAAACTTCTTTATTTTACTTTTTTAAACTGTCTTTTCAATTTTTTAATTAATTTCTGAATTCTTTTTTCGATCAATGTTTCAAATGAAAACTTGAAATTAAAAAAAAAAATTAATTATACCTACTCTAAATTTGATACATGAACTTTGATTTTTTTTTTCAAAAATTATTTATTTATTCATTAATATCTATTTTGTCCCCTTCAAAGTAATCCCCATGAGATATTATGCACTTGTGCCAACGTTTTTTCCAATCTTCGAAGTATTTCAAAAAATCTTTTTTTTTGTATCTTGTTCAGCTCCTCCTTCGATGCCGTCTTTATCTCGTCAATCGTAGCGTAGCGTTGTACTTTCATGGGCCTCTTCAGTTTCGGGAACGACAAAAAATCACAGGGGGCCAGATCTGGAGAATACGGTGGCTGCGGCATCATTAGTGTATTGTTTTTGGCTAAAAAGTCGCGCACAAGCAACGATGTGAGAGCAGGGGCATAATCGTGATGCAATTTTTGTTCTTCCACAAATCCGGGCGTTTCTGGCGGATTTCTTCGCGCAAATTGCGCATAACTTGCAGGTAATATTCTTTATTGGCCGTTTTATCGTGTGGCAAGAACTCATGATGCACAACGCCCCTGCAATAAAAGAAAACGGCAAGCAAAACTTTTACATTTGACCGAACTTGGCGCTCTTTTTTCGGTCTTGGTTCGAAGACGAGCCAAAACACGTGCAAGCAAAGCAGCTGTCAACAATTAACTGAACATTCCAAATGGCCGAACTCCTCGGCATGAGTGAAAGACATGAGTACCAATATACCGCCATAAAAAAATCGAAATTCGAATATACGTAACCTGCGAAAATTCAAAATTTGCGATACTTTTTGGAAACACCTCGTACATTCCAGAGATTTTATCGGGTTGCTTCGGAACTTTTAGAACATGTTTGTAACATAATCGGAGGAAGCTGATTGCTGTTCGAAACTTTTACAATTTTCCACTGTGAGTGTCCTTATCTACCCACTGTGTCCTTATACACTTCTTAACCGAAAGAGGTCAATCTGGTACTTGAAATAGACAACAGTTGCACTTATACTTTGACTACAAACAGTCCACGTACTAAAACATGATTTTCACAATTCAACTATTTCTCTAGCTGGCTAATGATTACAATTAAAAATGTATCCAGTGAAAACTTGCAACTTCCCCTCAAAATGAAATGCTCTCTCAATTTCTCCTTCCTTGCAAATTCTTTGGGTACGAGAGCGGCAAAACGTGATAGTTAGTTGCAATTCGTACAAGGTGACGCAAAATTAATCATCCAATTTTATTTTTGAATAGTTTTTTTTTTAATTTCTATAAAAAGTAATGATTTTGAGTGATGGAAATATTTATTTTATCCCTTATGTGTCCCACTGCTTGGCTCCAGCTGTTTAATTCAAAAATTATAAATCTTCCAGGCGATTAATTTTGTGCCTGTAATGTGTATGCCTGATTATTTTAACTGTGCTAACTTTTTACTACATAGGAAAAACTTAGTACTAACTGCACAGGAAAAAGTTATCGACTTTTTGATCGCAGTGGTTTGGCTGGTGCATTGCGTAGTTAAATCCTTTAATAATTAAAATTAATTCACAATTAAAATAAATAACAGCCGTGGCTGGGCAAATAAACAATTTGGTGATTAATATTATTATCTCTTCTATTTTTGTATTGTGTTTAACTAATATTGGATTATATTAACTTTCATATGCATCTGCAATTGCCGCATTTTGGCAATACCTTGTATTTTTTTTTAATTTATCATCATGATGTGTATTCACCAAATTGTTACATTTCAGTGGTGATAAGAGAGTATGCGATAATTACACAGTCCTGCGAGGGTGAGTTTCTAGAATGGCTGTACTTGTTTCTTGTAGTTTTTTATGCGCTGAAAACGAATCTGACCTTCAAAATGCTCCATCACGTCAGGATTTTTGGTAAATGAAGCCTAAAAGGTCAAAAAATGGCCATTTTAGCCATTTTTGATAATTTTTTTTGGGATAGAAATTTTTTTTTTTCAATTTTCGACGAAAAGGTTGCATAGTACAACTCTTTAGCTTTAAAACCCATTTTTTTAAATTATTGTACGATTTTTTAAAAAAAAATTATGACATTTTGAAATTAACAGTTTCAGTTACGTATACGTTGGGTATAACGTCTATTGGCGTAACTGAAACTGTTAATTTCAAAATGTCATAACTTTTTTTTAAAAAATCGTACAATAATTTAAAAAAATGGGTTTTAAAGCTAAAGAGTTGTACTATGCGACCTTTTCGTCGAAAATTGAAAAAAAAAAATTTTCTATCCCAAAAAAATTATCAAAAATGGCTAAAATGGCCATTTTTTGACCTTTTAGGCTTCATTTACCAAAAATCCTGACGTGATGGAGCATTTTGAAGGTCAGATTCGTTTTCAGCGCATAAAAAACTACAAGAAACAAGTACAGCCATTCTAGAAACTGAAAAAAGTTAAATTTCGCAGGCCTGTGTTATCGTGGTATCTCACAGCTTAACACGGCCTACAAGCTCTTTACAAATGTTCTCTATGAACGAATCAACGAATATGCTGAAAGAATAATTGAAGACTACCAATGCGGATTTCGTAGAGGCAAGTCTACAATCGACCAAAGTTTTGTTCTCAGCCAAATGTTTGAAAAACACGGGCTAGATGTTCATTGCCTGTTCATTGATTTCAAACAAGCCTTCGACAGTGTTAAAAGAGATAGGATCCAGCACATATTGCTTATTCTTGGAATACCTGTCAAACTAATAAGGCTCGTTAGCGCAACGCTCACAATACACAAGCAAAAGTGATCATTCAAGGGAAGCTCACAGAGTCGTTACCTATTGAAACAGGTGTAAAACAAGGTGATGCCTTACAAGGTGATTGTACGTCAATCATATTCAATTTGATGCTGCACTTTGTCGTAAGGGAAGTCAACAAAGGTGGTTTTTTGATAACTAAAACAACCCAAATATGTGCTTATGCAGATGACATCGCATTAGGAATGACTTAAAATAAATTTTCTTAAAATTTAACAAAATTGCGAACGATATTGGCCTTTATCTAAACGAGGGCAAAACCAAATATTTGTTGAAATCGAGGCGGTCTGCACAGATGCCAAATTTCCATGTGGAAGCATATACTTTTGAAGCAGTGCAGTGCAGCGGCCGCCATAGCCGAATGGGTGGGTGCGTGGCTACCATTCAGAATTCACAGAGAGAACGTAGGTTCGAATCTCGGTGAAACACCAAAATTAAGAAAAACATTTTTCTAATAGCGGTCGCCCCTCGGCAGGCAATGGCAAACCTCCGAGTGTATTTCTGCCATGAAAAAGCTTCTCATAAAAATATCTGCTGTTCGGAGTCGACGTGAAACTGTAGGTCCGTCCATTTGTGGAACAACATCAAGACGCACACCACAAATAGGAGGAGGAGCTCGGCTAAACACCCAAAGAGGGTGTACGCGCCAATTATAAAAATAAATAAATAAAGGAGTTATGTTCACATATAGCAGTGATTCAACTTCCGCCGTCAGCGATCGTATCAACGCCGCCAACAAAGCGTATTACGCCCACCTTAACTCGTTCAATACCCGACTTTTGTCTAAAGCTACAAAGTTCACTATGTAGAAGACTCTTATTCGACCAATCCTAACATATGGTTGTGAGGTATGGACTCTTAAGATTGATGATTGTGCTCAGATTGCTCGCATGGAAAGAAAAATTTTATGAAAGATCTTTGGCCCAATAAGAATGGATGATGGTACCTATAGAATTCGATTGAACTCGGAACTGAACGATCTAACTCAGAACGAGAGAGCTATGCGTTTTGTTAAAGCGCAGCGCATAAGATGGCTAGGTCATGTGATCCGTATGCCTGTTGAATGTACCGAGAAGAAAGCTTTGACAGGAAAGCTAATGGGCGTGAAGGTTAAAGGCAGACCGAGGGACCGTTGGATAAACGCAGTGGAACACGATCTTAAGAAGCTGGGAATACGTAACTACGAAGCAACAGCTCAAGATAGATGGCTTTGAAAGGGGCATTTTGAAGGAAGCTTTGTCGCATGATTATGAAGAAATTTCATTGGTAAGTTTGACACAGTTATAATGCAACGCTGCTTTATACCCTTATACTTTTATTTTCGATGCAAGCAATTAGGCTTAAGTTGATTTCAACAATTTTTCAGTTTAAATTATAAATTTTAACAACCAAATACAGTGACTTGCCTGCAATATCTGCAAATAGTACCCGCCAATGTACTCGTAAAACTTATTTTATATTATTTTCAATCAACATAGCATCTTTACAAAAATTAAAAGTGAAAATGTTAACATGAAAGGAAATGTTAAAGTTTAAATTTTTAGCTCTCAGTAATACTGCCACACTTTTAAAAAGCGCGCTCACTAAACTCATTTACACTGGACACTTTCCGCCAGTATGCCAGATATTTTGCTCATCTTGGCGAATACCCTCATTATTTCTCATCCAGCTATATATTATGACTACAATCACCTTCTAGTGGTTATTTCTATTAGCGCTGTTTACATAATTTACAAGTGGCCTTTGGCGATGCGCCAAAAAATGTAATTCGAAAATCACATTATTGGAACTTATATGCAGCAATGGTATAGCTTTATTTTCGTATTTTCTTGTAGCAAAAGAATATATTTTATTTTAAATTATTATTTTTGCATAGTAGGTACCCAGACGAGCTTATTATATAAAGGCATAAGAGCTGGGTCACTTAGCTAAGACAGAGTAAACAAACATAATTTGCATTTATTTCGTTTAAGTTTTTGTAATTTTATTCTTCAGTGAAAATTTTTGCAAAATCAAAATGACAAAAATAGCCAAATTAATATTGGCAACTGGTCAACGTAATATAATATATAGAAAATTGCTCACTTACAATTTGGCGTATTATTTATAAAAATGTATAAATTTGAGGACCGTATATTTTTGGATAAGAATGGTGTTGAGATAAATTGAAAATCATATTTATAGTCAGATTTGATACTTGTTCGGAATATTTTATATATAAACTACTTTGGAAGAAAAGATTTTGGAAAAAGCGATTTTTATACTTTTTTTTAAATCTATCAAATTTTACAGTTTGTCTGATATCATTACAGGGTTTGATTGAAAAGTAATGAGCCTTATACAACTAATATTCTTCAAAATAGGACCCTTGAGCGTCAATACACCGCTGGTAGCGGTCCTTCCACTGCAGGAAACATTTTTAAACTCATCCGCCGAAATCGCGTTCAATTCGGCTGTCACAGTTTTTTGGATCGCCTTGATGGAGTCGAAACGCCTCCCCTTCAGCTTTCTTTTCAGGCGCGGGAACAAGAAGAAGTCCGCAGGGGACAGGTCTGGGATGTAGGGAGGGTGGGGAAGCACCGGAACCCCCATTTTGGCCAATGCAGAGGTGCAGAGGAAGGCGGTGTGCGCCGGCGCATTGTCGTGATGAAGGGTCCAATTGTTGACGAGGTCGGGCCGAACCCGGGCGACGCAGTTTTTTAGCCGAAGGAGCACTTCTTTGTAAAATGCCGCATTTACAGTGCTTCCTGTGGACGATGCCTCGAGAGTCGAAAAAGATGATCAGCACGTTGCTCCAACGATCGCTGCATTTTCGCCACTGCAAAATCCTAACACACTTTTAAAACAGCTTTCACGCGCGGAGCAATGTTGACTCCACCGCTGTTGCCAGCGAACTGGGACCGGTTTCTAAGGGAAGGGGAAGGTCCAACGATCATTTTCCCCCACCAGCCGATTTGGTTGATCGCTTGGCAGACGCACCTCAATGAGATATTGCGGTAATAAAATTTACATATTTACTATCTAGAAAATTTGAATCGGAAATTATGATACGAAATGAAGCTATTAAATAAGGAGGATGAAGCTGCGGAGGAGAAGTTCGTATGTGACAAACATCAGCGATCGTCCGCTGTTTAGTGTGAAGCCTTCATTTTCGAATGCAATACGCCTCGCTTCTGTGAAAAAATAAATATATCTATACTAGCGATATCTATTGCAGGGAAACGGGATACCAGGATCCAGGTTTTGTTTTGAATTCTAAAAATCCTTGAATCGACTAAAATACCGGGATTGTTTAGTATAACTTTTTTTCATCCGATGCAATTAGTCAAATTTTTATCACAAAATTCCACGTCTTGAGTAAAGAAAAGCTTGCTTTGAGGCATTGGCTTTTTTTATAAAATAGTTGAGTTTTTATTTAGCAGAGATTTGTATATTTTGAGTGCGAAAAACAGCAGCCAAAAATTATGAAGCAGTTAGCCTAAAAGACTAATTGTATAAGGCTTTAAAGTTTCAGTTCGTAAACTTAATTTACTTAATAGAAAATCGTATTATACATTCTGTCAAAAAAGTACCGGTAATTGTTCAAAGAAAAAGAGCTATCACTTTCCACCGACTTTGACGTGGTTTTTTGGGTTTTGGCTCATGTGGATACCGCCATTCAGCCGCCTGTTAACTGGTTTGCATCTCAAATTCATATAACCACGTCTCATCACCTCTTATGATGCGCTGGATAAACGTTGGGTCCGAATTTACTTACGCCCACCTTCCGATGATTTGTCGAGTCGAGCAGCCACGCGTCTCCTGCCCAATTGATGGTGTAAAATGTTGCGATTTGATTCGTGACACACGCTAAGGTCACGAGCTACCTCCCTCAAACTTAAGTGTTGGTTTTCCAGTACCATAACTTCTCGGCCCTCTGCAACAGCCTTATACCTTTTGATTGAAAGAGGCAGCTCTGCCAGCACTTTCACATTTTCATTGAACAAAAGATGAGCGAGAAGGAAACTGTAATCGCATTTTTCTCGAAATACGTTTTAAAAAAGTGTAATATATTATTTTTGTTTTTCACTTCAAATTTTAATTAATTTAGGTAAGTGCAAAGTGGAATAACATATTTTAATGAACAAGTTTTGTCTGGTTGATTTCAGTTAATTACAAGAGGCTGTACATTCCACGGCGCACAGTAAAGGAGCCACGTTTGAGCAGCTGTAGCACCATAGTTTTTTTGTTTTTCCAAAAAATGTTCGTATATTTATTTAAAAACAAGAAAATTAGTATGTAATTTATTCTCTACTACTATTATATGCACCCAGTTTTTCGCAAAAAATTATTGAAAAACTCGTTGTCTGGAGGAAGTGAGCCCCTTAAAGAAATTGATATTCTTTCTAACAGACTATAGCCGCCAACAATGCAGCCAACAAATGATGAAGCAAAACGAAGTTTCTTATCGGCTGGCTTTGCATGCAATAAATTTAGGTGACGCTTGGAGGCAGAAAAGTCTGGCCAGACACGGGTGCTTAACTAAGGGTTAAATATGTTTACTTTCGGGGCAAAAACCCGGGATCAGTGAAATCCTGAAAATGTACATTACTAATCCATACTTACGCTTTGTTTTATTATTTCGTCGAAATATGAGACTATTAAACCATAAAAGCGGATTTTGCTTATTAGAAATGTGTTCGTCAACTTTCCGCCTTTTACGAGTATCACAATAGACGCTTTAGTAAGTCTTAATTGTAAAATCATTTCAATCGGAACTTAAACTAACAAATTGATCAATACAAAACTCTCAGAAAACTCTCATACAAGGTATGTTGAAATACGTTATAGGGCAGCATACGTTTTTTTAATATTGTGACTTTTTATTAGCCGAACTATGAAATAGGAGCTGAAGCGTTCTGTGCTGTGAAATCAAATGAATTGTATATTCAGTGACTCACACACAGTAACAGTTGTTCAGCATTTTAAAATAGATCATTTCATTTACTACTCTGTTTGTGCTAAATGTCAATCAAATCAAAACTCAATCGATTGCCAGTCAGATGGTTATGTCTCTGCCACTTTCCACAGTTACCAACCGGCAGCTGGCAATGGTTAATTGAGCTCAAAAGCTCCAACTTTTCACATTCCTCTCAATGACTTGCTTTGGTGAACGACAAAGGGTTAAACAGTAACACAGGATAGAAGGAAAAATTAAATAATCACATACCCTGGATTGCCGTAGAATGTTGCTTTGATTGTCAAAAGTGAAGAAACATCAAATTTATGAGCATCGCCCCAGAAGCAATTAGGAAATTTTGGCAAAGAAAGTGTTTTTAAACAAATTAATACACATATAAATAAATATATAAAATATTGGCACAAAAAAATGCAAAAAAGATGTACTCACACTCTTTGCTTAAAAATACCATATCCTCGGAGTATTCGAACTCAGGCACTTCACTCACAAACGAACTGTCAGTTGTCGCTCAATTTGAAATGACATGTGACAAATCGTATTTTAAATATTGCACAGTATTTTTAGGGCATGAACTGAGTACTAGTTGACGTGAGATACATAAGAAATTTCACGCATATTTCACTGCATGTATGGATTTTGACAGCCATTTCACTTTAAACGCGAACTTATTACTAAGTTTAAGTGATTTAAATGTCTAGCATTTATTTGGAATTTTTTTTTTTATATTTATTTCGGAAAATTCTCAACATGGTACGAAAAATCTTGTCAAAAATGAAAGCGGTTTTTGAGCGATTTAAAACTTATACTTCATTGTACTAAAATTAAATGTACTACAATACTCATACCTACAAGTTTACTAAAGATTTTTGTTAAAATGTTGAAAATTTTCATGAAAAATTTTTGCAATTTGTTAAATTTTTGAAATTCGTTAAATTTTTGAAATTTGTTAAATTTTTGTGAATTTTGTAAAAATATTGGAACTTCGATTTATAAGCTGTTCAGCGTAAAAAATATAGCGACCATTGTAAAAAGATAAGGGACAGTACATGAGTATATACACAGAGTATTATAAAAAAAATATAAATATTTATATATTTAAGGAGTATGAGGGAGGAGGAGTATAGGATAAAAAAAGCCAAAAGGTCTTAAAAACATGGGTCGTCAAACTACCGGCTTTGAAAATATGGCTAGTTATTATTTTTTAGCCCCTTTTTACTTGGCTATTCCTATCAAACACAGCTCATTGATGTCTTGCGAAATGTTTATATTTAAATACAAACAAATAACATCAGCGGCCAAGGCTTACGTGTTGAATTCGAAGAAAATTATCCATTGTCATCGAGAATAATAGACGTACCAACCAGCAGTAAGAGCAATAATGCTGAGAATCCCCGCCTTGTTGTCAATATCCTTTTTACTGGCATACTCGAGGCTGAGTTCATACGAAACGGAGTTATTAATTTTCAGAATACACAGAATAGACATGTTTTAGCAGAGGAAAATCTCCATGCGCTAATAGAGTCTGGGGATCAGACACGCATTCCCTTAGACATATGGATGGGTATTATAGACGGCAAGTATCTAGGTTCTGCCCTTTTACCAAACCGTTTAACAGGCGCTATTTACCTAAACTTTCTTTTGGACAACATTCCTTTGTTGCCATTGAACAAATGTGGTTCGAGCATGACGATATCATATTTTTCCATTGCCGTTAGAGAGCACTTATGCCAAACTTTTCAACGTAGCTGAGTAGGTAGGGGCGAGAACCTGTATTATATCCTGTGAGATCGCCTGATTTAAACCATCTACGTTTCTTTTTTTAAGATATTTAAAAATATTAGTCTATTGTAATTCTTCAAGAGCTACAGGTACGAAGTAACCAAAAATTACAACAAATCCCAGCTACTGAAAAGATTTCAAAAGAGGGTTTCGAATATCCTTCAGACAAATATTTCGTGTCAGCATATTTTAGAAATTTTTTTGTTTGTTTTTTGAGATACAGATTGTGCTAAGTTATTTAGTCAATTTTCATATCATAGTGCAATATTTGAACAAAATTTTTCTAAAGTTTCATTGCAAAATATTCAATATTAACCCTCCGTTGGACACCTTTTTTAAAACCTGCCTGTTCGATAATACTTTTTATAAGCTAATGCTCACAAAACGAGAGAAAATTAAATTGTTGGAAGCTTAAGTCGTTAGTTATAATATATTAGAAATATGAAAAAGGGTTACTCGAGTGACAGTGAATATGCGGAGGTGTTTCTTAATGTAATCTTGGGAGACTTTTTCCATTTCTCAATTTTTCATAGAACTTGGAAGCCAAAACACTGATTTGCGTTAATATAAAATGTTGTTGTAAGATATATAATTATTACAAGTTACCTCTTGGGTACCTGGCTGATTACGTGAAGAAGTGTTTTGTATTGTAGATCTTAAGTTATGTCATACACGGACTTCCAAAATAGCAAATTTCAGAAAAACGCTTTAAAGTCGAGCAGGTGTAAAAGCCCAGACTGGAGCTAAGGATGCCCTAATACTCATAACTTCGTCAATTTTGCTCCGATTCACTTGAAATTTGTACACAATATTTCTTAAAAATTATGCCTTTATTTAAAAATAATGGCAAAAAAAATTGAGAACTTTATCTGCCATCTTAGGGGTTATATACAGTTAGAAGGCCGAAAAAAAGAATTTTCCAGAATTTAAAAATTTGTTCACATACCAGGTGTATACCTATGAAATGAGACTATTTTTCAATTTCAATCGTTTATTAACAAAAAATTGTTACAAATTTAATCTTCAAAATAATAGCCATCGCGACACATTTTTGCCATCTCTCAGCCAATTTGTGGATGCCACGCCAAAAAAATTGGCCGACTTTGGCCGCAAACCAATCATCGAGCCATTTTTTGGCTTCTTCGTGAGAATTGAAGTGCTGCTCGGAAAGTGCGTGGCCCATCAATGCAAACAAATGATAATCGGAAGTCGCCAAGTCTGGTGAAAGCCGCATGCTCCAGCGGTTCCCAATCGTACGTCTCCACCAATTCCCGGGTCGCTCTTGTTCGATGTGGCGGTGCATTGTCATCAAGAAAAATTACTTTGTGACGCCGATCGGCATATTCTGGGTATTTTCGGTATATAGCGCTGTTCAAATCGGTCAATTGTCGTTGGTAACGTGCACCGTCAACTGTTTCACCTGGTTTTAATAGCTCGTACCAAATCATAACACGCTGATCCCAGAAAACACACAGCATTGCCTTGCTGCCGAAGCGATTTGGTCTGGACGTTGTTTTTGGCTTGTGGCCCGGTGGACCATACGATAGTTTACGCTTGGGATCGGAGAACTACACCCATTTTTCATCACCCGTAACGATTCGATGCAAAAAAGACTTCCTTTTGAACCGGGAGAGCAGCATTTCACAAGTGGTTTCACGATGTCCGCAAATCGTGTTTGAAGGCACGAAATTTGACATTTTTAAGAGCATTGTTGTATGAAACGTAACACACAATGAACTGAGTATTGTTTGCAGATGACAGACAAAAAAAACAAGACATTTGGGAAGGTTTAAAAATACTCCTAGCGACATCTATGGACTAATAGCTGAAAGTCTCACTTCAAAGGTATATACCATATACCTATTATGTTATCTTTTAGCTGTATTTTAAGACTTAGTATTAGTAAAAATATTTATTTGGAAAGGAGCTACAGCTGGTCTCCAGGAGCTCCTCCCAAAAAAGACGTTTTGCGGTGACCACTATATCTCTGAACTGGATGCTCTGAAATGAAAAAAAAAACCCAACAGATTTCGTTAAAGTAATGTTAAATCTAGTAATTAATTGAGGGAATAAGCAAGTACATTTTTTTTACAAAATGGCGGTTTCTCAAAAATAATATCGATGTCTGATCAAAATTTCGCCCTTAAATTGTTTAATACTATAAAGGTGAATGTCTGTACGTTGTCCGCGCATCACTACGAAACGACAACTCCAAATTACGTAAAAATTTGTATACATTCATAATTCCACCCAATGAAGGTTATAGGCATATTTTTTCCTTCCCACAGCCCCCAGGCCGCGGCACCACTCTCATTCGTCGCTAATAATCGAATATTTGCTTAAATTTAATCTAAAAAATCTTAGCTTTTCCTATTTCCCACTATTTATAGCACACTCTAGACTTCATAATCCGTAATATTGTAATATTATGGTTATTAATAAAAAATTATTTTCTATGAAATTATTGTTTGTAATTCTTTTATATACATATCCTAAGTCCCTCAAAACTACTTCTATGCGAGCGGGGCCGCGGGTTAAAGCTGTTTATAAAAAAATACTTATCGGTGACAAATATTAATTACTAAAAAATAGATTTAAGAAGCTTGTGTTGAAATATGAGACCAATCAGCGTAGCCATTTTCGAGAGATGTTGGTCACCGACTTTGAAAACACCATTTTGAGAAAAACGCATTTAAAGTTTGAAAAGCATTTTTCAAACACTCTGAAACGCCTTTTCAAATTTGCGTCTAACTTCGAAAATATTTATCGGAACGATATTAAATTTTCTGCGTGTATTCTTAAATATATGTACATACATTAAGAAAAAAAAAAAATAAAGAAATAGATTTTTTGAAAGCCTTAACTATGTATAACCCCTTAAACAATAGCTTTGTTCCGGTGATAAACAAACGTTTTGTTTTTAAGAATTTTCTTACATCACTTTTTAATTAACTAAAATAAAATTTATAAAATTAATATTGCACATAAATGTTTGGCAGCTATTTCGAGTCTTTTTTCATAGCATCTAACATTTTCTAACCTTTAAATTTACTTAATATACATATTTCTCCTTCTTTCGATCATCTCACACACAGATAATGAACGAAATACTAAGAATGAACGAAAATTACAATTCAGTTAAACTTACACTGCTAGTTTAGATTTATTTTTAAATTATAATTAGGCAGATTAAATGATCAAATCCTCAAAGTTTATTATAAAAAGATTGGTTTGCCGTAATACAAAGGCCAAAAAAGCTAAAGCTTTAAATTTCCTAAAGTCAAAAAGTTGCGCCAAAAGGACAAAAGCCGCTCACTGCAATAGGCATATCGAATTACAACAAGAGAGAGTACTCAAATATTTGTTTATACAAGTGCGCGCTTTCTACCAAATATACATACATACAAACATTCGTATGTATCGAAATGCGTGTACGTTAAGTAAATATTCAAACAAAAGGAAACGAGCACAAAAGACAGGAAGAAAACTAAAGTTACGTCGTATAAAGAAATTTACGACGCAAATATTTTTGTTTACATTTTTTGTTTTATTCCAACTTTTTTACGAGATTGTTGAATTTCGCCTACACATTCAGAATGGCTAAAAGTAGAAGCAAACTTTTTACACCTTTCATTCATTTCGGCAAAAACAACTACACTCATAAATAGATACTTAACGTAAGTCCGTTATATAGAGCACTTACATCAACATAATCAACAGTTAATATGTGCTTACATACATAGATATATTTTATCCATATTTACATAGATTTCTCACCCATCCTTGCTGATGCCACGGGCCAAAGTTTTGTGAGTACGAAATATACGCACACGCTTACAAACATACTACGTACAAGTATATACTAAATATTGGTTGTCGTTGCGCTACATTTAATCACATTAGCTAGGAATTGGGCAGTGAGTGTTAGGTGCTAAATGGTAATATAATCCGAGAGGTTTGTTTTATTAATTGTCAAAAGCAATTTACGAAACTGAAGAAGTGTGAGTGCATCGAATTTTGCGTATTCATTATTGTTCATACGTGACACGCGCTATTTTACATATGTATGCATAAAAAATATTGCTTTTTTTGTAATTACCAAACTTAAATTTTTTTTATTTTCTTAAAACATTACATTATTTTTTGTCGGTACAGACTAGCAAGTACACCACTCAGCCGCAATTAGGTCCATTGTACTGCACTTGGGTTCCGTTTTTAACCTTTGTTAAATCTACTCAATCTACGAAGGTATCTGAGCAGATCTTGTAATGCCAAGGAGAGAAAGTGGCCCCTTCTTAACACATCAGTGCCAAAGACCTGAAGCCTGATTCGAGCGAGGGCGGGCAGGCGCACAGAAAGTGGTCCGCCGTCGCATCCTCCTCTCCACATGCTGGGCAGAGTGCACTGTCTGAGATGCCCATCTTTTCCATGTGCTTCGCAAATAGAAAGTGGCCCGTCATCAGTCCAGCCAACCTCCTATAGTCCCCTCTGCTTAGTGACAGGAGCAACTGCGACAGTCGTTCGGACATGACAGGTAACATCAGTTTTGTTCATCTGCAGTCTCTCTCAGAGTAACCCTTTTACTAACCGACATATTTTAACCTGGATTTCCAGTACTCAACTACCCTTGAAGTGGTTGAAGGGCTGCTTAAGACCACGAGCGCAGCTTCGCTATCACTGCAGACACATATAGATCTGCCTCTCTATCTGTTTTTCACAATAAGGTTCATCGCTTCTTGAGCAGCATACACCTCCGCTTGAAACACAGATGCGAAAATTAAGACTGCTCTTAGTTTACCTTATCGGTTGTAATCGACTGCTTCCATATCTCCACCTGATGGGTCCATCTACCGAAACAGAATGGCAACTAAGTATGTGAAATGATGAGAAGTCTTATTAGTATTATTATTATATCATGTGAACTTCCGAAAAGTATAGCTGATCACACGACTAAAAGCATTGCAGATAACAGGGGACTCTTAGTTTCCATAAGGGAGTCTGTAAGTGTCTTAGGTATTGGAGATATTCTATTCTATTCGGTGCGCTTCTACTCGTGTGACAACTAATATCATGGGCCAACTGAGCGTTTAATTTTTTTTTAGACTCCTATCAAACTTTTTTCATTTGTGAAGCAATTATTCTTTACTTGGTCATACCTACATATACTCCGAAGCAGATAGTAGCACGAAGTATTCCATCAAGTACAAATATAGGCTACCGTACCACTGCAGTGTCTTTCAAGCGGAGGTAGCCAAAATCAAAGATGCAATTGATTGGTTGCTTACTTGGTGGGGAAATAAAAATTTAAGCCCACCGCAATAAGACCATAGATTCGTGTTTTGTGCGCTCGAGATTAGTCGGGGAATGCCGAACTTAGCTCTCAACCACGTCTGATTATCGTGTGTTAGTTTACACGCGTAATAAGAATATTGGGGGCACCCTTAAAAATCTCTAGTATACTCCTGGAAAGGTCAACTAAGCGAGCACTGAGTTATTTCAAAAACGTGAAAAGTAGCAAAATCCTGCGCATTGAGACTTGATATTGCTAAGAGTCCTTTCCGTAGCAGCTTTCTGGAGAATGAAGTAAAATCATTTAAGTGTCTTAATAATAAATAAAATTGTAAATCTGGTATTGTTTAATGCGATGCTCGAAGTTGATATGTAGGTATATGTATTTCCACTCACAGAGAACTGAGATGATAAGAGTACGATGAATTGTTATTTTCGCTTATATTCCAAGAATGCGACGTTTTAGGTGCCTTTGTAGCGTTTTAGGTGTATTTGTCGATTTTGACACCAAGATATTTGAATTCGAAAATTTAGGGACCTATTTTAAAATTTTGCATTGCTTGTCCTTATGGCGATGATACCATTGCCTTCGTCTTGTCTGTATTAAGTGATAATCCCAATCCTTTTGTCACTCTATTAATTTTAAGGTCATCAAGGTATGTCGTTTTAATTTCCAAATCATCTGCATATGCCAAGATTTGTATCGATTTAAAGAATATGTATAGCTTCGTCTATGGTTACGCCAGATTCCCTTATTACTTTTGTAAGGGCGAGGTTATATAATATGATCTAATAATATAATATGACTCAAAGAAAAGTTTACAACCTCTATAGTAGCCATGAAATATGCATGACATAGAGCGGAATTAAAAGGCTAATGACTTACGTGACTCCACACCTATTTTTCCAATATGAATACAATTGCAATAATTTTATGCAAATATGCAAACCGACACCCTTGCAAACTTACAAATTATTGAAAAACTCACTAAAGTTACAAATGATAGTTCGCGTGATGAGGGCACCTGTCAAATTATCAAGCAACTGCGGACGGCACTTTGTACTAGGCAGACAATTTTTCCATAATTTTGAGCATCTTAGTTCGACGCATAGAAATTACAGATCGTCGAAAGCTTCGGCTAAGGTCAAATTGATTCTACATAGAAGAGATCGTAACGCACTTGTTCGCTAACCAAACACAATGAATGCTTAAAAAAACGATCCCTTTTTACAGCGCAAATAATGTAGACAATCTGAGTACCTCTATTCAACGAGCCAATAAATCAAGGGCATATTACAACTGTTGAAATTTTACTCAGAAGTTAAATTCATCGCATGGAACAGTTCATAGGCATCTGCTTCAGTTGGGAAAGGTTTCAAAGCTGGGAAAATGGGTTCTGCGTAGACTTTCCGTCGCCAACCTTTAGCAGAGAGTGAATGTGTGTTCTCAGCTGCTGCAACGGCTTGAAAATGAAAGTTGTTTGAACCGTATCGTTACTGGTGATGAAAAATGGGTCCTTTACAATAATCCTGTTCACAAACGCCAATGGTTAGATAAAGACGAAACACCAGAACCAACCCCCAGAGATGGCCTTCACCCCAAGAAGATTCTCCTGTCATTTGGTAGGATATGGCCGGTATTGTTTATTATGAACTTCTGGAACCAAACCAGACGATAACTGCTGATTATTATTCCCAACAGCTATCAAACCTGAATGAGGCACTTAAAAAAATCGACCGTCTTTAGTGAATAGACGCAAAGTTTTGTTTCACCACGACAACGCAAGACCTCATACCGCAAGGCAAGCATTAGGCAAGCTGAACGAGCTCGGATGGGAGCTAATGCCGCATACTCTCCGGATATTGCACCTTGTGATTATCACCTTTTCCGTGGACTTCAATCCCATATGAGTAAAAAGAACTACTCCTCAAAAGAAGCTATAAAAAGGGATGTCCAAGCGTATTTTGGCTCCAAGGACAAACAATTTTTTGAACAGGGAATTAAAAATGTGCCTAAACGTTGGGAAGACATTGTAAATAATGACGGAAAATATATTATGGATTAATAAATACTTTAAACATCCTTTTTTATTAATTTTAAAATCACCTTTAAAAAACGCACGAACATATGGACTGACCTGATATTTCCATTTTCTTTCATAAAAGTTATTGCCTTTAATCAGGCGAACCGAACTGTAAGTGGCCAGTGAACCCAAGAACAACGGCAGGTGTGCCTTACATAAAGGAACACGACTACACGGTCGCCAATCAATCAAATATTAAGGAATATAATTTTCCAGCGAATGATTGATCGATTTTGGCCGCTATCTGTCGGTGGCCTTGGCAACATTGACATGTTTTTGGAAACGGAAGGAGGTGTATGCGTGTCGCTAATAATTAAACGAAAGGAAGAGAAAGGAAAAACACACGACGCCAAACATTGTTACAATTAAGGTCAGATTATATTTTTTTAGCCACAAGCCAAATATAAATGGCAATAAAATTTTTACAGAAAATTACAAAGGCATAAATTTGTGGAACAATAAAGGATTGAGTATGGAATGGTGAAGAAGATGCTCTTTTGTGAGAATTTTACGCCGCATACAAATACAAATGCATATGAAAATAGATAGTCGCATATGTGCATATGACATAATGAGCTAATACATAATTTATGTATGTATAAAAGTATATTCTATATTTTCACACAAAACTAGATAAGCAAGGCTGCTGTGCGAACAACTGCTGCGGAAGAGAGTAAAAATCACAGCTCGACAAATCCGTAACGAAAATAGGAGAGCAATTTCGCTGCTCTCGTGCGGTAAAATCGTGAATGGCGCCAAAAGTCGACACGCTCACGGAACGTTTGCAGCGCATGCTCCATTTTATCGATTTCCACTGCATACTCGTATTTCCCTGTGCTGCGCAATAATTTTATTGAGGTAGGGTAAGGTGCAATAGCAAACGAATGAACGGTTGCGTTTGTTTGGTAAGTGGGCGGAGGCTACGCAGTTCGCATTGATGACGTGGTGGCATTTGTCGTGCAACATGACCTATAAGGTAGCAAAGGATACCGGCGAAAGAGGGGGAGAGAAAACACTCAACGTCCTCGTGACAACAGCAATGGCATACGTGATATTCAGCATTAGCATGTTGGCTTAGTACGATGGGCTGGGGAAGCAAGAACAAGCGACTTGTATTGATAATGGCATGCTGCCATCGCGTGCCACTTTAAGTTGATGGTCAGATGAGCAGAACTGCTTTAATGTTAATGTTGACAGAAATTTTTCATTTTCTTTTTCTCATACATATTTGTGAATGACTTAAATTGGTTATTTATTTTTGATATCCTTGCAATAAGCGCGTTTCAAAGCAAGAGAGCATGAACTGTAGCAAACAGCATACAGACCAAATGCGCTGGCATGCACTGCCTTCACTTCAATTCACCTTCAATTTTACTACGTAAAAAGGTTTGTTAAATACCTGAAAATTAGTAGGCACGTTTATGTAAATCTATTTGTGCGCCTGCATAATCCAGACACACACATAAGTACACACATCCACATATATATATAATAGCAGCTTACAAATACAAACATACATCGCCAGTATTTGCGAGCGATAGCAATAGCCTTGGCATGAATAGAGTGCATTGAATGTGCAAAGTGAATGTTGCAGCTCGAATGTTTGTAAAATGTTTCACATACTCGTACAATTCTATATTCAGCTGAAAGTTTCTATTGATATGCACTATGTGGACAAACTCTCAACGCTTGCATATGTACAACGTAAGTAGCCAGTCATAATTTCACAAAAAAGTTTTTTTCGAAAGGAAAATATCGGCTATAATATTGTAAGAATAAAATTTTATCTGGCCTCGCGAATGCAATCATGTGTATGCAGGAATATCCTTATATATAAATGTGTGAACGTGTGCATAATGGGTTATATCAGCTGGTCGAAAAATCAATCAAACGTGTCTAACACACCAAATCCACGACGTATGGAATGCAAAGGTGGTGTAACCAGTATGAAGGGAATTTGAAGGAATCATATCATTTTCATTCGTAATACGGGAAATGACAGTGGTTTGTTTACAACAGAGGTCGGCAAACTCTGAGATTGTGTTAGGTTAAATGGTTGCCCTTGGACTTGGGACCCACTTGGACAAATAAATAAAAAAATTCGACCGTTGCGATACCATACAGGGGAAAGGAGAAGGGAGGGAAGAAGAGACCTCGGAATTAGAGAATGATGACCATGCATTTAAGTCGACGCCGATGGTGGCTAATTTAGTTCGTTATTAGCCGCATGAAGCTACTGATGAACTTCACCAGATGTATGATATTTAAACACGCTATATCCGCAGGTTTAGCGAAAAAGTGAGAGCCCAGATGTCTAAATCTCTGCCAGACGAAAACAGGGCAGCTGAGAAGAAGTTACTGAGATGATTCCACCTCGTCCTCCAGACACTTTCTGCAGAACGGACTTGAAGTAATCCCAAGTCTCACCGCATGGACACCTAACGGACAACATCCGGTAAGGACACTCACCAAATTTCAGAGCTGCGGCTTTCTTAGTTTTAAGAGTTACCTCGAGCGCCCCCAATCTACACGTGGTCATAAGTATCTCGCGACTTTGCACGTTTGCACACTAACCCAACTCTCGTTGAGTTGACGCAAGATCCATCTTTCCAGGAGCAGACCACAGGTTCTCAAGGGAACCCCAATCCTCTCATTCTGCGACGAAACCGTCTCCCTGTCTAGCCAGCTCATTAGCCCAGTGGTTTCCCTCAATACCGCTGTGACCGGGAATCCAAATGAGCCTGATATCGAAGTATTCGGATGCAATCGAGAGAGAAGCCAGACATTCCCCGACCAATCTCAAACGCAGGAACAACGAGTCCAAGACCTTAATTGCCGCTTGGCTATCGGAGTAAATATTTACTTCTTTAGCGGTAATTACCGAAGTGAGCAACTAATCCACTGCTTCCTTAATTGCGACCACCTCCGCTTGGGAAACACTACAGTGTTTCGGAAGCCTGAATATGAGCTTGATGGGGAGCCTCTCACGGAGTACTCACCCACCAGCCCCTCCGTCCAACTTCGAGCCATCCGTGAACATATTTGACAAGTATCCCAAGTACCAAGGGGATGAGCTCAACATTTTTAAGAATACTAAAATGTCCGTAGTTTAAGTCTAGCTTATGGCCCGAAGACTTTAATCTGATTGCGGCGCACGCAGCGGTAGTTTTGCTGCAATGTCCACGGGTGTCCCATTCAGCATAACGTTAAGCGCTAGAGTAGGAGTAGTATGGAGCGCCCCACTGATTCCAATGAGGGCGGACCTTTGTATACCCTCCAGCTTCTTAACTGCTTCCATCTTTTCCAGCGAGTTCCACCAGAGAAGGCAAGATTATGTTGGTGATACAAGAAAAAACAACGCAGCCGTTGCCCATGGTGAAAAGATTTTATAGGTGAGCTCTTCAACAGACCGTTATTCGGCTCTGAGCGAATTTGACAGAATCAGCTAATGGGCTGGGGTCACTTGAGGTGCGTTTACGAATAAAAAAAAAAGAGATTGTGTTGGTGATGATTGGTGCTAATTGGACCTGTATATGAATACATGTGAAATGATCGAGCAGAATTCGGCTGCCGAATCTCTAACTGACGTGGCAGCCACAGTTCCCCTCACAATTTTCTTTTTCACCATAGTTAAAGAGCAAATCTTGAAATCCATCATTCTTGGCTATTGCCCGTTATCGTCTGAACAACGACTAATTGGAAGAGCGCAAGAATACGAGTATGTGTGAATTGAGCGGCTAAAAATACCCTATGACGTGGTAGCCGAAGATACTCTAGCAAATTTACTTCGGATGACCAAATCTTGGACTAGCAAATTTACTTTGGGCAATCATTCTCGCATGAAATAGTATGAATACCTTCTCCTCAAATGTAAACTGGCTTCTCGCATCTTTTTCAAACGGTACTTAATCGCTTTATTTGCAAACACTTCTTACTGGCTAGGGTTAAACACGAATTGTTTGTTATTGTTATTTTGTAACAGCATGGATATTACCCCTAAATGCTTGGGGAATGCTGCTGGAGTGACAGTCATTGCACGGCTATAAATCAGAATTATTCTTGGAAAAGGTAAAAGAGTCTCAAGGGCTAGTTGCAGTTAAATATACATGGAACTGAAGTACTAATTACACTTAAATCTTAGCAATTAAAACTTAAGTTCTTAGGAGTTCAATCTTAAGGGGTCTCGGTGGTAAAGAGCTCGAAAATTTAGGGTATTTTCAGGAATTTTTTTAGAATAAAAAAATTAAAAACAATATTTAAATTTGTTAGGCTTTTTATTTAACTTCTTTTACATACAAATATGAAAAAAAAATTTAATTTTAATAATTTTAAAAATAGCGCTGAAGTTGACCCTCCCGAAACATTGGACCTGGACGGTGTTGTATATTTAGGCTCTTCTATTTATCTGAAACACAAAAACCAGAAAAAATATTAATCAGTATGACTGTAGCTAAGTCCCACTACTAAAATAAAAAAAAAAATCACAAAATGGCGCGGTTTTGAATTTGACGCTCGGTTTTTTTCAAGTTTTTTAATCCAAAAAATACGAAATAATTGAAATAATAATCTGATTCTAGTACGGGCGATAGCCATTGATGTTATGAAACACATATTACAATTTTAGACGATTCGGTTGAATAGTTCTTTTTTTTTTGACAACACCAGGCCGAAAAAAAGTCGTTTCGAGATAAATGAGTTTAAAGTTTGAGGTATCGGAGTGCTCTCTACCTAGTCAATAAGCTGTAGAAGCTATAATATTGGGAATTTCCGCATGAAAATTTCACAGTATATTCTTAAGATACTATACTTTCGAAATATCGAAAAAACAAAAAATCGATTTTTTGAAATTTCTAGACCACCTTAAGTGCTTTTTTAATATTAACAATTTTTTGTAGCTACAATTTTTTTTTGTTAATAGGACTATGAATAAGTTCGTGCGGTTTTTTTCGAAATTTGAAACTTTATTGACGTAAAATGGTTACAAATTTAATATTCATAGTATTGTCCATCGCTTGCTACTACTTTTTCCCATCTTTCTGGCAATTCACGGATTCCCTTTGTGAAAAATTCGGTCGGTTTTGCCGCAATCCACGAATCGATCCATTTTTTGACTTCATCGTAATTACGGAAGTGCTGGTCAGCCAGGCCATGTTGCATCGATCGGAAGAGATAGTAATCGGATGGCGCAAGGTCTGGACTATACGGCGGGTGGGGTAGGACATCCCATTTGAGCGTTTCTAAGTATGTTTTGACCACTTGTGCAACATGTGGCCGAGCATTGTCATGTTGCAAAATAACTTTGTCGTGTCTATCGGCGTACTGCGGCCGTTTTTCTCGCAGTGCTCGGCTCAAACGCATCAATTGTCGTCGGTAGACATCCCCCGTAATCGTTTCATTCGGTTTCAGTAGCTCATAATACACAACACCCAGCTGGTCCCACCAGATACACAGCATAACCTTCAGGCCATGAATATTCTGCGCCGACGTCGATGTTGAAGCATGGCCAGGGTATCCATACGTTGCCCGACGTTTTGGATTGTCGTAATGGACCCACTTTTCATCGCCAGTCACAATTCGATGCAAAAAACCCTTTCTTTTGTGCCGTTGAAGCAGTTGTTCGCATGCCATAAAACGGCGTTCAACGTCTCTTGGCTTCAATTCATACGGCACCCAATGGCCTACCTTTCGGATCATTCCCATGGCTTTTAAACGTTTGGAAATGGTTGATTGATCAACTCCCAAAGTTTTTGCAACCTCTTCTTGCGTTTGAGCCGGATCTTGATCGAGCAATTCCTCCAATTCGGTATCCATGAACTTTGGCGGCGCACCCTCGCGTTCTTCGTCTTCCAAGCCAAAATCACCACTTTTAAAGCGTGCAAACCACTTCTGGCACGTTCGCTCAGCTAGAGCATGCTCACCATAAACTTCCACCAAGATACGATGACTTTCGGCTGCTTTTTTCTTCATATTAAAAAATTCCCCGCAAAAACACATTATTTGGCACGAAATTCGACATTTTCAAGTGTGGTAAAAATATTGTTGTTTACGCTTCAAATAAAAAACTTATACTGACGTTTGTGCCTTACGACAGTAGCTCTCCAATGAATGTTTGGAAATGTGGATCGATGGAATAATAATCAAGTTACGCCATCTGTTGTAAAACCGCACGAACTTATTCATAGTCCATAGGACTATGAATAAGTTCGTGCGGTTTTTTTTTCGAAATTTGAAACTTTATTGACGTAAAATGGTTACAAATTTAATATTCAAAGTATTGTCCATCGCTTACTACTACTTTTTCCCATCTTTCTGGCAATTCACGGATTCCCTTTGTGAAAAATTCGGTCGGTTTTGCCGCAATCCACGAATCGATCCATTTTTTGACTTCATCGTAATTACGGAAGTGCTGGTCAGCCAGGCCATGTTGCATCGATCGGAAGAGATAGTAATCGGATGGCGCAAGGTCTGGACTATACGGCGGGTGGGGTAGGACATCCCATTTGAGCGTTTCTAAGTATGTTTTGACCACTTGTGCAACATGTGGCCGAGCATTGTCATGTTGCAAAATAACTTTGTCGTGTCTATCGGCGTATTGCGGCCGTTTTTCTCGCAGTGCTCGGCTCAAACGCATCAATTGTCGTCGGTAGACATCCCCCGTAATCGTTTCATTCGGTATCAGTAGCTCATAATACACAACACCCAGCTGGTCCCACCAGATACACAGCATAACCTTCAGGCCATGAATATTCTGCGCCGACGTCGATGTTGAAGCATGGCCAGGGTATCCATACGTTGCCCGACGTTTTGGATTGTCGTAATGGACCCACTTTTCATCGCCAGTCACAATTCGATGCAAAAAACCATTTCTTTTGTGCCGTTGAAGCAGTTGTTCGCATGCCATAAAACGGCGTTCAACGTCTCTTGGCTTCAATTCATACGGCACCCAATGGCCTACCTTTCGGATCATTCCCATGGCTTTTAAACGTTTGGAAATGGTTGATTGATCAACTCCCAAAGTTTTTGCAACCTCTTCTTGCGTTTGAGCCGGATCTTGATCGAGCAATTCCTCCAATTCGGTATCCATGAACTTTGGCGGCGCACCCTCGCGTTCTTCGTCTTCCAAACCAAAATCACCACTTTTAAAGCGTGCAAACCACTTCTGGCACGTTCGCTCAGCTAGAGCAGGCTCACCATAAACTTCCACCAAGATACGATGACTTTCGGCTGCTTTTTTCTTCATATTAAAATAATGAAGAAGAATTCCCCGCAAAAACACATTATTTGGCACGAAATTCGACATTTTCAAGTGTGGTAAAAATATTGTTGTTTACGCTTCAAATAAAAAACTTATACTGACGTTTGTGCCTTACGACAGTAGCTCTCCAATGAATGTTTGGAAATGTGGATCGATGGAATAATAATCAAGTTACGCCATCTGTTGTAAAACCGCACGAACTTATCGATAGACCTATTAACAAACTTGGTTTTATTTTAAATTCTTCAAGTAAATCAAATTAATAATAATCAATAAGAAGGCATATGCAAATACAAATACGTGAATTTATATATGTACATGTGCGCATATACATACATATATACGCTCACTTAAGTAGGAGCGAGCAAGATGTCGAACGTTGCAGTTCGTTTGCTTTGTTCGTTCCGCGCTTTCGCTTGCAGTTCATTCAAGGTAACGGCAATGAGCAAGGTAACGACAAATGAGCAAGGTAACGACAAATGAGCAAGGTAACGACAAATGAGCAAGGTAACACTAATGAGCAAGGTAACGACACATTTTTTCGTGCGTGCAGCCGGCTAAATCGAATTATAAGACGTTATCACGTCAAAAAAGGAGGGCCCAGATGTCTAAATCTTTGTCCGATGAGAACAGGACAGCTGAGATGATTCCACCGCATCCTCTAACCAGCTTTTTCAGAAAGGACTTGAACCCTGGTCTCAGCGCATGGTACCTAACGGACAGTGTTTGGTAAAGATAATTACCAAATTCGATAGCTGCGGCTTTGTTAGCGTTAGAAGTTCCCTTGAGTGCCCGCAATCTACCCATGGCCAGAAGCATCTCGCGACTTTGCATGATTGCGCACTAGCGCAGCGCTCGCTGAGTTGACGTGAAGTCCATCTTTCCAGGAGTAAACCACAGGTTCTCAAGGGAACCCCAATCCCCTCGTTTTGCAATGAAAACATCTCCAGGGAACCGTCCCTCCGCTGTAACCGGGAACCGAAATATGAGGCTAATCTCGAAGTATTCGGATGGTGTCGATAGAGAAGTTAGGCCAATTTTCGAACGCACGGTTTCTAACGTGGCAATTAATACTTGCTGGATGCATTTCGCGAAGGATGTGAAAAATGGAGCCAGAAATAAGACAGCAATCAACAGTATGTGTGTTCCAAGATGAACTTAATGCAACAAAAGTTATTCACAGAAAAAGCACCGCAAAGCAAGTGGTCGACTGTTTTTTCGGAAAAGCTAGTCTGAGGAGCAGTCAATTCTGAGTGGTACACAACCATTTGTTTGCCAGCAGATTTCGGACAATAAAGAAAAAGCATACGCTGAAGACGAATCAGGCTTCACGAAGGCAATGCAAGCGGTCACATATCGGCTAACAAAAGAGAGTTTTTGTGCACTAAAAAAATCGAATAAATGATTTCTTTTCCTTCCTGAACATTAAAAATAAAATGTTAGGTCTACATTTTCAACGCGTGAAGAGCCTGTTGAAGTCTTTTAATAGCTCAAGAGGAGGTGTCCACCTCTGAGTGGTGAAGAAGTGTATTGAATTCCAAATAGAATATTTTGAAAAACAATAAGGCCACTTTCAGTATTATTTTACTGTTTTTCATTATTGGGCGCAAAATAATAAAGAACAGCCCTCGTACCAGACCAATCCATTGTTGAATTCCAACACTCTGATAAATCTTAATCTGAAAAACGACCGTGGGTAATGAAATTTTCAAAAGCTAAGTTGGTTCAATAAGTCCCTGAAAATAAGGAACATTCATTATGCAAAAAATTGGTTATTTTAATCTCTTTCAGCTCACCACATTTATTCTAATCACATTTTTTGCCAAAACCTCTTGCCACAAAACCAATTTTTCATATTTGGAAACAGGAAATACTTTCAAGATTTGAGACTCGTTAATGCGCTGAAGGAGGGAGAAATTCTTAGCCTCACCCGATGCGACTGCGAACTTGTGCGACGGAAGAGAGCTTTTTATTGGCAAATCCCGTCAATTTCAATTTAAAACGGCATCAACACGGCACCGAATCGATCCAACGACTCTACGCCTTCGATTGTTTTCTAGTTTTCAATGTAATCGATGCGAAATATATCCTCGTTGGCCGACAAATCTAACTTGGCCTGAATGGTGTCTGCTGTATTGTGAGGATTTCATGTGTCGTCCATGGTTACACGCAAATGATTGGTCTTAAGAAAAAGTTCGCCATAAGCCCTACTACAGGGAGCAACTACTCAATGTGCTAAATATTAGCTGAAAGCTCCAGCCATGACATAAACTTAGAAGATCACACAACAGAGTTTGGAAAATAAAAAGTGGAAATAGCCTAAACGTTTAGTCGTTAGCCTGATTTAACAAGAATAGTACCTTCTTCTTTTTCTGGATTGGCGCTGAAACCGCTTAAGTGATTTTGGCCGATTTTAACAAAGCGGCCAGTAGTATTTTCCTCGTTCCGCCTACGCTGTTCGCCGTTCCAACGTGCAAAGTTCAAAAAATCTTTCGTAGAATCTTTCTCTCGAATACTCCAAAGACAATACCTGTATGTTACTATTAACCTTGGTGAAGGATGGCCTTCACCATGAGCAACGTCTCTAAATACATATCTCTATATGAGAATATGGGTTTTTTTACGCTGTCTTAATATAAGCTAACTTCGGTGAGTCTTCCGAGCCTCTTCACAGATAAGACTCTCGACTTTGTTGAACAATTTAATCCCAAAACGAACTTTATATATATATTTTTTGTCTCCCTTTAATTACAGATTTTTTACGAAAACTGCGCGACTCAATCGATCGTCGAAATTTAGACAATTCTTATCATTTTTTATGATTTTTGCTAAAATATCAACAATCTCGCATTACCTATAGCCGTGATTATTAGTGACATTTTTTTCATTTGAAGTTTGTAAGCAATTCACGATCGCAGACACTTAAATGCTTGCCCATTGTACCCCGATGAAGTGTCTCACTCAGATTTGTCAAGCAAGTAACCCAAATTGACACAGAATAGGCATTTTTTACCAACCGCTTCTCCTAATAGACGGAGAGCTGGCGGCCGCGGAGGTACTACGATAACACCTCCGGCTAGAATTTTGAGAAGTGGTTGGGAGAACCATGAAGCAGTGCCATTTGCAAGGATTTTGCTCAAAACCCCTGCAAAAAAGACGTCAGACAACTTAAAGTTGCAAAAAAAAGTTGCTAAAAAAATGTTCGTACCTCCGGCTGAAAATTTGTAGGCTTACTGTTTGAAGGTCACAAATGCTGTATATAAATCGTCAGACATCTAGATCGCTGCAAAAGTAGTGTCAGACGACCCCAAATTTGTAAATTTTTTTCGAAATTTTTTTTTTTTACCTCCGTCTGACATTTTTACATACTATTGCAAAAAGCATTTCAAGTACACATTTAAATTGTCAGACGAAAATACCGTTGCAAAATACTTATCTCAAGCTACATACAGTGCTACATATTTTGCCTTAGGCATTTTAGAAAATCTGAAGAAATTAGGTTAAAAAATTTAATTTAGCTAAGAAATTTGAATGAATGTGTAAAAAAATTGTAAGAATTTACCAAAATATTCAGTTACAAACAATATTCACAAGTTAATCACTTTTAATTTCACTACTGCACTCTTTAACAAACTATGCGTTTATACGAATGTGTAGCATTTCTAAGCACAATTTTAAATAGACACCCGTTATTTTACAACAAAAAGCAATAGATAATAAACAAATGCAACGATGGTTTACTGTGACCTAAACGAATAGTAATATTTGTTGTTGTTATTATTGTAATCTTAAAACAGTTCTAAAGTAAACGAAAAAAATGCAATGCATTTAAACGAATATGTAGCACTGTATGTAGCTTGAGATAAGTATTTTGCAACGGTATTTTCGTCTGACAATTTAAATGTGTACTTGAAATGCTTTTTGCAATAGTATGTAAAAATGTCAGACGGAGGTAAAAAAAAAAAATTTCGAAAAAAATTTACAAATTTGGGGTCGTCTGACACTACTTTTGCAGCGATCTAGATGTCTGACGATTTATTTACAGCATTTGTGACCTTCAAACAGTAAGCCTACAAATTTTCAGCCGGAGGTACGAACATTTTTTTAGCAACTTTTTTTTGCAACTTTAAGTTGTCTGACGTCTTTTTTGCAGGGGTTTTGAGCAAAATCCTTGCAAATGGCACTGCTTCATGGTTCTCCCAACCACTTCTCAAAATTCTAGCCGGAGGTGTTATCGTAGTACCTCCGCGGCCGCCAGCTCTTAGTCTATAAGATTTCCAAAGTCTTTGAGCGTCAATGAGACGGTTTTTAGATTGAGCTCCATGAGTTTGGCATCCATGAGGATCGTCCTACCGTCCTACCTACGGCTGGGAATTAATTGTATCGACGTCTTCTAAGCGCATTTCGCCTGTTACTACAGTTGTACTCAAGAGAATAAATCTCGTGATTAGGCCAGAAATAGTCCGCGAATAACGATTACTTAAAGTTAGCTGAAGTTTCGACTTACTAATGTCTTAGAGACCCGTTCGTATACACAATGACAGAAACGGATGGAAACCCGTCTCAACGGTCAGAGTTAAGGAACGGGAACTGTCTCCGTATCATTAGCTCTTCAGATTGTTGAAAGAGTCCTGCCACTCTCCCACCTTCACTAGAACTAAGTGCCTCTTGAGCAACACATCAAATCTTTGTGTTATCCACCCTATGCAATCATGGGCTAGTGATTGTATGCTTGCCGATATCTACCTCGCTCATGCCTATGGGACAGCCATTCTACACGCCGATAAAATGTATACACACACATACATATCTACCTGTTAAAATATGAACAACTTCGCGTTATTTTTGACAGGAGGTGTATTTGAGGGAATTTATAAATGATTGTGAATATCATTTTCTGAAATATGAGATGTGAAAAAATATATTCTTAACCATCTGCGGCAGACATTATTACAATTACACATTGTTTTTTTGTCTGTCGCTAGAGATATAGATGTCGCAGTCATCAAAAACAGACAGACATAAAAACAGAACAAAAAATCAATTAAAGCGATAAAAACGCTTCAAATTACATTTGCATACATTTGCACAACAAATCACTTTTCAATAATAAATCAATTAAAAAAATACAAAATAATTGCATGGATAAAACCTCAAATCCAAAATACAAAAAAAAAAGTATAAAAGCACAGCGCAAACATTCCAATTCACCCCACAATCTTCAATCATACGACATGCACACCCGTTAATGCATATGTAAATTATTTATCCGCATTCACTTTTCATATTAGCAAAAACAAAGCAAAAACTCACTCTCCCATTTGCTATGTTTATCATGCACCAGGTCAATAAACCTGGGCGGCGTCGCAGCAGCGTCGATTGGGTCAGAACCGTCACGCGAAACGTTCGATAAGACGCAAATGCTGTTGATTCCATGGCACAGTTGGTCACCGACATACCTCATATTTACTTACATACATACAAATGTACGACTACGTGTACAGTTCCATAGCTGACAGACAATACCTTTATCGGCTGCTTAAACGGCAAATGGATTGATCCACGACACCCAAGAGAATTGTATGGACTGGCAAACATTCCCTTGCACATATATGTATATATAAATATATATGGAACGGGTGTTTTTTTTAGGATTTTTTATAGCAGAAATAGACTCGGAGGTTTGCCGTGGCCTGCCGAGGGGCGACCGCTATTGGAAAACGCTTTTTCTTATCATCTGATGTTTCGAACCCATCCATTCTGCACGCAATCCATTCGGCTACGGCAGCCACTGATCAGCTTATCTTTCTATACAATCTACATATATTATAGGAAAACTATAATGCGACCAATTCTAAATAGAATCTCTGTCTGTTGGTTTGTCTGTTTGAACGGCTGAACCGAATTCGATGAGGCTTTAACGGATTGGAATGCTTCCCAGCAAGATATTTTTAATGTATTTCGGTTAATTGAAAAAAAAAACATTTTTCAAAAGTTGGCTCGTTATATGGCGCTCGGATACAGATATTTTGCAAAATAGTATTTTTGATCAATTGATGATTAACTACTTAAATCGAAAAACATAACATACCTTTGCTGCAATGCTATCCGCTAGGAGGCGCTTGGTTTGAGATATTACTAACAATCGTATTTTTTGTCCAATTTGGATCAAATTCAAAACACTTACTTGATGATTGACAAGCGCTGGAATGATGCTGTGGCTGTTAGTGATTGCAGGGCCGTAGAGAGCATATCCGGGCCCCGGGGGAAAATTGCAAATGCGGACCCTTTCCAATTATGTCTAATTCATAGAATTCGAATTACTCTCGAGTCCGGGCCCCTCTGAGAACTCCGGGCGCGTGGTAAAAAGTCCCCAATCCCCCGAAACAATTTTACTCTTTCTCCTTTGAAATGGCTTGCTAGCGCCACAAAAAGAAAGGAAGATTGCAACAATAGGGAGTATGCAGTGGAGATAAGTGAAGATGTATCTAACAGCAGAAAACGGAAATTCTTCAAACTCAAAACAATTTTCGAGCTTTCGTTATGTGTAGAAAAAGAACAAAGTCGCCAGCGAAAAAAAAAAAATTTCAAAAATTTACGCGATTTTTTAACCATTTAAAACTTGCTTTTTATGATGCCAAAATTCAATGGGCTATAAAACTGCATATCAAAAGTTTTCTTAAAATGCCTATTAAAAAGTTTGAAACATTATAAAAATTTGTTGAATTATTTTATAAATTTGCACAAAAGTTGAAACTTGGATTTATATAATTTTATATAGGAAAACGAACTCATTTTTGTAAAAAATTATTAAAATTAAAAAAAAAAACACATACAAATTGCCAAAAGTTGTCATTAAGTTCTAGTGGCACAGTTATTTAAAGCAGTTTCTATGGGCTGTATGGTCTATGGTCTGTTCTTGATTACCGCTATTTTTTCAAGTAACTGCTCACAAACTTACTAACTCAAATGGCTCTGCAACACAAATGTCTCTTATTTACATAGACCAACTCATATAAATGTGAACAAATTTAAACTCTAAAGTATAAAAATTGCACCAACTTTCAAAAAAGAATGACCCATATCTGCCTGATTGTGTGTGCCCAATGTGTGAAAATGCAAATTGCAATTGCCACTGTCGTGACAGCCGGCTACACTAATGCATAATTTACAGCTATAATGTCAGCAATTACAACCTCGATAGGATTTGCAATTGCCTGTCGCCACCCATTCTCTATTTCCCATTCCCCCCATTCCACAGTGTCCTAGAAATGCAGTCACAGTCACAGTTGAAAACCCTAAAGTTCCATTAGTGGGTTGAAGCTGAACGCTATGACTGCTGCCGTTTACAACGAGTATAGCTGTGATATTGAGATTTTACGACTAGCATTTAGAATTGCTCGAAGCTATAATTTAATACGGCAATAGATAGAAATTTATATAAATGTGTAATACCCTGCCGAGAAAAGCTAGTGAAAATAAATTTAGTCGAGTACTCATCACAGTTCACTAAACATCAACTATGTAGTGCGACAGTGGCTAGAAAAAATAAGATATACCTAACTTAGCGGATATCGGGAGTACCAAGTATCGTACTTGAAACGCCTGGTCGTTCATTAGTCGACTAAACCGGTGAAGATGATAAAATCATGGAAATCCTCACGTCGAATTGGTATGAGAGCCCTATTGCCCAGAAATTTAAGCTTAATTAAACAACTATTTAATAAAACGAAAAGTTTTTACTTCACCCAATAATATGGAGATTTTCCATTGTTTTTGTTTACTTTGAGATTTTTCCATGGCTACAGAAATTCATATTTATTAAAAAATCAAATGGGTTTGAAACTTATAAAAGGCACTATTTCGAAATATTTATTTTCGTCGTTGGGAAAAAATCAGTCTTAAAAAAGACTTATCATCCCAAAACTGGACACTTGTAGGTCAAAAGTTTATACAAGGTGGCGCAAAATTAATCACCTTATCGGAAGATTTATATAATAATTTTTGCAAATGGTGTCGCGCGTCAATCATATCTGACGCTTGTGAAGTAGACAGCTGAAGTACACAAATAGACAAGCGTCAAAATAAAGGATTACATTACACAAAATCATTTTTGGTTTCATTTAGTAAAAAGTTATTCCAAAACAAAATTGGATGATTAATTCTCTACCACCTTAAATGTGTTTGGTGCGACTAGTTTTCTTTTCCAGGACTTCTAGTTTTGAATATTTTATTTATAACAGCAATTAAGGCATTCGAACCAAGCAGCTGTACGCCATGAAAGATAGAAATTAAAATGGAACGCATGGCAAAAAATTAATAGTCAATGAGCGAATAATACTACAAATGAAATAGGTATGCATTATATACCTACATATGTCAGTACCCGATACAAAGTGCATGCATATATGTGCATATGTATATGTAAATGCATGTACGTGCAAGCAATTCTGTGTGAGCTTGCCTACCACAAGGCGCTTAAGCCCCACTGGCGACAACCAATGTTGGCCTTTCTTGTTTTCGGTTGGACATTCGTTTTGTTGTTGTATTTTGCTTTTCAAACGTTTTTATTTTCCTGAATGTAAAGTCATTCTTTGTTTTCTTTGCCCTCCTCCGTTTGCCTTTGTTTGTCTTTAACTCGCAGTCGCACATTCTAAGTGCAATAAACGTCCTTGCGCCAATTTTCAGTGGCAATACAACTTTTCAATACAGTGATTGAGTTGTTGTTTTACCTATGTGCGGAATGATTAAATTACTTCAGCATGACGTTGTTTCCAACAATACAAGCAACAACTCCTTCTGTGTAATTTATTTAACGTAGTTGACTGGAGTGGAGAGAGTTTGCTAGCGACCTGCTGTGTGGTATTTTTGTAAGCACATTTGTGCATATGTATGTGTGTTTGTATATGTACATATACATAAGTATGCGTATATACTATATGTATGGGCATTGAATGGACTGCATACACTTTTATGGATCCGTTACTAATCACCTACGGAATTCAGTGCGCCTTTTTTTATTCTGAGCATTTGCCCCCTTGTAGAATATGCTAATAAGAAATAATACAGTAAAATTTGGTTAAGTTCATCCCAGCTTTGGTGCTGTATACTTTATGCTAAGTGTATTATCCACAAGTGAAACTCAAATCAAATTTCGCTCGCTCATGTTTTACCCGCAGATGCCCCCAAAGATACCTGCCAGCAAATATTTTTTTTAAATCAGTTATTTTAATTTAAATACTTTCATAGGTCCTGATATTAATAGCCCCCAAATATATTTCTAGCAGCGAAACTGTATAAATTTTAAGTTCTATTGCTATAGAAAATTGCGAAGTTATTGTCAGTGAAATATCAGAAGTTATCGGCGACTTAGACTCGAACCAAAAACTCTACATTTTTCCAAAGATGTGTGACGTACAACATCACAGCGGGTATCTCAGAGAAAAATTAAAAACGTCTTTCTGTAAGAATTTCTTGAAAATGGAGGAAATTATAATTTGCGCTACTGTTGCGGCCTTTAAAAAATCTTCTTCTTCAACTGCCTATCTACTGATGGATGTTGGCGTTCACATTTACTAATAAAAATTATTTCTTATTACAAACTTTTTTATATTACACTATTATATTTAAATTATATATATTGTCAACAAAATATATATACTTCGCAGATGTTTCTCAACCAGGACATCTGCTTTCGTCCTATGCCCCTTTTCCCTTCTATTTCCCCCTTTCGGTTGGGGTAATTCATATTTCGCTCCACGAATGAGGTGTCCCAGGTGTCCAGCAGTTTTGAGGCGTTTAACATTTTGCAGCAATCCTCGCTCTTTTTTGATCTTCGGAGGACTTCTACGTTAAAAAAATACAGCCATCGAAAAAATTACACTACCACATTTGACTTTGATTTAACTACTCTTCTTTTGTGTATTTAATTTTAATAAGCTTTGTAAAAATTATTGTTATCTCCACAACAAATATAATATATCACATAAATTAAAGTTTCAAACTTTGTATAAGTTTATAAATATTCGAAAAAATTTTTAAACAGAGGGTTTGAGATGACTCGAAATTCTTGTTGATTTGATGATAATTTTTGTCATGACGTTGCATAACTTAAAATAAAGCAATATATGATATTTTTTATATCACTTATTCAACCCCAACCAAGGCGGATTTTTCTTTCGCTGTCTCCATCCAGATGTCAGTATAAATGAAATAGCGAAAAGCCGTTCCCTTCGCACTTTCATCGTATGCTTCTAGCTCCAACTTCATGTCGGCTATGCCACATAGTTCGTCCTTGCTTTTTTTCTTTCCTACTTTCTTGTGCCATGATATTACAATTTACAAAACATTGTTGTTGGTCTGGTCACCTTTAATGACTGCGCCTTGTCTGCAACCTTGTATTTTGCTGATTAGATTGTCAAAGTTACCTGCTTCTGCGTGGTTTCCTCAGTTGTTTGCTTAAATTTGCATTGAAATATTGACAATCCAACTATCAAATTGCTAAAACCAAATATGCATATGTAAATATTGTTGTTACTCTAACAAAGTCGGGAGGCAAACTCAAGAATTCACCTTCATAAGAAAGTTAGATTTTATTAAACACACTTTGTCAAGAAAAGGAACTAAAGCTCCTTCTCCGTCTGAGAGAGAGAAATTGAATACGCTCCATAATTCTACCTCATTGTTCCTCTCAGGCTACTGAAATGCATGTCTGAAAAAATCGACCCATTGTTATTTAAGATGCTTTAGCTGCAAGCCCTGGCCATCAACAAAGGAAAAGGTGGATCGATTTTAAATTTTCTTCATTTAGGCTACTGCTGCATCGTACAAACTGTGGGCATTGCAGGTCTAATGCTCGCTCTCAGTACACATACATAATACGAAGCAGTTTAAGTTGAAGTGAATTTTTTTCTCTTTTATCTAATCTTGGCACATAAATCACTATGTTATCGCTCATCTTAAGTCAATCTGATAATTTCATATTGCTATTTTATTCTGTTTTTGATTGTTTTACCTTCAATGGCATCTAATTGTCAATGAAGTTATAGAGATTAGTTGCCTGAGGAACGAAGATTAACTGTCGTCTGCAATGCAGAGATTTCTGCTAACTTTAAAGTTGTCGTGCAACTGATGTAAATATCTCTTGTAGCTAAGAGGTGTCCAATAGCAGGTGTAATTTTGAATTGGATTGCACTATCGAGAGATGATTAACGATTTTTTATGGCCAGAATTGGATGGTATTGATCGGGGCAACGTTTATTTTCAACAAGATGACGCTACGTGCCACACAAGCAACGAAACCATTGATCTTTTACGCGAAAAGTTTCCGGACCGTGTTATCTCTCGAAGAGGTGATCACAATTGGCCATCGAGATCTTGTGATTTAACACCTTGTGACTTTTTTCTTTGGGGCCACGTGAAAGAAAGGGTCTACGCCAACAGCCCAGAGTCAATTCAAGACCTCAAAGATGGAATTCGTGAGGCTATCGAGGACATAGGGCAGCCACTTTGCAATTTGGTTATGGAAAATTTCATGTAAGAGTGGTCGTGATGGTCATTTGCCCAATGTTATTTACCACTATTAACGGCATAGCTTCCTCTTTATAATGAAATAAACATCCGTTCATTTATATCAAAAAATAACATTTTTCTTTGAATATCAAAATAATTGGAAAACCCTTTGTCTGATCTGCATATCTGCCGGATAGAAACCGACGCTCTATCTATTGGTAGTTCCTTTAGTTTTGCAGAGGCTTTAAATATACCAGCCCTCATGAACATCTCTTCCCTCTTAACGCAGTAATTGCATCATACTTTCAGATGCTGTTAAAAAATGTATTACATTTCAAAATATGTGACACTTCAAATCTAAGCTTCTTGACTTTTTTCAAAATTTGTTCAAAAATTGTTGATACACTTTATCGTTAACGACTAGGTAAGGAACTTAACCGGGTTTTACTGTACTAGATATAAATGCATATAATGTCGAAATCTAAATGTGCTGAAAAGGCAAAACATGCGTCAAACTGGTTTCACATTCGAGCCCAATCAGCTGTGTAAATTTTTTAGCAAAAAAACAAAAAAAAAAACACATAGCAAAATTAGCTTAATACCTCAGCTGTTTTAGATGTTTTTTCATGCATTTTTCTTACGACTCAACTCTCCGTCACTTTGTTAGCGAAACTAGCCGCGAATAGTGGGCGTTCGATTAAAACCAAACATATGTACGTATCTAATCCACATAGTAAGCAGGCTATGTAAAGACTCGCACGCAACTTGCAACACTGCCTATAGCGTTGGCCACAAACTGAGGCGCTGCGATGCTTCAGGTCAATGCACCAGAATTGCCTTAGACAAAATGCCAAGGCAAGCTCGCAGCAAATTGTTGGCAGGCGTTGTCACATGATCTGTCAGTGTAGGCAAAAATAAATAGGTATAAAAAAGTAAGTACAGTTGCGGACATCAAAACAATGGCAGATCATTCCTTTGTGAATAGAACTCTGCAATATATTAACTTCCCTTATCAGATCGAAAATTATTGTATTTAAATGAAATTTCAAACACGTACAACTCTTTATACATGGTAAGTTGGTATTCAATAGGGAAGGACCTCTCCGAGCCATTTGATAGCAAACGAGGTTTCAGACAGGGTGACTCGCTGTCATGTGACTTCTTTAACCTGATGTTGGAAAGGATCGTACGAGCCGCAGAACTTAATCGCTCAGGCACAATTTTTTATAACAATTTTCATCAATTGTTGCCATATGCCGATGATATTGACATCATCGGCCTTAACAACCGCGCTGTTGGTTCTGCCTTCCCCAAACTGGATAAAGAGGCAAAGCGAATGGGTCTGGTGGTGAACGAGGACAAAACGAAGTTCCTCCTGTCATCAAACAAACAGTGGGCACACTCGCGCATCGGCCCCTACGTCACTGTTGACAGTTATAATTTCGAGGTTGTAAAAGACTTTGTTTATTTAGGAACCACCATTAACACCGATAACAATGTCAGCCTGGAAATCCAACGCAGAATATTTCTTGCCAACAAGTGTTACTTTGGACTAAGTAGGCAAATGAGTAGTAAAGTCCTGTCTCGAGGAACAAAACTAACACTCTTCAGGACTCTCATCATGCCCATCGCGCAGAAGCGTGGACGATGACAATATCCGATGAAGTGACGCTTGGAGTGTTTGAGAGAAAAATTATACGCAAGATTTTTGGACCTTTGCACGTTGGCAACGGCGAATATCGCAGGCGATGGAACGATGAACTGTATGAGCTTTACGACGACATAGACATAGAGCAGCGAATAAAGATTCAGAGGCTACGTTGGCTGGGTCATGTCAAACGCTCCGGCTCTGAAAGCATTCGACACAGTACCAGATGGTGGTAGCAGAGGAAGAAGAAGGCCTCCCTGCATTGGAAAGATCAGGTGGAGAAAGCCTTCGCTCCCCTTGGTGTGTATGTAAATGAATAAGTATGTAAAGAAAGGCTCTGAAGTGGTAGAGCACATTAGCATTCCTTTAAACGAACTGTACATTTCAAAGACGCCGTGCCAAATATCTTGGTGATTATTTTTTTGAAAACCTGGGAATTTTGCAAAATGTCTCACTGGAGAGACTAGTTACCTTCTTAAAGAGATCTAAGTGGTTTAAGCAACTTAGTGCGGGGATAGAACTCAAATGCAGGTATCACAATAGGCCTGGCCATAAGGCTAAGTGTCTTGTCTCAGACAAGCAACCTGGCTAACATAACCTAATACACTTGTTTCTTGCAACGTACAACATACCGGAACTAAAAATATGAAATTTGGACTTGTATTTTCTTCTGTACAATTTTAATGTATTAATATAGCCCTTCATTGTCGAAAACCGCTTCTGATAGGGTACCGAGCAATTAAGGGGTAACACCACTGTACACGCGTAAAATAAACACGATTTTTAAAGAATTTTTTTGTATAGAAGGAAAGGGAAAACAATCACTCTGATTTGGGAAGTTATTACTTATATACTAAAATACAAAACTACAAAGTTTGATCGAAAAATTTTACAAAATGGCGGCATTGGAGACATTTTTGTAATGTGGTTTCTCTTGAAGGAGCTCCGCGGCACGCAGCACAGAGGGTGCAAATTTTAATCTGGAACAAAGTAACATTTTTTTTCTTAATCTAGATAAGAATAGCTAGAGAAACACGTAGGGGATTTAAAAAATATTTATTTTTGTGGAATTAGCAAGCATTTGAAGGAAAAAACTCTATTTTGGACTAAAAAAACGGCACTTAAATAATTATAACAATCGTTTAAATTAATCTATCGAAAATCCCCTACGCTCTGCTCTTAAGAAGGTTATTATACAGACGTAGTGAAAAACCTGATTAAAAATATTTAAAATTGTTTGAGTTATGCTGCGTGCCAATTTCAGAAAACGTGTTTTGAGAAAAACGCGTTTAAGGTTTGGAAATTTGGAGAAGTCGTTAGGTAGCAGTCAGTAACGCTTGGTTAAAAGCTTAAAATATTTATGAAATAAACTTCGGTAACGTATAAAACTTTTTGTTCTGTATTTTAAAAGGTTCAAAGAATTTTTTAAGCTTATAAAAAAAAAATCAATTTTTTGAAATTTCTACAGTGGTGTTACCCCTTAAATCAGCAGCTTGAAATCTTCGAAATTTTTCTGTCATACAAGCATCTATGCCGCCTTCTTCTATGAGCTTTCTTCGAGGAATATTTTCGACAGTTTTGAATATATTTTCCAGACTCATTTGTTCCAGACAACGATTCTGCAATGAGATACTCTTTCTTACTCATTCTGGTCAGTATTCTTCTTTACACACCCGGCCATCTACGACTTTCAAAGAAATTTCCGAAGGAGCTCTTGCCAAACCCTTCTCTTTCACTTATTTTTGAGTCAGTTTTAATTTCGTTCCGCATAACGAAAAAATCCTGTTCGTGCCACATTCGGTTATTTTTTTTTAATTCTGCATTATTGCTTTTCACAAAACACCAATATTTTATGATTACTAATTTATGATGATTCTGATTATAAAATACACATTTTGCATGCATTTCCTGCTTGACTTTGCAAATCTTTGGACGAATTCTTAAATGTCCGCATTTCTATGTTCACAACTGTATATACTCATTTATTATATTACATATTTACTGAAATTATGTGCCGTTGTATTCATGTTTGCAGCATGCATATAGATATTGTGTATGTATGTATGTATGTAGGCGAGCGAGCAGCCGAGTATCACGTAGCAATTGGCAAGTAGCCGTTTTTATTCGCATTAGTTGCCTCCGCTGACGGGCTTTTTCGCTAGACAAAGTGGCACATTCATAACTTGCTGTTTGGCCATTAATTAACTCTGACAAACAACTAAAACAAACCTCCATGGTATTGGCGAGCTAGCTGGAGATTTCAGAAATTTTACAGTCATGTGATCTGCTGAATTTTGAAAAATCTTTATTAGTTAATTTTATGTGCATCCATTCACTTATACGCTCGTCCGCTCCCTGGCTTATTAGCTGCTCTTTTCGGTTGAGTGGAGGGTCGATAATCATTTTTATTACTTTTCAATCATTACACAACAAGAAACACAAACATGAACACAACAACAATAGTGATATGGATCTTATATGATACTAATTTATGGATCTTATGGATATATGGATCTTATATGATACGATTTTATATAATTACATTTCAATTTTATCTTCATTTGTGGAACAGCATCACGACGTACGCCATAAATAGGAGGAGGAGCTCGGCAAAAACTATCAAAGACGTTGTAAGCGCCTATTATTTATATATATAATTTCAATTTAATTAAGTCCAGTAAAAGATATTATTACTATTAACCTTAACATAAAGACCACCGAGTGCGTAAACTTTTTAGTTTTGAGCTATCAACTTGTAAGACAACATCAAGTCACACACCACAAATTAGATTAGAATTCTGTCCTAAATAGCCGTGGACGTAGTCACAACGTCACTAGAGTTGCTTGCTGCACCCAATTTTTTAGATGTTTTGTCTTGTGTATTCTCCTCCATATAAAAGACTTCCAACCAACAACATTTTATGTATTAAATTTTAATATAATAGTGTGCAATTTGAAGTGACTCGAAGTTTCGGTTGATTTTGATAATTTTTTCTCTGACGATATTGCGCATTTTCTCCATAAAACGAATGCACTGCATTCTTTAATAAATAAACCAAAAAACAAAAAAAACAATAAAAAAACAAAAACAACAATACTTTCAAAGAATTAAATAAATCGTCAAAAATTGTCTTGTGAGTGCTTTTATAATTTTGCAACGGGGTATAATCAATTTAAGGGTGCATACATTTTTTGGTGAAGCCTTGGAATTTTTTGAAATTTGAGTGCTCGAGCCAAGAAGTACCGAGAGATTTGGTAACACCTATATTAAAACACTCAGGCTTAAAAACCCATTGTATTTAAGCCTATGGAAAGTGAAAGGGGATACCTCTATTCCATCCTATCTTAGACCTGTGGGAATTTTCTACATTTTTCGATACATCTGAAAATAGCCTCCAGTTTGAGAGAACGAATTTTACTTTACATCGGAACCTAAAGTTCATAGCCTTGCTCTAGCAAATGAGGGGCACTCACAGAGAAAATTATCAGTGTCCACCTCCTCTAAGGCAAGACAGACAAATCGGGTCTTCAATAATTCCAATGTTGGTCATTACCCCTTGGATTTTGTGCCGTAACAATACCGACCGTCAACCAAACATCTTTTCTTCCAAGTTTTAGAAGAAAGTCCGGCAGTTTTCTGTTCGAGCTTGTCACAAAATACTTTGCCATTCTGCAGCGTTCCATACCGGACCCATCGCTCTTTATGTAAATTGCATACATAATCAGTGATTCACTTCTTGATTTCTGCAGAACTGATTCCGGTTATTGCCGCTGGTCCCAGTGGTGGAACCGCTGATCCACAGTTGGCCAATTTTCGGCAATTCCATTCCCTTGAACCCCGCAGTGTCCTAGAGCCCATATAAGTACGACCTTATTCTGTCTTGCAACAGAGTTAAGCTTCTTCTTACAGTCTTGAACAATCTTTGAGCTTTGCTTTGCGTTCTCTACAACCTTTAGCAGAGCCTGACTGTCACTAAAGACTCCAACCTGCTTCCCGCGCCATCTCCTTTCCATTATCCATTCTACTACTTTCAGAATGGCAAGAATTTCCGTTTCAAAAACAGTTGCCAATTTTTCCTAAAACCTTCTGTAAGTCGCCGAACTTTCTGGTAGAATTTTCGGGCGTTGTTCCTATTGGCCAGCATCTCAAGCTCCTCGCACTCACATATTTCGGCCTCTCGTTTCTTCATTCGGATAATACGTCTCTCTTCCTTTTTTAACTCTCTGTAGCGATCCCACATGGCTCGCGTTGCGCTCGATCGCAGCGTAGCTCTATAGGCGGCATCCTTTCTTTCTGCGGCAGCATGACATTGCTCGCCGAGTTTAACAAAGCGCGCTAGTCGTTTTCTTCTCGTGCTAACCGGCGCCAATTGGACACACCAACTGACCTTCGAACGCAAAGGAATACTACTTATTTTATGGTTGGCATATTTCGTGAGGGACTTTATTTTCCTATTTCAATCTACAGAGAGATGTCTTACCGACAAATGCAATTAATTAAATTTCACAAAAATATTAAGTTTAAATTTCTTAATTTTAACATTAAAATCTATAATGTATATTACATATCGGGCACATCTCATAATAGGCTCATTGGTTTTGTTAGTTGAATGAACAAACAAGCGATTATTTGTGAGACTATGAGGCGAGTTATGAGTTTGGAAGAGATTGGTCAACTCATTGCAGTTAATGTTATCATTGATAACAGTATAAACAAAAATTAATGAGGAGTAAATTCTTCTATCAGACAATGACAGTAGGTCTAAAAATTTCAGTCTACTAATATAACGAGGAGGACGATTTGGCCAGTAATCTTATTTGTATTTAAAATACATGTTTAGAATTTTCTTTGATCATTGTCCCGTCTTTCTACCACCAGATTATTCTGAAAAAGTCGTAGAATGAAATACACTGTTATTTTTTTTTTTTTTTTTGGTTTTTTTGCATTGTATACGATTAGTTGCAGAATTTATTTTTAGCGTAGGATCAATACGAGCTGAGTTGCACTTCGAACGTTTCTTAATGCATTTTCTTAAAGCAAACGTATACCAGGAGGTTACACATTTTATAAATTTTAACTTTTTCAGAGTGCCGAAAAAAATGTACATACATATCTACTTTGCTAAATCGTCTTTGTATTTCATTTGTGAATATCTTTTTAATAACTATTTTAAGTTTATGTCTGCACTGCCAGCATGCCAAATTCATTCATAAAGTGACCCCCTTTCCCTTTCATATAGTACCTTCTCACAATATTTGGTTCAGCAACTACTTCCAACCGGTTACTTTGTGTAGAAAAAAGCAATTAACATCGTTTAGCTATAAAACCAACAAAAACATATGTATGTATGTACGTGTTGGCATAAACTCAGAAGTCTCAGAAACTTCCTCACAAGTGCAGCCAATGGAGTGCTTGAAGGACAACAAATTATTTGTTTATCATGTGATCAGTGTGGCTGATAGTCGCTAAAATATGAAGGTTGCCTTTTAAGCTGTAGTAACTAGTTAACCATTGAATGTGTACATATGTACAGTTAAGTTTTTGTAAATGAAGTGGGATGAATACAAGCGTGATGTTGCTGACCAAAACAATTACGGAAAGTTGCAATAGCGAAATAAAGCCTGCGGTTTCGTAGGAAATCCAACTAAAATGGAATTGCTGAAAGCCGACCTTTTTAACACACTTTTATTAGGTCGGGTTGTATGTATGTATGTAACGGAATCTTTGAGCTTAATTTTCACTGGCTTCTAAAAATCTGATCGACTTGAAATTTTGCATACCTATCAAGGACCGATGACAATGCAATAATTTGATAAAAGTTTTCCATTATCCTTATTCGGATTGCCAGGATTAATATTTTCTTTTTTTTTTTTTGTATTATTTCTTTGCTCAATTTTATTCAATTAATCAAATGATAATCCAAGCTATCAAAGAGCAGTTTAATTGAGTCGAAAGCAACGGTAAACTGGTATTTTAAATGTGATTTTTATAGATAATCAGAGCTATGATTGGTTTCATAAAGATTATATCACAAGCTAAGGGTGACAAATGGCACTCCACCACCCTCTAACCGACTCAGTCAACAAGGTAACTTGAAACAATGTGTTAAATAGATGAGGACTTAATACACAAAATACTATTTTAGTTAGTGGTATTAAGGTGTTAGTAGTTGAACTTTAGAAAGGGTCATGAGTAGAGAAAATCATGCGCAGGTTATATATGTACAAAGGCAAAGAAAGCGCTGATCACATCACCATTGGCACGTTTTTCCTGTTATCCTCCAGAGAACATACTTAAGCTTCAAGATAGACATCAAGCTGAACTACATACATAGGCGTCGCATGACGTCATAAAACTCTTCAGTAGAAAGTGGTTGTTAAAGTCAAACACTGTCCATTGAATGTGTTGAATGTCTGTTAATCAACTCTCATATGGTCTGCTAGATTAATTTGCCTATCGAATAGCGACTGACAGAGATGTAGAATGAGTAAGTGATGGCAGCGGCAGCGAAAGGTTAAAGATGGGCTGCGTTGTGAGACAGAGGCACTCCGAAGACACCTGCATATTACTCCATCATGAGGATGAGCTTCTTATGATATAGCAACCTCCTGGCAATTTCGGCTGAAGCCGAATGAAACCGAACAGAAAATTTGCAAGGATCCAAGTAGTAAGCAAGCAATGACTTTTAAATATCCAGTTTTATTAATAATAAAAAGGCAAAAATATGCACACTCATAATATATATAAAGAAACTTATTTTTACATACATATGTACATGTAGTTATTATTTAATACTCATAGATGCATATTTTTATATCATAATTTAAAAAAACAAACAAAGCTGATCGCTAATTTTTTACAAGCGGAACCGTCCATCAGTATAGAGCTGACCTGCAGCACCAAACAATTGTTCACTAGACAAGATCGATGAAGGAGCAGCAGTTCTTTTCAAAAAGTTTATAAAATTCATGAAAATTTTCGAACAAAAAAATGTAAATATATTCGCAAAAGCTCGGTTTCTTATTACCAAAGCCCAACCGAGTGAAACCGAACTGAACTTTTGACCGGACGGCCTCAAAGACGCTGGCGTAGCCGATGTACGGTCGTTCTCTGGTAGAAACAAATGACTAGGAAATACGAATGTGAAGGCGAGCTGTGAATACGACGAAAATGGTATTGCTAAATCCAAGGCATATCAGTAGCAGCAATAGAGCAAGAACAACAATGGCGTGTATTAGTTGTTGCTTGAATTCCCTCGGTAATAGCAAAGCTAAAGGTAAGAAAAGTATGACAGTTTGGAAAACGCATAAAATTAAAAGAGAAAATCAAATATGTGTGTGTTACTACCTTTTCAATATGCCTTGTACTGAGCCAAGTGTTTGAGTTTTTTCTATTTATTTGGTCTCTACACTGTCAAATTTTGTTTAAGTTACTGTAAATGAAGGCGCATCTATTAAAGGTGGTATCAGTAAATCAGCTGATTTATTTTTTGAAGTGAAACTTCTTAGACCTTGATGGACGAGCAAGAATGGAGAGTAAAATTTCAAGGCCATACAACTTTTGGACATTTTCGTTCCGCGAGAGAGAAAAAAGATATAACGTAGAAAAAAAGGAGAGAAGGAATAGATGTGAGTATCAACATCATCGAAAGTCGACTGAAGCAGGCGAACATATCCTACCATCCCACTTCATCAAAAACACTGGTCTCAAAAAAACACATTAAGAAACAACAAAATAATAAAATGGCGACACAGTATTGGACTGGCCTTCCGAGTCACCAGACGTCAACCTCATTGAAAATGTGTGGGGAACTATCATATGAAAACTCATCTTACCGGAAGGCCAGTCTATGATTTAAAGCCACTCGTGCGTCAAGTTGGCAAAATCTAGTCCTGTTTGTCGACGAGCTATGCAGAAAAGCTGGTTTAAAGCATGGCTATACTCAACAACGATGAAGACTACACGGCTTATTGAGTAATTGCGACTCGCAGTTTTGTATATACTTTGATGTAAAAGTTTTTAAATACAGTCGAACCTCAATAAGTCGAACTTCGATATCTCGAATATTTGATATCTCGAATATTTGATATCTCGAATCAAATTGCTTGGCAATGGCGTTTAGAGTTAGAATTGTGTGTAATTTTTACTTGATAACTCGAACTTCTATTACTCGAATATCTTGATAACTCGAACAGAATATTTGGCGCCAGCTTTGATAAGTCGAATTTCCGGGGGAATCCCTTATTACGTGTTGCTTATTTTATAGCAAACAGATGTCAGCAGTTGGGTCGCTGCACTGTTTAAGTCCACAGGTATTTTATTAGTAGTTCTTACGCGAAAATAAATTCTGCTGACATGTCATCAAAACGTTGTTTAAAAACTTTATCTATTGATGAAAAATTTAAACTAATAAAGGAAGTAGAAATGGGTGCGCGAAAAAAAGATATAGCTGTAAAGTATGCTATTCCGGCAAATACAGTGTCAACTATTTAAAAAATAAACAAACGGTTATTACTGCAATCGAAAGTAGTGGCGCAAGTGGGAGTTCAAAGAGACTAAAAAAGACAAACATACGTAAATGTGGACAAAGCAGTTTTAGAATGGTTTAAATCGGCAAGAACACGGAATTTGCCTATATCCGGAGGATTACTTAAAGAAAAAGCATTGGAATTTAGTCAAAAATTAGAACAACCGAATTTCAAGGCAAGCACTGGTTGGCTCGATAATTGGAAACGAAGGTGTGTACATTCATAAAATAAAGGTGCAAGCTGGCACCTAAAGTTTTTTTTTTTTCTAAGATCTGGTATATGTCATAAAAAGGCTTGTGGTGAGAGTAATGATGTAAGCGAAGAAGACTGTATGAAATGGCAACGTGATGTTTTACCTCATTTATTAGAAGGTTATCAAGCACGGGACGTATTCATGGCAGACGAGACGGGCTTATTCTTTAAATGTCTTCCAGATAACACCTTAACTTTTAAAAACCAAAAATGCCATGGAGGAAAGCACAGTAAACAGAGAGTTACGTTGATGATTGCCGCAAGCATGGAAGGATCAGAAAAAATGAAATTACTCTTGATAGGTAAAAGTAATCAACCCCGCTGTTTCAGAGGTGTTAAATGGTTACCTCTCGACTATAAAGCAAATTTAAAGGCGTGGATGACGGGAGCCTTGTTTGAAGAATAGCTTCTTAACTTAGACAAACAATTTGGAAAAGCCGGAAGAAATATTCTATTTTTTATTGACAACTGCCCGGCCTATCCTAAAGACATCCAACAGAAATTAAAATTTATCAAACTTGCATTTTTTCCCCCGAATATGACATCAAAATTACAACCACTCGATCAAGGTGTCATACAAAATTTAAAATGTCATTATCGTCGCAGAATTTTAAAAAATACTATAAAATGCTTTGAAGTATACAAAAATCTTAACATTACATTAATGGACTGTGTTGATGAAATAACTAATGCATGGAATATCGATGATAAGCCTGAAACCATCTCTAATTGTTTTAGAAAAGCCGGCTTCGGTCAATATTCTGAATGGGAGGAAGAAGATGGCATTCCAGTGTGATTTTTTCAGATGAGAGCAAGTTTTGCATTTTCGGGATAAAAGGTCATAAAATTATTTGGAGGAAAATCGAGTTAATAATTTCTGCCTTAAGCCACTGATTTCTGTAAGAAGCCATCATAAATTTAAGATCCCAGGGAGCAAAAATATTCCGTATTATTGAAAATTAATCTTTGTAAACATTTCATTTTCATCAGAATCTTCATGGAAATAAGCCCAAATCCAAAAGTAATGGCACGTGATATCAAACAGTTCTCCAGTCTCTGAAATTGAGAAAAACCTTTTTTGCATTGTCCTTGGTTGCATTTTGTACTACAAAGATGAGTTGACCTTGGGGTTTTCTTAATGGTTCTCACCACAATTCGCAACAGTTAAGAGCAGGAGGAACCTTGATCACTGGCCGAGCTAAAAACGGCAAACAACCCCAATTTAGTGCACGCAGTTACATGTGATGTTGGAATACACTAATTGAATATATAGGTATGTTTACATATGTACGAGTATGTACATACATGAGTGCATTTATACATAAGTATGTATATATGTGTCATCAGAGAGGGATGAATGAACAAAAACTGGACACCCATAACAAATAAATGCAAATAAATATAGGGACGAGCCCCAAATTTCGACATATACATAGGTGCATTAGAATACTTGCATATTTATTAACATTGTTTTAATATTCTAGTCGCACCAAGATCCCATGTTGATGGCACTCAAATCAATACAATTTCACAGCATCTTTTGCACGCTTACCTTGAAATTGTGTAGGGCTCTCCGCTATTTTGCAGATTACCTTGAAAACGGGTTGAAGTGCAGATATGCAACTATACGGCAAATCAACAAGCACTTTTTGTTTAAAAACGCCCACTTTTATTAAGCTGCTTCCGACTTGAAACGGTTGCCAACAAATATAATTGAGCAAGTTTTGTGCGGCGATATTCAATTTCTTAGCACTGAATTCATACAAAGTCACTGGAATTAAACGCCTTGCACCATGCTCGTTTGAACTCAATCTACACAAATTTGTTGACGGACTTCTAAACTTTAAACAAACGATTTACTTTATTTTTGCATAAAATACACATAAACCAACACGTACACCATTGATTGCATCGAATGGGAATAAATTTAAATGCAATGGATAACATAAAACAAGCAGAGAGGAATAAGCGGCGTATGCGCTTCATACGACATTCCAATTTGTTGTAGAGAGCGGTGTGACACAAGTGGAGAGAAATATGATTACATGGAATTGCAACTTTCTGAACTTGAATTGAAAAAAGCTGCAGACATTTCTGAATTCCGTTGAAATTAAGACAAAAATAAGGTTGTACATATATCTACTGTATCTACCATAAAAAAAGCTTCTCCAAGCGGGACATCGACACCTTGTTTAGATACGCTTCCGAATTTCCAGCTGGTCATACGATTTAGAAATAATACAAAAAGAAGACAAGGAAACAATGTGCTCAGTGTTGCATTTGTGGAATGAAAAACACAGTATTATTAGACAGATGGATAGCGAAATGCAAATAAAATACCCACATTTGTGCTACTCTTTCTTAAAACCAGTTACAACAACACGTTCTCGTGCATGCGAGATCTTGTATATTTAGTTCATGAAGAAGTGTTGTATTGGCTTTGATAATTTTCTCTCTGCCAAGGCAAGTCTGTTAATATCTGCAAAGTAAAAAACCTAATTTATAGAAGGTGACTTCGTTAAAACTACAGCAACAGTTAGTTTGATTGTCAAAATTTTAATGGGGATGTAAACAAACAAACCTGGCAACAAATAGAAAACACCCTTGATTTCCAGACCAGCGAATCGCAAAAAAACAAAAATAATAATCTATGGATTCACCTGGAATCTAATAAAAGTACGTTCACATATGCAGTAATTATCAATAAATCCACAAATAATCTACCCGTTCACAAGGCAGATTACCTGCAAAATTAACAATCAGCTGTCAATATTGCTTTAAATGTTTTCCATCTTAAACATAATTTTTTTTTTTGGAATATTTTGGAGTTTTTGGCTTGTTTAATTATTATTACAGATATGAGGAAAATACAAGTAGAAGGAATAGCTAATTTAATTGCGCAATTGGCTGCTAATAATAAACAGTTGCAGTAAATCCGTTAACAACGTTTACTGACGTTTGAGAAAATTATGGCAGCGATACGCATTCGAAATTCGATATTACATTTTATAATAAATAATAAGAGGACAAAGCGTTTATGAATACACGTTTATTTTCTGTTATATGAATGCATAATTAATAATACTTAACAAAATTTTATTAAAATTATGCCTACAAACCAGTTTTCTTTGCTAGCGTCTCGTTTATTTAGTTTTTACTTTGACGTTTCTCTTTAAATTCGTAAGAATAATTTTCTATAACACAGAAAACACAGGATTGTATGTAAAACAGTATGGTAATAATCTAGGATTATTTAATAATATCAGATTTCGGGAGAGAAATATTGTATGGGTAATTTCGCTTTTTAGTTACGGATTTGGAGTTAAGCATGAAAAAGTAGATAATCTACTTAAAGTGAACGTATTATAACCAAAGGAAGATAGATTACTAGGTTTAGCCTTCAGCTATGGTAAAAAAGAGGTTGTCTGTAAAGTGGGTTTACTGACGATAGTTTAACGTGATAACGTCATAAGAAAATACTGATTGAATGGTTGCATTTTTCAAAAGAAAATTTTAATTTTATTTGTTTGATAGATATTTTGTATGGATATAGAGAATGAGTTAACATTAACATAACATAATATACTTTAACATAACATAACATAACATAACATAACATAACATAACATAACAGAAAATAACATAACAGAAAATACCATAACATAACATAACATAACATAACATAACATAACATAACATAACATAACATAACATAACATAACATAACATAACATAACAGAAAATAACATAACAGAAAATAACATAACATAACATAACATAGCATAACATAACATAACATAACATAACATAACATGCTGTTCAAACAAGATAACGACATATGAGCAAGGTAACGACGCATTTTTTGGTGCGTGCAGCCGGCTACATAGAATTATAAGACGTTATCACGTCAAAAAATAATAATAACATTAAAACAACAGGTATTATTAACAAACTTGGCTTTATTTTAAATTCTTCAAGTAAATCAAATTAATAAAAATCAATAAGAAGGCATATGCAAATGCAAATACGTGAATTTATATATGTACATATGCGCATATACATACATATGTATATACGCTCACTTAAGTAGGAGAGAGCAAGATGTCGAACGTTGCCGTTTGTTTGCTTTGTCGTTCGTTCCGCGCTTTCGCTTGCAGTTCATTCAAGGTAACGGCAATGAGCAAGGTAACACTAATGAGCAAGGTAACGACACATTTTTTCGTGCGTGCAGCCTGTTAAATCGAATTATAAGACGTTATCACGTCAAAAACAAAATTGAGGGCGTAACTTCGGTTACCACGTCACCGGGTACTCTGCGGCAGAATTCTAATCGCTCATTTCAAAAATGATGGAATATGATATTGCACCTTTCGAATTCGCTGTGAAAATATACTCACACACACTACATATAATGCATTTGTAGGCCTTATATTTATTTGCGCTTGTTTAGTATAAAAGCCACAAATCACAATACTGCTAACCACCTGCATTCATTCACTTCTTTTTTTTTTGTTTTGCCTTATTAAGGTGCCTGATATCACGCTTGTCAAAATCGCAAGAAATAAAATAACGGTTTTGTGAAGACGCCCCCTTCTATATTCAATTCGCCTTGTTTGTAAAGATTAGAAGTCAGAACACAAATGTATTGCAAAATTCCACCGCACAGATGTCACTGTACACACTTAGTTGAAAGCAACAAAGATTTTAAGCCACAAAAGTTCCAAGTTCATCTAATCAGCGCAGTGTAATTTAATAAAATATAATGAATGCTTTATAAAATGTGAAGAGTAAATATTCGTAACAGAAAAATAACCAACTAAAATATGGCATTTTTATGCCCGGTGCGCATGCGGCGCGATAAAAAGAAAGGTATTGTCTATTGGCTTCGTAAATAAAAGATTTTTCGCTGGCGGTAAAAGTTTTTGTTAAACTATATGTGAAAAAGTATAGATTTTCAAATATTCTATGTTAGATCTTAAGCATATGAGATTTCAATTTATGATGAAGTTGATTGCGTTACCACGAAAGCACAGAATAAATAAGAGACGAACTACTAAACAAAAGACTAAAGGCGCATACCCGTTTGTTGACTTTTTATTTATACCCCATTATTTTCCCATTAACTTTTTTTTCTTTTTTACTTTTAAGCCACAAATGCTAATATTGAACGCGATTTGCCAATACCAGGTGTTGGCCTCGGCCGCATCACCGGCTCGTCTAGCATAGAAACACTGGTTCGCGTTGGCATCGAAAAGGAACATGGTCTGAGTCCAGACTCAAAAATGGTGGTTCTGCACGACTTCACCCCATGTGTAGACGACGAACTCGAGGTAAAGCGTGGACAAATAGTCAACATTTTGTATCGTGAAAATGATTGGGTCTATGTAATTGGTCAAGATACGCGACAGGAAGGATTCATACCATATTCGTACTGTGCACCATACAACACACAATTGGCTGATCTCGCTATAAAGAAAAAGCTGCCACGCGACCAAAACGTCAATGTGCAGGAACATAATCAGGAGAATATGCCACTTTTAAGTGCAGAAAGCAAAATCGAATTGATTGACGATGTAGGTGCGGGCGGTAATGGTATCGTCAATGGGAGTAACGGTGCTGGTGGTGGCGGTTGTAGTGGATCTGGTACTAACACAACGCCAATTGGTGCTTCCTTGAAGAATTCCGAAGTAAATCTGATTCTCGAACCGGAGTGCACTCCGTTTCACAAAGAGCCAAGTGGTCGTTATATAGTGCTTTACACATTTATAGCACGCGACGAAAATGATTTGTCTGTCGAGCGTGGTGAATTCGTTACGGTTTTAAACCGTGAAGATCCCGACTGGTTTTGGATTGTACGCAGCGATGGTCAGGAGGGTTTTATACCTTCTGCATTTGTTTTTCCAGCTGAAAGTGTGCTGCAAACACAGCAAAAGATTTTGAATGCATGCGGCGCAGCGCAGGACGCTGGTGTAGGTGTGGTGAGTGCAGGAGGAGCTACCAACAATGGTGTACACAAATCCCAAACACAATTGAATTTGGAGCTTACAGCTGCCAACCTCAACGGCAATTTGAATTCATTGGGTCAAACACTCACAACACCAGTTGCTCAATTGGATGCAACGTGCATTAACAGCTTGCAACAGCAACAACAAAATGCAGCACAACACCAGCAGCAACAGCAGATGGGTAGTATTGGGGCAGACGATCTGCGCTATCATGGCACCGAGTTGGTTATGCTATATGATTATAAGGTGAAAATAGAAATAATTAACGCAATAAATACATATAAATCTATACAATTTGAAAACTGTGTTATCTACCTGCTTGTAGGCTCAAGCTCCAGACGATTTGAATGTGCGTCGAGGCGACTGGATTTATGCGGATTTGAATAATCAAACGGTCGATGGCTGGCTGTGGGCATATGCGCCGAAAACACGCAAATATGGTTTCATACCGAAGGCTTACGCACGACCGCCCGCTATGACTAGCCTTTAAATACCGTTATATGTACAACTGTGCCACTTACAAGTGAGGCTGGGTTGATAACCATCCAAGAACTGCAATTTCAGCTGCATGCCACAAACTTGTTGAGGAATGTATTATGCTACTACAGCAACTAGCACTTAAGTTGAACAATTTTAATGAAAAAAAAATCCTTTGCAACGACTTGCCTGAAAATATATGCCTTAAAAATTAACAACTTTTCATAAACTAATTAAGGAAAAATATATTACACTTTGCGTGCATTTTTATTATTCAATGTATATTTTTAAGGAAAATAATTATAAATAAGTATACCTAAATGAATGCTCATTATTACATATTTTAACACTTTTCTAACTCTGTAGCAAAATTACACCAATATACTAAAGTATATTATATAAATATACATGGAAAATTTTCAAATACATACATTTTCACATACATATTTTCAATAACTATTCATAACCATACATTTGTCTAATTCGATTTATGTTTTTGCTTTGATTTAACATAGATCGTTTAAGGATTTTACGTGTACATTATAATATCATTTTTTAAAACTGAAGCACTTTACGGATTACAGTACAAGGAAAGCAATTTACACAATTAAAATATTATATCTTACAGTTCGAGAACACAGTTTCAATGAGAATTTACATCTTCACACTTTGTTTTATTTTCACAATGAAATCATTTAACTTAGCATTAAAAATTTCGAACTTTGCCCGAAGTTTTATTTTGGAATTTTTGGAACAGAATATTTTCTCGCTGGCTGAATTTCCTACTTTAATGTGCTATGCACCGCATAACGCATGTAACTATAATATCAGCATCATTGAGAAAATAATTTTAATTAATTAATAATTCTAGGTGTACATTTTATCTGCCTTAAGGTGCACTGGAATTTGTAGCAGTGCACTGTGGACAAGTATTGGAAGTGTTTCTGAAAAAGGAAAATAACAAATTCATAAATTCTTAATGCGTATTGCTGTCACAAACAGCATATGCAAGGTGTTTGCATTCCGAGTAACATTTACTTACTTAAGTGTTAGTTTGAGCTGCTCTTTTTCCACGATTTCATCACGTAGTTTTTGTTGTAAATTTAATATCAATTCATTTTTGCTATTTACTTGCACCTTTAGATGAGCTATCGTCTCCTCTTGTGCTTCGAAAATTGCCTATAATAAATAAACGTTTTTATTTAACAGATATACATAAATATTTTTTTGATCCTTTCGTTCGTACCCTGCACTCTTCCATAGATTCTGAATATGAAGGCGGTTCGTCCAAGCAAAAGAACTCACGCACTAGTTTACACTTTCTCAACTCTTCCTTGGCCATAATGGAATTAACAAATATCTGTAGTCCTTGCACTCGGTTATCGAGGAAGACAGCGTTGAAATTATCGCCAAATATTTTCTTGCGTGGCAACAAGAGAACAATGTTTGGAAACAACTGTTTAAGTTTTGTATTTAGACGCACGAAATCTGTGTAGCGGCGCAGCACAAGCCAACAATCATTTGTCAATGGATTCTCCACACGCAACTTGTACACTGTAAATCGCGCACGCTCCTCCATCACTTCATAACCGATGATGGGCACTCGCATAACAGAATTGGGCTCATTTGCGGCAGGATTGTTGGATGAGAGAGTCAAAACGCTACTGGACATTGCGCTGGTGCGTTGTGAATAACCCGCGATCGAGTTCAAGCTACATTCGCTCATACGCCGACGCGTCGGAGAAAGTGTGACATCATACGTACCACTATTGCCGGCATACGTTGACTGTGTGAGGTCACGATGCGAACGCGCGCCCGACATCATGCTGCGGTTGAACGTTTTCCCAGTGTTCTGTGATGCGCCTATAGGCTCTGAGACGGGTGTGCGGCGATTATTAATTGTTGACTCAGTTGTATAATTTGATGGAGACGTTTGTGTTGTTTGACTTTCTTCTTGATAGCTGTGCGAGGAGATCGACTGTAAGCACACTTCTGATTTAGCACCAATCAAGCCGCACCCGGTAGTATCAGCTGCGTTACCTGTACAGCTTTTCAGCAGCGCATGCAAATCGCCCTCAGATTTGGTGCGTACAACATGAGCGAGACTTTCAACCGTATCGTCGTCGACGGTTAATGGATGACGTAGCTCCGGGCTGGAGTATATAGCGCGCCCCAGCAACGTGTATTGTTTTCGCAGGTTGCTTAGTGTATGTAAACCGCCTGGTTGTTTAAAAATGGCAGTATTCACTTTCGAGTTATTATCACTGTTAGACCCACTTGTTATCGATGATTTTCGTTGTTGATGCTGTGTTGAGGCTTTTTTAAAGAGCGGTTGGCGCACGCCAGCTGAGGAATTAAGTTGGTTCTCCCGTTTCTTAATTGCACGTAAAGACATCGCAGTAGGTTGACGTTTGTTGTGAAGAAATGTGTTGGTGCAGGGAGGTGGTGTTGTGGGAACAAATAAGTAGAATGTTTGCCCTTCGGGAAAGCATTACAACTTTTGTGCTAAGCAAACTGAGACCAAAACTATAATACTTTGCCTATTCACCGTTTCGCAATTATATCTCCGAGGGCACTGAAATAGCAAACATATATTGCAACAAAAAATAGACACCGAAAAAAATAACCAACAAAGGAAAATTGTGGAAAAACAACGTCAACAGCCTCCAGAAATTCCGTCAGCAAAAATTTAGCTTTCGTCAATTTTTCTTTGTTGCACTCTTCTCAAAGTTTTTGTTGACAGTTCCAATGGGATGCGTTTGGAAATTTAACAAATATAAATGACGTGCTAACAAACAACATACAACTAACTCGAACGCATTATTATTAAATATTTTAAGAAATTCGCAATATACTCAAAATTCTAGTTACTTCGGGTCAAATATTTAAATATGATACAGCATAGCACAAATATTAATTTTACTGCATTATTTACAATATCTCCTGTAATACCCTGCAAAAAATGTTTAATAGAAAAAAACAACCCTGCGCCAAAGAGGTTGTAAGGTTGGCCTGACGAATGCAATCGTAAAGCGTAATAAAAATAAAATTTTAGTGATAACGCCAACTAACGTTAATTAGGCCGCATTTGAAATCTGTTTGAAAAGACAAGTAAAACTCGTTTAGTGCAAGTGCAAAGTGAAAAGTATCATTCTCATAGTGCACTGAAAAGATAAGCCGCAATTGAAGAGAAAAAATTGATCAGATTGTTGCATTACGAAGAAACCAAATTTGTGCTATCGTTGGAGAGTGCAATTCGTTTAGTGCAATTTGTTTAATGCAGTTCGTATTTGGCAGCGGCTCCCAATGCACTTAGAAATTGCATTATGACCAATCCGAAAATAAGAAAATCGAATAAAACACCGGCAGCGGATGTAAATGTGCAGCATCAGCAAAACAATGACGGAGGTGAAATTTTAAATGTGCTTGACGATTCTGGCGACGGGGTGCTATTGAATTTAGACGGTAAGCTTAAACAAGCTGTGTAAGCTAATTAGTGCGCCCATAAGTATATATGTGTATGTACATTAATTTTATTTTAATTTTCTGTATTAATTTTATTTTCATTTTCTATGTTAATTTCATTTTAATTTTCTAATTAAGATTACCCTTTCGAGGCTGATTCTAATTCTGAGGGCTTAGAGGAAGAAGATGAAGCAAACTCTTGCTCATCCTTCAGTCTACAAGAGTGCATAAATGAGTTCCGTGCACGCCGTATACGACGCCTGTCGACACAAAGCCGTGAAGTAGCGCAAGTAGAGGAACTGGTAAGTGCATTTGTAGGAGACAAGAGTGAAAAGAAAGCGTTACCTGATCCAGCCGATGAGGATTTAATCAACCAGAATCGTTCCAACAAAGAACAGGAACGCAAGTGCAAGCCCTGTCGTGATGGTTTTTGTTATTGTTTTACAAGTGATAGCGGTGAGGGCGGCGGCGTGTGTGATGCTGCAGGAGCGAGCACACGTGGCGGGCACGCTCGTCATTTGAGGCGCCACAGGCGCTCTGAGTGTCTTGAGGTACGTTGGCTATATTTTTTAATTACTACTTGTAATGCAAATATGTGTCCATGTGTGTTCTTTCCAAAGCCTACTACAGTGATACCGCAATCCCATGTAAAGCCAGTTGACCACGAGGATATTCGACGCGATAGCGTACCTACTTACTTTAAAGTTCCAGCAGAGCATGTGCAACAAGTCTCACCACAAAAACCGAAGCATGATAAAATTAAACATAACGCATCTGCAGAAGCTACTTCTAATGAAAATGAGCTAACTGCTATAAGTCGTTTAGAGACAAGTGCACCAGATGCTCCTTTGATACATATCATTCAAGAGTTGCACAACAACTGTGTAATATCTGAGGTGCGCGTAAATAAACACAAACTGCAAGCTAATCGACAAGGTCAGCATTTAAATGCGCGACAAGAATCCAAATCATCGCCTCAAAAAACTCGGCAACCACATCCGACTACGTATATGCATGAGCCTACCGCACCACCTCTAGAAAGTTATATTTTAGCTGACAAGCAAGCACAAACTAAAAGAGAAACATTTCCTAGGCCAGTTCTAGATAAAATCAGTGAATTGGATTCACTTTCCGATGCTTTCGCATACTCCACGCCACTGACCAATAGTTCAAAACACACTGATACGGGACGACGTAGGCACAAATCCGGCGGACGTTTGTTGCAAAAGCGTTTAAGCCTTTCGTCGGTGCATTCTAAGCCCAGACGGTCACTACAAGCACCACCCAAACCACCGCGCACATATTTGTGCCTTGAGGAAAAATCCAGCGCATCTTCCATTACATCTACTTCAACATCGTTGCGTGAAGCAGAGCGTATACTCGATGAGTTCTTGATTCGAAAAGGTGCAATGGTGAAAGACACCGAGGGTAAAAGGGAGAAAAGTGTGAAAAAAGTAGATAGAGCCGTGCAGATGGATGTAGAGAAAGTGATTTATGCCACTGAGAGGAAACGCGAACATCGCAAATCTTGTCCGACGAGTAAGTTTTATTGAACTCGTAAACGTTAAAAAGTAGGTAGTGCAAAAGAGTAAAAATGGTTTATGGTTTATGGTCTTAGATTTGTAGCTAATTTTTGTTTATATTTTGGGGTTTGTGTGGAATGCACCGCAAACTGTAGGTAATAAAGTTGTTTGCTTTTATTTAAAATATTTTCTGCAGTTTTATTTGTTGAAATATTATTTTATCTTAAGCTTCAAACAATGCTTACTTAGCTTATATGTGTAGTATTTTTTGTACACTAACTGTAGCTGCATTTACTCTTTATACTAAAAGTTGAAAAAAAAAAATGAAGTATTGCATTGCTATAGTTTCTTTGGCTAATCTGTAGAATTTGCGTTGTGTCTTCATTCAGGCTTAATGGGAGAAAAGTTGCAGCGCCAGTTGGTATTACATTCCTATCCCTCGCTTAGTGATATCGAACGCTCCGCTTTGGATTCGAACAAGAAATATTGCAATTATGAGAAAAATATACGACGTATAGCTGAAAAGCCGGTTAAAGAAATCAGTTTCGGTTGGAGAGAACCGAAAATAACAGATATGCTCAATTGTGACACCACTACCAAGCGTCGGCAATTCAGGTCGCAAGCGGTACAAGCTGAGCCCCAACAAGCTATTGGTTGGCAAATGCCACCTAAAGTAAATCTCGACACAGTCGATGGTGTATGTTCCAATTTGGCTGCAAATATATCAACTAAAACAACACCCATTAAGTCGACACCCATTTCAACGCCAAAGAAACCAGGGGATTCACAAAAATTTATTTGGAGTGAGCAGTGGCGTAATCTTTCTCCGTGGTGTAATAAGCAATCGAAAAGTGGGAATCGTGCTTTGAAAAGTAATTTGAAATCTTCGCGCGGATTCTTGCGCAGTTCGAAGAAAAAAATTCTTCGTTTAGTTACACCCAAGCGCGATAATTTACAACGCGGTAGAAATTACTCATCCCACAGCATTGGCATTCAAACATCTCAGGACGAACTGCAGCCATATGAAGCCAGCATGACACCCCAATCTCCACCTGGTAGCTACCACTCTGCAGTACAAACATCGACGCAGACTACCACACCCACTTGTTCGCAGAATACTAATGACACGGCGACCCAAAATTTCGATTTTTCACGCACTGTCCATCCACCGCCCAAAAAAGCGCCACGCGCTCACACGCAACGTAAACTAAATTTTCCACTCGGTGGCTGTACGGATGGAAATTGCATTTCGTGTGAGCATGATACGCTCAATAAGCCTATGAAAACGAAAACGTATCGCTCATACCATGGGGATCTGGATCAAGATGTGACTCTTTCCAAGCTAGGCTATATACTTGGAAATATACGCGCAAAGTTGGAGGCTAGTGACGAGCATGCAGTTAGAACTTTTCAGGTGAGTGTGGAATTACGTACATACCATAGTTGAACATCTATAGATAGTTTATGTGTATACTTTGAAGGCCAACAGTTTTGCATTTAATGGTCGTTTCTTACAGGTAAACATTATATAAGTCGTTTATGTATTTTCACACAAGCTAAAATTAAATACTAAAGCACTGAAAATTTTATTGCAAGCGAGTAGTGATCCGAGCCTAAAAACTTATTAGGAATTTGTCCATGCTGTATGCAGTCGTTGATTTTTGGTAGCGCATATACCGATTGTACTTGAATTTTGTTGCGATGCTGATCAACTGAATGTAGAACGTAGTCAACCGTAATCCAATTTTGTTGAAACGTTGAAGCGGATTGATTACCAAAATCGATTGGCGCCATTTGCAGATTGTTCACAGATTCTTCCCCGCCAGCCGCTCGTAAATAATACTCCCTATTAGCTTCTTGTTTACTGTAAATTCTCGCACTATCACCCCCCACAGGCTTTTCCGAGACTGAGTCAGATTTGAATGGCTCGGATAACACTTGATATGGTCTTGTTTTGGATTCAAAATTGAAGTCGCCAGTCAATATCACCGGTAGAGGCCTATCTTTGCCCCCTTCTGTTTCCACAGAAAATTCATGAATGGCTTCGAGCAGGCTTTGTACTTGTGCTATGCGGACGTCTTGCCTTTTTGGGTTGTACAATAAATGTGTTGTGGCTATAACAAATTTCTTTTTTGGTTGTTTTTTATCCGCAAATTTGGCCAGTAAAGCGATATTATCGCGGTTTAACACTGCATGACCACGGGTGTAATACTCTACTGGGTGTTCTGCCAAGAGTCGAAATTTACTTTTATCGTAAATAATTGCACAGCCATCTGTCCGACATCCAGTCTTCTTTTTGAACACATATTCCAACTCTCTTTTGAAACTTATACGTCTGACGAAGCCTTTTAAATGGTTGAATTGCATCTCTTGTAGGCAGAGTATGTCGGGTTTGATGTACTGAATCTCCTCCGTTAATCGTAACAGCCGATGATCCCAACGCAACATCGGTGGCTCTATGTCGATGTACAGATGCAAATGTTCCACTAACAAGTCTTGCGCAAGAATATTGTACGACAATAAGGTATATTCTTTTCTGTCTCCAGCTCCGCTTACCCGCTCCCATGTGCGTCTCATTTTCTTTGTGCGCTGCCACCTACTCCTTGTGTATGTCTTTAATTGTTCGACGTGGCTTCCTAACGTTTTTACTGAACTCAGTAGATTATTTGTGTGGATGCAGTTAAACAGAGTTTTAAACATTTCACCAGTAACATCCGAATTTAGAGCATTAATTTTGGCGCGGAAGCGCTAGAACCGATTTCGTTTGATGCTTTAAATTTTTTTGACTCCTTTATTAAGTTCTTATGTCCCATTGAATACAAAATCAGCTGTTTATCAGGCCTAAAATGGGTGCAAAGCAAATATGGAAATTTACGGATTTTGTTTTCAACGCACATTCGCCCAATTTTAACCAGGGATGTTATAAGTTGAAGGTGGAAGTCATATTCGAAAATACGTTAGCATATTTTTCAAATTAGGTGCTAGAGTGCAAAATGTAAAATAAATACTTATGTTGTAAATTTAATTTATATTTATGCTACATTATTTTCTTTAAAATTTATATTTATATATTTTTATTTTGATAGGAAATTGAGCGCCGCGAACAAAGTGCTGCCGGTATTGATTGTACAGATGGGCAGATTCGACGGCTGGAAACTCCTGCTGACATGGATTTTGCACGGCAGCGCTCACAGCAACGCAACGTCTACCAACACGAACCTATTTACTCTGAAATTGAGGAGGATAGTATGCACATTACAGGCACGCCACAATATGATAACACAACCAGCGCCAAGGAGGTATTGGCAGCCAAACAGGATGTAGACGCGTTGTATGCCAAAGTGAATAAGACTAACAAAAAGCCTAAAGCACACTTTACACAAGACACTCCGATTGCATTGGGAAAGTTACTGCATGATTCGATGCGCAGTTTTAATACACCCCAATATACATTACAACTGCCAACGCTGCAAGAACAATCTGGGAGTGAAACCTCATACATGTCGCCCCCGCAACCACATGCGCGTATATCGGACACTTCAACAACCCTCTCACATTGCCAATCATTGAATAATGTGCGCGTGCAGGAACAACATTCACCGCCAAAACGTGATCGGAACTTAAGTAAATCCGATCTGTCACTGCACCGTAGTGAGATATTTTTAGACAACCTCTGCCGCAGTGAGTTAATAGCAGATAATAGCGATTTGGAACGTGTAGAGAAAATAAATAATGTGAGTTGTACCTTTTTTTGTGTTTGTATTATTTTTAAGCTTACTTGTATTATGGGGTTAAGCCACTGTAAAAGTTTCAAAAAATCATTTTGTTGCCTAAAATATGCGCTAGTAGTAGAAAACGATCTGCGACGTTCGGCCATAAAATGCTTGTTCTGCTTCGATGGAGCTGTGATCAAATATTTCTTTACTTGTTTTTATTTTTTTTTTATTTTTGTAATTATGTAAGGGAGAATGGGGAGTTGTGAGACGGGTTTTGTTTTTGGACCCGTATTACTCAAAATCTTAATATTCTGCATATGTCAACGATGGAATCTTTAGTCAATGAATACTGGAAGCTATTGGTATGGCCTATTTAACAAAACTACAATTTTCCTTAAAATTAAAATTGTATATAATAATATAAAATATAATATAAAATACAAAAATGTGGGGAGTTGTGAGACTCCCTGGTTTAAATCAATAAAAATGACTTATTTTAGTTGTTAGTTCTTTATTAAGATGAAAAATAAAAAAGAAAAGACAATTGTTATAAAAAAGTGTATAAAAAATGCAATGCCATCAATCTGATGATTCGCAGTGAGAACATGTATAATAACCAGTTCGTAAATTGGCACACTTTAGGTGCACAGCTCGATCGCATGCATTGCAATGAATGGAGTTGTTTCTGCTTAACTTTTTCGGCATTGCACCTTTGCAGATGATGCAAAAATCTTCTTCTTCAAATTCTGATGAACTTGAAATTATTGCTGCTGAAAGATGCGTTAAAACGTCGAAAAAAAACTCCCCACATTTGTTGTCTTACAACTCCCCAAATCGTTGTTTTTATAAATGGCCGCGTAGTCATAAACACATCGAACGTTCATGCCCAAGTGAATGTGTAAATTCAAAGCTAATAGGACAATTAATAATTTGTATATATTAACATTTGCAATTTGCTTCCACAACTGATCGAATGTAGCGCAAAACAAATGATAAAAAAAACTTACGGAGAAATTCAGAAACACAGTAACTGGAGAGACCCGTCGAATGCGTGTAAATATGACCAATGCTAGCTGAAAAGTGAGATCGCATCGAGAACACTTGTTGACACATCGAATGTAAACAAATGAATAATGCCGAAAGGTAACAATGTCTCACAACTCCCTGTGTCTCACAACTCCCCATTTTCCCCTATACATTTAAACTTAGAAAATGTGACTCTAAAATACCTACCTTGCTGCTCTATCATTGTCTATTGAAGTATTTAATTGTTCATTCCTCCGGGTGAGTAGACGATTATTGGTATGCCAAATAACAATTAAGAGAAAATGTCGCTGAAATTTGAGATTTGTTGAAAATTGAAGTTAATATTTTGCGTAATTATTTTATTTAGTAGGATTTGCCCGTAAGTGCTATTATAGCAATATTAGCATTTAACAGAAAAAGTTAACAGAATACTGTAAATTTACATGCATTGCGATAAATCGAAGTGAGTCGGCCATGATGGCTAAAACTTCAAGTGATGTTCATCGAAGTCAAAAAAAAAAAAAATTAAGGTATTACCATCAGCTGGGTAAATACAGGATGGGCCAAATAAGACCTACTAATATTAAACACAAATAACTTTTGCAATAATCATTTATTTTGGTTAATTGTTTTTATACATTGAATATATTTTATGAAAATTCTGTATGAAATATTACATCAGACAAATTTTCACCATTTTTCTCGATACAAAGATTGGCTCTTTTTAACGCGTTTTCCATTACACCACATAATGTTTCTGGTTGAAGGCTCAGTATTTCGTCTCGAATATTTTGCTTCAGCTGTCTAATAGACTCTGGCTTATTAAGATACACTTTGTCTTTTAAATATCCCCATAAAAAGAAGTTAGGCGCAGTCAAATCTGGCGAACGAGTTGCCAAAGGAAATCTGAATTTTTGGAAATCAAACGTTCGCCAAAAATTTCACGCAGCAGGTCCATAGTGTGCCTAGCAGTATGCGCAGTTGCTCCATCTCGTTGAAACCACAAATTGGGATACTGATCCGCCATTGACCGCAAAAAGTTTTCAGTCAATGTTCTGTAAGAAGCTCCTAAAATCGATTCCGGCGTTTCATCCTCATTTTCGAAGAAATATGGACCGATAACTCTAGTGGCCATAACACCGCACCAAACAGTACATTTAGATGGGTGCAACTGATGTTGGTGTATTGCCTTTGGATTTTCAGAGCACCACAATCTACAGTTTTGTTTGTTGACATAACCATTTAAATGGAAATGCGCTTCATCCGACATCAAAACATTACTTAAAAAATCAATTTGTGTGGCTAATTGTGTAAAACGAAAAACTCGATAATTTTAACGCGTTGTGTTGTACTGTAGGGTTCCATAATAAATTTCCAACACTTCAATTATAACCTACAAAAATAGAAAAATAAATATGTGAAAAAATAAAAAAGTTATTTGTGCTTAACATTAGTAGCTCTTATTTGGCCCACTCTGTAGGAACAGTATCGCTACTATTTTTCCATGCACTTGTATATTTTCGATTCTGACTTAAATACTTACATGGAAAACCTAATCGCTCCTAAGTGATATTCAAACAACAAAATAAAATTGTGTTGCATAGTGTTACCGTGCATGTATATGTATTTATGCGAAGCTTCTACAAATTGAAGGAACTTCTTTTATTAAAGATGAGTGTAATTTAAATTCATTTACCGTTGTTTTGCCTTATTAATAAACAATTTTTTTTTGCAAATTGTTGCGTCTTTTTCGTGTTCTTGGATATATTCAGCCTCTGCTTCAACCAGTGATGTTCGGTCATTTTCTTCCTAATACCTTGAAAATTATGCAGCGAGAGAATCAAGACGGTAAAATGTTTAGATACAGAAAACTTTCAACGCGTTTTTCTCCAAATTATTCTTTTCAAGTCGGTCAGACTTCTAACTCGAACAAATTCTGATCCATTGACTTGAGATTTAAACCGTTTATTCACCATAAGATTATGCATGGAAGTACCGATGGATTTTTTTGAAATGTTATGATATTTATAAAAACGCGGTTTTTGCAAAAATGTACACTGAATGTGCTACTAAATTCTTATTATTATTTTTGTTTGTGTATTGTTTTTTTTTTGTCAGGACAGGCTAGCAAGTACGGCACTCAGACAACATTAGACCAATCGGGATGCACTCGGCTCCCTTATTAAGGGGTTAGGGATAGTCAGAATTAAAAAAAAAATTTTTTTTGCATTTGCTTAAAGTATAATATCTTAAAAATGTTGTGTAAATTTTAAGTGAATCCGACAAATACTTTTCGAGTTATTCAATAATTAACAAAGGGCGCTCGGGCGCTCCGGAGCGTTCGAGAGCAAGTAGCAAAACTTTAAATGCGTTTTTCTCAAAACTATGTTTTTTGAACATGTGATCACTGTAACTTAAACACCACTTCGTAGATTTCAATAAAATGTATACTGCTTTCAAAAAACATAAAAAACTCGTGTCTGATCGAAGAATTTCTATTTTTCAAACATTTCGATTTTTTAAACAGTTAATTGTCAGTTTTTTTTTCTGGAAAATCTGAAAAACATTTCTTGGGGCCGCCATATTGTTAATTTTGGAAAAAAAGCTTCGATCAGGCACAAGATTATCTATTCATAAAACTAAATTCTCTTGCCCGATTGATTTTAGATGAATCCTCAAAGACTTGCGATGATCACCGCAAGGGACTTTTGGAGAAACGGGCTCCACACAAACAGCGATCACTTTTACAATTATAAATTTTTTTTTTTTTGGAATTTTGCAAAAGTCAAGTCGAAACATGCCCTGTATTAATGAAATTTTGTAATTTTTGTAAAATAAAGCAATTGACCAGCAAAAAAAAAAAGTTGATTGAAAATCATAATTTTTTCGGGCCCCTGACTACCCCTAACCTCTTAATTTTTTTTAAATCTACAGGACCTCTAAGGAAATCTGTGTAGATTTTGTGGTGCCAAAGAGCCAAGGTGGTCGCTTCTTAACACATTAGTACCAAAGACCTCAAGGCTGATTCGAGCGAAGGCCGGGCAGACGCACAGAAAATGGTTCCGCCGCCAATTTCTGTTGAAACAAATAATTAAATATTTAGTTAAACATAAGTATAGGGTTATTCAATAGGTGCGCTTCAACTTTTTTCCGAGAGGGAGGGCGAACGACGCAATATTTTTTATTTTTCGCTTGTCATTTGTAAACTTCATTAGTATACATTTCATCATGGAACGCTACACACTTGAGCAACGATTGCAAATCGTGCAAATTTTTTATGAAAATAATCGTTCTGTTGCTGCTACTTTAAGAGCATTACGGCCATTTTACGGTCTATTTAAGAAGCCGTCCCGTTTTGGGGTTATGTGAAGTCATTGGTCTACAGTAACAAGCCGGCGACGATTTGTGAGCTCAGAGCCAATATTGAACGCGAAATTGCTGGAATTTCGGCCGATTTATGCAAAAGAGTGGTCGAAAATTGGGTTCAACGATTGGACTTCGTAAAACGTGCACGCGGTGGTCATGCAAAAGAAATCGAATTTCATACTTAAATGTATATGTTCAAACTCAATAATAAAAAAAAAAATTAGTTAAAAAAGTCAAACCGTTTGTGGTTTATTCAAAAAAGTTCAAAAGTTGAAGCGCTCTTACTGAAAAACCCTATACAATAAATGATATTTTTCATAGTTTTATTTTAATTCATTGTCCCACTGCAACAGCGGCCTAACCCCGTAATATTTTTGCAATAATGTTATATATATTTAATTTAATTGTTTGGTGCTTGTTATTTTACCTTTCATTTCATTGTATATTTTTCCCCTAGGACGATTTGAACAAATCATGCAGCTCATTGCGCACCGATTCTATTGGTCAGATAAATACTTACCGGCACTTTTCAACATCAACGCCTACTCCAAATGATTCCATATCCTATGATACACCAAATGACGCAGACTTTGATCACTTTTCCCATGGAGATATTAGTCGTTTAGGTTTAAGTTTGGCTAGCGAATCAATTACTTCTGGTGCACCAAACACACCGAAGAAGCAAAACGCTCCCAAATTTACAACTAAGGTAGAGATTTTCATAGACTCATATTAAGGTCAAACACTTAACATTTTCGACAGGCATAAACTTAAGTATAAATATGAACTCTTTTGTTACTAACGCTTTTCTAATCATGCATCTTGCGTTTAATGCCATTTGTTAATTATCATATTATTGCCAATTCTTAATAATACTCAAAAATAGACACGAGAACATATTTTTATGATTATTTTTATTTACTCCGGTTGCAGATGCATTGCAAGTAAGATTTTACAAAACACAATCCAAATTATCAATTCTAACATGCTTTTCATTTTCTTTTCTTTTCCTATTCTATAACCCTTTACTCGTATATTTTTATAAATAATTTTATTTTACTTTCACTAATAATTGATACAAATGTGTTTTAGTGTTTTAAGTGCAAACTAAACTAGCCTTCCTTATGGGTTAAATCATTTTAAACGTTAATATTCAAAATATCCTCATTTCCATTCTACGAATTTCAGTCACATTTAAGCACTCAGCGATCTTCTGACCTCAACCTCTCCACTGAAAATGCCTTTACATCGCCCTCATCTGGTCATCAGCCGAGCAGCAGTTGCCCCGTCACACCACGAAAAGTGCAATTAGACTTCCCAGCGCAACTACCACACACCTCCAGCCTTAAAGAGATGCGACAGGATGTAAATGAAGCGCAGCAATGCGTCCTAACACAACAAGAGCAACACTCGACACAAAATGCCAAACTTCATGGGAACATGAAACAAGCAGCGTTTGCTAATATTTGTACTGAAACACCTTCCACCAGTTCAAATCTTGCACGTTATCAAAGTTTGAAAAATGTGTTGCGCAAATCATTTAAACGCAGCACAAATTTCGTGAAAAATAAAACACGACGTCTATCTAGCTCCTTTAGCCTCCCTGCGGCACATATAGGTTTATCGAAGAGCATAAACGCACACAATCAAACCGATCCACAACTGTATGCCTCCTCGTCCACTTATGATCTGGACGCATTGTTCGCCTTGGATGAACAAACGCCAGTAACGCAGCAATTAGCGCATGCTGTGACCATCTGTAGACAATTGCCGGAAGTGGAAATTTCACCTGAAATGGTGGAAGCTGAACGCTTATTGCTTTTCTCGCGCCTACGTCGTGACGTATGGCCACAGAGACCGGAAAAGTTGGTGTCGGCAGCAGTGGCAAAATCTACCGAACAACACACTCAACGTTTCTATGTGGATAGCATGCGTTTGCCCATAAAAGTGGATGTTAATCAGGATTTCTTCTTTAACTACTTCTATATAGTGACTTTTGAGTGCGGCGGTGTTATTAAGTCCACCCAATCGGCCGAGTGTCACAATGGACAGGCGATATTTAGTGAATGTGGCATTGAATTTGTCGGTGGTTTAGCGCAAGAGGATGCCGAAATACGCTGTCAGATATTTATGCTGCGTTTGCGCAAAGTATCCACACTATCGCTAGAACCAAAGCGGCCTATAGTAGTGAGTTTAGCTTCAACTGTACCTTACCAAAAATATACATATACATATTTTATTATGAACCATTTTTTATACTTTCTTTTTAGAAACTCCCCACTATACGCACACCTGGCTCCTCATCGACATCATCGTCCGGCGATGAAATTATTTCACGATTTCGACTTCACGCCAGCTTTTCGCTTAACGCTCGTAGTTTTTTGCCATACGAGTATGTGGAATGCGAATCTAAGAACACAAATAAACTCTGTTTGCGTGCCAGTGCCAAAACCTGCTTGCTACCGCTAAAACCGCGCACAAAATCCACAAACCTCGGCACCGAAATTCAATTAAATGGTCGCGCTGAAATACGTTTGCCCAAACACACATACAGCGGTTTTCTAAATGTGCAAGATCCGCACACACTTCACAATTGGAATCGACGTTGGTGCACATTGGATGGTATACACATGCGCGTGTGGTCCGATGAGCATCAAATGGACGATCAACTGCTATTGACTTTGGATATGCGTTCGAATGCACAGTCAACGCCGTTGCAAGTCGCACCACGAGAGCTTTGCGCGCGGGCACGCGCTTTCTGTTTGCAGTGCTCGCTACGAAAGGGAGGCGAGGAGGTGGACACGGCGGCGGTGTTTTTTGCTGCAGACACACAGGAGGAGCTGGAGGTGTGGCTGGAACAGCTAAATATAGTGCTTAAGTTTGTGAATAAGTGGTTGGGTGCGGGACGGAATGATGAATGTTGATATGAGGCGTTTTTGTTTTTCTAAGCGACTCTTACCTTACATAACTTTTATTATAAAATTCTATATGCCTTATATTTGATACTTTGTTTTTGCTGTTTTTTTTTTGTTTTTTTGTTTTTGTAATAATTGCAGATAAATCTATTTAAGCGTGGTTTAAAATGCGCTCATGCATGTTACATACATATATAATAACTGTATATACATATATATATTTATGAATGTATATTTGTCAAGCTAGTCTAGGCGAATTGTGAGATATTCGCCGGACATTTTCTTTAGACTTTAACTTTCATAGAACTTGAGTGGTAGATATGCGGACAGGTTCTGTAATTTACTTCCGAGGCAGTTTCAATGCGATTGGCAGTAAATTTCAGTGAAATCTACTCGGAAGGTAATCACAGAACCTGCCTGGTAGGCTGTAAAATTTGCGTTCTGAAAGATGTAGCCCTTCCATAGCGAAGTGTCATTAACACTCAAGGAATTCCACTAAATTTACATGTAATTGTTTTAAGATAATTAGTTTCTGTGTCTCATGAATTTTAAGGTGGCGTTGAAAATTTGTATAACCTCAATTTTTGTACCTCATTTGCACCTATTTTTTGAATTTAAATAGCTTAGGGCCGTCACATCCAAATTAATGAGTAAATTAATTGTGCAGCTCTTACATATCGAAGTGCCATTAAAATTTCCAGTTCACTTTGTATAAAATGTTTGGCTTTAATTAATTTGTTTTATTGATTGTTGTTTTTGTAACAAAATAAAACATTCTCCATGCAATTTTAGGAACAGCTTCTTGGCTGTATCCTTAGATTCTTAAATAGCACCTAATATTATTATTATTAAATGTATTTGTACAATACTACACCCCGTTGCATAATTATAAGGACACAATAATTTTACTAAGATTTTTGTGTTTTAGAGAAAATATTTTTACATGCACTGTTTACGCAAGTGTGTTAAGAGAAACAAGTTCACGTAAGTTCAAGTAAGTTTAGCCTGCCGTCCCAGAGGTTGTGGGTTCGAATCCCACTTAAAGCACGGTCCTCGCACTTTTTCAAATTTACCTACTTTCCCTGTTTCTGAAAAAAAAAATTCATCCAATTCCATTCCTCAACCCTAAAAACTTATCCTTTCCATACGTACTCCCGCACAATTGTTTTCTTAAACGCTGATTACTTGTAGCTTCGTTTTTTTGGTTTTTAATTTCGCACCACACAATCACTTCTTGCTATTTCAAAAAAAAAGTTGTTCAAAATTTTTATTTTTCAACATTGGCCCCTTTTAGAAATATACATTCCTCGTTTGAACTAAATTTTTTCTCCGCGAGCCATTTCTTCATATGTATTAGGGAACAAGAAAAAGTCACAAGGAGCCAGATCGGGTGAATACGAGGGGTGCAGCAGTAATTCATAATGCAATTCATTCCCCTTACTCCCGCACAATAGTCTACGCATTATTTGCATTGTGACTGCTTAAACAAGCAAAAACAAAGACAAACACACAGTTACACATTGCATCAGTGGCTCCTGCAAGAGCAAGCGGGAAGCCGCGGTAATAGCGCAGACACACGAAATATAGCGAAGTCCTCAACCATCTGTGCGATCCTTCTGCCAGAAAAATGTGAGACACAGATGACGCTCCAAGTAGTAAGAAGGCGGAAATCAAAACAGATTAACGAAACCAACGCAAGACTGAGTCTATGCTCCCGAGAGGAGTGAAAAGAAAAAAAAGAAGAGAGTAAGCAAATATAGTTGTTGCAAAATTAGGGTTGTTCATGTAAAAATTATTCAGTAAGTTGCCAGTAACTTAGTATCCAAGAATTCGCTCTCAAAGAAAAAATATCAAAAAAAAAAAATTAATATACATTAATAGTTGGAAAAGTTATCGCTGCTTGTGTGGAGCCCGTTTCTTCAGAAGTCCCTTGCGGTGATCATCGCAAGTCCTTGGAGATTCATCTAAAATCAATCGAACGAAAGAAATTAGTTTTATGAATAGATAATCTTGTGCTTTAAAAAATTTTTTTATTCAAAATTAACAATATGGCGGCCTCAGGATTTTTCAGTTTCCGAGAAAAAAAAGACCGACAATTAATTGTTAAAAAAAATCGAAATTTTGAAAAAAAATCCTTCGATCAGGCACGAGTTTTTTATGTTTTTCAAAAGCAGTATACATTTTATGTGAGTCTACCAAGCGCTTTTTAAGTTACAGTGATCACCAGTTCAAAAATCTCCGGAGCGCACGAGCGCCCTTTTTTGTTGAATAACTCGAAAAGTATTTGTCGAATTCATTTCACTTGCCAGTAACTTAATTCGTCCTCAAAAAACAAAAATAAAAAAAAAAAAAATGCATGAACGAACAGCTGATTAAATTGTTGGCAGAAAAAATAACAAAAATTAAAAATTGTTTCTGTTGAGCTATTGTATATATATACGAGGGCGGGCCAATAAGTCCGTGACTTTTTGTATTTCTGACCTCTTTACTGAAAAAGAAATACTGCTCCTGCCAACAGGCATCTGTCAGTTGACTCCTGTCAAAATTTGAACGTGCTGCGTCAGTTAGTTTTACAGCTACCTCTACGACGATTCCTATTTAATATACTATAATATAGGGTGATCAATTAAGAGGAGTTTTTTTCATTTGCGTTTTTTTACAGATCGCGCGCGAGTTGTGGCAAACTGTCATCGTGGATTTGTTGAACAGCGTTTGGTATTTCATCATGGAAAGACTCACACCGCAACAACGTCTACAAATTGTTCAACTGTATTATGAAAATCAGCGTTCTGTGACAAGCCACTTGCCATACAGCTCGTGAAACAATGACTTTATTGAGAAGTCATTTCGGAGAGCAGCTGATTTCACGTTTAGGACCTGTGAGTTGGCCACCAAGATCTTGTGATATCACACCTTTGGACTTTTTTCTTTGGGGATTCGTGAAGTCCAAGGTCTATGCTGATAAACCAGCTACGATTGAAGCTCTGGAAGCCAACATTACGCGGGTTATTCACGACATACCAGTCGAAATGCTCGAACGAGTGATTGAAAATTGGACCTTCAGAATGGACCACCTTAAGCGTAGTTGCGGCCAACATTTGAATGAAGTCATATTCAAAAAGTAAATGTCAAAGAATGTCCTTTCAAATGATAAATAAAGGTTTTGAACATAATTTACATTTTTGTTTTTTTTTTTAACTATTGAAAAAAGCACCTCATGATTGATCACCCTATATATGACTTCAAATAAACTTTATAAATTTTATCTAAAATATTTTTGCTTACATTCTCCACTTTAATCACCATTTTTATTTAAACTTAGAACTTTGACTCAATTCGCAAATTTTAACTCGTGTTTATTTTTACTTTGCGATCAACAGTTTTTTTTTCACTTGCACATTTTTACAAGTAAAAATTTATCCAGTAAACTGTTGCAAACTTCCCTTAAAGATGAAGTGCAATTTTGTCCTCACACAGTTCTATTATAAACGCACTTTGGGGATTGTTTTAAAATATTTTTTATTTGCTCTCCCTAGTAATTTTTGGTATTTCCATTATTTTCAATAACTTCAAAGATTCTGTACGGCATTGAATCAAGTAACTTTTGCACGAGTTGCGTACGAAGGGTGTCCCATGTATGATACATTTAGTTCCTCCTCAAACTGCTTGAACCAATGCACTTCACACCTTGTCCATGATATTGAAATCTGGAGAAATTGATGGCCACTCAATAAAGCGGATAAATTGTTCAAACCAACTCAAAGTGCATCGGGCTGAACGACTGGCCGTATTATTAAGATAAGATTTTCGCCAGAATTCCCATTGAGAATTTTTTTTATTATCCCTTTATTTATTGCGATCTGTTAAATAACATTTATCAATATTTATACTTAAAACTAAGCTACTCTACGAGACATGCATGGAAAACACCCAGTGGTGCAACCATTCCTCAATATTGTTGATTTCCTCTTTAATCTGTTAAAAGAAATGGGTTGGAGAAATGGCAGTTATTTATGCGAAAGTTAGCTTAGGTTCCCTTCGGAATGCGTGTGTGTTGATGGGAAGTGGATATTGATATTGCCAAATGTACTCACAGCTGCCCACACCATCAGAGATCCACCGCCAAATTTTCTTTTTAAAAGATATCTTGGCTGTGAACGCAAATCTCTCCAATATTTACTAAATTCATCTAAGTTAAATTTATTTTCATTCGAAAATATAACCTAAAAAATTGGTTAAATTTGGAAAATTTACACATTTTTCAAAAGCTGTTTTACTTATTTTAAACTACCCGATTCTAATTACGTTCCATATTATAACGAGCAAAGGTTTTCCGTCTCATTTTGTGGTCAGCGGTAAGTTTTGGAGCTGGCTTAATTTTAGAGAACTTAATACTGGCCGAACGCTTTAAAACTCGACTTAACGTGGCCCGTGGAACAACATTCAACATTCAGCCTTGATATCACGTCAGTTCTTTTTACTGTTTCGTGACGCGCGAAAAACTTTTCCTACTTCACGTGTGTTTGGAAATTGTTTTCTTAAACGCTGATTACTTATAGCTTCGTTTTTTTGTTTTTAATTTCGCACGACACAATCACTTCTTGCTATTTCAAAAAAAAAGTTGTTCAAAAGTTTTTTCAACATTTTTATTTATTTTTTTTTATTCTTCAACATAGTCCCCTTTTAGAAATAAATATGCATTCCTCGTTTGAACTAAATTTTTTCTCCCCGAGCCATTTCTTTATAATAGGGAACAAGAAAAAGTCACAAGGCGCCCGATCGGGTGAATACGAGGTGTGCAGCAGTACGTCATAATGCAATTCAATCAATTTGGCGGTGACAACTCTGGATGAATGTGCTGTTGCGTTATCGTGGTGAAACAGCACCTTCTTTTTCGCCAAATCAGGCCGTGTTTCCTTAAATTTTTTTGTGAAAGCGTTCCAATAAGACACTGTAGTATTGTCTAGTGACCGATCTTCCTTTTTCTAAAAATCTATGAGGATGACGCCGTTCGCATCCCAAAAACTCGTCGCCATGACCTTTCCGGCCGATGGATTGTCTTCGCCTTCTTTGGAGTACAATCACCAAGAGAAATCCATTCTTTTGATTGCTGCTTAGTTTCTGACGTGTAATGACGAGTCCAGGTTTCATCAACGGTGACAATACGTAGCAAAAATTCCTTCGGATCTCGCTTAAATCGCTCCAAACATTGCTTTGAAGTTAACAGCCGCATCTGCTTGTTGTCCACAGTGAGCAATCGGGGCACCCATCGGGCCGACAATTTTTTTCATTGCCCATTTATCATGTAAAATATTAATTGCCTTTCCGATCGACACATCTCTGTTCCCCTCTGTTACTTCGCGCATTTTCGTTCGTCGACCAGTGAGAATCTTGTCGTGGAATTTTTTAAATGATTTCCTCGATAACCACGTCTGCCGGGCGTCCTGGTCGCTCCTCATCTAAAACGGATGTTTGCCCACGTTTAAATTCGTTGAACCAATATCTAACTGTGGTCATCGATGGCGAAGCGTCCCCTTAGACAGCGTCCAACTTTGCTTTTATCTCTGCGCATTTTTGCCCATCCAAAAACAAAAAGCGAATTAGCGAACGGTAATGTTCATTTTTCCATTTTCCAGGCGGCCGCCGTAGCCGAATGGGTTGGTGCGTGACTACCATTCGGAATTCACAGAGAGAACGTTGGTTCGAATCTCGGTGAAACACCAAAATTAAGAAAAACATTTTTTTAATAGCGGTCGCCCCTCGGCAGGCAATGGCAAACCTCCGAGCTTGGCCAAACACCCAAAAAGGGTGTACACGACAATTATATATATATATATATAATGTTCTTTTTCCACCTTAACGACAATCACGAAACACGTCTTACTCGAATAGCTGCCAAATCCAAACTAACCTATCAATCAGTCTGAATTTTGTTTTGGCGTCGTTTGATAGAAGGCAGCACACGATAACAATTCCCCTCAGAAACGCCCTCTGTCATCAAACACGGGTACTTATTGAACCGCCCTCGTAATATAATTTTCATTAAACAGAAAACTCAGCACAGTTTAGTGGGGTAGACACAATTTTATTTATCATTTCTTTGTACATATACTGGTTAAAAGTTTACTTTAGGTACAGGAGGCCAAATTACAAATCAATTTATGTTTTTTTTTTGTGTATGTATGTATATGTAAACTATTAAAACCAAACGTTTTTATAAATCACCATTACAATTTTTGAAAGGCAAACCGGGTAGGTTACTACAGGGTGTTTCATTACCACGACGGAGCAAAGACCACATAAAACGTTTACTACGACTTTTTTTTTAAATATGTAGGTACTAGGGTGATAGGGTTAGCAGATTATTTATACACATTTTTATGTAATAAACTAATTTTTTCATCATCTATTTGTACGCAAATATTTACTTTATTACTTTTACCACCACATTTTGGTTATTTCTCATATTTATATAGGTTTTTTGTGCATTCTTCTATAACTTTTTAATATTTTAGTTTCATTTATTATTATTTTATGTTATATATTCAAGAAATTGTTACTATAGTTTTAATTGTATTGGTGACTACTTTTGGTTATCTTTCGTTTGTGGTTGATATACATAGTTATGTTTTTATACGTGTATGTGTGTGGATAACTTAACCACTTGCTGAGCAGATGCTCCCCAAATATAGACAATGGAAGATTTGTGAAATTACTAAAATCGAAGTGTTTTTGGTCACATATTTTATTATTTTCTTGCTTTTCCTCTTTTTCTTTTTGTGATTCCGAGATATGACTTGAGTTGCTTTTGTAGCTGTAATTTAAAACATGCACAACTTGGTGCTTGCTACGTTCGAGGTAAAAATGTGTAGTGCTTTGTGTTATTTTTCTCACATTTTTTATTTAAAAAATTTTTTTTTCAGGTGTAAACTGAAGGTCTCGTTCGATATTAAGTTATTACATTTAATTTCGATTAGATTCTTTATAGGTTTATTGTTTTACAACTATACTTTATTGTTTTGTTTTTATATTGAACTCAATGTTTTCTATTCAATTATTGTTGCTTGCTATGTTTTTAAAATACTCTTTGTTTTGTCTTCTGTTTTTATTACAACTTTTCATCATCATCTTGAACATTTCTTATACTTTCACTCCTCTTCACCCTCCTTCACTTCACTTCATACCACTTTGTTCTGTGCACTTAAACCAACACATATTTCCACACTTTATTTGTCTGATGATTCGTACCGATTTCGGTAACATACAGTGCGGACCCATTCACGCATACAGCAATCGAATGTGGATTTTTGAATTCACCCCAATGCCCGATGATTGTTTCGGAGCGTGGATCAATGGTGAAACCGCGAACGGGCAACATTGATGTAGGTCCATTCACTGCGTATACAATGTCTCCGTAAGCTGACACGCCAAAAACACGACCCAAATCAGGCTCTTGTATGGTAGCGGCGGGCTGACCCTCACCCTGTGACGATTTTAAACCGGCTCTATGTTGGAAAGTAAGGAGTTATAATTTATATTATTTTATTTGTTAAAATTTCAGATTTTCTGTTAAACTCACTTTGGACAAACCACACGCATATTCTCACGATCAGCAATACACAGGAGATCTAGATGTTCCAATAAAGTGATGCCATGTGGCACTTGCAGCGAGAGGAATTCTGAAAATTTTGTCAAAATGTGATACATTATTTTTATTAAACTTCTTTAGTGCACTTATTTTGTTGTTTACCCGGTGGCTGTGGTATGGTGCGCAATATTCGTCCAGCAGCGTTAAATTTCAAAATGCGGCTATTACAGTAACCGTCGGCAATGAAGAACTAGAAGTTTTGAAAGCGCGCCCATAA